>NC_080098.1:8023678-8672678 GCF_950005125.1 Chionomys nivalis | reverse complement strand
AGTTCTTACACGCAGAGTGCCACAACATCATTCGGCAAGAAAGAAAGAACGGTAAGTGCTCCCAGTGGGCATGTGAGTGGAAATTAAATGATGTGTCCGTCCAAGTTTGCTGTACTCCCTGGCATATTATATATTCTTTCCTGACTCAATATAGTTTAGACTTTTGGAAGAGCATTTTCAAAGTACAGTCTGAAGTAAAAAGATGAATGTGATTATGCTCAGGTTACTTGACTTAATATGTTGGGAATTCCTTATCTAAAGTAGAAAATCAGACTGGGAAAGAAGTATAGAATCAGGAAGGATAAAACAGGGTTGCTCAGTCTAACTCAGTTTAAAGCAAAGTACACTGAAATACTAGCTATAAACGGTGAAAACATTTTTTTATATGCTCCGTTGCTGTGTAGTCAGAACAAAGAATATATTAGGAAGCATGTAGAATACATGGAACTTTATACCCTGGAATGGGAATATAAATTGATGCAGCCATGTTGCAAAGCTAACACTGAGTACCAAAGCAAGTATATATGTATATTTCATGATCCAACAAGTCTCCAGGCTTGGGGCTTTTCCCCTATGCATACATATACGTGTGTACAAAAATCTACAAGGATCTTTATAGCAACATTCCTTGTAATGACTAGAATCAACCCCTATGTCCAGTGATGCTTATACCAGAGACTTACAGAAGAGAAATGAGCACACTAAAAAACACAACACAGAGGCCGGGCGGTGGTGGCGCACGCCTTTAATCCCAGCACTCGGGAGGCAGAGGCAGGCGGATCTCTCTGAGTTCGAGACCAGCCTGGTCTACAAGAGCTAGTTCCAGGACAGGCTCCAAAACCACAGAGAAACCCTGTCTCGAAAAACCAAAAAAAAAAAAAAAAAAAAAAAAACCACAACACAGACGAGCCATAAATAAATAAATAAATAAATAAATAAATAAATAAATAAATAAATGTTGAACAAAAGAAATGAGTTAGAGCTGGGTGGTGGTGGTGCAAGCCTTTAATCCCAGCAGAGTTCAAGCTAGCCTGGTCTACACAGTGAGCTGCAGGACAGGCTCCAAAGCTACACAGAGAAACCTTGTCTGAAGAAAAACAAAACAAAACAAAAAACTAAAACAAAATCAGTCAGAAGCATTGTGTAATTGTGTTCATAGTTGAGGCCAGGTGAGCTCAGCCTGTGGTGACTTTTGTGGAGGAGCAATAGTGATAGGGAGATGGATGTAGGCCTTTCTAGGTATAGGTAATCTGCGTATATGAGGCGTTGTGCAATAATTCACAGAGTCATAGTTAAGATATGGACAGCTATCTGCATGTATATTAATGCCTCAGTAAGATGTTTAAGGTAAACATAATATACAAAGGCATCATTTCTCACCGATCAGTAGCACAGGAACTTCTTGCTATTTGGTTCTTTGCTTAGAAGAATCTCCCTACAAGATTGACACAACCATAGCACCTTTAGGGGTTTTTATACTACAGATCTTCTTCCCCATATTAATAATCACAACATCATTTCCCAGTAATTTTAATAAAGTTGTGAGATATGTGGGATTGCTCTGTACTAGTATAAAATACTTTTAAAGCCAGGCGGTGGTGGCACACGCCTTTAATCCCAGTACTTGGGAGGCAGAGGCAGGTGGATCTCTGTGAGTTCGAGACCAGCCTGGTCTACAAGAGCTAGTTCCAGGACAGGCTCCAAAGCCACAGAGAAACCCTGTCTCGAAAAACCAAAAAAACAAAAAAAAACTTTTAAGATCTGCTGCCAATATCACATAATGCATAATAGCAGGTGAGTACAAGGGGAAGAATATGTTTTCTTGAATGTTCATCCGTCATCACTGCATACCAAGTAACAGCATTGAGGGAGGTAAGGTGACTGGGAACTGAGGGGTGCCTTTGTGTTCAAGTGGGGCGTGTCTTTATCCACGTATTTCTTTAATGTCTGCATTTTAAAGTATTACATAATAAGTTTGGAAGCTTGATGAACTCTTTTTTCCCCTCAGACATGGCAAATATGTATGTCTTGCTCCGTGCTGTGTCCACTGGCTTACCTCATATGATTCAGGAGCTGCAGAATCACATCCATGATGAGGGCCTCAGAGCAACCAGTAACCTTACTCAGGAACACGTGAGTGCACAAAAGACTTAAAACAACTCTCTTAGCCAGACAGAGAGGTTTGCTTCTGACCTTGATGTTTTATAAAAAAAGGGTTTGTCACAGGAAACTAAGACATTTATATTCAAATCTTTAAATCTCAAACTTAGTGAGTTCTTCTTGGGATTATTAAATTGTGAGAAACCATTGAGAGAGAGCAGGCTGCCCCGTGGATTTTGGAGCCTGTCCTGGAACTAGCTCTTGTAGACCAGGCTGGTCTCGAACTCACAGAGATCCACCTGCCTCTGCCTCCCAAGTGCTGGGATTAAAGGCGTGCGCCACCACCGCCCGGCGCATTTGTTAACTTCTGACAGGAAACTATTTGTAGTTTATATATAATTGTGTTTCTCCTGTTCTGCGCATGCCATTCCAGATGCCACAGTCACTCTCGCTCAACTTCCCTAAACCCTCAGCTTCTGCCAGTGACCAAGTATTGTCAGTGTTAGTACTAGGGATGTTCAAAATTTATTACTAGGTTTCCAGATGATTCAGAATATTGAGTGACATTGAACAAAAACTGAGTCTCATTTCAGGGCTGAGATGTGAGACTTTGCATTTGTGGTAAAATTTAGTCATCGTATTTCAGAGGGAAAGCAACTCTTAAGTATTGTGTCCTTCTAAGCTGTGGGGGAGTTAATTCTGTCAATGCCAGGATCTTATTTTTTTTTTTTTTGGTTTTTCGAGACAGGGTTTCTCTGTGGCTTTGGAGCCTGTCCTGGAACTAGCTCTGTAGACCAGGCTGGTCTCGAACTCACAGAGATCCGCCTGCCTCTGCCTCCCGAGTGCTGGGATTAAAGGCGTGCGCCACCATCGCCCGGCAATGCCAGGATCTTATTGTCACAGGCATAGGCTTTATACTTGTCCCAGCTTCCTTCCTTCCTTCCTTCCTTCCTTCCTTCCTTCCTTCCTTCCTTCCTTCCTTCCTTCCTTCCTTCCTTCCTTCCTTCCTTCCTTCCTTCCTCCCTCCCTCCCTCCCTCCCTCCCTCCCTCCCTCCCTCCCTCCCTCCCTCCCTTCCCCCTCCCTCCCTCCCTTCCCCCTCCCTCCCTCCCTCCCTCCCTCCCTCCCTTCCCCCTCCCTCCCTCCCTCCCTCCCTCCCTTCCCCCTCCCTCCCTCCCTCCCTCCCTTCCTTCCTTCCTTCCTCCCTTCCTCCCTTCCTTCTTTTCTTTTCTATTGAGCTCTATATTTTTCTCCACACTCCCCTCCCTGCCTCTCCCCTCCCCGCTTCATGGTCCCCATGCTCCCAATTTACTCAGGAGATCTTGTCTTTTTCTACTTCCCATGTAGATTAGATCTATGTAAGTCTCTCTTAGTCCTCATTGTTGTCTAAATTCTCTGGGATTGTGATTTGTAAAATGGCTTTCTTTGCTTTATGTTTACAAACCGCCTATGAGTGAGTTCATGTGATATTTGTCTTTCTGTGTCTGGGTTACCTCACTCAATGTTTTCTAGCTTCATCCATTTGCCTGCAATATTCAAGATGTCATTTTTTTCTGCTGTGTAGTACACCATTGTGTAAATGCACCACATTTTTCTTATCCATTCTTCAGTCAAGGGGTATTAAGGTTGTTTCCAGGTTCTGGCTATGACAAACAATGCTGCTATGAACATAGTTGAGCACATGTCCTTGTGGCACGATTGAGCATCCTTTGGATATATACCCAAAAGTGGTATTTCTGGGTCTTGAGGGAGGTTGTTTCTTAATTTTCTGAGAAATCGCCACACTGACATCCAAAGGGGTTGTACCACTTGCATCCCCACCAGCAATGCAGAAGTGTTCCCTTTTTCTCACAACTTCTCCAGCATAAGTTGTCATCAGTGTTTTTGATCTTGGTCATTCTTATAGGTGTAAGATGGAATCTCAGAGTTGTTTTGATTTGCATTTCTCTGATGACTAAGGGCGTTGAACATTTCCTTAAGTGTCTTTCAGCCATTTTATTTTATTTATTTTTTTTAATTTTTTTATTTTTTGGTTTTTCGAGACAGGGTTTCTCTGTGGCTTTGGAGCCTGTCCTGGAACTAGCTCTGTAGACCAGGCTGGTCTCGAACTCACAGAGATCCACCTGCCTCTGCCTCCCGAGTGCTGGGATTAAAGGCGTGCGCCACCATCGCCCGGCTTCTTTCAGCCATTTTAGATTCCTCTGTTGAGAGTTCTCTGTTTAGGTCTGTACTCCATTTTTTAAAAATTGGATTATGTGTTCTTTTGGTGTCCAGTTTCTTGAGTTCTTTGTATACTTTGAAGATCAGACCTCTGTCTGATGTGGGGTTAGTGAAGATCTTTTCCCATTCTGTAGGCTGTCGTTTTGTCTTGTTGACCATGTCCTTTGCTTTACAGAAGCTTTTCAGTTTCAGGAGGTCCCATTTATTAATTGTTTCTCTCAGTGTCTGTGCTGCTGGGGTTATTTAGGAAGTGGTTCCCTGTGCCAATGCATTCAAATGTACTTCCCACTTTCTATGAGGTTCAGTGTTGAGGTCTTTGATCCATTTGGACTTGAGTTTTATGCATGGTGATAGATATGGGTCCATTTTCATTTTTCTACATGTTGATATCCAGGTATGTCAGCACCACTTGTTAAATATGCTTTCTTTTTTCCATTTGATATTTTTTGCTTCTTTATCAAAGCTCAGGTGTTTGAAGATGTGTGGATTGATATCCGGGTCTTCTATTTGGTTCCATTGGTCCTCCAAGCTGCTTTCAGTACTGTAGCAGTGTAGTAGAGTTTGAAATCAGGGATTGTGATGCCTCCAGAAGTTCTTTTATTGTACAGTTTGTTTTGGCTATGCTGGGTTTTTTGCTTTTCCATATGAAGTTGAATACTGTTCTTTTGAGGTCTGTGAAGAATTTTGCTGGGTATTGCGTTGAATCTGTTCGGTCTTTCTTTAAAGCCTCCTGGTGTTCAAACAGAAGAGTGTATAGATTTATGTGGCAGAGGACTCGCTAGGCCTGGTGTTGAATGGCAGTTCATTTGGTATAAGTGTCTTAGATTTTTAGACCTTGTAGCTAGAGGTGGCAGGTGGGGTGTGTGTATGAGGGGATGGGGGGGATATGATATAATTTGGGGGTTTAAGCATTACTCTTCTTGAATATCTTAAAATGTGGATTTATATTTTGTATTTTATGTTTTTAGATGCCAACACTATTTGTGGAATCAGTTTTGGAAGTACATAGCAAATTTGTTCAACTTATCAACACTGTTTTGAATGGCGATCAGCATTTTATGAGTGCTCTAGATAAGGTAACAATGGTAGACGTACATAATTCTCTTTAACCTGTAATGTAAAATTTCAATTAGGCATCTTTGTTAGACGTCTAAGGTTGAGATCTTTGAGACACTCAAGTTCTCATTAAATAACCACATTGAATTTGAGAGGCTAAGTAGTTTTAAACTGGTTAGTGAGCCCCATAGAGTTTCCTATGTCAGTCTTACTGTTGTTAGTACACTGTTATGCATAATCCTAATGTCTGTTAGAACTGATACTTTTCTGTATAGTCCCACCAGTGGTAGGGCTGGTATTTTCCTATAATCTTTGCCATATTTCAGCTGTATTCATTCTTTGGAAGACACCAGGAATTTGAATTGGTATTTGACATAGGAAATTCACTTACAGATTATAATATATCAAAAAGTACTGCTAACATTTCAGTGATGAGTAGCAGATACTATCTTATGAGGAAGGGCATATGTAATTCTATAACAATATTTTGGTTTGTGTGGTAAATTATTCTGTCAACATGATAAAATACTGAGCTAAGCAGAAGGAAATTCTTTGTCTTTTTTTGGTCTTTCGAGACAGAGTTTCTCTGTCCTGGCTATCCTGGAACTCGCTTTGCAGACCAGGCTGGCCTCAAACTCACCAAGATTAACCTGCCTCTGCCTCCCAAGTACTGGGATTAAAGGTGTGTGCCACCATTGCCTGGCTTTTTTTAACTGAAAATTTCATAAGTTTCTGCCTTTCTAATTGACCATGCTATATGCTACCTCTCACAGTAAATGAAACTGTTCACTGAATGGTGACCTGAAGAAGCAGAGAGAGGGGGGAAAAAAGAAGGGCCCAGAGGTGGCAATATCCTTTTTTAACACATAACCTTAAGAAATTCTGGGGAAATAGGTCAGTCTCAGCACCTGTGTGAAAAACATTTGTGGCAGTGTAATCCCAGTGTTGGGGAGGTGAAGAAGGGCATCATGGGGCTTGCCGTCAGCCAGTTTAGCCTCAACACAAAGCGGATGACTCTTGAACAAGGTAGACCTTACCTCTCTCTACATGTGCAGGTGCGTTTATTCTCCCTTGCACTAGACAGAGAGGGAGAGATAGCTGAACCGTGGGTATTATAGACATGATTACAGCTGATCCTCAGCCTCCTGTGTGCTCTCGCCTACTTTTGGTAACTAACTGTGGGCTGTCTTCTTGTTTAGGCCCTTACATCTGTTGTAAATTACAGAGAGCCCAAGTCTGTTTGCAAGGCACCTGAACTGGTAAGTTTAGTTGCTTAAAAGTAATCTCATGCAAAGTCAATAAAGGAAAACTTGGTAGACTGGCAAATTAATTTGTTTTGTGTACTTTTTTCAGAAGATGAAACTGTCTGTGTATAGTCTTGAATTTATGTCCAGAATGCATGAGACCATGTGCCCTTTCTTAACCAAAGGAGAACATAGTTCACAAATAGCATGATAGAAAGAAACGTATACTGCTTATTATGGTCACTAATTACTGGTTAGATTTTTTCCTTTCTTTCTTTCCCTTCCTTCCTTTCTTCCTTTTGTGTTTTTAAAATTAACCCGATGCTGCTTATTTTCTATAACAGCTTAGAACGTCTGTTGAGGCACTTTGCTTCGCTTTTTGTGCTGTTGCTGGTGACTATTCCTGGCCTGTTCTCAGCCTGGGTCCTTACGTCACCTCTAAGTGGCCCACCTATCCCTGTCTGTCCCAAGGGCTCTTTGTAAGATTTATTACCAATTTCTCTTTGAGCTTGCTAAGTACTGTGACAACTTGCTGAAGAAGTCAGCAAAGGGAATGTCTGAGAATGAAGTGGAGGACAAGCTCACCAGCTTCATCACCGTGTTCAAATACATCGATGACAAAGACGTTTTTCAGAAGGTGAGCCGAACAGAGTGTTTAGTTAGTATTTTGCTTTCATTTGAAGTTGAAGTCATAATGAAAATAACCATTTACATTTTCATGCAGTTCTATGCAAGAATGCTCGCAAAGCGTCTAATTCATGGGTTGTCTATGTCTATGGATTCGGAAGAAGCCATGATCAATAAATTAAAGGTAACACGAATCATTGTACCAACAGCCAAATGGCTCATTTTATGTTTTATGTAATGACTACATAATTCACAGCAGTCCATTTCTTACTGTGTGTGCATATCTAAGTGGTCAGATGTAAATGTATTTGCATACAATGTTATATGTCAGTATGAGACTCAAAGAACCAGAAGTTTCCATTGATTTAGAATGATCTCTAAGTTCAGTATTAATTCAAAACAAAACAGCCCATCTCTGGTCTCCTGATTGTTTCATCCTGGCTGATCATTCTTAGTTTGCGTTACATGCTTTGCAATTTGTTTCCAGCAAGCCTGTGGCTATGAGTTTACCAGCAAGCTGCATCGGATGTACACAGACATGAGTGTCAGTGCTGACCTCAACAATAAGTTCAACAACTTCATCAGAAGCCAAGACACGGTGATAGATTTGGGGATTAGTTTCCAAATATATGTCCTTCAGGTATGACAGTGCTTGTTTACATTTGTGAATTTGACAATGTGATAAAGGTTAGCAGATGACTCCTGTTGATAATGCATGGTCAGCTGATGAGTTGTGGACCACACTTTATAGACTTGTAAAGAAATGTGTCCTGATGGTGAAGGCCATAGAAGGTCAGCATTATGAGAAAGGGAAAAGGTCTGTTTCAGCTGCTTGCTTGCCCAGTAGATCTCTATCTATTGAACTTATTTCACTGTTCCTTTCTAGGCTGGTGCATGGCCTCTCACTCAGGCTCCTTCATCCACATTTGCGATTCCTCAAGAGTTAGAAAAAAGTGTACAGATGGTAAGTGTGCAGGAAAGATGCAGTAAACAAAGGCACTGTAATGACTTTGTATGTCTGATTCGTAGTATTGGTTATTCTGGTATTGTATGAAGGTTTAGGGCTACCTTGAATGTCTCAGTGGGTGTTGGCACTTGCCGCTAAGCCTGACAACCTGGATTCAGATACCAGGCTCTACATGGTCGATGTGGAGAACTGGCTCCCTCAGGTTGTCCTCTCTTTCATGCATGACCCATAACATGGACAGTACTCCATCACCCCGATAAATAAATGTACATTAGTTTAGGGAGAAAGAAAGCTCCAGTGTCATTCTGACTTTCCATTTCAATTTTGAGGCCGTGTTTATGCTTCATTTAGTCCTAGTAACATTTTAATTTTCCTGTAATGAGATACCAAAAAATAATACGGAGTCAGGTGGTAGTGGTACACATCTCTAATCAATACTTGGGAGGCAGAGGCAGATGGATCTCTATGATTTCATGTCTAGTCTGATCTACAAAGGGAGTTCCAGGACAGCCAGAGCTGTTAGAGAAACCCTGTCTCAAAAAACAAAACAAACAAAAATATATACGTATGCTACATATTCAAGTGAAAGTCTATGTTACACTCATACACAAATAGGTGTGTGTGTGTGTGTGTGTATTGTTTGTTTTTTGAGACAGGGTTTCTCTGTAAAAGCTCTGGCTGTCCTGGAACTCACCTTAGATTCACCTGCTAATGCCTCCCAAGTGTTGGGATTAAAGGAATATGCCACCATGCCCAACAATTTTTTAAATTAAAAGTGAAATATAAAATAAAACGAAGGAAGCCCTGGCTTCCACTCCATCACAAAACCAAGTGTGGCGGTGCACATCTCTATCCTAGCATGCAGGAGGTATCAGAAGATCAAAGTCCTTCACAGCTATGTATTAAGTTAAAGGCCACCTGGGCTCTCTGAGACCCTTTGTCCAAAAAAAAAAAAAATACAAAGGATGAGACTGTTCTCTCAAATTCACACATTCACTATAGGGAAGGAATTTTCCACATTTTTATTCCTTAATTGTGTGTATGTAGCGTGTTTCATCTACCTGTGGGTATGTGTGTGAGTGCAGGTTCCCACAAGTCAGTGAGGTGATAGGATCCCCTAGGGCTGGAGTTATGTGCAGCTGTGAGCCATTTCTTGTGGGAGCTTGGAATCAAAATGTCATTTGCAAGAGCAGTATGTGTTCTTTTTTTTTTTTGGTTTTTCGAGACAGGGTTTCTCTGTGGTTTTGGAGCCTGTCCTGGAACTAGCTCTTGTAAACCAGGCTGGTCTCGAACTCACAGAGATCCGCCTGCCTCTGTCTCCCAAGTGCTGGGATTAAAGGCATGCGCCACCACCGCCCGGCAACAGTATGTGTTCTTAACTGCAAATTCATCTCTTTATAGTGTCCATACAATTATAAATTTATGTGTAGTATCAACAAAAGACTATGGATAGAGAGGTACCTTGAACCCCACAACTTTGTTCATGTCATTGTTGACGTGGATGTCATGGACCCTGTTTTGTATTAACCACACATGCATTGGTTAGCCTGTAAGCTATGAGGGTCGATGTGCTGGTGAATGAAGGTTGACATCATGTATATGATGGTATATTGTTTAAACAGAATCTTGTAAAGTCTAGATTAATATTAACAGTGATAAATTGATATTTCTGACTTGATGCAAAGATGTAAAATTTGCAGGTACTGAGTTTGAGAAAACTGGACAGGCTGTAAATGAAGAGTTGGGATAGGACCAAGGGCTTGGTGCAGTGGACCTGAGCTCAGATTCTAGTGCCTTGGCGGGGAGAAGACACAAGGACTGGGAGTTCCTGGCTGGCCAGTGCAACTGAGATAGCAAGCTCCAGATTCAGTGAAGCCCCTTTCTCAAAATAATGAATAATGTGAACGATTGAGGAAGACATGTCCATGTTAACTCATACCCTTCATGTATACATACAAGCTGGGATAGTTAAATAACATGCTGACATGTTGTGGTAACTCAGATTGTAGCAGAGAAATACTTCCGTAGACTGATTCCTGCACAGGCAGCCTGTTGCCTGAGTTATTCTGCCCTTCCTTGTTTAATGCTGTTTAACCAGGGTGGGCTCAAGTAAATCTCTGCCTTAGCTTTGCATGTCTCTGTGACTGAGTGCGCACATACCATAGCGTTTGGCTGCTCTGCTTTATGGGTAGAATGCTTTACATGCAGGAATCCAGAGCAGGTCACTGCTGACTCAGCAGAGTCACCACAGGTTGGTGCCCGCACACAGCAGTGATTATTCATGGTCTTGAGCAGGTACTCTGGACAAGCTATATCATTAAGTGAACTAAGATGCGTTATCTTTTCAGGATGGTAATAAATTACAGGTAAAAAGTTATGGGACCTAAAAATAGCTTAACATCTCTCTCTTTCAACAGTTTGAATTATTTTATAGCCAACATTTCAGTGGAAGGAAACTGACGTGGTTACATTATCTCTGTACAGGTAAAGAACATTTAATTACTATTTGTTCAGTGATATTTACCTGCTTTGTGTGGTCTAATTATAGTTTTTCCTCACCTCCCTTTTTGGTACTGTTAAGGAAACCTACCACCACTGAACTATGTTTATAACTCTGATAACGTTCCCTTTAAATTTTTTGGGTTGTATGACAGTGCATTTTTGTAGCATTTTATAAATATTAGAGAATTTGTTAAGAAAGGCAGACTAATGGGTTAGATATTCTTGAATAGTTGTTCTCTGGCGTTTCCTGAGCCCTGTACATTGACTTTTATTTACAGTGCTGTCATGAAGTGTCAGAATAGAAGCAGGTATTCTAAGATTGCCTTTCTTCTTGGTTCCGTGGAGATGTTCAGCCAAAGCAAAGGCACGTATTCTTTTCTTAGGCTCAAATTATTCCACTTGGTTAATTTGTGTGAGTTATGCATGGGTGTGCTTCTTGCCCTATGGGTGCATATGGAGATCACGGTCACCACTGGCCGACTTCCTCCCCCTTTTTGAGACATTACCTGTAGCTCACCAGTTCAGTTAGAGCTATCCAGCAAGCTTACCCATGCTTGCCATTGAGATCACAGACATGTGCCCCGGCCCTGGCTGTCTGGCTAAAGATTCCAACTCATGTCAGAGCACTTGTGCAGCGAATACATTACCCCATCAGGGTTTTATTAGTTTTTTGTTTTGTTTTGTTTTTAACTTTTGAAAAGTTGCCTGACAACTAATTCCAGCACTTGGGAGGCAAAATTAGTGAATTTGAGACCATTGTGGTCTGTCTGTATCTGTTTGTGCATTTGTGAAGTGTACCCAAGCCTGCCACATCTGGCATGGGGGCAGCAGAGGGAAACTTTGGGAGTCCGTTCTCTTCTTCCACAGTGTGGGTAGCAGGCTTGAACTCAGGCAGTCACACTTTGAGAACACACAAGCAGTGATGGTATAGTATTGTAGGTTTTACTTTTTTACTCTTTGGGGGCTGCCACCCCCAGTTCATAAGTAAATGCACATGGAGCCTTATCCTTTCTTATGAATTCCCAGCGTTAGCTTGACTTGTTTCTAGCCAACTTTTCTTAAACTATCCTGGGTTTTTTACCTTTCTTTATTCTATAGATTTCATTCCTTCTTTTCCATGGCTGGCTGGCTGGCCTTTTATTCTCACTTCTTGATCTCTCTTGCTCCTCCTTCCTCTCCTCCCAGATTTCTCCTTCTGTTCATTCTCTCTGCCTGCCAGCTCTGCCTGTACTCAGTACTTTCACATGACAGTCCCATGTCCTCCAAACAAGAACTTTGGATGCCTTCCCAGGAGCTTTAAGATGTCTTTGGTTTACTTTTTTTTAGGGAAAAGCAATTCAAACTATCATTTATGACCGCTTTGAAATGAAAACAATTTGGATTATCAGTATATTGTCAATTTTTGTTTTATTTGTAGGTGAAGTTAAAATGAACTATTTGGGAAAACCGTATGTGGCTATGGTTACAACCTACCAAATGGCAGTTCTTCTTGCCTTTAACAACAGTGAAACTGTCAGCTATAAAGAACTCCAAGACAGCACTCAGATGAATGAAAAGGAGCTGACCAAAACAATCAAATCATTACTCGATGTAAAAATGATAAACTATGATTCAGAGAAGGTAACTAACTTCCCAAGGGACTCCATGCTCTACCTGATGAATGTTCTTTTGCGGGTATTGGTTTTAAGTTTGTGGTGTCGTCCACGTGACTCTGTAAATTAGCCCCTTATCATGAGAGAAGACCCCTGGCTTTTCCACAGATGAACAAAATACTATTGGGCGGGCAGGGGGCGGGGTCCACTGACCTTCAGAACCTTGGAAGCATAGCTTCCTCTAGAGCTGGCTCACTTGTCTGCAGTATGATTACCGCAGCTTTGTTAGTACATATAATGGCTGGGCCTGGGAATAGTTACTTTCTAATAGAAATTGTTTAAAATTCTGGCAAGCGTGAAATCAGAAAAAAAAATTTTGTTTTAAATATAGGAGGATATTGATGCAGAATCTTCATTTTCTTTAAATATGAGCTTCAGCAGTAAGAGAACAAAATTTAAAATTACTACGTCAATGCAGAAGGACACACCACAAGTAAGTGCTTGTTGGAATGCCACTTCTTTTAGAAATATTTAAGTAGTGGTTGAATGAGTCCATTTTATACCTAGATCAAGTAAACCTTTTTACTTTAAAATTAATAATATGATAAATATTCAATTTGTTGGCCTTACAATTATGTGTCTGCAGTATGTTAGTGTTTGAAAGATAGGCAGCTTATTCAGGGGAGCTCCAGTTCAGCTATCTACTCATCAATTACGTCAATTATAAATAGTGGTAGGTTTTGTTAAATTTTCATCTGTGTATACAGTGAATTTCTCTCATCCCCTCTCACTCTGCTGATGCCCTCTTCCCAAGCGGTCCCTCTTTGTTTTTATTTTTAATGATTCCATAAGTTTAATTAAGATAAAGAAACTGGACAACTTAACCAGTGTCTACACTATTGAGCAAAATGCTTCTTTCTTAGCAAACATTAACTTCATGAGTTGGGGATTGTGGGTACGTAAGGGAGAGAGTATATTAATGAATGAATGAAGGAATGAGTGAATGAAAGGATGTATGTATGGATGAATATAGCCATTAGGACATGCTGTGTGAATGTTCTGACAATGAGCTATATCCCCAACCCAGTATTTTATCTTAAAACATAGGTTGGGCTTGTGTGTGTAGCTCAAACGTAGAGCGCCTGCCTAGCATGTGAGTCCCTAAAAGAAACTAAAGGCAGGATTCTTTTTTTTTTTTTTTTTTTTTTTTTTGATTTTTGAGACAGGGTTTCTCTGTAGTTTTTGGTGCCTGTCCTGGAACTAGCTCTTGTAGACCAGACTGGCCTTGAACTCACAGAGATCCACCTGCCTCTGCCTCCCGAGTGCTGGAATTAAAGACGTGCGCCACCACTGCCCGGCTTAAAGGCAGGATTCTTATGTGTGGCTGCACAGCTTCCCTACATGGTTTGTCTGGTATTGAGCCAGCAGGAGTGTGGTTGAGACTCTTGGATGAAGCAGTGTGGCTGGCTTTTGGGTGAGTTCAGTATTGATCACCAGGCTTCATTCAGACTTTGCTGACTGCCTTTTGGATTCTGGGATGGGAAGTAGATAAGATGTCTCCCCTTGGAGGAGGGGAGACACACACATTAATTGCCACGAGTTTTGAACCCTAATGTAACCAAGGTCTCATTTCTAGTAGAGTGAACAACAGTCTAGGGATTTGTCCTTAAAAGACTACTGTGTAATCCCCAATCTTCCGGCATCGTCTGCCTCTCTGCCTCAAGCCCTTGTATTTCACTGTTGATCACCCTTTTCTGGCCTGTCTTCCCTGCATTCTCTTCATGAGCCAAAGGAGCCCCGCCCCCCACTGCAGCCCTATCCTATCCAGTCTGTGCTACGTACCATGCATGCTACAGCTTCATCTGAAACATCTTGGCATAGAGGCTAACTGATAAGACAACAGTCTTAAAATTTTCTTTTGTGTAACTTAAGTCTTTTTTATTTTTTTTCTTATTTATATTCCAGTATAGTTTAGAATAGTATGTAAATTTCAAAAGTAGTCTAGCTTTATCTTACACATCATGTATAATCCACTTTTCCTGATTCCCCGGCTCTCTGAGGGTATAATCTGTTTTTTTAAGACTTTATTTTGTATGTCTGAGTGTATGTATGTGCACCTAATTCGTGCCTGAGACAAGAAAAGTCCAGAAGAGAAGGACTTGGTCCACTGTGAATACTGGAAGCCAAGCCTGGGTCATCTGTGTGTTAAAGCAGCCATGTCTCTAGCCCTGATGCTAATTAGTAACTGGGATTTTAAAAATTTGCTAATGGAAACTTAAAAACAACATTCAGTGTCTTATCTGTGGGTCACCCCTGTTGTCCATAAAAAACAGGAACTGGAACAGACGAGAAGTGCTGTAGATGAGGACCGGAAAATGTATCTCCAAGCTGCTATCGTCCGCATCATGAAAGCACGCAAAGTGCTTCGGCACAACGCCCTCATCCAGGAGGTAAGGGAAGGCCTCAGGATTTTGTAGTGTGCTCTGTCAAAGTCGAGACAACCGACATCGACCAAACGGCATAAAGAAATGCTGGGTTAAAGAGTTCTTCTTTTAGAGAGTTCAGTTTCGTTGGCAGAACCAGCATTGCTGTTTTGAACTTAGAGATCCTAAACTTGCCAATTTGCTATATCGCCTTTCCACCTGGAAAAAGGGAACACTTCAAGTGTTCATGTGTTCCTTTATTCCCTTTACACACTAATATTTGTGTGGGACAAACACCTTAAGGCTCTTCTGCAGTGCAGAGATCTCAGCTTGGCACTGAAAGAAATGATCAAGACTATGCATCAGCCAGGCAGCAGTGGCACACGCCCTTAATCCCAGCACTCGGGAAGCCTGAGGCAGGTAGGTGGATCTCTGAGTTTGAGGCTAGCCTGATCTACAAGAGCTAGTTCCAGGAAAGCTAGGGCTATGACATAAACCTGGTCTCAAAACAAAACAAAAAGTGTGTGTGTGTGTGTGTTTGTGTGTGTATGTTAGAAGAAAAGTAGAGTTAGCATTAGACTTAGAGGCTTATTGAATAATGTAGCTAGGTGACAATGTTGGTAGTTTACTATTTTGCTGTATCTTATATTTTGTACTTTAATTCCTCTATCATCACGTAAAAACTGATCTCCCTTCACTCTCTAAGTGCGCTGCCTTGTTCCGTGTCAATCTCCTTACAGCTAATGGGTTGGAAATGGGTGTGTATGCTTATTGACTAGAGCTTGACTCCCTGTCTCTCTCACAGGTAATAAGCCAGTCAAGAGCCAGGTTCAATCCCAGTATCAGCATGATTAAGAAGTGCATAGAAGTTTTGATAGACAAGCAGTACATTGAGCGCAGCCAAGCATCTGCAGACGAATACAGTTATGTCGCGTGACACCCTCTTCTGGTGCGGGTGTGAGGTCATTGCCGTCACCATTTGGTGTGCTCCTGTGGGAAAAAGCAGGCCTGTGCCTCCATACTTCGGTTATTTGGCAGCCCCTGTTTTTCTGCTGTTTACAACATCACCAGTGCCACGTCATGAGCGTCAGAGAAAATGCCTAGCGATATTTCAAGCTCATGTCAGGATGACATTTCTTAACTTTACTAGAAGAAGGAGTGAAGCGTTGCTGAAATGTGGGGTTCGGTTGGGTACCATGCTTTCTCCCCTTCACGTTTGCAGTTGATGTGTTTTTTTTTAAATGTATCTTAAAGGACATAAAATAAAAACTTAAATATTGTAATATGACAGATAACCTAATAATTGTATCTACATTAAAATGACAAACATGATGTTGCTGCTTGTCAAATAAAAAAATAAAGAAACAGAATGCCTTTTTCTATGTGGATGGAATATCAGGTTGGACAGAAAATAAGACATCCAAGCAGCCAACAGCATTTCATCTTGGTGATGAAGTGCACTTGGGCTCCTGTTTAACCTTCAATTAAGACTTCCTCGTTATTGTTTTTGAATACATAAAATTGCATCTGGTGTAAAATTCTCTGCTGTGAATTTGAGCTAAATGGCATAAGTAATTTTGCCGACTGAAGATGTAATTCTGTCAGTGGTTTTCGTGATGTGCTGTACAAGAAACAGAGTGGTGGCTACTGTGGTGACTTGAGCCTGGCAGAGAAGGACCTGCTCCCCCTCAACTCTCTTCTTGACACATTAACGCTGACATAATGGCTATTGTTGATCTCCCGGAGTTGTAGGAGACGGACTCCTCCTCTCCCTGCCCACCACCAGCACCCCTTCCCCAGTGCAGGTGACTCCCCGTCCTAAGTCCATAGCAGTGTCCCTCGACGCTCTGGCACATTACACCACCGCCTTGTCTAGGGACATGGAATCTCCCCTTAGTTTGTTTACTGCAGATAACAGGGGCATTAAAATACTCTGGTCTCCATATTATACATCTGCCATCCCTATATTATTGCTTTTTTTTAAGCCGGAGTATTTAAAGCATATACAATACAAATACTTTGTTTATACTCAATTTATATCTCTTAACAGATAAGGCCTTAAACCCACAATGATAATATGCTGAATAAATAAACAGTACTTAATTTACATTCTCATGTGGCTCATATTTAAATTTATTTGATGATTTGATTACACCTTTTCTCGTTTTAAAGAGTTCAAAGAGTCTACTGGGGTTCTAATGACGACTGCTGTCTTTATTATCTTGCCTTTCTACCTTCTGAGGATAATGGCAAGGTGTGTGCTGTTGTACATTCTTGGTCAAGAAACAAGGTCCTTTTTTCATAACTTGTTAAGTTTTCCAAATTTATAAATATTAAGCCAGAACCTGATACTGTCAAGAAATGCTCTGTTGAAAAGTAGATGGAATACTGTGATGGATTCAAGGTCTCTTCTCATTTCTCCTTATTTCCTGACAAGCAGAAGGGATGAGAAAGGTCAGGGTAAGTTCTGCTGAGGCCCCACTGAGGAAGTGAAATGTGCTCACTGAGTCTATCCAGCACCCTTTCTCCCTGGAAGAGCCCCAGGCAAGAGCTCCAGCTTGGCCTTAGTGGGTCACAGGTCACCTGTCGAGGTCACCGCCACATCGGCTACAAGAAGGTAAGAGGAAGGGAAAAGAGGGCTTTTATGTTTAAAAAATAGGGTAACAAGCAAATTCTCAACATTTTTAAAAAGTAAGTTCTCTTTAAGTAACTCAGCAGGTAAGTTGGATTCCCAAGACCAGTTGTTTGTAGGGAGCCCCCCCCCAGCTGTCTTTGGACTTCCTCTTTCTCTCACACACAGACACACACACTCGCACACACATGCATCATTGCAATGCAGACTTTTAAACCTTTAATAGTAATGTTGGGTCTTTTAACAACAGTTTACAAATAGCTTATCAGTATTTTTTCCTTTTGAAGTAACGTGTAGAATTATTCTGTGGCTTAGGCCAATATAATGATTTGCTTTGGTAAATCACCAGCGTTTTGTTTAACCCTGTTTATTTTATAATTGATACATGCTACGTTGCTGTAACATTTCTTATGGTATTTTAACCTTTGGATACAAACTAGCAAGATAATAAACATATTATCTTGTTTAACTTTCAGATTACCTCTTGTTTTTTCCTTGCCTAGAACTGGAAACTAAACAGACTTCTGAGTCTAAGTATAAGCTGAACTTGAATCAAATCTCATTTAACGCCATAGACCTACTTGCTGTCTCTGGAGACTTGTCCATACAATAAGTTCATCTGGATGTGGTGGTGGAAGCCCACAGCCCCTGCCCTCGGGAGGCAGAGGCAGGCAGCGGCAGGCAGATCTGAGTTTAAGGCCAGCCTAATCTACATAGTTCCAGGCCAGCCACAACTATGTAGTTTCTGTCTTGAGAGAGAGAAATGCTCCATCATACATATGGAAAAATATCTAACTTTTAACTTTGTATGTGATCTTTAACATGTGTGATCTTTTTACTTAAGATGTTAATGTACATCAGTGGTTCAGTAAAAGTTACCTGTGAGTTAATGTAAAACTAATCTATATATTCTTAAGCTATCTTCTTAAAATTTTGAAGTATTTAATAGCAAAGGTAATTATTTGGCTCTTAATTTTTTGTTCCAAGGAAAATTACTTGTTGAGCAACATCAGTATAAAAATGAACTGGAAAACAGCTGGTGCTGAAAGCTTGTGAACCTAGGTTGTGGCTCAGCTGAAACTAATTGGAGAATCAGGACCAAAGCAACTTGTAAGCCTTGGTAAGATTAGAGCCCAGCTACACTGATTGGAGGGGAGGAATGCTGGTTTGCATATTCAGTGCCTGGGTTCTCACAGTCTCAGGTCATTCCTTCCTTTGATCACCTGACAGACATTGCTTAGTGCCAGTCCACCATACTGAGTCAGTGGCCACCAGTCATTTGGAGCTCTTAGTCTGGTAACTCTAATGTAGGTAAGTAATGATGGAGAGTCCCAGATACCACAAGAAGGATTTCTGAAAGGATGATGGAAGATGGGGGGGGAAGGCATGTTCTATATGAGTAACAGCAAAAACCTGTGGTGAGCTGGGCGGTGGTGGCGCATGCCTTTAATCCCAGCACTTGGGAGGCAGAGGCAGGCGGATCTCTGTGAGTTCGAGACCAGCCTGGTCTACAGAGCTAGTTCCAGGATAGGCTCCAAAGCTACAGAGAAACCTGTCTCGAAAAAGAAAAAAAAAAAAACCCGTGGTGAACCGCTAGAACTCATGACCAACAGACCAGAGTGGCTGAATTTTGTACACTGTATGTAATTGGGGGAATGGGTTGGTTATACTTAACTAAAACACTGCTACGTCACATACATGAGAGGAGTCACATGATGCTAAGTCACACAGACATGGGCAATAAATGGCTATTCAGGGCTAAGACATTTTCCCCTGGACCTATAACATTAGAATCTCCACTGTCATTGAACTTCCAATCAGTTGATCACTCTTTATAAAATGTTCAGTATAAATTGTGGTTGGCTTCCTTCCAGGAACTACATTAGAGTGAATGAGTAGAGTGAAAGTAAGTAGCCCTGGACACTAGTGCTGAAGACCTTATCTCCTGAGGGACAAAGTAGGTGACTTTCTCTTGAGGTAGTGTATTGGGTTGGGTGACGGGAGAAGAGATAAGTCAAAGTGTCACATACATTGGGGCCATGGGTGTACTACTGAACTCCAGTGAAAGAGAATTATATTTTAGATTTATTATGTGAGTGTTTTGCCTGCATCTGTGTGCACCGTGTGTGGTTTGTGCTCACAGAGATCAGAAGCTAACATCTGATCCCTGCAATAGAAGTTACAGGCAGTTGTGAGCCACCGTGTGGGTGTTGGGAATCTAAGTCACCTGCAAGAACAAGTGCTCTTAATTGCTGAGCTATCTCTCCAGCCCTCTTTGATTCACAAAGATTGAACTATGCTATTTTGTCACACTGTGGAGATGTGAACAGATGCCTGCTTAGCCCAAATAGGGTACAGCAACAGATGGAAGTACAGATACCACCAGTGTTGAGCTTGGTGAACCAGGAGTTCCTTACAGAAGCAGAAATGACCGCTCCATCACTAGCCCACCCCAGGATGCGCTACAGCCTGCACTGCACAACTTGCATCTGATATGCAACCCTCCAAAGAGGTCATGACCCACAGATGGAGAACCACGGCTTTAGAGCATCCAGTGTTTTTACAGGATACACTGTTTCACTTCTTAGGTTATCCTGCTTTAAACAGCTTCCCTGAAAGTGGTTGTTCCTTTCAGTAAATCGCTGTATAACTTATACTGGTGGGGGTGGGGGCACAGGACACCTGCTCAGCTAGCTGATCAACATGCTAAGCCATCTAGAGCACCCTCAGATTCTAAGAAAGAATGTTTAGCTAGGCATCTTAATATCCCCTGGTCCACTCAAGGTGACATGTCAAACATTACACTTAGGTTTAAAACATTTTATGATAAGTGTGTCAACCTAAATTTAATGTCTCTTTAGAACCTTTGGCTGTGACCTCATTTGGAAACATGGGTTTTATAGATGTAATTGAGTTTATACTAGTATAATATACTAATAAAATAATATAATATACTAATATAAGGACCTTTATATGAAAGGGAGATTTGGACACACACCAAAGACCATCTGAAGACATAATTCTGTCGTAATGAAGGTACATGCTGAGTAACTCCAGGGGTTTCCATCAACTACCATAAGACAAAAGATGAGGAACTCTGGAACCTTCAATAGCATGGCCCACCAACTTGAATCAGACTTCTGCGCTCCAGAATGGTGAGACAATTTATTGTTTGTTTTAGACAAAGTTTCCCTGTGTAGCCCTGACTGCTTGTAACTCACAATGTAGACCAGACTGGTCTCAAACTCAGCTCCTGAGTGCTGGTGCTAATGTGTATACCACCATGCTAGGCTAATGTCTGGTCTTTAAGATTTATTATTATATGCATCATTGTTTGTGTACCATCTCCACGCCTAGTGTCTGCAAAGGCTAGAAGAGGTGTCAGAGCAGTTTCAGTTGGTTGTGTCATGTGGATGCTGGGAATAGTGCTCTTAACTACTGCGCCGACTTTCCGCTCCCTAATTTCTGTTGCTGAATTTGCTGATCCTGGAGGCTGGCCTGGACCATGCATCAAAGGGACAACAGACGGGACTCAACATGGAGGCCTGAGAGATGCAACTGAAGAAGGCAAGCGGGCCTGCCCGTATTGTAACAAGAATTGCCACAGAAGCCTGCTTCATTCATTTTCTAACTTCTGCAGGGCTGGGGAGATGGCTGAGTCAGTAGAGTGCTTGCTGCACAGGATAGAGCAAATGAGGAAGAGACCTGGCATCAACCTCTAGCCTCCATGTGCACAGACACACCATACCTTTTGACACAGAAAGTTGACACAGAAAGTTAAGCCAGCCCTTCCTACACTGAAAATGCTTGGCAGCCAATGGGCTTTGCAAAACTATTCTGGATTCTTGAATCACCGTCTTCTTAGCTGCCTCTCCATTCAGCCCTCACTTCGTTACCCTGTACATCTACCACAGTACCCTTGCACAGCCAGTGTGCTAGGGTCTCCCTGAAGGGCCCTCGGTCCAGAGGATCTCTTGTGCTTTCTCATTTCTGTCCACTGTGTTGGGACACCAGGCTGGGCTCTACCCTACTGCCCTAGTTCCTGTAAACTATCCAGCTACCTTCTGAGTCTGCTAGTGCACAACCCATGTGGGTTCACAGGGGCCGTGTCTTCTCCTCAGGCCACCTCTCTCCACATTACATCTCCACTGGTTGGGTTTTTTTGAAAGCTTCTGGTGTCCCTGATGCCTGCATACCTAGCCGAGTAATTTTCTTACTGGTACTGAGTTTATTCTGACCTCTGATACTGGGTCCTGAGTTGTCTGCAGCCCTTGCTAGAATTGGATTCCAGGTATACTGATGGTTTTCCAGTCTGGATTCTACCAATTGTCCCCAGACTGCTTTGGTGCCTTGCTTCCCTGGTGCTTGATGCTCAAGACCATGGAGCTTCAGAGAACACGTGATTCCTGCTGCCTTGCATCTGTGAACTATGTTCTCTGACAGTGGCTTTTCAATCCCTTTTTGCAGCAGGGACCAAACCGCTGGGAAGTGCCTGCTGTTACAGACAAACCCATTGACCATGAGCTTCCTCAAGAAGTACACAACTGCCTCTAAGACTAGAATCCACAAATCAGTGGCCAAGGCTATGCCAAGGCAGCTTTGGGCTGGGATGTGGTTAATGGCTTGTGACTTATGGTCTAGCATAGGTTCCAATTCCGGAAAAGTTTGTTTTGGAATTTCTCTTTCTTTCCCCTACACCTTCTCCTTTTCTCCCATCTCTTTTCTGGGTCATTATATGGCCCAGGCTGGCCTATTACTCATGTAGCACAAGCAGGCCTTAGATTTTCAATACTCAGTTTCTAAATTGTTGATGCTACAATCAGTCTGATACAGGATTTTCTAGCATGTGTAGCTAAAATACACAAATCAGTTTGGCCCTCCATATAAGTCTTTCTCTCTGAACCTACTTGAAGGGTTTCCAGAATTTACAGATGGTTTAATATGTGAAAGTCAGCAGATGCTGTCGCCCTTTTTCTAGATGCACGAGGACCAAGGGCATCTACTTCCTCTTCCCAGGCTGCCATTGTAGAGCTAGCTGGGAACCTGTTCTCTAGAATGGAGGCCTCAGGACACAAGGGTCAAAATAATGTAGGACCATTTTCTTCCAACCATCACCTTTACAAGAATGTCTAAAATTTCTCTTTTCATATTGATTGCCATGAGTTTGAGGCTAGCCTGGCAACAATGTAAGACCCTACTTCAAAAAAACAGGGCTGGAGAGAGGGCTCAAGAGTGCATATTGCTCTTGCAAATAACCCATACCGCCTATAACTCCAGCTCCAGGAACTCTGCTGCCCCCTTCTGGATTCTCAGGGCATCTGCAGTCACACCTGCACAATTAATGAAGCAAATTTGTTGTTTTTTTTTTCTTTTTTTCTTTCTTTTATTTTATTCTTTTTTAATTAAAATTTCCGCCTCCTCCCCGTTTCCCATTTCCCTCCCCCTCCTCACACATATCGCCCCCTCCCCCCACTCCCCTCCCCCTATCCCCACTCCTCTTCTCCTCCCCCCACTCCATTCCCCTCCCTCTCGATACTGAAGAGCAGTCCAAATTCCCTGCCCTGCAGGAAGACCAAGGTCCTCCCACTTCTATCTAGGTCCAGGAAGGTGAGCATCCAAACAGGCTAAGCTCCCACAAAGCCAGTTCATGTATTAGGATCGAAACCTAGTGCCATTGTCCTTGGCTTCTCATCAGCCTTCGTTGTCCACCATGTTCAGAGAGTTCGGTTTCAACCCATGCTTATTCAGTCCCAGTCCAGCTGGCCTTGGTGGGCTCCCAATAGATCAGTTCCACTGTCACAGTGGGTGGGTGCACCCCTCGTGGTCCTGACTTCCTTGCTCATGTTCTCCCTCCTTCTGCTCCTCATTTGGACCTTAAGAGCTCAGACCGTTGCTCCAAATTGAGACTCTGTCTCTACCTCGATCCATCGCCAGATGAAGGTTCTAAGGTGATATGCAAGATATTCATCAGTATAGGATAGGGTCATTTCAGGTTCCCTCTCCTCAGTTGCCCAAAGTACCAGCTGGGGACATCTCCTTGGGCACCTGCGAGCCCCTCTAGAGTCAAGTCTCTTGCCAACCCTAAGATGGCTCCCTTAGTTAGGATATATATTTCGCTGCTCCCGTATCCACCCTTCCTATATCCCAACCATCCCATTCCCCCAAGCTCCTCCCATCCTCCCCTTCTCACGTTTCTCACCCCATTTCCCCTTAGCCCCATGCCCCCTTACCCGCAAGTTCCCAGTTTTTGCCCAGCAATTTTGTCTGCTTCCCCTATCCAAGTGGATGACTACGTTTTTCTTTGGGTTCACTTTCTTATTTAGCTTCTCTAGGATCACAAATTATATGCTCAGTGTCCTTTATTTATGGCTAGAAACCAATTATGAGTGAGTACATCCCATGTTCCTCTTTTTGGGTCTGGGATACCTCACTCAGGATAGTGTTTTCTATTTCCATCCATTTGCATGCAAAATTCGAGAAGTCATTGTTTTTTACCACTGAGTAGTACTCTAATATGTATATATTTCACACTTCCTTCATCCATTCTTCCATTGAAGGGCATCTAGGTTGTTTCCAGGTTCTGGCTATTACAAACAATGCTGCTATGAACATAGTTGAACAGATACTTTTGTCATATGATAGGGCATCTCTTGGGTATATTCCCAAGAGTGGTATTACTGGATCTTGGGGTAGGTTGATCCCAAATTTCCTGAGAAACCGCCACACTGATTTCCAAAGTGGTTGCACAAGTTTGCATTCCCACCAGCAATGGATGAGTGTGCCCCTTACTCCATAACCTCTCCAGCAAAGGCTATCATTGGTATTTTTGATTTTAGCCATTCTGACAGGTGTAAGATGGTATCTCAAAGTTGTTTTAATTTGCATTTCCCTTATCGCTAAGGAGGTTGAGCATGACCTTAAGTGTCTTTTGGCCATTTGAATTTCTTCTGTTGAGAATTCTCTGTTCAGTTCAGTGCCCCATTTTTAATTGGGTTAATTAGCATTTTAAAGTCTAGTTTCTTGAGTTCTTTATATATTTTGGAGATCAGACCTTTGTTGCAGGGTTGGTGAAGATCTTCTCCCAGCCAGTGGGTTGCCTTTTTGTCTTAGTGACAGTGTCCTTTGCTTTACAGAAGCTTCTCAGTCTCAGGAGGTCCCATTTATTCAATGTTGTCCTTACTGTCTGTGCTGCTGGGGATAAACGTAGGAAGTGATCTCCTGTACCCATATGTTGTAGAGTACTTCCCACTTTTTCTTCTATCAGGTTCAGTGTGTTCAGACTGATATTGAGGTCTTTAATCCATTTGGACTTGAGTTTTGTGCATGGCGATAGATATGGATCTATTTTCATTCTTCTACAGGTTGATAACCAGTTGTGCCAGCACCATTTGTTGAAGATGCTTTCTTTCTTCCAATGAATACTTTTAGCTCCTTTATCAAAAATCAGGTGTTCGCCGGGCGGTGGTGGTGCACGCCTTTAATCCCAGCACTTGGGAGGCAGAGGCAGGCGGATCTCTGGGAGTTCGAGACCAGCCTGATCTACAAAAGCTAGTTCCATGACAGGATCCAAAAACCACAGAGAAACCCTGTCTCGAAAAAAAAAATCAGGTGTTCATATGTTTGTGGGTTAAAATCAGGGTCTTCTATTCGATTCCATTGATCAACTTCTCTGTTTTTATGCCAATACCACGCTGTTTTCAATACTGAAGCTCTGTAATAGAGTTTGAAGTCAGGGATGGTAATGCCTCCAGAAGTTCCTTTATTGTATAAGATTGTTTTAGATATCCTGGGTTGATTAATGTCCTCTCAAGATCTGTGAAGAATTTTGATGGGATTTTAATGGGGATTGCATTGAATCTATAAATTGCCCTTGGTAGAACTGCCATTTTTACTATGTTGATCCTCCCAATCCAAGAGCAAGGGAGATCCTTCCATTTTCTGGTATTCTCCTCAATTTCTTTCTTTAAAGACTTAAAGTTCTTGTCAAATAGATCCTTCACTTCCTTGGTTAGAGTTACCCCAAGATATTTTATGCTATTTGTGGCTATCGTGAAGGGTGATGCTTCTCTGATTTCCCTCTCTGCTTCCTTATCCTTTGTGTATAGGAGGGCAACTGATTTTTTTAGAATTGATCTTGTATCCTGCCATGCTACTAAAGGTGTTTATCAGCTGTAGGAGTTCTTTGCTGGAGTTTTTGGGGTCGCTTATGTGCACTATCATATCATCTGCAAATAATGAAAGTTTAACTTCTTCCTTTCCAATTTGAATCCCTTTGATCCCCTTATGTTGTCTTATTGCTATTGCTAGAACTTCAAGCACTATATTGAAGAGGTATGGAGAGAGTGGACAGCCTTGTCGTGTTCCTGATGGCTTTGAGTTTCTCTCCATTTAATTTGATGTTAGCTGTCGGCTTGCTATAAATAGCTTTTATTATAGTTAGGTACGACCCTTGTATCCCTAATCTCTCTAAGACCTTTATCATGAAGGGATGTTGAATTTTGTCAAATGCTTTTTCAGCATCTAATGAAACGATCATATGGTTTTTTTCTTTCAGTTTATTTATATGATGGATTACATTGATAGATTTTTCGTATGTTGAACCAGCCCTGCATCTCTGGGATGAAGCCTACTTGATCATAATGGATAATTTTTCTGATGTGTTCTTGGATTCGGTTTGCCAATATTTTATTGAGGATTTTTGCATCGATGTTCATGAGTGAGATTGGCTTGTAGTTCTCTTTCTTGGTTGGGTCTTTGTGTGGTTTGGGTATCAGAGTAACTGCAGCTTCATAAAAGGAATTTGGCAATGGCTTCTCTGTTTCTATATTGTGAAATACATTAAGGAGTATAGGTATTAGGTCTTCTTGGAAGTTCTGGTAGAATTCTGCATTGAAGCCGTCTGGACCTGGGCTTTTTTTGGTAGGGAGGTTTTTTATAACAACTTCTAATTCTTCGCGACTAACAGGTCTATTTAGATTGTTCACCTGGTCCTGGTTTAACTTTGGTATATGGTACTTATCTAAAAAAGTGTCCATTTCTTTACATTTTCCAATTTTATGGCATACAGGCTTTTGTAGTAAGATCTAATGATTCTCTGTATTTCCTCTGTGTCTGTGGTTATGTCTCTCCTTTTCGTTTCTGATCTTGTTAATTTGCGTATTCTCTCTCCGCCGTTTGATTAGTTTGGATAGGGGTTTATCAATCTTGTTGATTTTCTCCAAGACCAGCTTTTTGTTTCATTGATTCTTTGAATTGTTTTCTGTGTTTCTATTTTGTTGATTTCAGCCCTCAATTTGATTATTTCCAGTCTTCTACTCCTCCTAGGTGAGTCTGCTTCTTTTTTTCTAGAGCTTTCAGGTGGGCTATTAAGTCTCCAATGTGTGCTTTCTCTGTTTTTCTTTAAGTGGGTACTTAGTGCTATGAACTTTCCTCTTAGCACTGCTTTCATAGTGTCCCATAGGTTTGAGTATGTTGAGTCTTTGTTTTCATTGAATTCAAGAAAGACTTTAATTTCTTTCTTTATTTCTTCCTTGATCCAGGTGTGGTTCAGTAGTTGACTGTTCAGTTTCCATGAGTTCATAGGCTTTCTGGGGGTAGCATTGTTGTTGAATTCTAACTTTAATCCATGGTGATCTGATAAGACACAGGTGGTTACTAATATTTTTTTGTAACTGTGTAAGTTTGCTTTGTTACCGAGTATGTGGTCAATTTTCGAGAAGGTTCCATGAGCTGCAGAGAAGAAGGTATATTCTTTCCTATTTGGGTGGAATGTTCTATAGATGTCTGTTAAGTCCATTTGATTCACTACCTCCCTTAATACTCTTATTTCTCTGTTAGGTTTCTGTCTGATTGACCTGTCCATTGGTGAGAGAGGAGTGTTGAAATCTCCTACTATTAGTGTGTGTGGTTTGATGTCTGCCTTGAGTTTTAGTAATATTTCTTTTACATAAGTGGGTGCTTTTATATTAGGGGCATAGATATTCAGGATTGAGACTTCATCCTGCTGAATCGTTCCTGTTATGAGTATAAAGTGTCCCTGTCGATCTCTTCTGATTGATTTTAGTTTGAAGTCAGTTTTGTTAGAAATTAGTATGGCCACACCGGCTTGTTTCTTAGGTCTGTTTGCTTGATAAACCTTTTCCCAGCCCTTTACTCTGAGTAGATGCCTGTCTTTGTGGTTGAGGTGTGTTTCTTGTAAGCAGCAGAATGTTGGATCCTATTTTCGTATCCAATCTCTTAGCCTGTGCCTCTTTATAGGTGAGCTGAGTCCATTGATATTAAGTGATATTAATGACCAGTGGTTGTTAACTCCAGTCATTTTTTCTTTCTTTTTTTTGGTAGTAGAGTTTCTGTGTTTCCCTTCTTCAAGTTGTGCTGGTAAGGGTCATTAGATGTCTGAGTTATTGTGGGCATTGTTGGACTCCTAGGGTTGTGATTTTCCTTCAATTACTTCTGTAAGCCTGGATTTGTGGCTACGTATTGTTTAAATTTGTTTTTATCCTGGAAAATTTTGTTTTCTCCATTTATAGTGAACGAAAGCTTGGCTGGGTATAGTAGTCTGGGCTTGCATCCATGGTCTCTTAGTTTCTGCAGTACATCTATCCAGGACCTTCTGGCTTTCATGGTTTCCATAGAGAAGTCAGGTGTAAGTCTGATAGGTTTACCTTTATAAGTAACTTGACCTTTTTCCTTTGCAGCGCTTAATATTCTTTCTTTATTCTGTATGTTTTGTGTTTTGATTATTATATGACGAGGAGATTTTTTTTTGATCCAGTCTATTCGGTGTTCTGTATGCTTCTTGGACCTTTAAGGAATATCTTTCTTAAGGTTGGGAAAGTTTTCTTCTATAATTTTATTAAATATATTTTCTGGACCATTGAGCTGTATTTCTTCTCCTTCTTCTATCCCTATTATTCTTAGGTTTGGTCTTTTTATTGTGTCCCAGATTTCCTGAATGTTTTGTGATGAGAATTTGTTGGTTTTGCTGTTTTCTTTGATCAGTGTGTTTATTTTCTCTATGGTATCTTCAGTGTCTGAGATTCTTTCTTCTATCTCTTGTAATCTGTTGGTAGTACTTGTCTCTGTAGTTCCTGTTCATTTATCCAAATTTTCCATCTCCATCCTTCCCTCGGTTTGTGTTTTCTTCATTACTTCCATTTCTTTCTTCAAGTCTTGAACCGTTTCCCTTACCTGTTTGATTGCTTTTTCTTGTTTCTCTTGGTTTTCTTGGGTATCTTTGAGAGATTTATTCATTTCCTCTACCTTTTTGTTTGTAATCTCTAATTGATTATGGCAGTTTTTCACCTCCTGTTTAAGGTCCTCTATTATTTTCATATAATTCACTTTTGAGTCGAATTCTTCTAATTCTTCTGGAATAGGGTGTACAATTCTTTTTATTTCAGGTGGATTCTGGTGATGTCACATTGCCTTTCAGGTTGTTGGAGGAATTCTTGCATTGGCGCCTGCCCATCTCTTCCTTCAAATGGAGCCAGGAGAGGCCTGGTGTCTTGGTCCAGTCTTTGCTATGACTAACTCCCTGGGTGTATCTACTCAGTGTAGGGACAGGAACTGTTCCCTTCCAGATGGACTCCTTAACACCAAAACCTGGACGCCTGGTAGTCCAATGACCTGCGGACAAAAGGGCGAATGTGGGGGGTAGGGCGGGGTAGAGTAGAACACAGGCGACCCTGCAGCACAAGCTGAAGGTGTCTGCGCTCCCTTTTGGGAGTTCTTGAGGCCTGCCCCATAGGCAGGCATTCACCACTCTGAGTGGGTAGCCTTAGTGTAGGAGCAGGAAGCTGTTCCTCAGCAAAGGACCTTGCAGACAAGGCAGGCTTGGAGGGGGTCGTGTTTAGGAAAGAAAGCCCTGAAGCAGGAGCTGGGGGAGGGGGGTTTGTGCTCTCTTCCAGGACAGTCCGCCCCTGGATAGCACACACTCACCCATCCAGATGAAACTCCTCAGCACCTGCACAGGGACACCTGGTAGCCCAATGATCCAGGGACAAAAGGCTTTTTTTTTCTTTCTTTCAGGAGTCCTTTGAGGGTTTAGATCAGTGTGGACCAAGGCCTGGTTTCCAGCCCTCATTCATAAAACATCAACAAAAGTTAGAAAAAGTGTTCCTTCTGTCCAAAGCATCATAGCTTTTGGCTATTGTACAAACTGGTTTCCTGAAAGTACTCCTAAATATGAAGGGTTGTCATTTCTTCAAGACAAGCCATGTTTCTGCCACTCTCAGTTAGGTCCCAGTCTGGAACTCTGGTCTAGAATTGTGTGTGTAGCATCCAGTCTGATGGAGATTATTAGACTCTGGCAACGGCAGGCCAGAGTGCTCAGGAGTTGGAGGGTCAGCAAAGGCTGCGGTTTGGGGAGCAACTGGATTTGGAAGCAAAACTATCCCGACCTAACTCTCCATTCCTCTTACCCCTTCACCCTACCCTGCCAGGCTACAGATCTTTGTCTCCCTCTGGTGGAGGCAAGTAGAGTGATTCACCCATTCAGACTGGTGATTTTACTAATAGCATTTTTGTCATGTTGTCATGGTAATCAATGCAAAATCGGGCTGCAAGAGCAGATGCTACAGAGCTTGGATGTTCAAGGGGGCTGTGATTTTGCATCTAGTCCATGGTACAAGAGAGGTAATTGTAATGTATTTAACGATCCATTTCCACTTAGTAGCTGGCAAAAGTTGACCCTGAGAAAAATCACTTAACAGTTCTCAGTGAACAGACGCTATAGCGCTGTGAAAGTCTGTATCAGTCCCCTAGCTCTGTGTGTCAAGTGCCTTTGGTAGGCTCATGTGCAACAGTAAACAGTACTGCAGCTTGCTGTGTGCTACACATGTGAATCTGGCCCTGGGGAGGCTAAGGCAGGATTGATTTCCTCTGGAGTCCATTTCTTCCTGTCATCCCTCCCACTATTCCCTTGTGGGGTGCCCTGCCTATATATAGCCTCCTGCATGACCCATGTGGTCTGTTTGGGGTTTCAGTAGCACAAGGACACTGCAGGAAACTGCAACATTGCCAGTTTGTGCGTTTGTCCAAGTCAAACAATAGAGAATAGATAAACACAGGAGTTGTACTAAAAACAGTATAACAGGCATTTAAAAGAAGCAGAAAATAAGTGTTAAAGGGAGGTGAAGACCAGCTGTGGTATAGGGACTGTTCCTAGATGGAATTCAGAAGGCGAGCCTAAGAGAGATGCCGGGACTGGTGCTGTCTGCAGAGTGGATGGTTTGGGTCTGGCGTGGCCACTTCCTCAGCAGGCAGACCCATTGCAGCACAGGTAAGATGTGAGGAAGGTAAGGTGTGTTTGCTGATGCACCGGGAGACTCAGACTGCAGGTGTGCTGGCCAAACTGCTGTTGCACCTGGCGTCCGGTGCACAGACTGGTTCTGAGTTTCATTGTCACCAGTAAGTGTGCCTCACACACGTGACCTGCTGATGTGTGGCCCTCCAGATTTAAGGAAGAAAAAGATGTACTAAGGATGGAGGCAGCTTGAGATGGGAGATGACAGTGAAGCTGCAGAAGGAAGTAGGACTCCCAAGAAGACAGCCTTCTTCTAACCTTTCCCAAAGACAGAGGAAACCCATCTTGTTGGATAATCCCAGACCTTGTTCTATAAAATGATACCTGCCCAGACCAGGGTGCAGTGACAGCTCCTGCAAACAGCAGCCTCTGGAGCCTTCCCTTAAAATGCCCTGTTCTGAACTGAGGCTTCCTCAACCTTGTGTAACATGAAGGGCCAGGCCTGCTTGCATAACAACAACAAACAAGACCTTCCTTGTTACAGAATGGTGCCCACATGGATAACTGCATCCACAGAAAGCCTGAGAAAGCTTGGAAAAGACTGGAGTAAAGCATTTCGGTTTTCAGCCGTAGCAGGAAAAAAGCTGAGCTGTTTTAAAATGCTGGCTTTCTGGGCTGTCCTGCCAAGGAAAACTCTGACTCTTTCAAGCTAGTGGTCCCGATGGATACACTGTTGCAGCTTGCTTCCTGGCAAGGACCTTGAAAAGTTATAGAGTTGTGGCAATAAACATGGCTCCACCCAGTACCTCAGCCATGCTTGCTTAGTCAATTAAAGGCTCATGTGGTCACAAAGAAAGAGAGATATACAGTAAAGAGAGATTCAAAGAGGAAGAAAACCTCTAAATGGTTTACAGTGTGTTAAAAATATATACAGGCTAAAGATTAAAGTTCTCAAAAAAAAAAATAGTAGCCTGGGAGGCAGAGACAGACAGATCTCTGTGAGTTCAAGGATAGCCTGGTTTACAGAGGGAATTCCAGGACAAAGATATACACAGAGAACCTGTCTCAAAAAGCTAAAAGTTAAAAGTAAAAATAAAAGAAATAGAGGTTAAAATAAAGCCACGTAAAGATGGAAAATACACAGAGAATCTTGATACTGTATGTTATTATGCTCTCTTTAAATTGTTTAAATGGTGAGGAAGGAGCAACAGCTGCTAAAAGATATTTGCTTATAAATGCTGCAGAATTAATCCAAGATAGGTATTTTGAAAATACCTTGGCTTCAAAATTGAAGTCAAAATGTATGTTACTTTGGAGAAGAGATTTTGCTTTTGTTTCCACAGAAAATGAGAGGCTGTAGATTTATTCAGAGTTAAGAAAAATCAGCTTTGATCAAGGAAGACCACCTGAGAAATCTCCGGCAGAAATAGATGGCCCAGATGTCTGAGTTCTTCATCCAGAACAGGTTCAAGACTGCTACCTGAGATGATCAAGACTCACAGGATGCCGGGCGGTGGTGGCGCACGCCTTTAATCCCAGCACTCGGGAGGCAGAGGCAGGCGGATCTCTGTGAGTTCGAGACCAGCCTGGTCTACAAGAGCTAGTTCCAGGACAGGCTCCAAAACCACAGAGAAACCTTGTCTCGAAAAACCAAAAAAAAAAAAAAAAAAAAAAAAAAAAAAGACTCACAGGATACTTCAGTCAGGACTTGATCATAACTCTAAATTTTCTTTAGGTCCCCATAAGATTATCAGCGCCCCCAACCAGCTGGAAGTAGCCTGGAATACTATGCCCACATTCCCAAAAAATGGATTATGGATATTTTCCTTTTTTAAAAAAAAAAAAAAGAGGGGGAAGTGGTGCGGGAGAATTGTCTGTATTCTGTCAATCTTGTTATAAATAAACGCTGATTGACCAGGCAGGAAATATAGGCAGGAAAACCAGATAGGAAGTAGAAATGATATAATGAGAACAGGAGAATTCTGGGAAGGAGGAAGTTGATTCCTCCTACTCGTGCCCAGACCATGGAAGCAGCAGGATGTGATCTACCTCACTGAAAAAGGTACTGAGCCACATGGTTAACATAGATCAGAAAAATGGGTTAATCAAGATGTGAGAGTTAGCCAGTGAGAGGCTAGAGCTAATGGGCCAATCAGCTTATAATTTATGGAGACCTATGTGTGATTTTATTTGGGGCTAAACAGTTGTGGAGAACAACAGTTGTGGAACAGAAACCCACAACAACTTTGAACTCTGATTTACTGGCTTCTTTGTCCTTCAACTGAGTTGGGTATATGGATACAGACTGCCAGATCTAAGCAGAGCATGTTTAGAAGCAAGTAGGCCATCAGCTGGTTCAGAATGGACAGGTCTGAGGACTGGCAAGAATGGAAAAAAGTAATTGCTAGTTTAATATTAGCAAAATACAAAGTTAGATAAGCTCTAAAGCCAGGGCTCTGAGAATTATCCCACATGTCATAAAGTCTACTAAAAAAATGTCCCCAGTGGCCACAATGTTCAGGCCACAACTGACAAATCTCCAGTGTCCAGAACACCTGTAGCATATTTTTTTAGACTTCTTATGTTACTGACCATGGTGCTACATACCTTTAATCCGAGGACTCTGGATGCAGATCTCTGAGTGTGAGGCATGGTCTGTATAGTGAGTTACAGGCTAGCCAGAGCTACATCAGGATTCCCTGCCTCAAACAAAACAAAAACAAAGCATAAAACTTATTGTATGTATTTGTATCTGTATGAGTGTATGCTACATGTGTGTTGGCGCCTGTGGAGGCCAGAAAAGGGCCTTGGGTCCACTGGAGCTGGAGTTACAGGTGACTGTGAGCAGCTGAGTGGAGGGAGTCCCCTGCCCATTGCTTTTTATCTCTCATTTCCTGGGAGGTGACAGCTGCCCAGTTTATCTGATAATGAGCCCAAGAATAGACAGAAACTCCTGTTCTGGAGAACCTGTTTGACCACAAAGCTTGTATCCCCAACCATTAGGACCACTGCTTCAGGACACAGCAGCAAGCCTCCCCTGTCTGGATTCCTTGGGTCTCTTTCGGCATTCATGTGGTCTTTGTGGAGCCAGGGGCTTTTTCCTCCTGGAATGAGAGGTATGCAGCCTCCCACAGGACTCATGTGGTCTGTGTGGAGCCTCAGTCCATGGGATACGGCTAGACCCGGTACAGCCTGGTGTGTAGACTTCATGACTGACTTGTGCAATGTAAAAAACAAATGAACACTAAGAATTTATTCAAACCAATACTTAATAAAGTAAATATTGAAAAGAATCAGGAAAGATAACGATTTTTTAGGAGAGAGTAATGCCAGCAGTGGTGGTGGTGGGACTGCTGGGGGGGGGGTGCCACAGGGCTAGAGCTATATGCAGAGCAGATGTAAGATGGGCCGCCAGAGGAGGAAAGGGGGTGGCAGGGTCATTCTCTGGGGAGGTAGACCCACTGCAGCAAAGATGAAATGTGTGAAACTTGCATTCTGCGAACAGGTGTGCTGACTGTTGCTGCCACATCTGGCTCCAACAGCAGAGGTGTAAGAATCTTCTTCTTCTTCTTCTTCTTTTTTTTTTTTTTTGGTTCCCATACCGGGAGTCGAACCCAGGCCGCCTGGGTGAGAGAATCTTCTGATGATATTTCTGTTCTCTGACTCTGGTCTGCTTCTGCTTCTGGCTCCAGAGTGGATGCCTTCATTGCTGGTTAACACACTTCAAGCTCTGGGACTGCAGATGTTTGACTCCCCAGATCTAAGGATGGAGACAAATGTGCGCTGACGTGGGTATCCTATAGGAGGGGAAGCTGCAGTGGAGGTACAAGAGGAGACAACGTGCTCAGAAAGAGACCTCCTTTACAGCCTTTCCAAAGACAAAGGAATTCCAATGCTTGCTGAGAATCCCAGACAAAAGGTCACCTGCCCTGGCCAGGGTGCAGTGACAGACAGCTGCAAACAGCAGCCTCTGGAGCATCCCCCCAAACCCTCCTCACGAGATGACATTTACCGGAGACTTCCTCACCCTTTGATTCAATTCACTGGCTTCTTTGTCCTAAAGTTGGGTCAGGAGCATATGGGCACTGACTGCCAGATCTGGGCAGGGCACGTTCAGAAGCAAGTACGCCATCAGATGGTTCAGAATGGACAGGTCTGAGGACTGGCAAGAATCCTCAGGGTACATGTCAGCCATGGTGCAGATGGTGCTGGGAGCAGGGTCTCTTCCTGCTCAGCTCTCCCATGGGCCTTTCATGGAGGACTCCCATGCAGAGGAGGCTCAGGGCATATGCAAATGGGCATAGAGGGTGGAGGTGTGAGGTCTGTGTGAGCAGAGGGCTCTATAGGGCTTCTGCCCAGGCTCTAATGGAACCAGACCTGGTTCTCCACACTCCCTCTCTTTCCCTGTTTTCGAAAACCCTGCCCCTTGTAACTTTCTTCCCTTTGTAGGCACTATCCCAGATTTGAGCACTCTAGTAGAAATCAAAATGTGTGTGAGACCCAAACATTTGGCCATCTCCTACTCTTGATACCCAAATATTCCCATTCTGGAGACGATAGCCCTCCCTTGTTAACCAGAGCCTACTCACTTCTTTCCCTGTCCATCCTTGTTGCAATAAGGGTGGAAGTATGAAGATCTAGAAGAAACCAGGAAGGACATCACCTGTCGAGTCCCAGGTTCCCCACCTAGAAGAAATCTAGGGGGCAAGACAATTCTGGGAGAGAAAGAAAGTCCATGGGCCTGGGAGCTCTGTCTAGTCTCAGAATTGGTAGTGAACCTGCATATAGTAGGATATGTTTGTGCAATGAATGAGCCAAAACATTTCTATCCAGCTATCTCAGGGGGCACAGGTTCCTCAGATTCCCAGGGGTCTGCTCTGTATATAGCTCTGTTGTGTACCTACCTCTGATATAGATTCCAGAACTTCCTTTACAAATGGAAGAATTGCTTTGCATGAGTCTTCAGACAATGAGGCCCAGAACATAGAGCTTCCTCATAGTACAGGAGACAGTAACACACATATGACTATCAGCTCATAACCCCTACTCCTCAGGACGAAACCTGGGGGAAGCATTGTCTAGGCTGATGTCACTGGGTACTGACAACAGTGTTATAGAAGCTTAGAGTGAGACAGAGCACTCTCTACAGGATCGGAGAACACATTGGCTTAAATTGTGGCAAACTACTCCCCAGGACCAGAAAATACGCTTGTTTACAGTGGGGACTGTTGTGGGAACTGCCGGCTGCGTTCCTGCCACCTGGCTCCTGGCCGTCTGGCTAGCTTATGCCCCGAAGTAACAACACACAAATTGTATTCATTCAAACACTGCTTGGCCCATTATATCTAGCCTCTTCTAGGCTAATTCTCACGTATTAATTTAGCTCATTTTTAATAATCTGTGTAGCAACACTAGGTACGCTTACCAGGAAAGATTCAGCATGTCTGACCTGGCGGCTGGCTGCATCGTGTCTGGCTCTGAGAGGAGCTGCCCTGCATCTGAGCTCACTTCCTCTTCCTCCCAGCATTCTGTTCTGTTTACTCCACCCACCTAAAGGCTGGCCAATCAAATGGGCCAAGGCAGTTTGTTTATTAGCCAATGACCTTCCTCCATCATTTCCCCTTTTTCTGTTTAAACAAAAAGGAAAGGCATTCACTTTAACATAGCAAAATTACATATAACAAAACAGTTATCAAGTAAGAATTACAATATTTACATCTATTTTATCTTTATCATAACTAAAGAAAACTATGACTAACTATATATTCTTCAACTCCATCAAAGACTCGAGAAGGATACAATATTTCCTAAGCAAACAAGAAATAAGCAACTTCCAAACTCTAGAAATGACAGAGACATTTCGCTGCCTGGACAGTCACCCCAAGTTCTTTTGTACTGCTGCGGCATCCATCTTCGGCCTTCAGGCCCATAGTATCCAGAGACATTTCCATGAAGCAGGAAATTTCAAAGGCAGTTCAGTCACTATCTGCTGTGTCCTGCAGAATGTCTCATGGACTCTTTCATGAATCAGGAACCCTGAAAGATCATCTCACCTTTAGGCAAGTTCAGCAGTCCTCTCTCTGCGGGATCTTTGTGTCCAGTTTATGTAACAGTCCAGGCAAGAGCAGTTTCTTGTCCAAATGGCTATCAGACTCCATAAGGACATAAGGATCCTCTTCGATGCCCATCTTCCTCTTTAAGTAGATTGTTGCTGCCAGGAGCAGACATGTCTCATTGTCATGAAAAACCCTAAGTTATTAAAACACTTAAAATACCATATTTTGTAATCTTTGAAAGATATGAAGAATGCCTATCTAAAATATATCTATGTACATCTAGAAAATCTAACTAAGATGACTACAAGCTTGATTATTATTAATGATTATCCATTAACAACATATATACATTACATTTTTACATGAACTACACAATCACAATACCCTAATCAATATCAGAAATATATATATACATACATATACATATAACAAAATTGACCTTTTTTTTTTTTTTTTTTTTTTTTTTTTTTTTTTTTTGGTTTTTTGAGACAGGGTTTCTCTGTGGTTTTGGAGCCTGTCCTGGAACTAGCTCTTGTAGACCAGGCTGGTCTCGAACTCACAGAGATCCGCCTGCCTCTGCCTCCCGAGTGCTGGGATTAAAGGTGTGTGCCACCACCGCCCGGCCAAAATGAAACCCTGAATTTTTTTTTTTTTTTTGGTTGTTTCGAGGCAGGGTTTCTCTGTAGCTTTGGATCCTGTCCTGGAACTCCCTTTGTAGACCAGGCTGGCCTCGAACTCACAGAGATCCGCCTGCCTCTGCCTCCCTAGTGCTGGGATTAAAGGCATGTGCCACCACCGCCCCAAAATTGACCTTAAATTTATATCAATGAAGCAAAATTTATATCAATGTAAATTATTCATATCTATATCATATCCCCCTTTAAATGTAAAAGAACATTTATAAATAATATTTGGGAATATGGGCGCAGTTATTTCTCTCCAAACTGCTTCCTGCTAAATGGGGGCGCTGTTATTTAGGTCTTTTATGGTATAACCTGTGTTCTAGGTTCATCTCAGTCGGTAGTTGAGTGAAGTAATTTTTTGAAGGTGTTCACAGCAACCTTTCAGGAGGACATGGTCTATCATACCATATTGGAATAGAAACAATCGACAGGGTCTCATCCTCTGTGAAAACAAAAGAAGAAACTCCTTTCCAAAGCATCATGTCCTTAGATCCAAATTTTAAAGTCAAGGTATTTTCAAAATATCTATGTTGGATTAGTTCAGCAGCATTTATAAACAAATATCTTTTAGCAGCTGTTGCTCCTTTCTCAGCATTCAAACAATTCAAAGAGAGCATAATAGTATACAGTATCAAAATTCTCTGTGTATTTTCCATCTTTGTGTGGCTTTATTTTAACTCTATTTCGTTTATTTTTACTTTACTTTTATTTATTTATTTATTTATTTATTTTTGAGACAAGTTCTCTGTATATCTTTGTCCTGGAATTACTCTGTAGACCAGGCTGTCCTTGAACTCTCAGAGATACTTCTGTCTCTGCCTCCCAGGCATTGGGATTAAAGGCATGTGCTACCACACCTTGAAGTCACAGAGGTCAATCTCCCTCTGCCTTCCAAGTGTTGGGATTAAAGGTGTGTACTACCACACCCAACTACTCTCTTTCTTCCTTTTTTTTGTTTTTTTAACTTTTAGCCTGCATATATTTTTAACACACTGTAAATCATTTAAAGGTTTTCTTTGTCTTTGAATCTCTCTTTACTGTATCTCTCTCTTTTTCTGACCACACGAGCCTTTAAATTACTGAGCAATATGGGTAGGATTAAAGCTGTGGCTTTGCCAGCTAGATCCAGCCCATTCCTTAGCTTTCTGCCATTCCAGCCTTGTGGCTGAAGTACCGGCCAGAGCCCTGTTTATCACCACAACTCTACAATGTTTCAAGGTCCTTGCCAGCAAGCAAGCTGCAACAGTATTAAGCAAAAAGCTCAAAAGCTCCATAGTCAGGACCGCCTGCTTGAAAGTCAGAGTTTGCCCTGGCCGAATGGCCCAGAAAACCGGCATTTTAAATCAGTGCAGCTTTTTTCCTGCTACGGCTGAAAACAAACAAGAATGCGTTCAGCTTTTCATCAACACCGTTTAAGTGTTCCATGGCAGGACCCTTTAAAAGAGCTGCATGGTTTTGCAGCTAAAGCTGAGTCAGGAAGCCTCTCTTAGATGAGAGCACTTGCTTGCCTCTGGCAAGCAGAGCAGAACCGAGACATTGCTGCTACCAAGAAAACATGCATTACTCCATTTTTCCCAAGCTTTCTCAGGCTTTATGTGGATGTAGTTATCCACGATGGGCGCCATTCTGTTTGGGTGACTATCCAGGCAGTGAGATGTCTTCATTTCTAGAGTTCGGAAGTTGCTTATTTCTTGTTTGCTTAGGTAATATTGTATCTTTCTGGAGTCTTTGATGGAGTTGAAGAATAGTTAGTTATAGTTATAGTTTTCCTTTGTTATGATAAAAGATAAAGTAGATGTAAATATTGTAACTGTAATTCTTGCTTGATAACTGTTATATGTAATTTTGCTGTTAAAGTTAAAGCCTTCCTTTTTTTTTTTGTTTAAACAGAAAAAGGGGAAATGATGGAGGAAGGTCATTGGCTAATAAAGAAACTGCCTTGGCCCATTTGATTGGCCAGCCTTTAGGTGGGTGGAGTAAACAGAACAGAATGCTGGGAGGAAGAGGAAGTGAGCTCATACGCCTTATCTCTGCTCTCTGGGGCAGACGCGATGAAGCTCTGATCCAGGATGGACATAGGCTAGAATCTTCCCGGTACGTGCACCCTGGGGTTCTATACACATTAATAGAAATGGGTAATCAAGATATAAGAATTAGCCAGTAAGGGCTAGAGCTAATGGACCAAGCAGTGTTTAAAAGAATACAGTTTGTGTGTTGTTATTTTGGGGCATGAGCTAGCCAGGCGGCCGGGAGCTGGGTGGCAGGAAGCAGCCTGCAGCTCCCACAACAGGGGACAAATCACTCCGCTGGACCAGAGAATACTTTGGTTTACAGTGGGGACAAAGCACTCCTCAGGACCAGCCAGGAGGGACTGAGACCTCTGGGTTTAGTGGTGGGCACTCACTGCAGGAACAGCAGGTTCTGAATGACAGTAAACTTTAGGTAGGTGTACAGGAAGGCAAGGGACAAAGGACTCCCCACCCAGCAGCAAAGGCACCAGACTGTCAACCAGTTTATCCACAGTTTCTGCACTGATGTATATTCCTGTGAAGGGCTCCTGCAGGCTCAGGTCAGACTCACTCTGAGGAGAGAACAGTGTGGATGGTTCAAACAGGCTGCAAAATGCTGATCGACTTGTTGTCATTCTGCCTTTCCCTGGATGTTCTCACTCCCAAACAACCAGAGAGAAATTTAGGAAAATTGAGATTTCAAAATGGTTACCTGGCCTGTGTGGTTTTGCCCCTGGATGCTCGGAGTCTCATTTGCTTCCTCTTGGGAAAATGGCCAGAGGCACTGGAGGCAAGTGTGGACCCAGCATCTCCAGATAAGACCAAGGCCCCCATGGTGTTTTTGTTTTTTTTTTTTTTTTTTTTTTGTGAGGCCTGAGCCTCCAGGAGTTGGAAGACAGCAAGAAAACATCTTGCTCTCTCTCAAACTGAGCCTGCTGGGCTGACTTTGAGTCGTTGGTTTATTTTTGTGTGCACAATGACAAATATCTCTAAAGGAGAATGCTGGAATTTGATGTTCTGCTTGAAAGGAGTGAGGCTGCTTCCTGGGTCTCCCCTTACGGGAGGTTTAAGAGGTATGGGAGAAAATATGTCACCTCCTAAGCCTCCCCTACAGTGCTTTAAGGGCTTAAAACTTTGAGGCATTTTGAATTCAAGCTCTGTTTTGTGTTTGTAGTTCAAGATAGGAGTCCTTGGCCTCCAGCTCCACTCTCCAGGCCGTCACTCTGCCATCATGAGCTCACACCGTGGACCCAGACGTCCAAAATAAACTCTTTTTCTGTAAGTTGAGTTGGTTGTGAATTTTTATGGCAGTACTAAAAAAGTAACTAATAGGAGTCAAAGAAGGAGTGGGAAGATTGAATTTTACAAACAGGATAATGCTGACAATGATAAAGTAGTTTTTAAATTTTTTCCACTTTTGGAAGACTGCCAGCGTGTGTGGAGACAACATGATGTTTAACTCAATAGCATTCTCCTTTAGAGATATTTGTCATTGTGCACACAAAAATAATGCTCATACAGAATGTCTACCTATGGTTTTTAGACAATGAAAAAAATGTCAGAATTTCTAACTATTGTTTCATTTATGAAGACAAAATTAAATCTACATTTTTTTTTTTCGAGACAGGGTTTCTCTGTGGTTTTGGAGCCTGTCCTGGAACTAGCTCTTGTAGACCAGGCTGGTCTCGAACTCACAGAGATCCACCTGCCTCTGCCTCCCGAGTGCTGGGATTAAAGGCGTGCGCCACCACCGCCCGAATAAATCTACATTCTTTATAAACACTAAAAATCACTTTGTAGTTGACAGTGTAAAGGATCACCCGCTGGCTTGCTGAAACCCCAAATTTGTATGGCTCTACATATTCATTTTTCCAATAAACTTTAAATGCTTGCTACAAGAATCAATTATACAGTAGGTTCACATAGAGGTAAGAATGCAACCACTGAAAGCAGCATGCATGGGTTTATAAAGTCAGACTTTAACTTTGAATTCTAACTCTTTAGCCTCCTAGCTATGCAAGTTAGGCAAATTATTTTTCCAGCTCGTTCTGTTATTCATGGAAAAAGCAAAGCTAGTGAGGGCTGGGAAAGGGAGAAGAATGGAGTATTTGAGGTGCTCTCCTCACCGCCTGGTCTGCTCACCCTCCCACGTGCTCACAACCCAGAACAGTCTTCTCCATGGCCTGCCTGCACAGGGTGTTCCCATTTGACAATGGCATCAAGCTAGTGTATGTGATCCTGCCTCGTGGCGAGAAAGTTGATGTTATATGGTATCTGGATTGATGGGATTGAAAAATCAGTGGAATACGCCTGGTACCCCTGACTGTGAGACCCAGAGCGAAGAGTGATCTGAATGTAATTCTGATGGCTCTCATGCTTTGTAACTTCTAACCGTGACAGTCACCTTTTCCACATTCAGGACTCCGTCTGCAAAGAACCTAACAGGTTATGTGTTATAGTTTTCAAATAAGACTGAGGCCCACCTGTGAATGATTATATAAATGATGAGCAAGCTAGCACACACGGCTTGGGAGGGAAAAGGGATGGATGTACTTGTATGGGGGCGGGTGGTGGGTCCCTCTTTGGTTGGTCTTCCAATAAGGTAAGAGAATTCATGCTGGCTAGGCCAGCCCTACTAGATTTGTTCAAAGGAGCGCCATATCCAAAGTGGAAGCAAGGTGGTTAACGCTCTGCTGGCACAGAGAAGGAGAGATCTTGCTAGAAGAGGGGACACCCTGAGAAACAAGAGTCAAAACATAGCTCACCGACCGTCATACCACAAAGGCGAACCAGAGGAAGACACAGCCGAAGCACATTACACACAGCCAGAAGCAAATCAACAGAACACAGCACAGACCTTTGTGGCAGGTTCTAGGAGAGGGAGACCTGAACCCACGGCTCAGTGTGTATGGAACAAGGCCATACAAAGAAACCAGAGGCTCTTCCGGGTAGAGAGGCGGAGTCCGGGGTGGAGAGGCGGAGTCCCGAGCACTGGAATGTCAGCTTCTTCAGAGCCCTGCTCAGGCTTCAGGTTACCGGTGGGTTGGAGCAGAGCAGGCACACTTACTAGTGCCCCGTGTTTGACCAAATATCCCTGCTACTCATGCCTCTTGTAGTAGAGTGTGGGGTGCACCTGGTGCAGTTACCCTAACTTATAGGTAGTGGACACATTATGTGGTGCTGTCTGTTACTTGAATGGGTCTTTCTAATATTGAGGCCGGAGCTCTTCTCTGCTTAGGCATTGGTGCAAGTCCAGGGGGGAGGGGAAGGGATTCTAGCATCCCCTGGAGATTAGGGTCTTGTGAACCATGCACTATCTGCAAAGGGTCAGAGACACCTCAAGCAGTGAGGCAGAGGCAGCAAAAGTTGGGTTCTTTCTTCCTCTTTGCTGCTACTGTGGGCATCCCTATTCAAAAATGGAACCTCAGACCTAAACCACTGAGCCACCCTAGGGTTTCTTTTCATCGGCCCTTTCCAGTTCACAGACCCTTGGCATTGTTGCTATGTCTGATACTCAGCTTTCACATCCTTGGCCCAGCTCTCTCTCCAGAACTGCAGCCTCCTAACTCAGCTTCTGACTCAGCATTTGCATTTGGTCATCCAACGGTCATCTCACACCAAATAGAAGCTTTTGATGTCCTCCCCTTTCAATTTATGCTGGTTCTTTCTTCTCCTCCCCCATTTCTAAAAATTCTACATTTATTTCTTTGGGAGGGAGGCATCTGCCACGGGGGTCAGAGGGGAACTGGTGGGAGTTGGTTCTCTTTTTCTGCCATGTGGGTTATGGAGATGGAACTTAGGTCACTGGGCTTGATGACAACTGTCTTTATCCACTGAGCCACGTAGCTAGACCCTCCAATCCCATTTATATTAGTCTCCACAACACTTGTTACCTCTTAAAGACTATTTTATTTATTTACCTATTTATTGCTGGTCTCCCTCTAAGGCAGTGGAACCACCATCTTTATACTTTTCTGGATAGAACTTGCTTCATGCTCACCTCTTCCACACAACACATATCCTGTTAGTACTAACTTCAGAGCCACTTGGTATTCACTGGGAATGGGAAGCAGAACTCCTGTGGATGCCAAAATCTGCAGATGCTCAAGTATCTCCTATAAGATGATAAAGTATTTATGTACCACCTTTGCACACCTTCCTCTATACACAAATCATCTCTAGATTGATTATATGCTTAAACAACAGAAATCCTGTGTACATAATTTCTGTATCATGATGCTTAACAAGACAATTAAAAAGGTCTGTACATGGTGCAGAAAGATCGGTTGATAGTTAGAGCCCTTATTGTTCTTGATGAGAGCCTGGGTTTGGTTCCCAGAACTCATGGCAGTTACTGCCTATAAGAAGTCCTGACCTCTAAGAGGTTACACACATGGTGCACATACACAAGTAAACATAAAATTACAATAAGTATCTCTTTAAAAAGTCTATGGGGGGGTCTATATGAGCGAGGGGAGGAGGAAAAGGAGGAAAAGTTTGCTCACAACAGATGTAAACTTTTAAAATAGTCTTTGCTCTGCACTGAGTTTAGTTGACGGATGCAGGACTCAGACACAGAGGGCTGACTGTTAATAGAGAACTCACCACTTCTTACCACAACCGTCCTCCTCCTTTGTCCTCACCTCCCACATAGGCAATAGCCTCCTGCTCACCGGCTCAGTACAGTGGACAGATGAATTCTTTGAAAAATCAACTCACGCCTTTCCTCTGATAAAGACCGAGCAGCCACTCCCAACTGAATTCCAAAGAAAAGCCAAGTTCTTATACTGAGCACCACTTCCCTGAACTTTCTGCTCCTGTCCCCTGTGCTCCCTCTCTGGCTAGATTCTAGCTAGTTCTCACCTTAGGCCATTCTCAGGGTTTCCAATTTTATCTTATCATTGCCTGGGGCAGGAGAGTTTAACAGCACAGGCCTGTTTTTATCTTCTGTATCTGCACCCTTGCCATGCTTATCAGAAGATTAAGAGTTCCTTTTCATTCTCCAGGAATGAATTTTATCTCTGTGGAATGCTGTTTCCCAGCTGAGAATGCTCTGACCTCAGAGCCTGGAGACTAACTGTACACTCTTCCAGAACGCTTCTGTGGCCCTCTTACCTGTTCTCTCACCCCCTGCTGACCTGCAGAAGCAGTTTACTAGAGAGACCGTGCCTGGTCACTATTTTAAAGAGCAGTCTATTTTATTTAATTACAGTGTGTGTGTGTGCATGCGTGCGTGCATGTGTGCATGCATGTGTGTACCTGTACTTGCTGTGGCTTGCATGTGGAGTTCAGAGAACAACCTGTGTGAATCTGTTCTTCCACCATGTGGGACACATATAAGTTAATCAAATTTCTCTCTCAAGCTGCCTTCCATAGTCTTAAAAATACTTTTTATTGTGCAAAACCATCTGTCACAGTCATTCTGATATAAATATGCTACTGTTTAAAACTTTTGTTTTCACAAACCCAGAAAATTCTTGTGAGTTTCAGGATGCCGAATTGAAGGATCCACCTTAAACAGGTCAGATACACCCCTCTCAATTCCGTGGTCCGATTTTTTTCCCTAAACTTAATTTTGTCCTCTGTTCTGCCAATACCTTAAACAGATGTAAGAGACACCAGGCATTTCCATACTACAAACACCAGACAGGAGCAAAGAGACCAGCTACCCCAGGACGTGATCAGCACCCAGCTTTCTCAGGTCTCCCCCAAAGACAATGCCCACAAATAAACAGGAAGCAGTCTTGAGAACCCGCCACCCCAATCCCTTTAACCTGTTGTGTCTAACTTCCCTCCTTTTTATTATAAAAAAGAGATAGGAATGTAATGTCTGTCCTGTCCCTTTAAGAGACAAGCCCTGCCAACTCCCTTCTCCATCCACTGAGGCAGGCAGATCTTCCTTCCTGCCTGCAGCGAGTCTTTCTTTTTCTGTCTCTCTCCCAAAGAAGTAGCTGCTGCTGTGGCTCCTCTCCCCCCTTCCCCTTTCTCTCTCTCTGTTTCTCTTTCTCTCTCTCTGCCTCTCTGATCTTTTCCCTTTTCCCCTTCCCTCCTTTCCCCCCTTCTCCTCCATAACCCACTAAATAAATATCCAACCTTACTCTGCATGACACGCTTATCTGTCTGTCTCTCATCCACCATGGCTGCAGCTCCTTGCAGGACTGGCTGCCCCATCTCTGTCTCTCACCCACCATATGGCTCCCAGCCTAGGATTCGCTGCCCCTCATGGCCCACGGGCCACTTGGGGAACAGCATCATTTTACTTAAACCATAACAAGAACTGTGTTCAATTTCCAGCACCCGGGGCTGGAAAGATGGTTCAGTAGTTAAGGGCATTGATTCCACTTCCAGAGGTCCTGAGTTCAATTCCCAGCAACTACATGGTTGCTCATAACCATCTATAATGAGATATGGTGTCCTCTTCTGGTCTGCAGGCATAAATGCAGACAGAATACTGTGTACATAATAAATAAAGTTAAAAAAAAATTCCAGCACCCATATTGGGTGCCTCACAGCTATCTGCAACTCCAGCTCTAGGGAATCAGACACCTTTGTCTGGCTTCTCCAGGCATCTGCACTCATGTGCACATATCATACCCCCATACACATGATTAATAAAAATTAATCTGAAAAGGAAAAGAAGCAAATGTGGGCACCATGGAGTTTTCCTTCTGTGGGAGCCTTTTTCTGATTGGTGGGAGGCTCAGTGTCCAGTGGAAGTTTGATTTCTACTTGTTCCTGTTTATGAACACTGGAGTGGAGAGGTCAGGGCAGGGGTTTCCCAGACAGCATTTTTTTCCACAGGAGAAAGGCACTGTCTGAACAGGAGCCTGGCCACTAGATCAGACACTGGGAAAACCGACAGCTGCCCTGGCAGGCAGGTTCCTCCAACTGAAAACCGAGAGCTAAGAAATACCCCGAGTCTCGTTCTCAGAAATCCTTACTTCTGACTCCCAGGGATAACAGGAATGGTGAGCTTCCTTTCTCTCTTTCCTGTGTTCATCGTCCCCCCCCATCCCTTTCCCTTCTCTCCCCTCTCTGCCCTCTCCTCTTCGTCCCCCCTCCCTTCTCCTTTTGGCTTCCAACATATTCCATATATGCTGGAGAGGAGGATGAGGGAACTGGTCTTTGTCAGGGAGTCTTGTGACACTTTGTAGCTTTCCAGGCCTTGACATGGTAGCTGGTATCCTGAGCTCAGATTTCATGACAGCTGACGTGACTCCATGGAAGTCACCTGACCGACTCCGTCAGAGACAGATGTGACAACTTTCACCATCCGAACAGTGCTACAGTGCTGGATGTGGTCTTCCATAGCTCCAGGACCCAGATGGACTTGTTGATGGGTTTGAGCACTCTAGGCTGGCGACTTCTGCCAATTTGCAGGCTGGATTTTCCTGTGAGCCTGAGCCGGGCTTTCATGCCCATGCAGCATAAGCATGCTCAGTTGGTCACCCATCTTCTCGTACTGCACAGAAAGGAGAGGACCTCTGTTCAGTGTATGTGGGGGTCTCACGTTTGTGTGCTTTGTAAGCTGAAGTCGGTCAGCACAGTTTTCAGATCAGTGAACACGTTCAGACTTTGGTGCAGTTAGTTTATGCCCATCATGCCCACTATGAACGTTAAAAGGAGAGGGTGCTGGAGAGGTGGTTCAGCAGTTAAGAATACTTGCTGCTTTTGCAGAGGGCATGGGTTCAGTTCCAAGTACCCATACAGTGGCTCACAACTACAGGTAACTCACATTCCAGGGCATCTGATGTTCTCTTCTGCCGGCAGTGGGCAGACCTTACCCACACCCTCACCAGCACAGCGGCGATCTGTTATCCTGAGGCAGCCTTTCTGACCGGGGCAAGAGGAACTATCAGAGCAGCTGGAATTCGCTTTGTTCTGCGGACTCAGAACGTTGGACAACTTTTCAAACATTTATTGGCCATTTTATTTCTTCTTTTGAGAACTGTCTGCACAATCCATCAACTGATTAGAAAACTCATTTATTTGGTGTTTAAGTTTTGTATTTCTTTGTGTAGCTTAAATACCAGCCCCCTCCCTTAACACAGAGTTGGCTGCCAGTTTACCCTGCCTGTTGTCCCCTTTGCTGGGCAGTGCCTTTTGTCCCATGCAATCCTATTGGTCAGTCCTCGGGACTATTTCCTGTGCTTTTAGGCTTCTCTGCCTATTCCTGCATCCTTTTCATTTGTTTGCTTGTTTTCTTTTCTTTTTCTTTTTTAAAATTTTATTTATTTATTATCTATACAACATTCTGCCTCAATGTATGCCCGCACACCAGAGGAGGGCGCCAGATCTCAGTACAGATGGTTGTGAGCCACCATGTGGTTGCTGGGAATTGAACTCAGGACCTCTGGAGGAGCAGCCAGTGCTCTTAACCTCTGAGCCATCTCTCCAGCCCAAAATTTTTTTTTCGAGACAGGGTTTCTCTGTGGCTTTGGAGCCTGTCCTGGAACTAGCTCTTGTAGACCAGGCTGGTCTCGAACTCACAGAGATCCGCCTGCCTCTGCCTCCCGAGTGCTGGGATTAAAGGCGTGCGCCACCACCGCCCGGCTGCTTGTTTTCATATTTATTTATTTGTAACCAATTGTACAACTCGCAGACAGTTTCATAATGTGAACTGTTCACTTTATTTCCTGTCACATGAACACAGTGGGCCATTTTTTTAAAAAACTTTTTTATGGAATCTTTGGGGATTTCAGATTATGCACCCCAATTCTGTTCACCTCCTGGCTCCCACATATTCTTCCCATATCCCTGTTGCATCCTCCCCAAAATAAAACAAAACAAAGTAAGCAAGCAAGCAAACAAAAACAAGCACAATAATAACAAAACCCAACCAATCAAATAAAACCCCCAATAAACTATAACAGAACAAGAAACCACACCCCAAACCAGAAAAATCTCTGCTTCTCCTTCCCTCCTACCTCTCCATCACCTCTCCATCCATCCTGGTGGTGCTGGAGGCGCCGGTGTGTCATATAGTGTACCCCTTCGACCCAACAGCTTGACTGAGTTATTGCTCTGCTTCAAGGCCTTTGGTTTTTGCTACACCATCCACACTGGATCTTCACTGGAGCTCTTCTGGGGCATCCTGTGTCTTGGAGATCTTGTGGGTATCGTTCCACAGGACCAGTCCTTTCCGGAGCTCCAGCAGGACCTAGATGGGGTAGATGCTACTATGCCTGTAACCTAAATTGTTTTCCTCCGGAAGTTCCAAGGCTTCGGGTTTAGGTCTTTGATCCACTGTGAATTGATTTCGTACAAAGTGGTAGGGATCTAGTTTTGTTCTTTTCTACATGTGGGAATCCAGTTTTCCAGCACCATTTGTTGATGAGGCTTTCTTATTTCCAAAGTGTGTTTTGATAAATTAGGTGGTTAGGGCTGTGCAGAGACCATTCCCGGGTCCACTATTGTATTTTGACCATCATGCATTTGAAAGGGGCTTTTATTTGTGCTTTCATTTTATTATTTATGCTGTCATTCGTAGCATTCGAAGAAGGTACGTTTTCTCCTCCTAATGCATACACGGAAACTCAATTGCTATTCTCTGAAGCTCTGAATACTGGTGGCAGGGGCTCCTCTTTCACTGACATCATCCAATGAAAGCTGGATCAGCAGCAGTGGCTCTGGTTTTCTAGCTGGGCACAGCTTCCCTGTCACCACAAGAGGGTGATAGAGATCCGTTGTAAGACATCTGACTGGGAGGCTGCCTGCCCTGAGAGACAGACGGCTGTAATCATTTTGTTCTTTGGAAATAAAAGTGGTAACAGATACCAATGTCCCTGTGTTGACTTGAGAAAGAATGGTTACTATGGCAAGATCAGGGGTTTGCTCTGTAGCCCCAGCCAGCCTTTGATTCAGGCTCAAGCAATCCTCCTGCCCCAGCTCCCAAAGTAATGGAGACCAAAGGTGTCCCACAGCACACCCAGATCTTGACTGATTGTTAGCAGGTGGTAGTTCACAACCTTGTAGGAAGTTTGGGGTATGATTATTCTTCAGAGGATAAGCACTTTATTTTAAATAAATTGAAAAATGTCTCCCACTGTCTGCTTTGGTTTTCTTGTGATATGGTTTATCTGTGTAAGTCCAATCTGGTTTTAAACCTGTGGTCCTCCTGCTTTTGTCTCCCAAGTGCTGGAACTGCAGGCTCACACACCCAGTTTGAATTATGGACTGGTAAGAATTCAGAGATGTAACAAAAGAGGATCAGATGACCTGACACAAAACCCCTGTTACCAGAGCTGCTGGTTTTGTCCCAAAGGGGGAGGAGGGGGCAGTGGCAGACAGTGTGTTTAGGAGATAAAAGCCGCTTGACTGTTTGCTACAGTTATTCTGTTCCTGCCTCTGGAGGTCTGGTTCTGGGGGCCTCTCAATGTGCTTATCTTCTTCTTAGCAAGAAGAAGAGAGCAAACTCCAGCTTTGCTAGAGAGCAAGCGGTCTTGGGGCAGGGCTCTGTAAAACTCCTGTCCACACGCCCAGGGCCCTGGGTTCCATCCCCGGCAATGGAATATAATAAAACAGACCCACTAGATTGTCTTCTGCTGCTGTTTCTGTCTGGAGCTCTGGTGTGAAATAACTCAGGAGGAAGGGAGGCAGAACCTGCCATGCAGAATTTGTCAGTATTCCATAGGTAACGCAGAAAAGGGTGGATGCGAAGAAGCGTCTTTTAGACACCTGACTGGGGGTCGTGGACACGCGTGCACATGCCTCACACAATATAGGTTTGGAGACTCCATATCAATTTCCAGAGTGTCTCCAAGTTTTCTTGGGATCGCGGATCTCGGCAGTCTAAAGGCAACTCATAGGCTCTCTGTAGCCCTGCCTGAAATTAGATGTCAATGAGCTCTACTTAGGAGAGTGAGGGTGGGGCCACAGTCTGAGAAAGGCCCTTGCATGCTTTCTTTGTGGGTTAGACACTGGGGTGTCCCTTAACAGGCCCAGCCACAGACTGCATGGTCCTTTCTGAGTGGAAAACTACCCTGATCTCCAACACGGCTGCCATGTCTAATCTTGAGTTGCTGAGGGGAGTGACACTTGGTTCTTCCACCTTGGATGAGTTTCCCGCCCAACACTGTTCCTTGTTCAGAAAATGACCCAGCACTGTCATCTACAGTAAAAGCAATGATTACTAGATGCTGTAGCTGTAATCACTGCACCATGATGTTGAAAGAGATTTGGAAAGTTATAATTACTCTGTGTATCCTTCCCTCGACTTATTGGTCACTTGGGAGTCCTTGCCTCTCAGGCTACCTCTCTACTCAGACAGCACTAGTTTCTGGGAAGTTCTTTCTTTTCTTCTGTCCCCTTTGTGCATGTTCGTTGTATATGATATTGTTTCGCACAAGGACTTTTTCATTGAATTATGTAATGTACACTGCACACATCCCACCGTCTTCTTTACTTTAGGCCCACCTAAGTCCTCTTACCTGGTACTCACTGGTTCCTGTGCCCCTTACAGTACATAAATAGCTTCTTTCTCTTCCTGAAGGCTTTTCCTTCCTGTGTGTTGTTTGGATGGAGTATTAAATGCCTTTACCAAATTCATTACTCTATTTTCTCAAAGATCTTCTAAAATTACATTTAATTTATATGTGCATGGGTGGGTGGGTGCACACCACAGTTGTGTGGAACTCAGAGAACAAGTTTCAAGAATTTGTTTTATTATCCTACTGTGTGGGTCCAGTGGTAGAGCTCGGGTCATCAGAGGACTGGCTGGAGGACGCCTCTGAGTCAGTCAAGAGCATTGGCTGTTCTTCCAAAGGGCCAGCTCTCCACACCTGGATCCCAACCTGTGTCCTCTAGTCCCAACCCTCTGTAACTCTAGTCCTAGGGTATCCAGCATCCCCTTCTGGCCTTTGCGGGCACCAGGCAAACACCTAGTGTACATACACATGCAGGCAAAACACACCCCCTCACACTTCCCCACAAAGACAGAAGTCTAGAGAGGGTTGTGATGTTTGCCTAAAGTTGCAGGTGTGTCTATAGCTGAGCCCCAAGCTAACACTGCCCCACCCTGCCATCCCGCCACTTCCTTACTGTGATTGATGGGTCCCCGGAACTGCAGCTTACAAGAGCTTGTGCCCGACTGTAGCAAGAGTTCTCTATTTATTTGCTTGAATTTTCCAAGTTGCCTACAGCGATGTGTTACTTTTGTAATTAGAAATCAGTCAGTCAGCCAACCAATCAACCAATCAATCTTTTAAGCAGGTAATAATAATAATAATAAAAAACCTGGTAAAAACAAAACAAGAACAAATATGCCTCACTCTGCTTGTCTCTGAACCCAGAATGCCAGGAAAATTGCTGCTCTGTCTCTTCAGACTCGTTGAAATTGAAATTTCAGGTATTCCATCTTGGAGGAAAACAAAAGTTCAACAGAGCTGTCGGGGCCACCACACTCCCACCCTGCGTTTCTGAGCTGTTTTTGAAACCTCTTCTCAAATCCCTTAGGATTGGAGGTTTAGCTCACTGTACAGGGCTAGCCTAGCCTGTGTGAGACCCTGTGCTTGCGTCCCCCACTGTGAATCTCTGAGTTAAGTGGTGAGGGAAACAAGTGGGGAGTGGGAGTGCGGAAAGCTGAACCTCAGCTTCCCAGTCAAAGCTGTCAGTTCTCAGACTTGGGAGGGGAAGGGTCGGGAATCGGTACCATTTGGGACCAAAATGCTGTTGGCTTTTGTTTGCTTAGTTTTTGTTTGTTTGTTTTTATAAGTTCTGGATAGGGATGGTTTAAATTCTTGAACGAGTTGGAAAACATCTGTCCTGAACAAAGCATCTGTCCTAGTTCTATCTGGATTGTTTGTTCTTTTAGTGGGTAGAGAGGCAGGCAGGCAGCTGGGCAGGCAGGAGCACCGGCCAGCACGCGGGAGGTGTGCACCTGAACTTGAGGGCGGCTGGGTCTGGGCGTCGCAGCCGAGGTGGGACCGAGCCCGAAAAGTCCCCGAGGGCGAGTGCTCGGCCGGGGAGGAGCCTAGCCCGGCGTCTGGGTCGGGTTGAGTGAAGTAAAACAGAGCGGCGCTCCTTGGCGCCTCGGCACCATTACCTTCAATTATGATAATTGGTGCTCTCCAGCGTGCGCATTCCCCCCAGGGAGCTGGCCACGTCTCAGTCCCTCACTCTCTTGCTCACTGCTGGAGGTTGAGCATCTGTCTCCCAGCTCGCTGGCCCCTCATCTATTGTCTTCTTGGATGTGGTGGGGTCTGTTTGTCTGTAATCTGGTGGTGATTGGATTAAACACGCTGTGGCTGCTACTTTTTGCATTTTCAATGAAAACTTATAGGTACACCATGTAAGCATTTATTTTACAATTAGTATCTACAGTTCTTTTCTTGCATTCCAATACAGAAACCAGCTAAGAGACACACGCACAGAGAGAATGAGACACAGACACACAGACACACAGACACAAAGAGAGAGGGAGAAAGAGAGAGAGAGAGAGAGAGAGAGAGAGACCTGAAGTCAGTTCTCTTGCTGTGTGCTCATCATCCTCTTAACTCTTCCAAATCTTTATTTCCTTCTCTATGTCCTGGCTGGAGCTGGACTCTGACCCATGACCTCTGATAATATCTCAAACCACAGATCTTTCCCCCAGTGTTGTTTGCACTTAGAAGGGCTAGTTTCAGGAAAAACTGGATATTTAGCCCTCATGACTGAAGGCTAAGAAAAAAAGAATATCAGGTTCTCCCTCCCTGGCAGTCTGGGGCTGGCCGCGTAGCTCAGCGGTAGAAGGTTTCCTAGTCTGTGAGATGCCCTGACTTTGATCATCCCAAGGCATCAAAGAATAGCAATAGCTAAGAATTTTAAAATATAATAAAATTGGCAGCCCCTGAAGATAAGGCAGGTGGATTATAAGCAATTTGAGGGCACGACTCTCTTCACTAGTTTTGATGACTGGAGGCTGGGGGTGGAGTTCAGTCAGTAGAGGACTTGCCGAGCATGTTGGGGGCTTTGATCTCCAACACCGTGTAAAACAACACAAGCCTATAACCCCACTTGGATGTGGAGGCAGGTGAGAGAGAAGTTCATGGTCATCATTTTTGGCTACATATTGAGTTCAGGCCAGCCTGGGCTACATGAGACCACATTTTTTTTTTTTTTCAGAAAGAAAAAAAAATACAGGACATGTTCATGCAAGTATGTTCTTAGTTAATTGTGACTCTATTGTGTAATACTCCTATAGTGAATAAGCGGCACAAGACTTCTTTAAAAACACAAGTCATAGAATGGGATGTGGGCGTTCCAAAGGCTCCCTGCTACAGGTGGGAGAGAGGCATGAATTACAGATGCCTGTGAGGAGCTAAGCTTCTTGCATAATGGTAAGTTAGCTGACCAATTTGTCTTGCCTGATTCTTGGACTGCTACCAGCTGTGGAAGCAAATCTTCCTTGGCAAGACTCATGCCCTTTAGAGATACCATCACGCTGTCCCAGCTGGAGGCTGGATTGGCAGTGGCATTGTTCACACTTCAAATCTTCAGCTCAAGGGAGGAGAATATCCTAAACCCATCTGTGAAGTCCCCAAGCCATCATCAATACATTCAGACGATTAGACATTGCTTTGAGCAAAGACTTTGTTTCTAGGAAAATATCCTTCACTTTCTATGGGATTTTGCAGATAATATAAACTACACTAGTATCTGAATCTGCACTATCGGGAATTGCAGGGCGGCGGGATGGGGCAGGGCTGCCTACCACTGCTGGTCTCCTCATTTAATGGGAGAGGAATCTGAGGCACAGAGAAGGACTTTTGCTTTGCACCCTCCCCCACACCGCACCTAGATGGCTATTCTGTTCAAAAGTCTGCCACCAATAGTAATTCATTCAAAGCAAAATGTATGCAGGACTACAGCGTGGAAACATCTACAGGAATAAAAAGGAGGTAGAAATACGTTTGAGTGGGGGGGGGCAGCTAATCATCGAACTGGTGGGGGGGGGCACGTTTTGTATGAGGCAACTGCTCTACCAATGAGCTGAGTTCCAGCCGGATAGAAATGTTTGCTTATCATGAAGGGCTTTATAATCTCTTTGAAGAGCCAAATGAAAAAGGAAGTTGGGTAACTGTGCAGACTTCTTCAGAGAAGTCTTTTATGCTCCTGAGCGTTTATGAGATCCGGCTAAGTGGCTCAGGGCGGGACACAAAGGATGGAACCTGAAGAGGCAACTGACTGGAAAGTTGGTGCATTTGCTCCTGTGTTATCCACAGACTGGCAGGCAGCGCGTCTGCTCACTGACACACAGGCACCTCACACTCCCAGCATCCCATAAACACACACTGAACCTGTGGGAAAATCCAGGGAGAGTTTCACTCCAAATACTCATCTGTCTCAGAAGACAGACAAAAAGCACTTTTAGTTACCCTAACCAACTAAAAAGACAGGGCCTTGGAGTTCACTGTTAGTGCAGATAGGTCACAAGTCCAAAGTGGACTCTGGAAAGTTCTGCATTATCACCTGGTTACATTATTTATTTACTTGTTATTTATTATATATTTAATGATGGCATACATTTAAATGATAAACTTGTATACACAAAGCTGGGCTGTGGTGGTGCATGCCTTTAATTCCAGTAGTTGGGAAGCAGGAGGCTGATCTCTGTGAGTTCGAGGCTAGCTTGGTCTACAGAGTGAGTTCAAGGACAGCCAGGACTACACAAAAAAACTGTCTCGAAAAACCAAAAGAGGAAAAGAGAGGCATCATTTGAAGATACGTTTCTTTGTCTGGCACATTAGAGTTTAATGTGTATGGTGATACTTTGTAGATGATAAAGAAAGATGATACTTTATCGTTGGTTAGCTTCTCAGAGATTACTATGTGATGGTCTTAAAATGGTTCATTTCTGAAAAGAAAACATTCCAGTTGAGCATGGTGGTGTGCACCTGCCATCCCAGCTACTTGGGAGGCTGACACAAGAAGACCATTTGTGCTCAAGCGTTTAAGGCCAACTAGTCAACGTTGTGATATCCCAGCCTAAAGAAGAAAAGAAAGACAAACAAATGACCAACAGGTATAACGAAGGCTGGCTCCATATCACCAATCAGGGAAACACAACTAAAAACCATAGACTGTTCATTCTGTGAACTGGCTATTAATGAAAGAATAAAGGCCATCAAGCATTGGCTAACGTGTGGACAGAGCAAGATTTCCCGTACATGGTTGGTAGGAAGGTCAATGAGCATCACCATGGAAGACAGCATCATGGAAGTTCCTCAAAGTATTAAAAATGTGTTGTTGGAGGCTGGGTGTGTTGGTGCACACTGATAATTCCTGCACTTGAGAAGCAGAGACAGGCAGATCTCGTGGGTTCAAGACCAATCTGGTATACATAGTAAAAGCCAGCCAAGGCTATGTAGTAAGACCCAGACCCCCCCCCCCAAAATATTGGATTGGAAAGAAAACTCAATGACATAGAGCATGCACTGCTCTTTCAGAGGAAAGGCTCGGAGTTTGATTCCCAGTGCCTACATCATGCACTGCTCTTTCAGAGGAAAGGCTCTGAGTTTGATTCCCAGTGCCTACATCAGTGGGACAGGAGCTCCAGGTGTTCTGACACCCCTGTCCTCTCTAGGTACCTTTACTCATATGCACCCATATTTAATAATGTAATATTATTAAAAATAATAAAAAAGTGCCCCTGTATTCTCTGAAAACCCAATGCACATGCAAAGAATACGAAATCAAAGCAATTTCTCTCTGCAAAGAGAGATCTGTACCCCATGTTTATTGTAGCCCATCTGTTCATCAATGAATTAGCGAAGAAGATATTATATACATTCATATATATATACATATATACATACATACCTATATATAAATGAATACCATTCAACGCTAAAGGAATCCTATGGTAACACGGATGTTAAACAAAATAAACCAAGTGCGGAAAGACAAATACTAATTGACTCATATGAGTATTACAAAAACATCAGTCTGGTAAGAAATATAGAACAGAGGGGTTGGCAAGATGGCTCCATGTCTGATGGCTTAAATTAAATTCCCAGGAACCACAGTGTAAAAGGAGAAAGTCAGTTCTCATCAGTTGTCCTCTGACCTCCACACATAAATAAATATAATGCAATGAAAAAACTTTTTAAAGAAAAAAAAATAAAAGTAGAGCCATGCTTGCCACAGACTGGAATGGCTAGAAGGAAGGGAAGCTGGGAGGTCTTGATCAAAGGATGCAAACGCAGATAAGCTAACAAGTTGAAGAGGTGGATTGTATCATGCGGCAGCTGTAACAATGCACTGTGGTCATTACAGATGCAGAGAGTAGAAATTAAGTGTTGTCATCACGAAAATGATAATTATGTGAGGCGATCCATTTGTTAATTAGCTAGAATTAGCTATTCCAGAATATATATACTTTAAACTATTATGCTACATACCATGAATATATGCAATTTTGCCTACCAATTAAGAAAATAATCTAAAACATATTGTGCAGAACACAATAGCAGTCACAAGAAATGTGATGGCAAATAGATTTGCAAAGTTCCACTGCAAGAGGCGTCAATTTCTCATGTCAATGAGATTCCAGTTTGTAGTATAGAGGCTTGGAAGAAGTCGGATGGGGCCATCAAAGACATGCCTGAAGAGGCGGCAAAGTGGGAAAAGGAAATAATGTCAAGTTTTCATCTTATGTTAGCAAGGATCTAAATGTTTGGCTAGCTCATGAAAATATCAAAGTTCTCAGATTTCATTGGCTTATACATAAATGAATTTTAATCCTAAAAAAAAAAAATAAAGCGTTACCCACTAAAGGGTTGGAATAGATAGGTCCATGGTAGCTCTCCATTGATTAGAAAATGATTCAAGGTGATTTCTCAACTGTAAGGCATTGATTCAGTGTTTTAAACAAAAACAGATTTGAATTCATTATTTGACATCAGGTGGGTCAAGCCATCTGGCCCCTGGATATTTTCCGAGAGGTCTTTATCTTGGTTGGTGGATGGGAGGCGAACTTTCTATAACCCGATAGAATACAGGCATGTGTGGAGATGAAGGAGGACTCAGTACAGTCGATACTGTTTGATGGGAGAATGCACATTGTCAGGTTCCCAGTGATCTTCAGGGAAGATTTCACTGGACCACAACTGTAATAATCTGTCTTGTTTTGTTATTTACTTAAAAAAAAAAAACCCTTATCGCAGTAATGACTCACTTTTATAAGACCCCCAAGCATTTCTTGATCCTGTAAGAACATACTGGAATGTAAATTGAGTTTCAGTCTCTGACTTTCTTTCTATGTCTTATCATATTACCACCCAGACTTTGCAACCAGCCTTCTGCAGGCGTCTGCCCCTTTATCTCTTTTTCCATAATGGAAGAAAAATGAAAACCCCAAATGAAAGAGACAGCTAAAATCCCCTAACCTCATAACTGTTCCTTCATCTGAACTAATCTCTTACCTTTGACCTTAGTCTCCTGAAAGCAATTTTTCAGATCTGAACTCCTTATTTTCACTGAAAGAAAGTGATTTTTTTTATTAAAAAAAAAAAAAAGCAAGCTACTTTTGGGAATTCAAAGTGAATTGTTAGTAGGTAGAAAACTATATAGCAGACGAAGCGGTAGGCTCATCTCTACACTGCCGGAGCTGTTCGCATGTGGGAAGCAGTGAGCTCTGTGTGTAGGCTGTCACCTCCGTAGCTGTTTGCATGGAAGGAGGAAGCTGAATGGAGGAAAATACTTAAGTGAGTCCTGTGCAGAGCACAGACAAACTTCTGTAGAGAAGCAATTTTCCTTAAACATCTTAAATTGAATTAAAATTGTTGTCTATACTCTTGACTATTGATTGACATATTATCTTTAACCCAATTTTGACTTTCCTCATTGATTCAAACACTCTCATTCACTCAGTTAAAAAGCCCACTGAAGTACAAGGTTGTTTTTCTTAAAACTAATTTTTAGCCACTTAGGAAGTTTGATCATAGCAATAGTGATAAAACAGTTGAAGTTATGGTCTGAGGAATGAATTGCAAGTTCTTATTCTGAATTATAGTTGAACCAATATATAAATGTAAACTTTGAAATGTAGATGTTAATAATATTGACAAATATGTAATGCCTAAAGGCAAATAGGAATCTGATGAGTGCACGTGCTTTGGAGGGGTCCTTTGATGCGCCATGGAAGAAGTGCAAATGGAAGAGAGTTTTATAAACTGGGGGTGCAGCTCAGAGGAAGGGCAGCTGCTTAGTGTGAGCAAAGCAGTTTGGTCCCCACATCACAGAAATCCAAAGATAAAATAAGTGTTTTCTAAAGCAGGCTGTGGTAGTGCACACCTCTAATCCTAGCACTTAGGAGGCTGAGGAGAGAGGGCTCTAGTTCAAGGCCAGCCTGGGGTATACAATTCCATACTTTACAAAATGAAGAAAGTGGGGAGGGATGAGGGATGGAGGGACTTCTAATACTCTTGAGTTTCTTAGACTTGATGAGTCACAAATGCAAGCTCTGCTCTTAGGAGGTGGGGGCAAGAGAATCATTGAGTTCAAGGATATCCTTGACTGCATAACAAGTTCAGGGCCAGCCTGAGCTACGTGAGATACTCTTTCAACAATAAGAGTCCTGAGTTAACATTAAGGTCAAAGGGTAAAGACAGGTTTAGTGATGAGTAAAGACAGTTCAGGAGGTAAAGTACTTGACAACAAGAGAGCGGAACCACAGAAAAACCAGGTGTGGTAGTGAGAACATGTTATCTGAGTAAGGGACTGGAACCCTCCTCCTTCGGCCTCCTATGCTCTCGACTCCCACATGAGGAGATTCCTAAGAAGCTCAGAGACCAGCCAGCACTGGCCAAGCCAGAGCACACATCAAACAGGATGGAAGGGAAAAACTGACATCTGTAGTTGCCCTATGGCACATTAGCTCAGCAGTGCTCTCTCACACTCTCTCTCTCTCTCTCTCTCTCTCTCTCTCTCTCTCTCTCTCTCTCTCTCTCTCTCACACACACACACACACACACACACACACACACACGAGACAAGCAATTGATAACCCATTGGGATTTATGGGCACAATCTTCCTCATTTGCTGTTTCTCTGCAGGCAGATAGACCCCAGCTGTCCCCCTCATCTCTACTTTTACATATCTTTCTTGAAATAGTCTCCGGAGCTTGGCCAGCATCTCTGTCTGGAGAAAAAAACTAATTAGGTTGCGGGTTGTGTGACTGGCCATTGCAAGAAGGCAGTGTCTCCTAGCCTGGTCCTGTTGTCCTTCCCAGTGTGAAAGGGGACGCTAACTGAAACAAACTGGAACGCAGGAAGTGTCTACTACAACCTGGTGTTCACTTACACACTTCTTAGATCGTCTTCAATTGATGAAGCATTTATTCAATTGATGAAGTATTTACCTGCAACAAAGGTAAATAGAATTAGTCCTCAGTAGGTTTGAGTCTGTTCCTTGCTCCATATTTTATCCCAGACACAAAGAATTGCCAGCAATTCCATCTACCCATCCTTCCTTTACCACCCCTGTCTTCCTCCACAATGAACTCATTTCATCCTTAAAGTTCTGTGGTCCTATGTACTTGAAAAGATCTTCCTCCCTAGATCAGGAGGAGCCAGCCTGGAGGCCACTGCTCTCAGGAGATCACCCCTGGACGGCTCACCTGTTAGACGGCTCCATGACATCAGGCAACACGATGCTCGGCCACTATTTGACTTGTGTCACGTTGTCTCGGTGTCCAAACCTTTGTGATTCTGGACACTGTGGGAGTCTAGCCCACTGGTGGGAACCCCCAAGTGGCTGAATGAGTCTGCTCGAAAAGATTCCTTTTAGCAAATGATTGACTTTCCCAGGTTAAAAGAGTGTGCCATTACCTAATATATGGTTTCCAGGGCCCTTAGATTAACTCCCTGAAGTTCTAATGGTCAAGAATAGCCAGGAAATATTGATGATATTCTCTTCCTGTGGGTTGGCAGATGTCTCTACAGAAAGACCTGCTGTTTACTGTGTGCCCTATCTGCTTAGTTTTCTCCGAAGACCTCTGCTGAGCTTGTACCACCATCCCCATTGTGTGTGTGTGTGTGTGTGTGTGTGTGTGTGTGTATTGAGACACGGTCTTGATTGTAGCAAAGGCTGTCCTCAAACCTGCAAGTCTCCTGCCTCCACCTTCCAAACCGTATGATTATAGGGTGCATCTGACAATTAATTTCCTTCCCTCTTTATATTTAAATAATTTTATCTGGTGTTTTGTTTGGAGTTGGGTTAGTTTGTAGCCCAGGCTGATACGGAACTCACTACATGACTGGTGGCTGGGCTCCGCCTCTTGCCAGTTCTCCAGCTTTAGCCCCCAAGAGCTGAGACTGTAAGTATGAGCTTCCCTCCCTCTGTTTAAAATGCAATCTTGACCTAGCAAAGTACTAGAGTATAAGATTTTTGGATTATTTACTTTTTCTACACAAAACTTTTTTTTTTTTGAAGGTAGCTTCATTAACTTCCTGTGTCTCTGAAGACTTCCATCATATTTTCTATGTTAGGTGTTTAGAAGGCTCCTCCTAGATTTTTCAGTCCATAGGACTTTTTCCCCTTAAGTGTTTGTTTGCTTTGCTGTGCTGGCATGGAACCAGGGCCAGCGACTCTGAGCTAGAGGCCGGCCTCCCAGCTTAGTTTTCACATCTGCCCTCCCTTTCTAAATGACCTGACTTTTATCTTTCCTCGTTGTAAATCTTGGCTGACCCTAAAAGTGAATTTTGCAGATAGTTTACTTTTGCTTGGGGGAGGGTACGTCAAAGAACATTCCCTCTGATAATAAAATCCTTAAGTCCATTTCCCCTTCAGACAAGCAAACAAGCATCCCATTCCATTTTAGGTTCGTTGGGGCGGCCGCCCCTCAAGCCCTAATAAATGACTTAGTATCTCAGGAAAGAGATCGCTGTGGGACTGATATTGATCAGGTCAGCGGGTGTGTTTGCCTGCGATTGTTTGGGGGGTGGTTAATTGAGTCTCGGCCAGTGTCGTCTAGCTGGCGCCGGGTGCTTTTGGATTTGCTAATTTTCGTTAAGTGTCTCTAGCAGGCTCCCGGTCCCCTGTCTACCCGGGAGAACCCAGCGGCTCCTACTGATCAACAGTCTGTCTGTCTGGGCTTTATTGATCACAAGGCGGCCGGCTCGGGGCAGATGCGCCCCGGGGAGCCAGGGAGCCGGCAGAGAGTCGACTTCCAACTTCCAGGCCGCTCCCTTCCTGGCTCCCCACTCGACTCCTCCTCGGTCAAGCTCGGGCGGGCCGGGCCAGGACAAATCCTTGGGGGGTCTCCGGGACTGGGTGGCCGGGGTATGGCCACTGTTCCTGAGGGTTTCCGGCCCCGGAAGCCGGGGCATGGCCATTGTCCCCGTGGAACTCCGGGACTCAGGGTCATTATCCCTGTGGGGAGGAGGGGGGGTCGGGGCTCGGCAGCCGGGGAGTAGCTTCTCTCTCTGTGGGACTCCGGTGCATGACCACTGAGAATGTGGCGTCTCTTGCAGGGTTCAGGTGAGACAAAAGCGAAGCCACGTGTTGGGGACAGCTGGCAGGAGACTGCCGCAGGAGAGTCTCGTAGGAAACCCAGAGGCTACCTAGAAGAGGGGCTCCGTGGAGCCCCCGAGGCTGCACTATCAGACGTCCGCTAGGGGGAGCGCTGCGGCCGGGTCCGCAGTGCTAGACGCCGGCGCCAGCGCTAGCCCGGAGGCAGGTCGGCTCTGTCCCGCGTCTGGCCCCGCCCCCTGCTGCCAGGCCGCGGGGCTGGAGGCATCGACCAATCGGAGAGCGGAGGTGGGGCATAGGGCGGGGCCACGCTTGGACGGCTCCGGCGCCGGGCGCTATTTACGGCGCGGACGCGGGCTGGCTGGCCGGTGCAGTCGCTGCTCGCTGCGGGTCTGTTTTGCGCGCGTCCGCTGCTCGTGGCTTGTGCACGGGGTGGCGGGGCGAGGGGAAGACCTCCGGGGAGCGCACGGGGCCGGGAACGTGTCCTTGGAAGTCTTGGTCCCGCTCCATGCTCCGGCTCCCGCCCCGCCACTGACGGCGCCCGGGCTCGTGCGCGGCGCGCCCCGGGGGTCGTAGTGCAGCCGCGCCTGGCTCCCGGAGCGACGGGGGCGCGGGGCGTCAATGGATCGCCACTCCAGCTACATCTTCATCTGGCTGCAGCTGGAGCTCTGCGCCATGGCCGTACTGCTCACTAAAGGTGGGTGCCGCGGGGCTGAGCGCCGGGACTGCGGGGCTGGCCGTCGGGCTTCGTGAACGGCGGCGAGGTTCCCGCCTGTGTCTTTGCGCTGGTTTTCCTCACTATCCCGGGCCTGTCATACTTCGGGACCTGGAGATGGCCGGATGCCGATGGTCTCTCGTCCCAGCGGGACGGTCCCGAGAAAACGCAAATCCCAACTGGGCCTGACGGGAGTCTCTGGTTTTACTCGGTGCCTGACCCTGAAAGTGCCACTAAGTGTCTCCGTGTGTTTTTAGATGCCTGAGAGTGTGTCTAACAGTATCCTTAAGTTTGCTGGTGTTTGTGGCTGAGCTGGTTTTGTCTGTGTTCTTGAACGCGTCTGATTTTTTTCTGAGTGAGTGCTAGCTAGTGTCCTGTGTATCTTCGCGTGCCTGAATGTCTCGGAGTACGCATATCTGGACCAAGAGTGTGAGGTCTCCCTGGGAATGTAGGAGTCTGAGGTGGCTGCTGAAGTGTGTCCCCTGCTCTAAACTAGCTGGGAGGAGTAGGCGCTGTCATCCACCCCCTTTCCGACTCCGTATTTTTACAGACACTGCTGGAAAAAGGAGAGTGTTTTTTTTTTCTTTCTAGTAGGGCTCACCTTTTAGATGGAAATTCTCTTAACTCCTAGATTTCAAGGCTCCCCTCACTCCCACCAGGACTCTGCCTCCTGTTCTGCGAACCCATTTTTTTTTAATGGGAAGCATTATTTAGTCTCTGACCCTCACCCCCAAACACACTTTTCTCTAATTGCCATGTAGCAGGCCTGAGGTTAAAGGATAAGCCAGCCCAGCAAGGATGAGGTGCTACAGTATTTATTTATTTTGGAAGGAAGGGTGTAATTAGCTCTAAATAACAGCCCTTGCAGCCTACAGAGGGGAGCCTCCTGGCCCTATCAAAGGCAGGCAGAACAGGGAGGGACCGGGGCTGACATGAAGTCACAGATACCGAAACTATGTGCCTGATAATGATATAATTAGGGGATCAGAGATTTCTGACTGCTGTGGACTTCAAAAGCTCTATTTAAAAGAAGCCAGCAGCCTCTGCTGTAGCCATCTTGACTGAAGCAGACATTTTTGTTTAATCACTACATACAGTAACCAAACAGAAGAGCATTGTTCACTGTTTTAAAATACCAGTCCCCTCTTGGCCTTTGCATGCCACAGGAAGAACCCTTATGAAATGACAAATACAGTTTTAATACAGTAACACAGAAGTCCATTCTCCTTGTTGAAATGTGGCTCCAATTTTTCTTTAAAGTCTTAGAACTTTCCCAGTTACCTGTCAGAATTTTATTAAGACTGTTTTAGGTCATTGAAAATATAGTATTTTAAATAGACTCTCATAAACACTGGGGAGGCATTTTACTTGTATTTGGCTTTCCCTTTCAGCATCAAATCTGAGACTAATAGGCTCAAAGTAGACTTTTAATCTGTTTTATTTTGCTTTAAATCTGTATAGAATTTGTGAGACCAGGGATATGTAGTCATTATCACCTAGGACTGGTGTGCTTTTATGCAAAGAATAGGCTGAACTTGGAAGGGGGAGAAAGCAGAAAGGAATTGCTGCAGAATTAAGGTGCTTACTCGAAGTGGAGGAGGCAGGAGAAGGCTGGACCCACAGCCAGGATAGCAAGGTTTGGGCTGGCAGGCTTTCCTTCCAGGCAAGTGTGAGCAGCCTGGGTGAAAACTGAGCACACCATGCGGTGGCCTGGAATTTGGACAGATAATTAAATGAGACACCTTACTCAGGCATTCACAGGAGGAGGAGGAAGAGAAGTGAGGTTGGGGGGAGGTTTGGAAAAGCCACAGCTCTCAGTGTTGAATGACAGAGTGGAGGTTTCAGTAACTAGACAGATCTTCCGATTGGGACCTGGGACGAGGTGTGTGCATTAGTTTGGTTTACAGTAGCCTGAGCTGTGGCAGCCAACAGTGATGGGCGTCTACCCCGTTGGGCATCTCAGTTTCTTGTGATAGATAACTTTCAGGTCCACATCCAAGTCTGAAATCTTGCATTGTGACAAGATGTTAACAGAGCCTTGCAACTCACAAAGTGAGTTTTATATAGGAAACTTTAATCACTTCCTGGAGAAAAATTTGAGGTTTCCTTAAGGATTTTTCCTTCAAGCAGCAGAGGATTTTCAGTTTCGAGTTTCCCCTTTTCGGTCACATGTTAAATTGCATGTAAAGCTGAGGAGGAGGAGGAGGAGGAGGAGGAGGGGGAGGAGGAGGAGGAGGAGGAGGAGGAGGAGGAGGAGGAGGAGGAGGTGAAGTTACCCTTGCAGTTTTCATCCCCCACTTTTATGACTTTCCATTTGGGCTGAAAGAAATTGACTTTGGCAAGCAAACCACTAATTGTAAACTGCCTAGTTCCTGTTTTACAATGTTCGGACTAAAAGCTTCTCTGCATGAAAGGATCTTTATAGGCAAAGTTTGCCTTTTTCTAGAGAGATCGCAGATAGCTGCCCAGTTTCATAGTTTGAAAACCCCCTGACCTGTGCAGTTTCTAGATTGTTGTGTGTCTAGTTAATAACTTTATAAGGTGTCAGCTCAGGCTCTTAAAACTTGGCTCAGTCCTTTGGGATGCCAAACAATTCAGTAGTTCCGATCAAATATTTATATAGACAAAACCCCAAAGCCTGATGTTTTTATGTTGTGTGGTTGTATAACATAAGAATGTATAAATACCATGAGTCTACCTTATAACAAAAGATAATATAGCAAAGACTCTTTGCCTTCAAACTACAGCATATTTCATTACTCTTAACTCATCAGAAATCTGTTGTTGGGTCTCATATTCCTACCATTTAGGACACTGCCTGTTTTGGGAGCATTTCTGTCCTCGTGGCCATAAGTGCCTTTGAGTTTGGGGTTCAGCCGGTGCTTATGTAGTTTCTTTGTTTTCAGGAGAGATCCGGTGCTACTGTGACGCCGCTCACTGTGTGGCAACGGGTTACATGTGTAAGTCTGAACTGAGCGCCTGCTTCTCCAGACTTCTTGACCCTCAGAACACCAATTCTCCACTCACTCACGGCTGCCTGGACTCCCTTGCAAGCACAGCAGATATCTGCCGAGCCAAGCAGGCCCAAAACCACTCTGGCCCTGCCATGCCCACGTTGGAATGCTGTCACGAAGACATGTGCAATTACCGAGGGCTGCACGACGTCCTCTCTCCTCCCAAGAGCGAAGCCTCAGGTAGGTCCAAGCTGTTCCGACCCGAGGGCCCGCCTGACTTGTAGGCCTGTGACAGCAGCGAGTTTGTGTTTCTGCCATTGATTTTGTTGTTAATGTGATTAGAGACAGCAGAGGGAGAGCAAGGCTGGATGCAAAGGCCGTCTCTGAGGGAGTGGCTTTTATGTCTGCCTGAGCATTAGATGTCTCTGCATAATAGGCTGTGCCTGTTATTTCAACATTTTGAGGACATTAAAAGACCATTACATTCAAGTAATGACAGTCTGTGAACAGATGCATTTGTAAGCATCTTTGGATACTTTGTAACATGCCATTTCTTGAAATGCTTGGTAAGTTGCTGTTTAAATGGGCTTTCTTATGAGAAGTGGTTGTATGTTCATGCCTGTTTCTCTGTACTCCCTTAGGACAAGGAAACCGGTACCAGCAGGACAGTAGCAGAAACCTCATCACTAAGGTGCAGGAGCTGACTTCCTCCAAAGAACTGTGGTTCCGCGCAGCTGTGATAGCGGTCCCCATCGCCGGCGGACTGATCTTAGTGTTGCTCATCATGTTGGCTTTGCGAATGCTCCGCAGTGAGAACAAGAGACTGCAGGATCAGCGGCAGCAGATGCTCTCTCGTTTGCACTACAGCTTTCATGGACGCCATTCCAAGAAGGGGCAGGTTGCCAGGTTGGACTTGGAGTGCATGGTGCCCGTCAGTGGGCAGGAGAACTGTTGTCTGACCTGTGACAAAATGAGGCAAGCAGAGCTCAGCAACGAGAAGATCCTGTCCCTCGTGCACTGGGGCATGTACAGTGGTCATGGGAAGCTGGAATTCGTATGACACAGTCGTATCTGAACTCTACACTGAACCCTTGAAGGCCTTCTGAGTTCTGCTGGACAGGAGCACTTTTATCTGGAGACTAGCTAATTCACTCAGTCATCTTGGAGAGACAAAATGACCTCTGAAAGAGAATCTTGGGTATTTCTTCTGAAGGATTATTTGCACAGACTCAAATACAGTCAAATGGATTAATTTGCTTTAAAATTATAAAAGGCAAAGAGAGGACTCTGCACACTTTCCCAGGGTTCCCTGTATCCCAGGGAGCCACGACAGACCGAAATAGTGTGCTCTCTGTAAGCTCCTACATCTTCACTTATTGTAAAGATTTTTTAAAATATATATATTTTTGTCCGAAAATTTAGTGGTGTCTTTCATAAATTATAAACTTAGATTGGGGTGTGGGGAGGCTGATGGGTCTAACGCAATGCTAGAATGCTTGTCTAGATAAGGCCCTGGGTCTGATTTTCCCCAGCACCACAGAAACTAACCAACCGACAGTATGTTTGGGTTGGAAGTGTAAGAGAGGACGTGTTACATTATATGAATGGAGACCTGTTACTCAAACTTCTCAAATGTAGGTTTTGGCTTCATTGTGATCTTGTTCATTCTTACACAAGCCTGTAATTGTCTTTTGTGTAACGAACACTGTCTAGTCTCACCTACATTGTTTTCCAGAATGATCCTGCTTTTAGTTTTCATTTAAGAACTTCTTTTGTTTGTGCTAAGCACACATTTTACCACTAAGCTAGAACCCAAGCCCTAAGAATTCTTCACTTATCTGTGCCAGACCAGACAGGACTTGAGTTTCGGACGTTGCCATAGCGAAAGGAATGTCCTGTCAGCCCCATCTGCTCTGCTAGGACCTTGCACTGCGTCCACCTCCCCCAGCTCAAGAATGTCTTTAGTAAAGTTAACCACTGTCTACTTTGACAGTTTATTTTGTCTCGAACCAAATTAAATATTTTGTCTCCCAAATTAGCGAAACTTTATTATGCAATGCTTCTGGTCTTTAAACATGGTTATACTTACAGTATCTGTTTCTAAATGTCTTTTTCATCCTTCAGAAGGGTTTCAGTGGCGAATATCATTAAATTGACATTTTAATAGCACAACTATTAGGTTTCCTCCTCAAAATGACCATTTAACTAATATAACCAAATAGAACTTGACAGAACGTGATCTTTAGCCAGAAAACTAGTACACTAGTAATAGACCTTTCCCTTAAAATGGGTCTTTGTTATCTTTAATGTGAGAATTTGTTAAAATGGGTCTTTGTTATCTTTAATGTGAGAATTTGCCAGGTTTTTTTTCTCAATTCTTTTGTGCCTGGGTTTTTTAAATTGAACCTATAGCCTGCGTATTTAAAGATGAGATTTTTCTTTGTATTTTTGCATACTTTCACTAGGATACTTAAGATGAACATAATTTGAGACTCTTTAAGAGAGGTGCCAAGTACATGGAATAATTTGAGCAGAAATGACTAGCAAAGAAATGAGTACCTAGATTTTTCATAGATTTTCTCAGGACAAAGTCTCACTAGGTAGCCATGACTTTCCTGGAACTCACTGTGTAGACAAAGCTGTCCGCCAACTCCCAGAGATCCACCTGTCTTTGCCTCCCAAGTGCTGGATAGGATTAAAGGTGTGCGCTGCTATAACCAGTTTCTATTTAGATTATTTTACTGCCAGTAGATGAAGAGCACAAGCAGTTTAGGCTCTGAAATAAATTCCTCTCTTAATAAACAGCAGTATCCTTATGGTTGACAGCTCTTTCTACCACACTCCTGACAATTCTTTCGGAAAATACTCAAGTTTTATGTGCATCCTGTTACATCCTCATTCCCCATGTTTGTCATTTCAAGGGATCAAAGACTTGAACTTCACCATTCGGACCTGGCAAGGGAAGAGAGTTGGCCTGAATGGGCAGGCCGTGCCTTTTCCATCCTTACCCTCACTTCTGCACAGGCTGCAGTGACTTTGTTGCTTGAAGGCTGAGGTTTGTGCACCTCGTACATTGTTCTTCCTTTGTCACGTCACACAGCATCTGTAACCTCTCCCCACGCACCTCGTGCACTGTCACGTCACACAGCGTCAGTAACCCCCCTCCCCACGCGCCTCGTGCACTGTCACGTCACACAGCGTCAGTAACCCCCCGCCCCATGCGCCTCGTGCACTGTCACGTCACACAGCGTCTGTAACCTCTCCCCACGCACCTCGTGCACTGTCACGTCACACAGCGTCAGTAACCTCCCTCCCAAGCACTTCCGTTTTTTGACCTAAGATCTCGGAACACCAAATGACAATCCAGCCTCAGTTTCTCAAGTGCCTTACTGCCAGGCCTGCCTTAGGTCAGTGAGTTTTTTTTAAAGTCAGTGCTTCTCAACCTTTGGGGGGGTCATATATCAGATATTTACATTATGGTTCATAGCAGTAGCAAAATAACAGTAATGAAGTACCGGTGAAATAATTTCATGGTTGTGGGGTCCCCACAAGAGGAGCTGTATTAAAGGGGTGCAGCAGAAGGCTGAGAACCGCTGTGTTAAGTAGTCATCTTTTCTGTTGGTGACACATTTTCCTCTATTCGGTCCCAGTTCATGGATTTCAAGGGACGTTGAGTGAATTAGCAACTCAGCAGCTCCTTAGGAAAAAACAGTGAAGGAAGGCTGAGCTTCATCTGTGCACGCGGGCCTGCAGAAGGCGCGGGTCTGCCTGTCCGGTGAGAGAGTTCACTGGAAGCTGAGTGCAGTGACGTGTGCTGTGTTTGCTGACCTACCTCCTGTTTTTTCGGGGTACTTATGAGTCTACCCCAATCTGTTCTGTGGGGTAGGAACTCATGACCCCTCTGACATTTCTGGGGACCCAGCTTTAGCCACATGACATAACCCCCCTTTTTCTGAGAGCAAACCCTGTGTTTATGTCTTCACTGGTTGGCCCTCTCCACAGCTTGCCCTGTCAATGGAAAGCACCACAGGTTTTTCTGCTTGTTGGGTTACTGGGCACTGTGTGCAGCCTGGCTTCTGGCTTCCTTCTCGTGAGAGCTGAGCTCTCACAGCAGGAGGCAGGGCTGCCTATCTGCTATGGAGATCCAAGAACGGTGTGATGATTGGTTCATTAGTTCATTTTTCTCTCAGAGGTTTGTGCGCTTACATTGAGGCGGCTGTGTAAGACTGTTCTACCCAGAACAGCCCTCGTTTAAAATGACACAGAGCACTCCCCAAAGTAATTTTCCTTTCTAAGTGGAAATTTGCTCAAACCAGACGCAAATGGGCCTAAGTTTGTCATGTTTCTGTATCTATACCCCTAAGTCCTGCCCCTTTGGAAAGAAATTGATCCATACATGATTGTGTCTTTTATGTTCTTTCTCTTCTTATTTTGGATGGCTCAGAGGCTTCCTAGAAATTGGCTGGTGTGTCTCTAATTTCTGTTGAGCTGATTTTATTAAAAACACTGCACCACAGGGGGTTTGACCTTCTCAAATACTAAGCATGTCTGCTTCAGAAAATCACAAAGCTCTCTGAAGCGCCCGGAAATCTGGTTTCAATATGGGTTGATTATAGGGTAAAAGCTTGAAAGCAGTGGCATCTAGTATCGTAGCTGTAGCACGGCCCTTCTCGGGGGCCAGGGCAGCTTTTTCCCCTTAGAATGTCTAATGGGTCCTCTTCTGTGCCTCTCAGCCTAAATAGCTTTAAACTTTCAGAGCTGTGTGAGCTTCAGTAAACTGGAATGAAGGTGGATGTTCATTTTGTTGCCTGGAGAAGGGGGACAGTGATATAACTTCCGAGATTAGGGCGAAAAGCACAGCACCAGGCTCCCTGTCCAGTCCCTCAGGGCTAACAGGGAGATGCTTAACTATTTCTGTTAAGAATAAAAGTTGTTAGATAATCTGAGCACTTGGGGAAGTGGCAGAAGGATCTTCATGAGTTTGAGCCTGGTCTACATAACAAGATCCAGGACAGCCAGGGCTACACAGAGAGACCCTGTCTCAAACAAAACAAAGCAAACAAACCAAAACAAAACAGAGAGACCTTGTCTCAAATAAAACAAAGCCAAAATCAAAACCAACAAACAAAACCAAAAAGAATTACAAACAAGAGCCACAGTAGACACAGAAGAGTCAGTCTCAATGGTAGAACATTTGCCCAATATGTGAGGCCTTGGGTTCAATCTCTAGGACCAAGAGAAAAGTTTCTAAAAAAAACCAAACCAAAACAAACAACAAACAAACAAAGGAAAGAAAGAAAGTGACTGTTAATGCTGGACTCACTCCTTTACTCCCAGCTTTTGGGAGGCAGAGGCAGGCAGGTCTCTGTGAGTTGAAGCTGGCTTGTCTACATAGTCTGCAGGTCAGCTAGGACTATATAATGAGACCTTGTCAAAACAACAAACAAACAAAAAACCAAAACCAACCAACCAAACAAACCAACAAAAACCCAAAAAAACCCATAAAACAAAAATAAAAACACAGATGAACTAGATGGCTTCAACTAGCATTTCCTAAAACTTGGGACTGAATGACTGTTTTATATGGTGGGTTGTTTTTAATTGATTTTATAGTGTCTCAAATTTGCTTATTTGAGATGGGCAGCTTTTCAGTGAACTACACGCTGGACTTAGGGTTGTTAGTACTTGTGTTGTGTCTGTGTATGCTTTTCTTGAGCCTACTGTAATTTTGTCCTTTGGGGGTAACTGTATGGCTACCGGAAGAGTATTTTAATCTCGTGCACCTATTTTCTTTTTGAGTTGCAGATACACTGGCTAACGTCAGGGAGGTGCAGATAACATCTCAGTAGCACTTGGATGCTGGGCTAATTTTGTACAATCACCACCATCAGTTAAAACATGCCTATCGGTGCTTTCAGCAAAATACAAGGAGCTGCTGTACTGGGTTCTGGAATTTTGTCATGGAGCGGGGGTTTGTAAGTGAATTATTAATTTCTCGGGGAAAGGGTGTTAGTCTGGTATGTTATTCTTTGGGTTACAGTCATAAATGAAAAATTAAGTGCTGGACTGTCAACTCACCCTAATTCCCTCTACCCAATTCATTCTGTAGTCTGCTTTCTATACCCAGCTTTGTGTAATTCTATTCTATATTCATTACCCAATTCATTCTCTCAGCCTGCAGACTCATAAAGGCTGGTCATTGATCTGAGAATCCAGAATGCCATTTACACCTCTTCCAGTTATGGTCACGTCTTTATTTGGGCTATGGTTTATGCTTTAGACATGTCCTCCTGGATCTGTTAACAGTGCAGCTTGGATTGTGATTGGCTTTTCTCATTTGAGAAATTTGGAAAGGGGCGAAGTGTAATTTAACTAGATAGGACTTTCTTTCCTGCAGCAAGGCAATTTTCCAATGGATCTTCTTTTTAAGAAATCTGGAAGCAGGAACTTGAGAGTTGGCTCAGTGGTTAAGAGCACTGGCTGCTCTTCCAGAAGACCTGGGTTGGATTCTCAGCACCCACATGGTGGCTCACAATGATCTGAAACTCTGTTTCTAGGGAGTCTAGTGCCCTCTTTTGGCCTCCACAGGCACCAGGCATGCATGTGGTACACAGACAAAATGCTCATACACATAAGATAATATTAATTGTTAAAAGTAAAGAAAAAGAAGTTAGATGTATTTGCAGCTAGGCAAATCTATCAGCATGTGTCTACAAAGTTTTCTTGTTCTATAAGTGTGGAAAGGGTAGCTGGAAAAGGATGGATAAGCACTGCCTGGGGACGCTTTTGCCAGGCAGTTAGAGCCCATCTCAAGGCTTTTGGCATTCCTCAGTACGGCCAAAAGAGCCATTTTACCAGTAGCCAATGGCTAGATGGCCTCTAGGGCGACTTCATGTTGTGGACTAGATTGCTTTGGACCTGTGGAGGAGAACTCAGGAAAGACGAGCTAATCATCGCACTACATACAGGACAAACTCGTAGGGCTAATCAAGTAGGCTTTGTGATCTTACACTAAATTTAAAGGACTGCAGAAGTGGATGCTGGAGCTGGAGGGAATTTGGTTAGTTTTGGGTCATGTGAAGACTAAGTTAGATGTGATGAATTAATAAACTGAGAAGCGTTGTGTAAATTCTCTCCGAAGACGATAATGTTACAAACCTAATGGAACAAAAATTGCTTCAGCAGTTAGGTTATGAGAAAGCTACAAGTTCTTTATCCCTGCTCCCTCCCCTCGGACTCTTGAGGGACCGCATAAGACGGTAGGAAGCCGCCACATCTCTGATGGGAGTGTGTCGATTTCTTTATGTGTGTTAGATGTCCATGTTAGAGCAGTTCTTACTAAATTCAGTGAATGTGGTTTTGATAGCCAGAGATCTAAATTCATAGTTGCCCTGGTCAGAGAGGCTACTTCTCATTTGAATTAAAGGATTAAGTTGGCCTTTGACCAGCAAGCAGCTATGATCAATGACCTTTACATTTCTATAAACCCGGAGAGAGAATAAGAGGAGAGACAGATCATGAAGTTTGCTCATCAGGCATTGGGTTTGTGTTGTCAGTAAATATAAGCCACTGTCCTTTCCTTCTGTTTTCATCCTAACCTATTGTCTTAAAAGTTATAATTTGTGTTGGCAAGTTGAGGTGAAATTCTGGCAAAATTGAGTATGCTCCAGGCTCTGAGTTCTCTTTCTAGCACTGCAAAAATGATAGGTTTTTTTTTTTTTTTTTTTTTTTTTGTGTGTGTGTGTGTGTGTGTGTTAAGTCTAAAAGAGAACAAATTGCTAGTTAAGGGAGTCAGGAAGGAAAAAAAATAAATGAGCCTAAAACTCAATGAAACATTACCACAAAGCCAAATGGGTCAGCCTATCTTTTAAATTTGGTGCAGTTTCCAAGCCAAGGTAAGGAAAAACAGCTGATGTTCTTTAAACTAAGAAAGAGTTGCATTTTACTTTGAGAACTGGATTATGCACAAAGTTGTCATCAGTTGCCCTAAAGAGTTAAGAACAAGCCACTGAGAGCTCTGCAACCTGACTGCCTACTTCAACCCCCAGGGGCTTCCTGACTCACAGCCTCCCTGGCTGGACTGGTCCATTCTCTTCTCTGGGCCTAACTAGAAAATAAATATTTCTTTACTGATAATGCCATCCCTGTCCAAATAAATAAGTAACTTAGTAAAATGGAAGCTTCCCTCTGAAAATAAGTTAGCAGGTTGTCTCTGTAAGACCTGCTGTAGCGTTTATCACGGTCGACCTTAAGCCTGGCCCAGCTTGGGATCTTCACGTGCACCTCCTAAACTGGAAGGAAACATGGCTATCCATCCTCCGGGATTGAGCACTGTCAAGGGTCATTCCCCGTGCTGACACCTGATTGTGAGGTAAATCCTTCCAGAGACTGTGTTGTGTTCAACACTGGGGTGGACACCGGAGCCAGGGTGTGTCACCTCTCCTCTGACTGGGAAGTTGCTGCTGGTGTTTGTTCAACAAGTAGGTCCCTCGATTGCTCTGAAAAGCTGAATTCATCTGTCTCAAAGGAGCCAACCTTTTCTCAGTAACAGGTTAATGGAGCTCTTTCCCGTGGCTTCTGGCATGTATTAGTGTCTCTAGGATTCCCCCAGGGGCAGGACAGCACTGCGCAAAAGTCCAGGATCCTGCTGGAAAGCCACGTGCCTACAGCAAGGTTCTGTGCTTCTTTCTAGGCTCCGCTGGCTTCATGTGGAGCCCCCAGAGAACACACACCTGAACGGAACAAGCAAAACAAAAATAACTCTTCACATAATATCACATAAATATCTTGACTGGGAGAATATTATGGATGGCCTATATTCTTTGGCCTGTTCTTTATCCCGATCTTGGGAAAAAGCACCTTCCTGCTAGGCTTAAAGTAGAATCTGCCAGGAGCCCTAATCTCAATTATCTGTGGTAGAACTTCATTTAGTCAAAAGCACTGTCCAAATGCTTACCCTATTGCTTTTACAGATTAAATACCCGCTGTGGGTATAGACAATTTTTGTTTTTTGTTTCTGAAGGACCTGGGTTCAAGTTCACACATGGAATGTTATTAAGGGTATCACCTTAGGCTAATTAGCTTCTCAATTTCCTCACACAACGGGAATTAGTAACAATAGCTTCACTTTGTCGGGAGGACGGTATGAAATCATGCAAGTGGAACTGATCTACAGGCTTGGACAAGACCCATAGTGCAGAGGTCAGCAGTGAACCCCACAGAAGCACAGACCTTCAATAGCTTAAAAATCTAAGGTGGATGAAATGGCTCAGCAGGTGGTGGGGCTTGTCACCAAAACTGATGGCCAGTGCTTGATCCTCATGGTGAAAGACGAGAAACAACACAAGTTGTCCTCCGACTACCACACACATGCTCACACCAGTGTGCTCCCAAGGACGCACAAAAATACAAGAAATGAATAGACACATATAAACATATATATATATAATAAAAAAGCTACTGATTAAAAAAAGATTTTATATATATATGTATATATATATACATATATATATATACATATATATGTATGTATATATACACAGTGGTTTGCCCACAGGCCAGAAGAGGGCACCAGATCTCATTACAGGTAGTTGTGAGCCACCATGAGGTTGCTGGGAATTGAACTCAGGTCCTCTGGAAGAGCAAGCAGCCAGTGCTCTTAACCTCTGAGCCATCTTCTTAACCTCAGATCTAGTGATGTAGTGTTGTTAAAATTTGTTTTTAAATTTGTGAATCTTTAATTTACTCAGTTTGACTTCCATGTGAGGGAATGGTCCATTTTGATTAGAAAGTACTGGAACCTCAACACCCACTGCAGAAAAACAAAACAACAAACAAACAAACAAACAAACAAATAAAAACCAACATAGGGTAGCTCGGAAAGCTTCAGAATCAGGAGGGACATGTTATCTTCCCCTGCTGCAATAAGCACCTGGCTTTGTGTATCTTGTTAGTGCACACGCAGCTCCTTGTTCAGTGAGTGGACAAGCCCACTTCACGTGCTTCACGTGTGGCTTGATGTCTGTCTTGGTATTCCAGGTGAGGCAAAAGTCACATGCACGAGAGGAAGAGACAGAGAAAAACATGTACCAGACCATATCTATAACCTACCTGTAGCTAATGAGGACTGGTTGTTGCAAATATGAATCCTCAGGTAAAGGTGTCTGGCACCAATTCCAGTGATGATCTGAGTTTGTTCCCTGGGTTCCCCATGGTGGAAGGGGAGAACTACCTACCACCAACTGTCCATCACTCTCTCCACCACTTCAGACACACACACACACACACACACACACATACAGACAGTCAGAGAGAGACACACATACATATAGATAGTCAGAGAGAGACACACACAGAGATAGTCAGAGACACACACATACAGATAGTCAGAGAGAGAGACACACACAGATAGTCAGAGAGAGACACACACACATACAGACAGTCAGAGAGAGACACACATACATACAGACAGTCAGAGAGAGACACACATACAGATAGTCAGAGAGAGACACACACAGAGATAGTCAGAGAGACACACACATACAGATAGTCAGAGAGAGACACACACACATACAGACAGTCAGACACACCCACACCCACATACAGACAGTCAGAGAGAGACACACACACATACAGACATACAGATAGTCACACACACACACAGACAGTCAGAGAAACACACACACACACACATATAGACAGACAGTCAGAGACATACACACACACATACAGACAGTCAGAGAGAGAGACACACACACACACACAGACACACACAGACAGTCAGAGATAGAGAGAGACACACACAGACAGATAGACACACACACCAGACAGTCAGAGAAACACACACACACACACACATACAGTCAGAGAGACACATACACGCGTACAGTCAGAGAGAGACACACACACAGACAGTCAGAGAGAAACACACACACAGACAATCAGAGAGAGACACACACACAGACACACACACAGACACACAGTCGAGAGAGACGTACACAGACAGACAGTCAGAGAGACACATACACGCGTACAGTCAGAGAGAGACACACACACAGACAGACAGTCAGAGAGAAACACACACACAGACAATCAGAGAGAGACACACACACAGACACACACACAGACACACAGTCGAGAGAGACATACATAGACAGACAGTCAGAGAGACACACGCACACTAAAATAAGTAAATGTGGATTTAAAAAGTTACCAAGAACATGAGCTTCTAAGGCATTTGTTGGGCTAAAAACAACAGGTTTAATAATAGAACAAAGTGTAATTGCACAGCATGATTGCTCTTTATCATGAGCATTGCTGCATACATGTTCTTTAAGTCAACCTCACGTGTGTTAGGTAAGGTACTGATGCATCAGTTGGGTTTGACAAGCCCAGGAATTGACCCATATGTCTCTCATTTGTCCAGCATCTTCTAATAGACACTCCTGGGGGCGGATGGGACACTTGTGACACACAGAAGGCACTGGTGGTGCATTTCTCGTCTGTGTCTCTCTCCTTGCTGCTTTGTTTCTGTCCTCCTCAGGCATGTTTAGTGCCAATGACACTACACTCTCGACTACACCCTTGGCTTTATGTTTCTTGCTTGTGACTACTGTTCAGGCCATCTTTTAGGGTCTGTTTTGGGACCATTCTGCCTGCTTCTGCTCTGATATCACGTGCTTTTTCTCTTCCTGTTACATATCGGGGTTCTGAGCACAGCTGCCTCCTTGTCTTCTAATGACTGGATTGGACATGGACTTTTGACTTTGTCCTTTGCTTATAAGTTCTCATGTAAACACTGGTGCCATCATATCAAGCTTGCAGGCCAGTCTGGACCAGCCCAGTTAATTCTGCCCATGTGTGCCTGAAGCACTGGACTCTTGCTGTTTAGGAACAAACTCAGTCCCACATAACCATGAGTCACAATTTAACTTTCAACAAGTTCCAGTGACACATATGACCCTCTACTTCCTCACGTGACCTTCTTACCTAGCAGTAGTGTAGACTGGTGCCCATGAATGTAGACATAGGGAGGCCAGCCGGTGCCATGGTCAAGACAATGTTGAGAGAAAGGACTTAGTTGGTAAGACTAAAGAAATGCCAACGAGGGTTTGCAGCTATGTCACCAGCCCTGGAAGCTGACAGATGTTTACTAAGGGACCTCATCTACAGTTTCCGTTGCTCTCTTGTATAATTGCCCTCACTCTGGCTTTGGGAAGAAGTTATGAACACCTACTGTTAGAGTCTGCTTCCTGCTGCAGTGATTAAAACGCCCTGGCTACTTTCCCAGTTCTTCACTGTGGGGAAGTCGAGGCAGGAATCTGAAGCACCTCAGTGCATCCAAAATCAAGAGCACAGAGAAGAATGTGTGATTGCTATTCAGCTGTCTTTCTCCACTCTTACGTGGTCCGGGACCTCCAACCAGGGAATGGTACTGCTCCTGGCGGGCTGAGGCTTTCCATGTCAATTAACACAACCATGATAATTCTCCAAAGACAAGACCACAGGCCAACCTAATCTAGAGAGCACCCCATAGACCCTCCTCCACGGCAGTTCTGGGTTGTGCTAAGTTGACAATTAAAACCAATCATTAAATCATTAAATCTTCTTTAGTTCCGTAATGAAATAGCGAGGAGGACACCTCTAGTCTAGTTTGGGGACATGAACACGGCCCTTCTCCTGTTATCATTGGAGATGGTCAAGAAACAAAGGTGGGGCTCTGGGAGAGTTGTAAGCAACAGTTGCTACGTGAGCTTCACCAAGTGCCTGTTGCCACACGCTGGGAGTGTGCTGCAGCTCCAAGGCGCACAAATTGTCACTTGCTATTGTGACACTCTAAACTAACAGGGCCACTTAGCTGTCTGCTTGACAAGGTTTCCTGGCATTCTAGCCAGACTGGTGCTCATGGTGGCAACTTACTCACCTGGGCTGAGGGACGAGTGTGCCCCTCCTGGCCTGATGTCTTCAGAGGGTCTGAAGTGGGACTCCCGCAGGAAGGCTGGGCCTCTACTCTGGGCTGGGCTACAAGCAGCAGCCTAAGGCTACCGGGAAGCACAGCTGTGTGTAGCTGGGGATTGCAGGGCTTCCCCGCACATCCCAAACCACTGCTTATGTGATTACAGGAGAAGCCGCCACAGCCTACGTATGGCACCAGCGCCTTTTTCCTGGCTCATAGTCCCAGCTGTGAGATTGGAAAGAAGTCCACATCCAGGTTTGAAAAGAGCAGCAGCTTGGTCAAGCACTCTGTATCCTCCTGCCTGCTACAGTTCATGCATGGTCTGCGCCACCAAGGACCATGTGGTGGTGTCCGATTTGGTACTCCTGGAAGGTGGTGGGATCACTAAGAGGTGGACAGTAGTAAGAGGGCCTCTGGTCCCAGAGGGCACATCCTGAAAGGAAATAGGAGACTCTGGTCTTTTCTTCCTTTCTCTTTTCTCACTGGGTACCTTAAGCAAGCCATCCGCTCCCCCACATACCACTTGCCATATGAGAAAGATGTGAGGCCTTTCTCAGGTTGATAGCCATAGAGCCAGCAGGCACTTTGGAAACTGTGAGCCAAAATTAACCTTTTCTTTTTTTAAGTTGATTTTCTGAGTATTTGTTATAGTCACCCAAAGCTAGCATCCTTTTCACTTGTAAACGAAGTCACAGCAGTTTCCTTGTACCACAAATGTGTGTTTTAAGAATCCTCCGGCACCTTTGGAGCCCTTTGATCCTGGGAAAGACATTATAGAGTAGAAATTATTGCTAAAATGCTACTATGAAATGCAGATAAGCTTTTTCTCATGTGTTTTCATGCTTTTCTTTCTTCTGTACTTTTAACTCTCATTAGTCATTCAATATGGGGTTGGAGTCATGTCTCCTTTCTCTAATTATAATTAAACTAATAAAGTCTGTTTTAAGAAGATGGAAAGTGGTATACGCAGTTCTGTGCTTGGGGCCATCTTTCCTTTTTTGAGCAACAAAGCATTGCCCATTTGGAATATTGTGTGTAATTGAATTTACATTTACAATAAGCCTCGGACTCGGGATTTGGACTAGAGCACTTGAGAGAGAAGAGAGAATGTTCCCAGCTCTATAACTAACAGAAGTGTCACATGTTGTTGTGTACAGATTGAAACAATCGTGATGATTTTCTTAGACTTTCTTGAATAAAAACTGGAACAAAACACAAAGTTCAAAAACAAAACAAAACAAAAAATTTTTAAAAATACCACCAAACTAAAGAAACTTATGGTGACAATTAGGCTTAAAAATAGCTTCAACCTTTATACTTTTTTTCTACACAAAACAAATACTCTATGACAATGGACTAGTCTTGTATTGGAGAATTTTCTCCCATTAACAGAAGTGTTAAGATTAGTACATTGGGGCTTGGCTAAAACAGAAAGGAGGAGTGTTTGTGTTTCTTAATGGCTTGCATCTAAATGTTTGTTCTTTTGTTCTTGTAATGCTGGGGACCAAACCCAGGGTCATGCAGGTGGCAAATGCTGTATCCTCCGCCCTCTAAGTGATTAATACTTTGTAGGTGAAGTTTTTCTGTCCTAACTGCCTGCTCACAAACCATCAGCTGCTTCCCAAATAAATGACTTGGAGACTTAATATAAATTATAAATGCTCTCCCAATAGCTCAGGCTTATGACTAGCTAGCTCTTACAACTTAATCCATTTCTATTAATCTATATGCTACCCCGAGGCTTGTGGCTTTTACCTCTGTCTCATTTTGTGTGTTCCATTTGTTTTCCATTTGGCTTGTAACTCCTCTGACTCCACCTTCCTCATTCCATCATTCTCAGTTTGGCTTTCCCACCTAAGTTTATCCTGTTCAGCTATTGGCCAATCAGCTTGTTTATTAAACAAATCAAAGTGACATATATTCACAGTGTGTACAGAAGGATTATTTCACAGCAATACTTCTCACAGGAGCTTATGTCTTGCCGTTGTAGGTTTGAGTATTCAGCCTACGTGGAAGTTAAAAATCACTTGCTGGGTGACTCACCCACAGACATGCTGTGAACTCAGACTTGGGTTCTGTCCAAGAGCACTCTGGCTGGCTACATTCTTCCTAGTGGATGTTAAGAACTAGTGAGAAGGTTAAAAAACAGGTTCACAAAGTTTTATTTCTGGGTGTAAACTTTACAATAGCACTTTGTCTGACATAGGGTGTTGTATTAATTGCCTTTCTCAGAACTGTGACAAAAGCAGCCTAAGGGAGGAAGGGTTTAATGTGGCTCACTGTCCATCAAAGTGGGGCAGCATGGTGGGAGGAGATAAGGCATTTGGTCATTCTGCTCATTGCCAGGAAGTAGAGTGGTGAATGCTGGGATCCAGTTCCTGTCCATCCTCTTTTTTTTTTTTAGTCCATTCTAAGATCTCAATAGGATGAGACCCATAGGATGGTGCCACCCACATTCAGGGTAGGGTTCCCCTCCTTAGTGAAGCCATCTGGAAATATGCTCATAGACACCCACAAAGCTGTGTCTCCTAGGTGACTCCAAGTTCAGCCAGGGTTGACAGTGAAGGTGGTTCATCATAGTGTCTACCTTTTAGGAAGGTAACACCACCCTGCATTCAACAAATTCTTGTCTCATCCCACCATGACAACCAGGAAGGGGTTTTTTGCTTCTGTTCTTTCTGGAATGAGAAGAAATCTCTCTTCAATTTCAATTTCAATTTGTGAGAGAGGGAAGGTTCCATGTTTTATGTGCTGGTCTGGTAATAGTAGGGAAAGAGCTATTGTCTAATGGGATAAGGGAAGGACATTATTAACCTTTTCCCCCTTTCTTTTTCAGCTCTTGATAGAGATGGAAGAAGAGAGAAAAAACAGTGTCAATCTCTCTTTCTTGAATATCAGCTTCAGCCAGGTGGTGGTGGCACACACCTTTAATTCCAGCACTCAGGAGGCAGAGGCAGGCAGATCTCTGTGAGTTCGAGGCCAGCCTGGTCTACAAGAGCTAGTTCCAGGACAGGCTCCAAGGCTACAGAGAAACACTGTCTTAAAAAAAAATCAAAAAAAAAAAAAAAAAAGAGAACCATTAGAATTGAATATCAGCCTTCCAAGTCAAAGAGGCAGAAAGCACCAAGTCCTATGCCCTTCCTTCTTTGTATTAGTGAGTAAAGTTGTTTGTGACAAGGGGTTGGCTTGCTTTGGTGAGAGAACACCTCTAATACCATCACTTGTGCTCTACACAAAGTTTCTACACAGTCTAAATTGGTTTTAAACTTGGGGTTAATCCCTCTGCTACAGGCTCTTAAGTGCTGGGGTTATAGGCATGAGCCACCACACCCAATTAAGACATTTTTTAAACTATGAAAGTTCCCCCGTGGGAATATATGGAGTTAACTGTATGGAGGGATGCTATGTTAGATTTACTCTTTCCATGGTCCTCTTGTAGCCCTGGGGCCCTTTCTTCTGGAGATACACCCTCACTTCATACTTGCTAAGTAGACTACTGAGCTATGTTCCCAGGCCAGAAGAGTCTTGGTGTGTGTGTTTTTTGCTTGCTTGTTTTTTTTTTTTTTTTTTTGTTTTTTGTTTTTAATCTAGGAATTGACCCTAGGACCTCATGTGTGCTAAGCCAGTACTTTACCTCTGAGCTGTGTCCCCAGCTTTTGATTTTTAATTCCTAAGAAAGAAGAGTAGAGCATTAAATAATGCTTCTAATTCAGCATTGGGGAGGCAGAGGCAGGAAGGGAATCTTTCAAGTTCAAGGCTAATCTGGTCTGCATATCGAATTCCAGACCAACTGGAGAAATATAGTGAGATCTTGTCAAAGACAAATAGAGGAAGTCATAGCAAAAGAGAGAGTGCAATTTCAACGACTAGTGTCAGGGTGTAGTTTGCAAATCATAACATGGAAATTGTGCTCGTAAATCTGCAACGTGCTCAGACGCTGGAATTCCATCCTCAAAGTCAACTTTCACAAAAGAGACTCAAGTAACTTCCTTTACAGCCATGGTTTCACAATCCATTCACTTTATTCATGACAAAACCCCACAGAATCTCCTCCAGAAAACAGTAAGCTGAATTTGGAGAGAGATGGTATTCTGTTCTGGAATCAGCAGTTGGTCCAGAGATGTACAGCCCAGAGCCACACAACCCAGAGCCACGCGGACCAGAGCCACACGGCCCAGAGCCACGCGGCCCAGAGCCACACAGTCCAGAGCCACGGGACCTAGAGCCACACAACCCAGAGCCACACAGTCCAGAGCCACACAACCCAGAGCCACACAGCCCAGAGCCACACAGTCCAGAGCCATGGGGCCCAGAGCCACGGGGCCCAGAGCTACAGAGCCCACACAACCCACGCAGCCCACGCAGCCCACACAGCTCAGAGCCACGCAGCCCAGAGATGTACAGTCCCCTGCTAGGCAGTGAAGAGGCTGATGTCTCAGAACACAATGAGGTAATGTGGTGGGGATTGTCTGGCTTTGAGAAAATGCTGGAATCAGATGACATGTCAGGTGATATGGAACATTCCCCCAGAGCCTAGCCTGAAAGGGTCACTAAAATGACTAGTGTATCAAAGGTCAATGTTTAACTTCTCCAAGTTTCACTTGAATTGAATGCATATGAGGGGAGTGAAGGGAAGTGGGGGGGGGGAGCAAGAAAGCCAGAAGAGGGATGCGGGGAGAGAAAGAAAACATGAAGGAATGTGAGAAGAGTAAGAGGAAATCAGTTTTTCCCTTGGACCTAGAAGCAGAAAACAAATGGGACTGGATACCAGGCACTGGAAGCAACCTCCGGTCACACCTGGACTCCAGTGGCAGATAGGTGTGGGGAGACTTGAGTGTTAACATCCCAGTTAAGGAAATGCAAAGTCCTCAGCTAGGGTTTGTCTCTGGGAATTCAAAGGGATTCAATGCCAAGTCAGGCCCCGGCAGCCCACCATCACCTGGCTATTGGCTCCCCATCATCATTGTTTAAAAGCTCCCCCAACTTTCCTTGCCCTTACCTACCAGGACAGGACAATAGGACGTGAGGTATACAGCATTGGAACTGTGCTCCATACTGGTACTCATTCACGACCTAAGTGCAAGAATCGAGAGGAATCACTTAGGCACTTCTGTAGCAATTTGAAGGAGTGATCTTTATGTCTGTCAGCAGTGCTGGTGACAAAGAAAATGGAGGCTGGAGGTCCACCAGCCTATTGAGCATGCCTGCAGCCCTGCACCAATCCCTAACTCCAAAACCAAACACATGGGGAACAAAACAAAATGGATATCCATTTTGTGTGTCTTTATTTTAAGGTTTATTTTTGCTTAGTAGTTTATGTATTTAAATCCCTCTCCCTGTGTGTCACGTGCATCCAGGTCAGAGAACAAATTGAGGGAGTCTGTTTGCTCTTTTTGTCTTGTAGGCCCCAGGGATCGAATGTGGTGGCAAATACCTTTGCCGCATGAGCTATCTCATTGGTTGAGCCTGCTGTGAAAGTACCATGCTAGGCAGGTGGTCGTGGGTCATAAAAGAAAGCCAAATAAGCATGAGTCTGAGTGAGCAGCAACCAGAGTTTCTTCGTGGTTTCTACCCTGAGTTTTCCCAGTGATAAACTGTGAACTGAAAGTGTAAGATGAAATAAGCTCCTTCCTCCCCTAAGTTGCTTTTGATCAAAGTGTTTTATCATGGCAACAGAATGAAGCTAAGTGCTCACTGGTAATACCCTTTACTCCCATGACTGTCTGGTGTGTCCATCTGTGGTTCCCTCCATCTCCATCACTGACTGGTGTGTCCATCTGTGGTTCCCTCCATTTCCATCACTGACTGGTGTGTCCATCCGTGGTTCCCTCCATCTCCATCACTGACTGGTGTGTCCATCTGTGGTTCCCTCCATCTCCATCATTGTCTGACATGTCCATTGGTGGTACTCTTCACTCCTGTTCACTATTTTTAGCATTCATACCTGATTTCTTTAATGAAATTTTCTCACTGCAGAAATGACCCATGCTACGTTGTCTATTTTTTCCTAAAACCTTTAGCATATTAATCATAATTACTTTATTTTATTAGAGTACCGAGATTCATGTCATATCTGCAAATTCACAACTTTGAGGACTTTGTTTACTCAGGAGGGAAACTCCGTCTATCTCTTTTTTTTTTTTTTTAACTTTTCTTCTTTGACTCTTGTTTTCAACAGTGAAGGCTGAAGTAAACATGCTTCCCACTTAGTGTGTGTTTGGTGAGTCAGTGAGGTCAGAGTTAACATTCTGATAGAGTTCTACATATGTCCCACAGGCTTCAAATTCCTTATGTGTGATTGTCTCACACTTGGAACTTCCCAGAAAGATTTTCTAAATGTTTGCTCCACTCTCAGCTCCAGGGTTGTCCCTCTCTTATCAGTGAATGGCTGTGATGTCACTTGCTACCCACCAGCATGGTGGTGGGATGAGGGCATTATCAGCCTGTGTGTGACATGGTGTGCTGGGTCTTTGGAGTGAGGTCTCTGGATCACATCCTCTGTATCCACCAATGGCAGACCACCTCTAATGGTCTGGACCTAGGATGTACTTCTGCAGAGACTAGAGGTTTCCTTCTCCCTGGTTCAGTAGTTCTCCCTGGTGTCCTAAGAACGGCAGGACAATGGTCTATCCTGCTTCAGCAAGGTGCTATTACACAGAGGAGCTAAAAGACAAGCACCCAGGTAGACCTCTGTGCTCTTCTCCACGATTGTCTCCTTCACCAAACTACCACACCAAGATCCTCTGGGACTCTGCCCTAACCTGAGACCCAGAGTTTATGTTTCTAGGAATTGTGTACCTGCACAGGGACGGGTACTAACCAAGAACTTTCAGCTACTCACCAGACGTTTTCAGTGAATTCTCCTCCTTGGGTTCTGGCAGCATCTGCCCCAGGTATCCAAGGACTCGTTATTTCTTCCCTTGAGACTCAGATAGATACTTGTGTGTCTGTTTTCACAGTGGTCTTACCCACAATAGTCAGAGAATCAAAACAGCCTATGTGTCCACCTATGAAAGAGTGACTTGTAGAACTATGCTACATGCATGTACCACCCTGAAAGAAGGAAATTTGGACTGTGACAGGACATGAGTGAACCTGGAAAACGGGAGGCCAGAAACTAGGGTAAATATTGTTACTCTACTTAGACGAGGCGCCCAGAATAGGACAAGCTCATAGACATAGCAGAAAAGAAGTGACTGGGAGCCAAAGGAGGGAAAGCAGAGAGATAATGTTTAATGAGTGTGATGTTTCAGGTGAGGAAAGCTGAAAAGATTCTGGAGACAGATGGTGGTGCAATACTGTATATACTGTATTATAACTGTATATAGTGCCATTGAACTGCATCCTGGAAGTGGCTAAAATGGCAATATATCTCTAGCTAGCTGTCTGTCCATCTGTCTGTCTGTCTGTCGATTGTAATGATAAAACACCATGACCAAAACAACTTGAGGAGGAGGAGTTTATTTTGCTTACAACTCCACATTACAGCCCACCAACCAGGGAAGTCAGAGCAGGAACTCAATGCAGGAACCTGGAAGCAGGAACTGAAGCAGAAGTCATGGAGGAGTGCTGCTTACTGTCTTGCTCCTCATGGCTTGCTCAGTCTGCTTTCTTATAGCACCAAGGACCTTTAGCCAAGATTGATCATCAATCAAGAAAATGCCCCATAGGCTTACATAGGGATCATTCTGGTAGAGGCGTTTTCCAGTTGAGAGTCTCTCTTCCCAAATGGCCCTAACTTGTATCAAGCTGATATAAAACTAGCCAGCACATACGATACTCTTTCTTTTTCTTATTTTTTCTTTTTTTGAAGATAACCTCTATTAGCCTAGAACTTGCATCCTTCTGAATTCTGGGGTTACAGCCATGTTGCACCATACCTGGCTCTGCTATTCACTCTTTAAACAAGTTTATAGAGGCAGAGATGTTTGAGGAGAAACAAAATTGTGCTGTTGGGACTGTGTCTTTTATCTGGAGACATCTGCTCGTGATGTTTCTCTGTCATGATAAGGAAGGAGCTAATGCACCATTCCCAACTTCTTGGTTTCCCTGCAACAACGGACTATAACCTGGGGTTTGTGAACCAAATAAGTTCTTTTTCCCTTGAAGTTGTTTTTGTGTGAAGTTATTTTATGTCAATCTCCCAATTCTCTGGTCTAAGAGTTCCCATAGCCTGGATGTTTCCTTTGTTCTGTTGATTTTCTTTGAGTTTTTTTGCTTGGTGGAATTGAGCTACATGTCATGAACACAGTCAAAGGTGAAGGGAATATATCATTTTTCACATAGTCATGAAGACCTTTGTGATTAACTTTCCTGGCCAGAGGAAAACAATTTTCTTCTCTTTTATCTTTAGCTACATCTATCTCACCCTAAACCCTAAACTTGCTCTTCCTAGGTTAGGTCAAGCACTTCCTGAGGGGCTGGAGAGATGGTTCAGCAGTTAAGAGCACTTGATGCTCTTGCAGAGGGCCTGGGTAGGGTTGTCAACATCCACAGGGCGACTTGCAACCATGCCTAACTCTAGTTCCCAGGAATCCAATGCCCTCTTCTGACTTTTGAGGACAGCAGACATGCATGTGATACACATGCATACATTCAGGTAAAAAACTCATATATGTAAAATAAAAAGTTCTAAAACAAAAAAGTGCTTCCTGAGTGACAGCCTCATACCCAAAGGGCCTGGCACTTTTCCTTTGTTTCGGAGGCCAGGAACATGGGCCTGGCTGAGGAGGAGGCAGGCCTGGCTTGGGCGTCAGCTATTTTTCTACCGCTGTGGTCAAATTATCTGACATAGACATCTTACAGGAGGAAATATTTATCTTGGCTCATGGTTTATTCCATTGAGTCCGTCATGGCAGGGAAGGCATGGTGGGTGTTTTAGTTTCGTTTCTGTTGCTGTGATAAAATACTTTGACAAAAATAACTTCAAGGGAGAAAGAACTTATTTGGCTTAAAAATCCCAGGTTACGGCTCAGGGAAGTGAAGTCAGGAACTTGAAGAGCCACTGCATTCAGAGTCAAGAGTCCAGAGAACACATGTATGAACACATGGTAAATACATGTGTGAACACATGTATGAACGCATACACGAACACATGTATGAACGCATACACGAACACATGTATGAACGCATGCATGAACACATGTATGAACGCATGTGTAAACATATGTATGAACATATGTATGCTTACTCTTCAGTTCTCTCCCTCTCTTCTTAGATTACACAGGACCCAAACCCAGATGCCCTTTGAGTAAAAAGTCAGAATTTGGGAGGGCTGAGGTCATTGGTCCAATTTGAGATGTCCTCATTGTCATCCCGTTCCATCAGTTCAGAGCTGATTCAATCACAGGGAGAAAAAGCAGGGGTTTTGCTGGGCATGGGCTTGGGGCTCAGCCTTCCATTTCTTCAGAAGGAGCTCACTGCTCCCTTAACTCTGAAGGTTATCGCCACTTGGGTAGTGTTGATTGACTGAGGGCATGTAGACACTCTCGAGGTAACGAATGCAAAGTAACTGCTACTGGATGCACACAGAGGGACCTTGTTCTCACCAAGTCTGTCGGAAGTAGCACAGTAATGGGCATGGTGGTATGTCCCCTACCTGTAGTCCCGTATTGACTAGGACAGGAGGATCAGTCTGGGTTACACAGTGAAATTCTGTCTTTAGACACACACACACATACAGACAAAGAGAGAGAGCAAGAAATGGAGAGAGAATGAGAGATGGAGAGAGAGAGAGAGAGAGAGAGAGAGAGAGAGATACAGAGAGAGGCAGAAGGAGCAGTGACAGAGAGAACACAGTGTGCTTCAAATCGGCTCATTGTTACAGAAATGGTTTGTACCCCAGCACCACCGTTTCAGCATACTGAAACATTGAACCATTTCCTTCTCTTCCTTCCTTCCCCATCCCACTATGAACTGTGTGCACTTGGCTTGTGCTCCATCACTGAAGTCTACGATCAGCCTCCTCCTCGACTTTGTCATCTTCCTACTTGAGGCGCCCACTCCCCCATGTACTTAAACTGCTTTGTGATTTATTGACACTGTCAGAGAACCCTGATTTTGAAGATGTCCAGTGGAGTTCTGTGGTCATTTTTCTCCATGCCATGGCCCAACCTCTCTTCCAAGTCTGAGTTGGCTTTCTTGAACACAGCTTCAGACATCTGTGGTCTTATGGTTCTGACTGGTTTGTGCTGGGGGCTTGGGACTCAAACTGGTTTGAGTTCAACCTGGGCTGTGGACTGAATTCAAGGCCAACTTGGTATGCCCAATATGAACCTGTTTCAAAAACAGGAAGAAATGAGGGCAGGCAGAAAGGAGGGACAGAGGGAGGGGCAGAGGGAGGGAGGACTGAGCTACCTTAAAGTCTTTGTTATATGTCACAGTGGGGAGGAAGCCCAGGGCATTGAAGATCATCATTACTCTTCTGGCCGATGATCTTCAGGCTCTTTCAGCCATCACATTGTCCCTCTTGAATGTGATCATGAATATCTGAAGTTTGGTAGAAGATTCTCCTCATTGTCCCATGTGAGCACTGTGTGGTCTTCACATGACTGGCTCTCTGGACCCTGCTCCTGGAGGGAGGCTAGCTTGCTGCAGGAGTGGGAACACGGCTCCTGGAACTCCTTGCTTTCTTCATTGAGGACAAGAATTCTGTCTGCATGGATGAAATCCCATTTGCTGCCATGGGCGGGAATACTCTTTCTCCTCTGGGAGGAGACCTGGTCATGGCCACTTCCCCTTTTCCCACTGTCACCTTTAACGGGCTTTGTCGAGGTTTTTCCAAAGAGATGTCTGTCTTCGTGCGTTTTCTTTGGAACATTATTCAGTAGTAGAGAACATGTCCAGCATGCACAGTGCCCTTGATTCTGTTTTCATCATGAGAAAAAATAGCTAAAATAAAAGCTGGAGTCAGGACGATGAGTTCAAGGTCACCCTCAAGCTGCTTCCCATGTTTTAGGTCAGCTGGGATATCTGAGACTCTGTCTCAAAAAACAAACAGGGTCATCGCTTAAAAGCACTGGCTGCTCTTGGATCCCCAAGTATCACCGGTCGCTGACAAGTGCCAGGGAATCTTGCGCCTCTTCTGACCTCCAAGTGCATTTCAAGCATGTGGCGCATAGACAAACAGGCAGGCAAAACACCCATACACACAAATGAAAAGAAGCAAAACAAACAAAAAGGAGCTGAGGCTGTAACTCAGTAGGCAGAGCATTTTCTAGGCATGTGTAAAACCCTGGGTTTGGTCTCCAACATTACATAAACCCTGTGTAATGGTGTTGCCCGTAATCTTAGCACTCAGGAAGTGGAGGCAGGAGGGTCATAAATTTAAGGTCATCCTCAGCTACAGAGTAAGTTTGAGGTCACTGTAGGTTGCTTAAGATTATGTTTTAAAAGAGAGAGAGAGAGAGAGAGAGACAGAGACAGAGACAGAGACAGACAGAGAGAGAGAGACAGAGACAGACAGAGAGAGAGAACAAGAAAAATTAGGGGCATAAGATGGATCCTAACAGTTGGTCAAATTCCCTATGGTTTAAGATGGGCGCTGAGGATGGAACTCAAGATCTTAGGCATCTAAAACCATGCCTCATCTGAACTACAGCCCGGTTACTGTGTGTGAGCTGCTTTCATGGTAGCTCACTCTTCCCTCCCTCTAACCCTCCCTCATTTTTATCTGTTTTGTGAGACAGAATCTCATCGGGCAAACCAGACTGGCCTTGAATTCACTTCACAGCCCAGGCTGATCTCAGACTTTGTTTTTTCCTAGAAGAGTTTCTCTGTGCAGCCCTGGCTGACCTGGAACTCATTCTGTAGACCAGGCTGGGCTCCAACTCAAAGATCTGCCTGCCTCTGCCTCGATAGTGCTGGGACTAAAGGCCTGGGCCACCATGGCCCCACTTGAACTCAAACTTTTGATCCCTCTGCCTCAGCCTCTACAGTGCAGGGTATATAGGTGTGAGCTGCCATGCCTTGCTAGCTTACACTAACTTTAAAGTTACAAATCTTCTAGCAGAGAAGATGCCCGCGAAGAGAGGCAAAGGATGCCAAAATGGAAGATAAGGGGCTGGGAGCGGAGCGTTGTGGTAGAACATTTGCTTAGCACGTGTGACCCGACAGAGGCAGGTATTAGGCCAGCAACTGTGAACTTCAAGGCCATAAAGCTATGCTCTTCCCTTCTGAAGGTCTGGGACTGACAAGAAGGAAAAAGGGCATCATTTGTGAACTGAACCCTCACTGCCTGGATATGCTTGGGGGGAGGTGGTGATTTGAGAGAGCCGAGCAAAGCCAGATGCCTCCGTGTAGTGTAATGAAGTGTTCTCCTGCTATTATCTAAATGGGGAGTGAAAAGGAACCCAGGGACACAGACAGACCCCAGAAGAGGCTGGGGAAATGAGTGTGATGTTTCTCATTAATGCATGGTAACACAGCAACAAGTGAGCTTTTATAAAGTACATCTCATGCCTGGGATTCCACAGGGCTTTGCCACAGGAAGATCAGATTCTCACCCACCATAACCATGAATTACATTCCTGCCCACAGGGGAGATGGAGGCACTTCCCAAAGGACCTTAACTTCATCCTATTACAGAATGCAGCAGAGCCAGAAAGCCTTTAGACCATGCCTTTCCTGACAGACCCACAGCTACTTAGAGTAGAGTTCCAGGCCTCCACTGTCCCTTCTCGTGTGTCTCAGCTCACCTCTCTGGGCCTCCATTTCATTATCTGTAACATGCACTTATTTCAAAGGATGGCTGTGCACATGAGATGTCTTCTCAGAGAGCAATGCCTGGTACGCACTAGGTACTAAATGCATGCTAGTTATTAATAGCACAACAGCATGGCATGGAAGTGTTACATGTGCAAGCATGATGTGTGAGTGAGCATGTGTGATTGTGTATATGTGTGATATAGCCTTACCCCATTTACCATACTTTACTTTAAATTTTTTTTTCTAGTTGTAGAGATGAAACCCCAGAGCCTCATACATGCTAGGCAAGTACTTCACCACTGAGTTACAAGGCCTGGTCACAGTTCTACTCTTTAGAGACAGGGTCTCTATATGTATTAGCCTGGTCCTAATCTTGTGATGCACTGATGAGTGCTAAATCTGTCCTTATGTTTTCTTTTTCTTTTTTTTAAAGACTTACTTATTTTTATTTAATGTATATGTGAGTGTGTGAGCATATGTGTGCATATGTGCACAAGCCCATGGAGACCAGAATAATGTGTCAAATAATGGAACTGGAGATACAGGTGGTTGTGAGCAATAATGTGGGTGTTGGAACTAGAATTCTGGTCCTCTGCGAGAGCAGCAAGAGCTCTTACCTATGAACAATGTTGTCTTGACCATAGTTTTAAAACAATCAGTTAAAATGGAAAGAGAAAGTGACAGTGATCACTTCTATCCAGGGTCCCAAACCCTGGTCCTGTAGGTGGAGGCTGCTTGTTCATTCCTGGCTGTCCAGACCCAAAATAATCACATAGAAACTATATTAATTACAGCACTGTTTGGCCAATGACTCTAGCATATTTCTAGCTAGCTCTTAACATCCTTTTTTTTGTTTTGTTTTTCGAGACAGGGTTTCTCTGTAGCTTTGGAGCCTGTCTTGGAACTCCCTTTGTAGACCAGGCTGGCCTCGAACTCACAGAGATCTGCCTGCCTCTGCCTCCCGAGTGCTGGGATTAAAGGCGTGCGCCACCACCGCCCGGCTAGCTCTTACATCTTAAATTAACCAATTTCTATCAGTCTGTGTATTGCCATGAGGCTGTGGCTGACTGCTAAGGTTCCAGCATCCTTCTCCTTTGGCAACTACATGGCATCTCTTCAACTCTGCCTACTTTCTCTCTCTACATCTCTGTTTGGATTTTCTGCTGGCTATATTCTGCCCTGCCATAGGCCCAAAGCAGTTTCTTCATTAACTAATGGTAATAAAACATATTCACAGCATACAGAGGGGAATCCCACATCACCTCCCCTTTTCTGTCTAAATAAAAAGAAAAGTTTTAACTTTAACATAGTAAAATTACATATAAGAAAACAGTTATCAAGCAAGAATGATAGTTACATTATTTAGTCCATTTACATTTGGAAAATTAAGGAAAATATCATCTATCCTATCTTTATGAATCTAAAGTTTTATATTTAATTTATCTTTTATAATTATAACTATCTTTCTTCAATTCCGTCAAATACTCCAAAACGATATAATATTACCTAAGTAAACAGGAAGTGCATGATAAGCAACTTCCAAAACTCTAGAATTGATAGAGACATCTTGCTGCCTGGACAGTCACCCAAAGTTCTGTAATTTTGGGCATCCATCTATAGCCTACAGGCCCATAGTATCTGGTAGAATTTTCCAAGAAGCAGGAAATTTGAAACCTGTTTCATCTATCTTGGCAGTGTGTGAGTCACTTTCTTCTCTATCCTGGAGAATGTCTGGCATTTTTTTCTGTGATGCAAGAACCCTGGAAGATCATTCCATCTTATGGAAAGTTCAGCAGTCATTTCTCTGTGGGTCCTGCATGTCCACTTCATACAACATACCATTAAGAAGTCCAGGCAAGAGCAGTTTCTTGTCCAAATGGCTAGCCTTGTCACATTGAAGGCAAATTCCATAATGAGTTTCTTCAATGCCCATCAACCTCTCTGAAGTAATTGGTTCTGCCAGAAGCAGACATGTCTCACTCTTGAGAAAATTCTAAGTTTTTAAAACATTTTAAATGCCATATTCTGTTCCTCTTTGAAAGATTTGAAGAATACATATCCATCTGAAATATATCTCTGTACATCTAGAAAACCTACCTAACATGACGACATGTTTGACTATCTATTAATTTGTATTTTTTAACTATATATTACATTTTTAAATGAGCCACACAAACATAATACCTTAAACAAGAGCAGAAATACATATAACAAAATTGACCTTAAAATTGATCCATACCAATACAAAGTATTCATTACTATATCATATGAAATATGTTTGCTTAAATGAAAACAAACATTTATAAATAATATTTGGGAATTTGAGTGTAGTCCTTTCCAAACTGCTTCCTGCTTTTGGTTGGGTGAAGTATTTTGGGGGGCTCATGGAGACCCTTTAGGGAGTTTTAGTCCATCAAGCCATATTAGTTTAGAAGAAATCCACAGGTTTTCATCCTCTGTGGAAACAAAAGCAGAACCTCTTTTCCAAAGCAACATATCCTTAGACCCAAATTTTGGAGTCAAGATACCTTTAAAATATATATGTTGCTTTAGCTTAGCAACCCCAGAATCAAATATCTTTCTGTAGCAAAAAAAAAAAAATCAATGAAAACATAATAATATAGATAATCCAGACTCTCTGTGTATCTTCCATTTTTATGTGACTTATTTTTCTTTATTCCTTTAATCTATGACTGTCTGTACTCTTCTATATTACTTTCACTGTCTCTTTAGTTTTATTTTTTAAAACTATTTTTATAACTGTCTATAATCTTTTTCTTCTCTCTCCCAAGCCTACATACATTTATCCAATATTGTGATCCATTCAGAGATCTTTTTCATATGAATCTGTCTTTATTGCATTTCTGTAGTCATTTTCTAATCAGGAGAGCTTTTTATTTTTAATTTTTAAATTCTAAGCAGGTGTGGCTAGGACCAACTTTGCTGCCTGCCTGCTTGCTCCACCCAGTCTAACATGGCATAGGAACGTTTATCACCAGCTCTATGAGCCATGCTCTGGTGTGGGACAATTGTCTATATTCTGTCAATTATGACATAAATAAATGCTGATTGGCTATTAGCCAGGCAGGAAGTATAGGTGAGACAACCAGACAGGAAGTAGAGGTAGGGTCGAGGAGAACAGGAGAATTCTGAAAAGGAGGAAGCCCATTCCTCCACAGTCCTGTCCAGATACCAAAGAAGCAAGATGTGACCTACCCCTCTGAAAAAGGTACTGAGCCATGTGGCTAACATATACTAGAATAATAGGCTAATGTAGTTAAAAGAGTTAATAAGAAGCCTGAGCTAATGGGCCAATCAGTTTATTATTAATGTAGACCTCTGTGTGATTTCTTTGGGACTTAATGACTGTGGGAACCAGGCTGGACAGAAATCTCAGACAACAATGCTTTTCTGCCCCAGCTCCAGGGATGCAGTGAGTCTATGTCTCCACCAAACAATTTGTAAAATGCTGCTCACAGACCCCATTTAAGTGCAGGATTTACTGAAAGAACCAGAGCTATTTGTGCTGCCAGCACCAGCACGAACCAAGGAAACTCTCCTCAAAGAAGAAGCATAGCCTTTGCTGCCAATGCTGAGTCAGGAAGACCTCTTTTAAAGGGGCAGTGGTACCCCTGCTCACTGCCAGCAAATCTGAAAAAAATACGGCTACCAAGAAGCAGTGCTAAACTCTGCTCCTTTGTGTCTGGAATTCCTTTCCAAGCTCTGTCAAGTTTTTTGTGGATATAGTTGGCACACGTTGGCATGCCATTTTGTAGATAAAGGCTGCTTGTTTATTCCCAGCTGCCCAGACCTGAAATAATCACACAAAAACTATATTAATTATAACACTGTTTGGCCAATGACTCTAGCATATTCTTAGCTAGCTCTTACATCTTAAATTAACCCATTTCTATCAATCTGTGTGTTGCCATGAGGCTGTCGCCTACTGATAAGTTTCCTAAGGTTCTAACCTCCTTTGGCAGCTATATGGAATCTCTACAACTTTGCCTACTCTCTCCATCTCTTTTCAGAATTCCCACCTGGCTATATTCTGCCCTGCCATAGGCTCAAAGCAGCTTCTTTATTAACCAATGGTAATAAAACATATTCACAGCATGCAGAGTGGAATCCTACATCATGGCCCAGGGAAAAGTTAGATTTCTAAGTGCCAGGAACAAAGTTTTGGGGAGTCTCTTCATGGTTGCCTTATGATACTCGAGGAATCAGTGTCCTCTCTTGACTTTCTTAGTTTTATATTTTTTAAATTAATTAATTAACTAATTAATTTTAAATCCTGGCTGATTTAAATTTTGGGCAGTTGATTTTGAGAAAGAGCACTGCAAGATTGGAATTCTTTACTGATAAAGCTGCGAATGGATGAACCTCTCTTTTTAAAAGCATTGTAAATGGGAGAGTATATGTGATCAGGAAGGCCTCTTAGGAAATGGGGGGTTGGTAGCTGTAAGTTGGGAAAATCCGGTTCTACTTTTTGGGTCAGTTGCTGAATCTCCTAGTCTCGCATCAGTCTCTTAGGCTAATGAAGAAGAAGACAGCCAATGTACCTGGCAGGGTTCCCAGCAGAGAGTAGATCCCAGCATGCAGTTGTTGCTGTTACTGCTACCGTGGAGGCTGGGCGTGAAGGTTGTTTTAATCATGAACTTGACACAAAAGAATCACCAGATTCAAGCGTCTCAATGAGTGATTGTCTGGATTAAGTTAACCTCTGGTCATGCCTGAGTGAGACTGACTTGATTAGCTGATGTGGGAAAAGTCAGTCTGAAAAGTTGTTGCCGCCTTGCCCTAGGTTTGGGTCCTATGGAGGCAGTAAGCATACATGAATTCATTCTTTCTCTCCTGGGTGAGTGAGCATGTGATCAACTTCTTCCAGTTCCTGCCTTAACTTCCCCACAGTGACAGACTGTGTAGCATGATTACCCGGAGACAGAAAGTGGAGCTCAACCTGAAGGTCAGAAAAGCAAAACAGTCAGCTATTGGCTCTTTCCTCTGTCTCAGTTTGAAATGGTGATCCTGCCTCCAGGAATCTCAGAATGAGACTGAGACTGAGAGCTGTCTCCTCCTGTTTTGTATTCTTCTCTAGGACTGGGATTAAGGGTATGCATCACTATTGCCTGGTTTCTATGGCAAGCTAGTGTGGCTACTGGGATTGAAGGCGTATGTCATTGCAGCCTGGTCTGTAAGACTGGCCAGTGTGGCTACTGGGATTGAAGGCGTATGTCATTGCAGCCTGGTCTGTAAGACTGGCCAGTGTGGCTGTTTTACTTTTCTGATCTTCAGGCAAGCTTTATTTATTAAAATACAAATGAAATGCCACTACAAGACTGTAACCTGGAATGGTAAGTGGAGTGATTCCTTGCCCCTGAAAGATGCATTTGTCAGTGTGTATTATCACAGTGACAAAAATGAAGCTAAAACACCAGTCATGTGTCATGCCAAGGTACGTCACACCAGCATGCATAGACTCCCTTAGTCAACATGCTCAGAAGGATCCTCCCCGTTCCAACCACTCTCCACTGCTAATTTATTTTACCTTCACTCCCCGCAAATCGCTGCAACTCTTTCTGGTAGGAATCTTGGTGAGTCAGAGAGTCCTGGTTCATTTGGCACAAAGGAAGTTCAGGCAGTGGCTTTTCCCTGTTGGAACCCAGTGGCAGCAATGTACTCTGCAATAAAAGGCAAGGAGCCCTGTGCACTTGGTTAAAGGAAAAAGGCATTAACTTGCCGGCCAGCCTGGTTACTTGGGACATTAATCACCTCATAAACGTGGGATTAAGTCAACTCTCAATTTAGCTCTGCAGCTCACCTTTAAAATGGAAGCAGTCTTTATGTATCAGGTGATCACACTGTAGATCTAATGAAAGCATGGGGTTATTTTCCTACAAATTTTCATGGGGATTTGTGACTGCAAATGGAACCTGCCCCTGAAGACATAATGAACAATGACTCAATCTGGGGAATGGCTTTGGAGAAGCCGGTCCAGCTGGGGGTATATGAAGGAACGTTCCTAAAAGCTGTGTAAATGAGAGCCCGTGGCAACCTCTGCAGTAAGCATGGAGTCGTCCATCCCCCATTCCTGCCTCATGAATATGCTATATTACTGACAGCCAATCAGCACCAAGCTTTGCTCTGGCCCTGGGTCCCCCCAAGGCAAACACATGGGCTTTGAAATCCTTCCTCTTAAAGTCTTACTGGATTGCAAAACTTAAGTTAATATGTGCCCAAAAGGTCCCTGACTTTGAATCTGTCCTCCCTGGTACTGAAGGAACTGCCCTCACCAGTCCCAAAGGTCTGCTTTGTCCCTATTCCCCCTCTGGGCTACAGTGCTGGAATAGGTCACCTTGGGCCAGAGTACCCCAACACTCCCAACTAAAGAGAAAATTCAAAGCAGAAGCGAACTTTCCCAAGAAGTGACATTTGTTCAGATTTGTTTAGTTTTGTTTATAGACAGGCTCTCTTGTATCCTCGGCTGACCTCAAACTTGCTATCTAGCTGAAAGTGACTTTGAACATTTTACCTTCCTGTCTCCCTATCTCCCAAGAGGCAGGATTACATGCATGCACCACCACATCTGGTTTATGTGGTGCTGAGGATTAAGCCCAGGGCTTCTTGCTTGCTGGCCAAACCCTCTGCCAACTGAGCTTCATCCTCTTCCTCCATTTGTTCAATTCATTATTCACTGAATGGCTAACGCTTAGAGTGACATTATTCCCTTTTCCTTTTTGTGTGTCAAGTCTCTCTTACTAGGTGAGCTTCTGTAGGCTAAGGTTGCCCTCCTCTACTAAGCCACACTCCAGCCCATTAGCTGATATGGACTTATTTACGCTGCTGGACTTTGAATCTGGCATGGTGCTGGCTACGTGCTTGCCCTGTGGTGGAGCTAGACCCTCAGCGCCAGTTCTAATTTGTTTACTTGGGAGTTTTTGGGGCGGTTCTCATGGAAGCCATGCTAGCTTTGACTTTGCTATATAGACTATGTCGCAGCATCTAAGTTCAGCTGGCCCAGTGGTTCTCAACCTTCCTAATGCTGAGACCCTTTCATACAGTTCCTCATGTTGTGAGACCCAACCATAAAATTATTGCCTTGCTGCCTCATTACTGTAATTTTGCTACTGTTATAAATCACAATGTAGATATTTGATATGTAGGATTCTCTTAGGTGATCCCTGTGAAAGGGTCATTCTACCCCAAAGAGGTCAGGACCCACATGTACGCACATGTACACACATAGACACACATGCACACACACACACACACACACACACACACACACACACACACACACACACACACACAGAGTTTTGCCTCCATAACCAAAACAAAAAAATGAGAACAACCGAAACTTAAAGAAAATAGGGGAGGGTGTTAGCCCTGCTTTCTATTGAGGATACATGGGAGGTGCATCTGAATGAGAATGAGGACCTGACTCTTCCAAGGTTTGAGGAGAGGGATTTTATTATAGCTATGAGGGAGAGCATGGTCACAGGCATCTGGAAGGGTCCAGACTGAACAGGGCCATGAGAGGAGAGAAAGGAGGAGAGTGGGAGAGGAGTCAAAGAGAGAGAGAGACAGGAGAGGGGTCCAGGAGGACCGAGAGAGAACCGAGAGAGTTTGTGGCCAAAACCGCAGGCTTATATCAGAAAGAGAAGCTGGGGGAAGGGAAGTGAAATTCCTGAGCTGGAGAGGTTTAGGGGAGGGGACAAAGTGAGAAGCGCTGAGGTAAGCCAGGTCTCTAACAGAAACACCAGAGGCTAAGCAGACATTGTGACGTGCTAACAGGCACCACAGTTAGCCATTCTCTGGGTTTTCTTTGTGACCTGGCACCAACCATGTGACCGAGAACTCGAGGTCATTTGATCATGGACTACTCCCGATTGTGGGCAGCACACGTCTGTTGTTTGTAAACTGCTGATCCAAGGTGTTTTGTCACGGAGTCTGCAAGGACTGAAAGTCTTGGGCATTAGTGGACTTAGTTTGCAGGATAGCACTAGCAGATTGCTGCTCCTCTCCACTAACAGAAGCCCAGGTGTAAGAGGGCACCCTTTGGTGGCAGAAGATGTAGGATCCAGCATTCTCCAGCCCCGAGACCCTGGGAGACACCCTACACCATCAGCTGCTGTGACTGAAGGATTTTGGGACCTAGCGGCTTCTGTTTCTACGTCATTCTCCTTCTTATGTAGCCATGTATTTCAGAAACAAAGAACATGGAAGCTAACCAAGTCACCCAATTGGTAGTTTTAAGCATTTTGGGGGCCTGATTAATGCTGTCGTTAGCTCACTACTGTGTACGTGGCCCCTGGAGTTCCAGTAAACACAGGCTAAGTTACTGGTTTTGAGGATTGAGTTTCCTGTTAAGAGAAAAGACTCTGTGTAGGCTGAGGCAGTTGATCCTGAGGCTAGAGGCGACTTATTAACCCTTTGTGGTGTCCAGCGAGGATGCTGGGAAGAAGACAGGGAAAGACAGCATCCAGGAGTGGATTCAGGAAACCCGATCTTGGGAATAAGTAGGAGGGTACACTGAGGAGGTATGGCACTTCCTCTTCTAGAGCTAGACAACTTGGTGACCTCTGTTTAGAGCCATCAGATCTCTACCTAACAGAGCCCCCTCACCTCAGAGTGTTCAAGTTCATGAACTATTTGCTTTGTTCATGAAATATGGGCTCCAATTGAGGCAATGTCAAAACAGGCTGTGTAAACAGACCTCCCAAGAAGGCAAAACCCCTCTCTTGAGCCACAAAGCAGGACTCATCACGTGACTAGGAGACTTTCCTTATTGTTTCTTCCATTGTAGTGTTCACTTGACTCACATCCGGAACCATTTGTGTTGACATGTGTCCTTGGGACCCTCCACTATCTCTTCCCACACCTGCTGAAGCTAGCCTAGCCTCCATGCTCCACGGCAGAAAGATTTCAGGAGGCAGAGCCTTGGAGAGTCTGACTGAAGCCTCGCAGCAAGTCTGCTATAGAGACACCATGCTCTGGCAGCTCCCCCCCGCCCCAGATCAGGAAATGATTTACTTACTGTCTCAAGAACAAGTGGAAACAAGGAACATGAGATAAAAATTTCTTCAAGCTCAACCAAGTTAATAGAGAGCAAAAGTTAAGACAGCAAGGACTTTTCCAAAGAAAAACTTTTTCAGAAGTGAAGGAAGACAGAGAGCTAAGGAGAATGGAGAAGCCATTGTCAAGCAGAAAAATCAGATGGAGCTCTGCATAGGGCACAGGGAGGTTGGCAGTGGATGCCCCTGGGGAGCAAACATCAAAACAGCGTTATGTGCTTCCAGAACAGTCGTGATTTTTCTTGACACACATGCCAGTATTGGACATGGTGGATGTGCACAAATGCTCAAGGACCTGCAAAAAGCATATGGTAATGCCACCAGCAAAGTCTCTTGTCTTCTGCCTGACTATTTAAACAATGCCGCCATTGTATTGTGATGCTTGCTAGGTGGTGTTTTGAACACCTTTGATCCCAGCACTCAAGAAGCAGAGGCAGGCAGATCGCTGTGAGTTCAAGGCTAGTCTGTTCTGCAGAGCAAGTTCCATGGCAGGCAGGGATACACAGAGAAACCCTGTCTTGAAAAAACAACAATAACAAAACAAACCAAAAAGAAGGTGATGCTTACGATAGTACTCGCTCCTAAGTCCATGACTTTTGAAGATGTGGACTCCAAGCACCAAGTTGAAATACTTGCTGATGATGGCAAGTTCAAGTTTATTTTATATAACTAGGACCGCTTTACCACATCTGTTATTTTAATGTCATTAAAAACCAAACAGGCCCCGAAAAGACCAGTGTTTTAGTGGATATTTTCACAATTCTTAGTACATCCAGTGTGTTAGAATCTGACAGTGGTGGGGAGAGTCCACAAACTGAGTTGTTAATGAGCTCAGTTTACTGTGGCCAGACTGTAAGATTGCCTCTGGGATGTCTCACGCTGTCCAAGGCCAAGGCTCCCTGGAGCAAGCAAGCTAAGATGTGATGAACATGAAAGCAACCAGTCATGTGGGCAGGCCAGCAGCCTTTGAATTGTGCAGACAGTAGGAACCCGTCATGTGGGCAGGCCAACAACCTTTGAATTGTGCAGACAGTAGGAACCCGTCATGTGGGCAGGCCAGCAGTCTTTGAATTGTGCAGACAGTAGGAACCCGTCATGTGGGCAGGCCAGCAGTCTTTGAATTTTGCAGACAGTAGGAACCCGTCATGTGGGCAGGCCAGCAGTCTTTGAATTTTGCAGACAGTAGTAGGGTCAGTCCCCCAGAGCTTCCCTGCAGCTGAGCCCTTTGAGGCAATGCTTGGTAGTAAACCAAGTTGGGACTGTATTCTTCAAACCTGTCTCAGGAAGCTCTGGCCAGTTTGCATTTATTTTTCATATAGAAGAAGAGTTAGAGATTGCTGAAGAACCAGTAGAAAACAGTCCTGGGAGAGGCAGGAGGAAAGGGCCGTGATGGGAGCAGACAGATCTGACAGGATAAGAACACTGGTCCCCTCTTTCTTAGGCCACTCAGCCATCCTGGCTTGCAGAACCCCTCTTCCCTACAGAACCCAGCAAGTCATCAGAGGTCTCCTGTCCATGCGCAACGTCTACCTTCAGGATAGGCACGGGCATCTCTCTGGGCATTGCAGCATCATTTGAGACCTGTTGCTGAATCCTCAGGGCAACAGAATGAAGGCTGCATTCTTGTGGAGTGGGGGGGGAGGGGGAGAGGGGATTAGGAAGGCTATAAAGTGACGGAGTCCATGTGCTCTTTAACCAAAAGGGTAGAAGTGGCATAGGAGGAAAGGGGTAATTCTTCCTTTATTTGGAAGGAAGCATGTGCGACCAGACCTTAATCTTTTATACTTCCCAAAGTATGCTTTTTATAGAGCTGAAATTCTTCAGAAACAGCCCAAGATCCAGATAATGTTCTTATCTGTAGTTTTCTTTGGAACCTGGTCAGCAGTGGCTATAGATGTCCAAACATGAATCTGGCCTGTGCCAGAGAGCTATATATGGAGAGACTGTTGCCATCTGGGGACACACTCCTTTTATTCGTGAAATTGAAACTTGTTTCATCTACAAACATGCCCTTAAATGTGGTAATCTCAGGGCCGGGGAGATGGCTCACTGGGTGAAGCATTTGCCTTGTGAGCCTGCTGACTTGTCTTCAGATCCATAGCACCAGGTAAAATCTAGACCTGCGGCATCCCCATGCTTGTGATCCTAGTGTGCTCCTAGCTGGAATGGGAGACAGAGGCAGGAGAACTGCCAGGAGTTCGCAGACTACATAGTCAGCTGTTACAGCAGTGGAGAACAAGAGAGGCTCTGTCTCAAACAGGGTGGAAGCTGAGGATAGACACCTAAAGTTGTCCTCTGGTCCCCATGTGTACTATGGTATTCATACGTCTGCCCCATTCTCTGCATCAAATACGTATACACATGCACAGAAATACAAATTTTAAAATGACAAGTTTCAAGAACCCAATTAAAAACTTGATTTTTGCTTGTTTGCTTGTGTATATACATCTGAGCAAGTACATGGATGTGCTGGGGATTGAACTTGAACTTGGGGCTTCATGCATACTAAGCCACATGTGTTACAATAGAGCTATACTCCTAGCCCCAAATTTGATACATCTTTGAACAAAGCATACTCATAGTCTCTTTGATCACTCATCATCTTCAGTGAAGACACAGGCCTCCACATGGAGTCCCAGAGAATGAACTGCAAGCAGCGGTCTGTTCTTAGCAGCCAAGACAGCGGTTCCAGAGGCCCACTTATCTGAGCAGGGTGTATCTAACTGGAGCATTTAGCCTTCGGTATGGGCTCCTTCTTAACAGCATCCAAATGGTTGCTCTTTTCTCATTTTATTAAAGGAGCCGGATCCTTCTCATAAGTTTTCCATTAATGGAATTATAAATTGATACAATTTTAAGTCCAGGAACGCAGAGCTTGTATGTGGCAAACATAAACATGTGTTTGGTGTTAGATGTAAACTGGTGTAGCCAAAGTGGGCAAGCACTGTAAACTTGAGACGTAAACCAGATGGAAGGTAATTAGAGGCATGAAAGTGATGACAACGGCAGCGAACTGTGGCCGTAAATGAATTGTTAGTTTAGGCAGGAATCACTGTGGCTGCGTGGATTTATCACGTTTCTAGCTGCCGTATGAACTTGATGCTACCTTTCTTTTTCTGAGAACGCAAGAGTTGCCTTTTCAGTTTGTAGAAGGAATTATCCTTGGGTGCATATATGGTCTAAGCTCATTTTCTAACTGCAAAGGAGGATAGAAATTACCTACTGCAAAATGAGTTGGGTAGATGGGGAATGGCTTTTAGATCCAATTTCAGTTCTGTCTCTGATCTTAGGGGCAAACGCTTTGTAGACTTTGGAGTTCAGTGGGCTAGAAGGTGAAGACCACATCTGAAGTGTTCTCGTCATTTGGAAGTCTGCATCTACCCTGCAGCATGTGACAGTGACGTCGTTGCTGCTGTTGTTTTGGGTCACGGTCTTACTGTGTAGCCTTGACCTGGAACTTGCTGTGTAGACCAGGCTGGCCTCAAACTCAGAAATCACCTGTCTCTGCTTCTGAAGAGCTGGGATTGAAGGCATGCAACACTATACTTTGCCACAGTGATATGTTTTAAGGAATATTTTTAGTCTTGAAGCAAATTTTACAATTGCATAAATTGAAGGAAAAGAAATCTTTGTCACAATTTTCCAGTGATTAGAAGGTAAAGTTTCAAGCTTAAACATCTTTCAGAGGGAAAGAGCTACATGACACATTGATAGAAAAAAGCTCTTTTAAAAATATTAGCTGTGTAAATGGTATAGTGGGTCACCTTGTGGGCGGGGCTGCTTATTCGTTTTCCAGTTGTCCCAACCTGAAACAATCACATAGAAAATATATTAATTGCAATACTATTTGGCCAATAGCTTAAGTGTGTTTCTAGCTAGCTCTTGCATCTTAAATCAACCCATTTCTATTATTTTATATTTTACCACAAGACATAGTTGATAATTGCTGCTTACTTTCTGAATGAGCTGGGGCTTTGGCTCTGGTAGCGTGTTTGCCTAGTGAGCACAAGGCACTGGGTTAGTCTCCACAACCATGGAACGCACACGCACACAGGGGGGGATAGTTCCCTACCTTTATAATTATAATTTTCCTTTGTTTTAGCCAGCATATCATACCAAGCTCACACTTTACCTCTCACTTAGTTTGCATTTTCTACATGAAAATCAGTGGATTAGGAGAATGTCCCATCGTGTGTCAGTGCATGCATTTTGGGGACTTGCTTCACCAGTCACTGGACCATTATCATCTCCTCACTCCTTATCTGTTTAAAAAGTTATCTTCATTAATTAAAAAATAAAGATATTGGACTAAGGAGATGGCTCAGTAGATGAAGTGCTTGCTGTACAAATGTGTTCAAATCCCCAGTACCCAAATAAATGCCTGGTACTCGCGGTTTCCTGCCTATAGTCCCCTGAGCTCAGGAGGCAAAGATGGGATCCTCAGAGGAAGCTGGCTAGCTAGAACAGCTGAATCTGTGATGTGCAGAGTCAAGTGACAGACCCTTCCTTACCACATAAGGTAGAGAAGAGTCAAGGGGAGACGCCTGATGTCAACCTCTGATCTCCACAAAGGAGCCCATGTACACGAAAACACATATTTGTACACCACAGCACACTTCCCTCTGACACACACATACAAGGGGACATCTGTTTAGAATCTTTGCCATTAATTTCAAGTGCCAAACATAATGAAAAATTATTTTCCATTTCTGAGTAAGTCATCTTCTTTGGATGGCAAGTAGGTTTTCTTTTCCACTCAGAATGTACTTGCTGGTGAGTGCATGACTGTACTCTGCTGCACGCCTAGTGCATGTGAGGTGGTGCATACCAGTGCATGCCTAGTGTATGTGAGGTGGTGCACGCCTAGAGCATGTGAGGTGCATACCAGTGCATGCCTAGTGTATGTGAGGTGGTGCATACCTAGAGTATGTGAGGTGCATACCAGTGCATGCCTAGTGTATGTGAGGTGGTGCATGTCTAGTGTATGTGAGGTGGTGCATGCCTAGAACATGTGAAGTGCATACTAGTGCATGCCTAGTGCATGTGAGGTGGGTGCATGCCTAGAGCATGTGAAATGCATATTAGTGCATGCCTAGTGCATGTGAGGTGGTGCATGCCTAGAGCATGTGAAGTGCATACTAGTGCATGCCTAGTGCGTGTGAGGTGCAAATTTTGAGGCTGTGTCCAAAGACTGTGCTTATAAAGGAGCTAGAAATAGAATTCTAGAGTTCTATGATTTCCAGTTACATAAACCTGTCTGTGTGCGATATAGGCGGTTCTTTGTGCTTTGGGAGAAGGTTCCTTTGTGGGAAAATCATCACCATCAGTCAAATCACAGGTTGTTTTTATGAGGGTTTCATTTCGTGATGCCTAATGACTTTGGAGCTGTATTAAATGTGGAAGATTAGAAACAAGTAGTGATAGGGAGAGAGAGAAACAGAGCAATGTTTGATTAAGTTACGGCTACCATGTTGAATTTCCTGACTTTGAATCTGCTTCTGTTTGTAAGTAATGGCATAACTGTGGATACTTGTTTGAGCTTTCCAAACATCACTTTTCTTTGAAATGTGGACAGGAATAGAGTTTTCTTGGTCATATTATTGAAAATAAGAATTAAAATGGCAAGTCTAGTACCTGGGGGCCCTCAACTCACCTCCACTGGATCTTAGTAACTTCCCTAACATGTGGTGAAGAGACGATGGAGCCCGAGCTTGGCCCATGAAAAGTCTGCTGTACTACTGATCAATTACTTCAGCTGTAATTGAATCTAATTGAACTTATCCGTTTCTGCTTGTTGAAAACAGTCTTGTTGCATAGCTGAGGCTGACCTCACTCTTGTCCTGCACCTGCCCCGGCTTCCCCAGTGCCTGGATTCAGTTAATACAGTAACTTTGTATCTCATAGTAACTAAGCACTTCAGCAGCATGCAGTGTCCAGGGGTTTCTTACATCTCTCACTAGCCCAGGAGTCTGGACTTCCTGGGTTTCACAGCTGAGCTAACCCAGGCAGAATTCTGCCGAACAGTTGGTATTCAATAAATGACCTGCTTGCGCCTGAACTCAAGGTGCACATGAAGTCAACGGAATTTCTAAAGTGTAGAGAGCAAAGGTATAGGCACAGAGCAGATGTGATATCAGTTTTCCTGGGCATTCTCTCTTCCCTGAGGCCTTACTAGCAGAAGTCAGGCCTCAGAAGACTTAGGGACACAGTTGAGGACCAACTTTGGTGTCTGGGATGGAGCTGCCATTGTTGTCCCAGGCAGTGTATTCAGGGCAGTTCTTGCTGAGGGGCACCCCTCCCTTATAATTAACTGTTTGGCCATGGAGCTGAGGTGGTTCTGAAAGACACCCAGGTGACAGTAGGGTGCCTGTGTTCTGCCTGTGGAATTACAGTCAAGGCTAACCAGCCTCCCACACCCACTCATTTTCTCTTAAATTACATATGATTAGGAATATAATTACCATACCTCACTCACCCCTTCTCCCCCAAACACTATTTTTCTTTGCCCCAATCACACTTTGTCAGGGAAGGAACAAACCTAGTCTGTGCTCCATTGTGAGGAAGCTGAGAAGGACACAAGGTAGGGAGGGGCCAGGGTGACAAAAACCCACCCTTGGTGGCACTTGGAACTTGGAAGTTCAAACCAAACATTCAGATGCAAGAGTGGTAATTAGCAAATGTATGCAAAAACCTTTGATTATTGAAATCATACCTGCTCAGGGCTCCAGGGAGGCCCAAAATGATATGTGTGCTTACACGGAGTTACGAAGCTCGGCAGTGGATCTTCTTATTTTTGGAATGTCTCTCCCTCTAATTTACAGTCCGGATGATTAGAAAATGGAGTAGATTGCAACAGAGGAGCCCAAATTGCTGCATTTAGAGGGGCTCTGTTGCGATGACAACCACTGCTCAGAGCTTTGCAAACTACAGGGGCTGGGGCTGCAGAGCTAGGCTCCCAGACAGACTGTGCTGAGCAGGGCTCCGCCAGGAAGGAAGCACCGGCTGGCTTGCAATTGATGGTTGCAGCTTCATTTTCAGAGAAAAGTGGGAGGCTATTTTAGAAAAACCTTCCAGGCCAGCCCTCAGTGATGTGGCCAACTCAGCGTCTGAACAGACAGCCTCAAAATAGCCCTGTCGCCAAGACTCCATGACACACGCTGGACTTTGTCTGTCCTGAAAAGCTCCCCTACCTCCCCTGATGTCTTGTGCTGTGTTTGCAGCCCCATTACCTGGTAAATCAAAGAAAAACGAGCCACTCCACGATCAGGCCTGCCTTCCAGGAGTGCATCTGCTTGGTCCCAGTCACCACGCTGGTCTAGAGCTTGTTGCAATGTGCTTTGGTGACCACGCGCCTTGGTTCTGTGGTTTCCAGAGCATGGGATGGCATCTTTTCCATGATCAGCACTTCCCTGGTTTACAAGGGTGTCTTTCCCATCCCCCAGGTCAGTGTTCATTTTTGCAGGGTGCCTCTTCTTGGGGCTACAAGCCACCCCACCTAGGGGACCTCACTAAACACAGCTCAGCTGTGGCTAGAGACTCAGAACTCAGACCAAAAGCATTTTGATTTTGCAAAATTGATTTCTTAATTAAAAAGGATCTTTTCTTTCCTTTTGTCCCAGAGCAAATGACCTTGAGATTTCTTGTCAAAATAGAGGATGAGCTTTCAGAGGTTCCAAGTCACCTTTCTCAGAGAGCTTGAGAGAGACTCCCTACTTCCAGACAACTCACAGCATAGACGACTTCTTATTTGCAAAATCTGTAACATTTTGAACTTGTTCTGGAGAAGGGATAACCGACAAAGTCGATACAATTTGGTCATCAAATTAATTTTCCAAGTTGATTAACTTGGCCACATTTCTACAATTAGAAGGCTTCCCTTTGATGCTTGGAAATTAATTTTTCCCCATGAAAAACATGTCCATATGTTATTGTTGCTACTATAATTAGGAAGGTGTGTGTGTGTGTGTGTATGTGTGTGTGTGTGTGCACGAACGCGGTGCTGAAGCTAAGTGAAGATCAGCCCCAGGCCTTGGGCACATTAGGCCAGCACTCTGCCATTGAGTTATGTCCTTGGGGAATTTTTGACCTAGTTAACATAAAGTCTAAATGATTGGTGTAGTCTATGCATAAAGCGCAGCATATTCTCCGTGGTATTTGAATTCATCCATATTCTCATTTTCCTCCCATATCAAGTGGTGTTTTGGGTATCTGTGTGGTACTGAGCTTCTTTGCGAGGAGCCGTTGTGTCTAATAATGAAGCCCCCCTCTGTGGCTTTTCCCACCTTTCCCTCTGTGACTCCCATTGCTAGAGCTTCACCCAGGGCCATGAGCATGGGAAACTTGGGTTCTGCCACTGGGCCTACATTTGGACCCTGCAGATTTCATCTTTATTCATGTATTTTTAAGCTCTATTTTAAAAAAAATTAATTATATCATTTTCTGCTTCCTTTTCCTCTCTCTAACATCTCCCATGCACCCCCTCTTGCTCTCTTTCAAATTCATGGCCTATTTTGTTTTAATTGTTATTACACACACACACACACACACACACACACACACACACACACACTCCTAAATACATAAGTACAGTCTATTCAGCCAAATTATTGTTGAAATGAAATTAAATTTGTGCCGTGGCAATGCTGAAGCATACACGGGCAGCCTGTATATGGCGGTTCTGCTGGACTTGTCCATTTTGGGTTCCACAGTCTAAGTTAGTGAGGATGACTGACCAGGTCTCTTCTCCAATAGGGCACCATATCTCATTGCAGATGGTTGCTGGGAATTGAACTCAGGACCTTTGGAAGAGCAGGCTGTGCTCTTAACTGCTAAGCCATCTCTCCAGCCGCCACTTAATGTTACTTGTGTATATATGAGCTCAGGGCTGACAGTTTGGTATTGGATAACAAACTGGAGGGCTCTTCTCTGGGGAAGACTATTTCCTGTTTTGCAGCATTCCCAAGCTGCCCATAGTTCTCCCCTTGTCTAAGGTGGAGGTCCCGAAAAATGTCTTCCTTTCTTTCATGTTAGCATGTTCATTAGTGCTACCACCATGTTCAGATCTTGTGTAGGCGTCATGCTGAGAAGACTTCATGGGTATAGCCTCTCTGACTTCTAGGAGGTACAACCTCACAGCAAACTTTCTGTTTTTCTTGTTCTTACAATCTTTCTGCTCCCTCCCCCATAGTGATCTCTAAACCTTAGGTACAGAAATAGTACTCTCCATGTAATACTTGGGACTGGGTACCCCATTATCTCTTGTTCTCTGTGCTTCGATTGGTTGTGGTTTTCTGTAATGGCCTCCGTCTGTTGCAAAGAGAAGTCTCTTTGATGAGGGGTGAGGACTGCCCTTATCTGTGGGTATAAGGATAAATGTTTAGAATGAAGTTAGGAATTACGTTGATTTAAAAAAGTGGCAGTTGTAGGTTCTGTGACGTCACCAGCTCTGGGAAGTTTGGCTAGGTTTCCAGTATCAGGTACAGTTTCCCTCTTGTTGAACAGGTCTGTGTCCAGTTGGAGAGCTCTTGGTTAGCTTCAAGGTACAAGCACTACCACTGTGCCCTAGGGTTCTTAGGTGCTGCTGGTTATTGTGGGACCCTTGGTTGCTTCCCTCCCTTGGAAGTTTTCATGGCACCATGAAATCTAGTCTTCAAAAGCAGGTTTTCAGGTCCATCTCAGGTCCTTGGGTCCTGGCGCTGAAGTACATGGTGTCTTTGGCAATGGTGACTGACTTTCTTCTTCCAGTGGCAACCAAAGGTAACAATCGCTTACAATGTTTTGGGAGTCTCTTGGACAACCTTGACCAACAACTCAAAAGAGTTCTTCTCACGCCTGCTGTTGATTTTTTTGTTTGTTTGTTAGATAGTCTATGGTTCTTGGGACATTTTTATTTTTTAAAAATATATTTTTATTTATGTGTATATGCCCCACCCCTTGTGTGTGTGTGTGTGTGTGTGTGTGTGTGTGTGCATGTACCACATATGTATAGATGCCCATAAAGGCCAGAAGAGGTGTCAGATCACCTGAGGCTGGAGTTACAGGCAATTGAGTCACTGGATGTGGGTACTGGGACTGTAACTCTGGTCTTCTGGAAGATCAGCAAATTTTTTTTTCTTCCTTCCTTTCTTTTTCTTTTCTTATTTTTGAGCCAGGATTACTTTGTGTATCTTTGACTGACCTGGAACTCATTCTGTAGACTAGGCTGATCTTGAACTCACAGAGATTCACCTGCCTCTGCGTCTCTCAGTGATGGGATTAAAAGTGTGTGCCACCACTGTCTGGCTAGTAAATACTCTTTACTACTAAGCCAGCCACCTCCCCTGACTGTAGACTCTAAAGGGGCACAGTGACACCTGCTTCCTTCTCCTGAGGCATTCCCTAGGATTTTGGGTCTTTCTTTCATAAAGACATAGAATTCCAGATAAACCCATACTAACGGATCCAGAAGGAATGTCCGTGGGCTGCATCTGGGAAGGCGATGAGTGAAGCAGAGAGCAGAAGGGAACCGAGGAACGGGCCACAGACTCTGCAGTCAACACAGCACTGAGGACAATTGTCATAAGCTCTTATTCTGAAAAAAATATTTTTCTTGTGCCACGTATTATAGACGGAGAATGATCCACACCCTCCTTTCTTAGGGTGGCATTTCAGTAGAAAGGTATTTGGAAACCCTCATTACAGGGCATGATTTCAGAAATATTGAAACAATAAGCAAGAATCTGGCATTAATAATCTGTGGGTTTTATACTTTATAGCATTAAAAGATGTAAGGATTAGTGATTTTTGTGTGTCCTACAAAGTAGAACATGCCTCGGGACACCCAGATGAGTGACACATACGGAGTCCAGCATCCGATGCAGGGTAGAAGGCACTGCCCGCCAGAGCCCAGAGTCTGTTGCAGGGTAGAAGGCACTGCCCGCGAGAGCCCAGCGTCTGCTGCAGGGTAGAAGGCACTGCCCAGCAGAGCCCAGCGTCTGCTGCAGTGTAGAAGGCACTGCCCATGAGAGCCCTGGTGCTTCTCAACTCTGATTTCTAGCTCCACGAAGACAGACTTGGGAAAGGAATTGGGGTGACCAAAGTCAGGTCTGCAAAATTTCCAGCTTTGACTAAGGAAATTTAGAGTCACCCATAGTTGAGAGAAAATGGATGACCAAAGAAAGGAGTCATAGTTCCAGGAGCACCAGACAAAAAAGATGCAAAGGCTAAGTATAGAACTCACGCTGCATGTCTGCAGGATATTTTCCTCAGGCCTTGAGAGAACAATATTCCTGGCCTGGGAAGGACAGCCCAATAGCTTGTGTAGTAGAGCATCCTCCAGACAATCTTTTCTCACCTACTCACCTTTCATAAAAGTCATAACTGGGCCGGGTGGTGGTGGTGCCCGTCTTAAATCCCAGCACTCAGGAGGCAGAGGCAGGCAGATCTCTGTGAGTTCGAGGCCAGCCTGGTCTCCAGAGTGAGTTCCAGGACAGTCAGGGCGACATAGAGAAATACTCTCTTGAAAAACCAACCCCCCCTCCAAAAAAGTCATAATTGGGATAAACCATAATTGGAATAAAGCCATGGCAAGTAGTCAGGACTTTGTGTGAGGTCCTGGTTTCGATCTCTAGTACGGAATTTAAAAATAAAATAAAGGAAGAAAGGAAAGAAAAGAACTGAAAGTCACAGGATGAGCTAATTGAATGAGAGCAGTAGAGGAAAGCTCTGCATGCAGGGTCGGGACAGGAGAAGGTGTGTGGTTTTCTCTGGCAGACACATTATTTCCAGTAGAGCATTGTTTCCCAACCTGGGGGTCGAATGACCCTTCCACAGAGTTGTCTAAGACTATGGGAAGACATAGATATTTGCATTGCAGTTCATAACACTACCAAGATTTGTAAGTCACAGTTATGACATAGCAACAAAATTAATTTTATGCCTGGGGTCACCATAGCATGAAGAGCTGTATTAAAGGGTCGCAGCATCGGGAAGGTGGAGATCCGCTGCTCTAGAGGCTCGAGAGGACACCGTCCCACTGTATCGAGCAGAGTCTTCAGACTCCTTGCTATAAACCAGCTGGGAAGTCTGTCTGTCTGATTCGAGAGACAGAAGATGATGAATGTGCCTGGAGTTCTGACAAATTTACCCACAGGTCAGCCAGAACATTCTCTGAGCCGACCAGTACTTAGGAGTTCAGGAAGGTGGAGGAAAGGAACACACAGGCCTCACACTCAGGCCTTGCAATAGGATGGAACACGAGTCTGGAGACTTAGCATGTCCAGCTGTCACCTGACCTTCTACCCAACAAATCAATCTGCTATCTTATTTAGTCTTGTTCTCAAGAAACAGAAGTGTCTGAGTGAGGAGCTGTCACCAAAACAGCATATGTCTGTCTGTTCTCGCCTGAGGCTAAGCACAGCTGCACATGTCTGTCTGTCTGTTCTCACCTGAGGCTAAGCACACCTGCACATGTCTGTCTGTTCTCGCCTGAGGCTAAGCACAGCTGCACATGTCTGTCTGTTCTCGCCTGAGGCTAAGCACAGCTGCGCATGTCTGTCTGTTCTCGCCTGAGGCTAAGCACACCTGCACATGTCTGTCTGTCTGTTCTCACCTGACGCCAAGCACAGCTGCACATGTCCGTATGTTCTCGCCTGAGGCTAAGCACAGCTGCACATTTCTGTCTGTCTGTTCTCACCTGAGGCTAAGCACAGCTGCACATGTCCGTATGTTCTCGCCTGAGGCTAAGCACAGCTGCACATTTCTGTCTGTCTGTTCTCACCTGAGGCTAAGCACAGCTGCGCATGTCTGTCTGTTCTCGCCTGAGGCTAAGCACAGCTGCACATTTCTGTCTGTCTGTTCTCACCTGAGGCTAAGCACAGCTGCGCATGTCTGTCTGTCTGTTCTCACCTGAGGCTAAGCACAGCTGCGCATGTCTGTCTGTCTGTTCTCACCTGAGGCTAAGCACAGCTGCGCATGTCTGTCTGTCTGTTCTCACCTGAGGCTAAGCACAGCTGCGCATGTCTGTCTGTCTGTTCTCACCTGAGGCTAAGCACATGGCCATGAAATGCTCTGCAAATGAGGAACTCTTCACATGGTGCAGAGAAGCCAGACTTACTTGCTGCCAAAGCTTCTGCAGTCCAAAAAAGTCAGTGGGTCTCTCCAATGCTTCTCAATTAAAAGGCTCTGTGACAGTCATGTCATAGGGAGGAGTCCTGTCAGGTCACATGTCCATGAGGATCTTTCTAGCAAATTCTGCAAATTCTTATTGTGTTAGGAAAACACTTTCGGACAACTTTTCCTTACTTACTAATCTAGTCCTCTGCCAACACAGTAACCTGCCAGACAGAAAAGCCCTGCTAACTCTGGAGGAAGTGACAGGAGTATCTTTTATAATGCAATAAGGTTGTTTCTGGAATTCTCTATATGTACTGTGTTAGAATGAGGAGCAGGGGCCAGTGTAGACTTTATGGAAAGCAGAGCTCAGAATGGCAACCTTGTCTCTGTAGAGTTAGCTGCAGCTTACGGGGCATCTTCATACACAGGAACAACAACAGCTGTGGGTGATTGTCATGATTCTTGCGCTTATAATCGGGGCTTGGGATTGAGCCCTCAACCATGTTCCTACTAAGGACATGCCCTGAGACTCGGGTGGGTATTTTGATTGTTTTCACTGTTATTTATTTCTTTAGTGTGCGTGTGTGCACATGCATGCCACAGCTCTTGTGTGGGGACCAGAAGAAGAGCATAGGAGCCGGCGCTCCCTTCCACTGTGTGTGTCATCTTGGTCGCCAGGCTCAGATGCAAAGGCCTTGCTGGCTGAGCTGTGCCACTGATTCAGTAGACATTTTCTTTCTGGAGCTCTAGAGAGGAACTTCTCTGTTGTCAAGGTTTAAGATGGAACATCAGACCCAGAAGTGGGCCAGGAGAGAGAGAAGATGCTGTTGATCTTATTTTCCTGTGTCTCCCCACCCATCACTGGGGGTTACTGCAGGGGTTGCAATGTTCAGTGAGTAGGATGTGGGGAGTCCCGCGGGGGAGTTCTAAGAATGTGGTCTTTGAGTCAGAATAGAAATTTTTTCTTACATTCTGACTCAGGGGATTAGACAGTAGTGGATAGATTAGATGAAAATGCTTCAGGTAAGCACTTAATCCTGTTAGGCAACAATATGTAGCTTTTCTTAAAGGCTCTCTTGCCAAAAAGTAGGAACGCTACAATGAGGTGCAGCAGGTTTGTGAGAGGTTGTTGTCTTGGGACAGCTGCTAAACACTGTTTCCTTCCAGTTTGCGGGAGTTCTTCTGAAGAGCACAGTGCATCTCAGAGCAAGGGTGAGAGCTGTCATTAGCATAGGGCTTCCAGCCAGGGTTGCCATCTTGCTTCTATGGGTGGAGCTGGAAGAGAGAGGCAGGCCTCTGCCTTCCATCCTTTTTCAGAGTTCAGTGAATCCACATGGTTAAGGGGACTTTGAGAAGCCACAGGTTAAAACCCTTCCAGGCTCCTTGTGTTCATCGTTGGGAGAGTCTCCTCAAAGGCCAGGGCTTGTTTATGCTCTGCTTTGCTCTGGCTTTTCTGTTGCTGAGTTTAAAACGTCTTCTAGTGGGGGAGTTGGCCAGACAAATTACTCATGTGAAGGGGTCAGGGGAGTATTTGGCATCCGAGTGGCAGGCTGGAAACCACAACACAGAAATGACCGTGCTGTGGTAAAAGCCCTGTGCCCTGTGTCACTGGCGGGGCTTTGTTGGCAGGAACTGTCTAAAGGCAGACTTCCAGACTTCCAAAGGAAGTCAGTCCTTCTTTAGATGCCACGCAAATGCAGGGAACCAGTCAGCGGTTAAGACTCTTGCTATCCATCAAGCCCATTGTCAAGTCCTGAGGAGAATCTTTACCAAATAGTTAATGAAAGCAAAGAGTAAATCCAAACTGTTCGGAACTGAGTTTGGGTAGCAAGACATAGATGATTCCATTCCTGATAGCCATACAGATTCTGTGTGTGTGTGTGTGTGCGGTATTTGCACACTTACCAAGGCCTCATACACGCTAGTCACACTTTCTACAGTAGAACCACATCTCTAGTCACAGATTCCATTTAATATCAGATTATAAAGACAGTTCAAAATTAATAGTCAAATGGAAATCAAATGCATTATCTTTTTGTGCACATTACCCTGGTCTCTAAGAGACTGTGGCACATCCTACGACAGGAGAAACACACTTGGCTTTTAGTTACTGGGCCAGCAAGAGAATGTGTGTATCTTCATGCAGTCCACGGTGGAATAGGAGACTCTAGGATGGGGAATTTTAGACATATTTGGGTAAAAAAAAAACTTGACAAATATTTACTGAGTTTTATTTACTAGACACCAATAAGTTTTATGAAATACATTCACAGCTCAGGGTAGAAAGTATTTTCTTTTCCTTGGCAGCCTCCATACAACTCTGGAAACCATCTGCCCCCGATAGTGGGGATCCAGAGTCTCCCCAATCAGCAGCTTGGCAGGTCCTTTCTCGTGGCCTCTGAGCCACACATGCTGTGATTTCAAGCTCTTCCGAACAAGGAGCTCAGGTGAGTGTGCGTGCACACTTCCATGGTGGACCACCACCCTGGTCATCTTTGAAGCTCATCAGAAGAGCAAGCACTCACCCTGAGCTAAGGTGACGCCACAGCCCTGGGTGTGAAAGCAGGTCACTAGTCCAGTGCCGTTGCTTCTGTGGCTGCCCTAGGCACTGTGTGTGTGTGTCAGGGGAGGTCCTTGCCTCTCTGATGTCAGGATCTACAGAAGGACCTGGGTCTGTCTGAATCATGCTTGGTTAGGTGGGGGAGGGAACACAGAGAAAGCCCAGTGGTCACATGATTGGATTCTTTACATGTCTGATACTTGTCACAGAGGTGTTCTTACTTCCAGCATCACTCATCCATTCATTTGCTTTATTTTACATAGACGTACATACATAAGATTAGCATATGTGCACATACGTGCACACACATATATATCACATATACAGAGTATGTGTATCTATGCTGAGAATTGATCCCATGGACTATGCAAACACACCACTGAGCTATGCCTACAAGCCGTTACTATCTGCATTCCTAAAATGCACCAGAAATGATTCTAGCATTAGAAACACAGCGAGCAAGACAGACTTTGTCTCTGTTCCCCCTCCCCTCACCCAGAAAGAATATTTTACTACAAAAATTAAAGAAAAAAATGACAGATGAGGAGCACATACATTGGATGCTCTAAGCCTTGTGGGAAAGAAAGAAAAGATTGGAAGAAATTGGGCCGGGCCAGCGTCACATTAAATTGGACTCCAAGAGAGCCATCACTCCTGGTAGAATAGGTGCCTACCAATCAGCTCACCATGACACTCAAGGTGCCCAAGAGTAAGACAAAACCATCTCTTCTTTACTGCTGACATCCTTTGAGGGAGCAAAGACACTCCATACTCCATTGTAAAATTAACACTCTGCTCATTTAATCATTGAGTATGTAATCACTCATACCAACAAGTGTCCAAAAACTATTTTCCCGTAATTAACTTATTAATACATGTATTAATTTCATAACCTTTTCTCTCAAGCTTACCTCTGTTTCTATCGTTACTGCTCCTTTCTGGGTGCTCCCTCCTGGTTTAACAGTTCAGGGTCAGTTCTTTTCAACATGGAAGGCTGTATATTTATTTGCTCTGGGCACTGCTTTGGACACAGTTTCTGCACACCACATGGCTTCATGAGCACCTTCTGGCACTCTCAAGGCCTGCTCTAAGGAGTTGCCTGTTGCCCTATGGTTGGGTCAGGAGGGCTTAACTATTGAATTAAGGTGTTCAGTCATCATTGCTCCCCAGGTCTCCACAGAGCAGAGACTAACATCCTTAGGGAACACTTTTTCTTGGAAACATTCTCTTCTTCATATTCTGCAGGATCAGCCTTTGGTTAGTGCTTTCAAATCCACTTGACTGTGTCTTAGTTTGGGGTTCTATTGCTGTGAAGAGGCACCATGATCACAGCAACTTCTTTAAAGAAAAATATTTAATTGGGACTGGCTTACAGTTTCAGAGGTTGAGTTCATTATTTTTATGGTGGCACACACACAGACTTGGTGCTAGAGAAGGAGCTGAGAGTTCTACATCTTGATCTGTAGGCAGCAGAAGCAGCTGTGTACTGGCTGTAGCTTGAACATATATGAGACCTCAAAGCCTGCCCCCCACCGTGATATGCTTCCTCCATCAAGGTCACACCTGTTCCAACAAGGTCCCATCTTCTAAAGGTGCCACTCCTTATGGACCAAGCATTCAAAGACACGAGTGTATGGGAGCCATATCTATGCAAACCATTACAACATTCTTTTATTTTGTGTTGCCGGATAGAATATGGATACAGGGCCTCTCAGGGTTGACAGGCACCCCACAACTCATGTATGCCCTTGATCTTGTTTGAATACATTTTCATGATTTTGAATATAAAAGGAAAGCTTGGCTTCCCTTCAGAGAACGTGATCCTAACCCCAGTGGGTCGGGGTTGAGGCTGTGCCCACTCTCCCTTTTGTACTCTGATGACTTCAATTAAGCTTCAGATACCTTTAATGTCCATTTGCACGGAGAGACCCAGCTTAGGAAGAGAAGAGCCCTTCTATGGGGCATTTGCACTGTGAGTGGCAGGGCTCCGACCTCTTTGCTAGTCTACCAGTTCGTCTCCTCCGGAGTTCCCATGGTCACGATTCAGCTGCATGTTTGTATCAGAGAGTGCTGCACCCTATTGAAAGGACCCTCAAAGATCATCAAGTCTTAGTCCTCCGAGCACCAACATTTTGAAAATCACTTCAGACACTGATGTTTCAAAAATATGTTCTATATTTTTTGACTTTCTCAAGCGGAGCACACTGTAGATCCTACATTTTGCTTGGTGATTCACATCCTCTTTATATGGATCAGTTATTAACCCATACCATAATATCAGGAGTTTATGGATCTTGCCCAGAGCTAATCATCTGGGAAGCAGTAGCCATTTGAGCTAATAACTCATGTTCGTTGCAACCGTGTTATGAGGCTTCATGCCGTTATGAAGAAATGATGGGCAGGAAAATGACCCATCTCCCTTTCATTAGTTGCTATGATACTATCATCAGAGTCAGGATTTTATGTCCAAGAAATGGCAGAAATGAGACTGGACCCAGAGGAGTCCAGCGAGACTTAGGTCATCTAACGGGGCTGGACGGGAGCTGCAGCCCTGACAGAAACCAAGTCTATCCCTTTGGCTTCTTGAGTAAAAGAAGACGGGGTGGCTAAGTTAGGAAAATTTTTCTCCAGAAGATTCCTTCTGGGTCTCCATGCACATCAGTGATTTTAGCTGCTCAGGTGCAGGCCGCTCAATGGCCGGCTTGGCCTACTAAGGCAAGGTGGGCTTGCAGAGGGGCAAGTTGCTTGTCCCTGTGCTAGTTGGGTATGTTCATAATCACTATGCTTTCACTCTAGGTTTGTGTATTAGCACCACGTTCCCAGTTTTGCCCCTGTTTGACTTTGCTATAAAAGCACAAAACAGGTTTGTTTCCTGTGGGGCCCGTTCTGACCATTTTTTGCTCTACACCCCAAGGTGGTCCCAATTATCTCAACAAGGAGTAGGGAGACAAGAGCTGAAGGTAACAAGCAGACCTAGTAGAGGTGATGATGAAGGTCCACTAGCCTGATATTTCCTGCTTGAGAGATACCAGATGGCAGCCGAAGCTGGAGCATCCTGTCAGTGGCGGCTGGATACAGGAAACGCTGCATGTGCTTGCTAAACACCACCCGTTCTGAGTTCACTCTGTTGTTCTCACAAACACTGCGGCCAGACCACAGTCCATCTTCGAGGGAAGTCAGGGAATTCAAGCAAGCACTGGAAACAGAAGCTAGTGAGGAGCGCTGCTTGCTGGCTCATTTGTAGGACCATGTTGTCCAGCTTTCTTATAGAGCCCAGACCACTTGTGCAGGTACCACTGCAGTGGGTTGGGCTTTCTTGTATCAATACCAATCAAGTCAATCCCACACAGACATGCCCCATAGGCCAATCTGATCTGGGAAATCCCTCAACTGAGACGTCTTTCTCAGGAGACCATAGGTTGTGTTACTCGGACAGCTAAACTAACTCCAAATGTAGAAACGAAGTGCAGAATGGGGAAAACAGGCAGCTGTCAATCAAAGGTGCTAACCCTGTCATAAGATGAGAGCACTGTGACCAAGAAACATGGTGACCATCTTTCCAGCAAACCAAGTCCAGCTGTTCTTCTGTGCAAGGTTTTTAGGTGGGTAGAGAGGCTGGAGGGAAATTTTGTTGACAGAATGGAGGCATTTATGCAGCTGCAGCATTTGGGAAAGATGAGGGAGGGGCTCCATGAGCCATGCTTTGTGAGAGCACAGGTCTGTCTCCCCATAAGGCAACAGAGGCGGCTTAAACAGCGCAGTGCCACTTGTCAGTTGTGCTTCTGCTGCAAAGGTTTTGAAGGTTCTGGAAGAGAGTGTTGACACTGATGGAGCCATTAGAATTGACCCCTTTTTCTTTCACCCCCCCCTCCCGACAAAGCCACCAGTAGGATGGATTCTAAGCTACCTTGACTGTCATTGGAGATGTCAGAGCCAGCCAGGACAAGGGGTGGGGGGAGTGAAGAGCTACAGTGGCTAGTCGGAACCTGGACTGTAGGAGCTGGTCAGGCCCTGACAGGTCCTCCAGCTCTGCTCTCCTGAGTGTCAAACACTGACGTCATTTGTAATCCCCTGGAAACACAGCAGCAGGCGAATGGAGATGGGAAGAAAGGAAGGAAATACAGCAATAGCAGACTTTCAGTCTCCAGGGATGAGCTGGCTTTGACATATTCGAGTAGGAGATGAGAAGATGCCACCCTGAAACCCACCCCTGTGGCATAAGGGGTATTATGAGCTGATCATTACACTCTTGTAAGAAATACTTACAGGGAGAAGGGAAGTTGCTGTGTTTCAGGGTCTGAACGTCTACTTCTCTGTTAAAAGAAGACAGAGTCTTATCACTGGTGACTTGAACTAGCAGAGAGGTCACTGCATGGCAGACCATGGTTTTCTCCTTATAACCAACTTCCTCATACCCACTTTCCCTTCCTTTCTCCCTCCCCTTTCTTTTCTCTTCCTTCGTGCTCTCTCTCTCTCTGTCTTTCGTTCCCCCTCCCCCTTCCTCCTTTCCTCCCCTCCTTCTTTCCATACCTTCTTCCATTCCTCTTTTGGAGATTAAAACCAGGCTTGGTACATGCTAGGCAAGCCCTTCACCACTGAGCAATCTAGTATCCCAGGGCTTTTAAAAGCTTCAAGTCGGGCTCTCACTAAGTTACCCAGGCTGGCCATGGTCTTACTCTGCCTTCAAGAACCCAAGAATCTCTTCTCTCAGACTCCCAAGTAGCTGGGATTCCATACTTGTGCCGCCAGCCTGCACCTTTTTTTTTCTGTGTTGTTTGCTTTTTACTTCTTTTTCTTTCTTAAGTGCTTGGGTTATGGATTTGAGGCACACCTCTGAGCTGCACCCCAGCGCTGGTGTGCTGCAGTTGAAGTGAAGTGCAGATGGATGGGAAGTGTGTCCAGGGAAGTGCCGAGGGTTAAATATACACACAATGTGTGAAACAACAATAAAGCTGATGTCCAGAGGCAGGCATAGCTGGGGAGGACCACGGAAAGCTGGAAAGCTGATGTTACTCCCAGGAGACGCTCAAATGAAGAGCTCTACTAAAGATTAACGAGAGCCAAAATGAAAGGGAGAGGCTGAGGATATGAAATGAAGGCAGGGGGAACTGTTCTTTGTTGTTTAGGCAAATGATGTGATAAAGCTGGTATTTGAAAAGATTACTCAGGTTTATATTTCCATCACTTAAATATGCAAAGTTTGCAAAAGTTCATGTAGTGTTTACTCATCATATTGGGGATAAGTTAGAATTTATTAACTCCACATGGTTCTGCCTATTGAAGACAAGAACTTGAATGTGTTGCACATCCTACCTGGTCTCAAATCGACAAGAAAAATTAAATGTTAAAACAGAGTCAGTGTACAGCACTCAGATGGCGGCACACATAGATGGATGTGCACACAGAAGATGAGCCGACAGCATGCTCTGCAGCAGGTGGTCCTTCAGGCAGAAGCCGAGGATGAGGAGTAAGAACAGGCATAGAGTGTGTTTCCTCCCACAACCCCGACCCCTTTCTCTCCCCTCTGTCTTTCTTTTCCCTCCTCCTCCCTTTCGTCTCCTCCCCCCCACCCTGTACCCTCCCCTCCTTCCGATTCTCCACATCTGTCTCTTCTTTCTCTCCTTTTCCTTCCTTCAGTCTTTTATTTTTCTTTTTTCCTTCTTTCTACTCACAAAACCAAGGCTATTCTTTTCTGTGCTCTCAGGAATGACATTTTTGTTGCATAGGGATCATAATTTGACACAGTTTGCAGACTCCACCCCTTACTGGCTCAGAATAGGCCAAAACAAAAACTCGGAGCTATGAAGCCTGATTAAAGATTCTCATCCTTGCTCAAATACTCCCCAGAACAGATCTGGCAGTGGAATTAAGTCTTGAGAACTTGTCTGTTTCTGTGGAGGGTGACCCAGGGCAGGAGGAAGGGAAGGGTTGAGCAGCAGGGAAGATCTGAGAGTCAATGGCAAAGCCGCAGTCCTGAACTGAGCACTTTGGTGACTGCCCTTTGGGACTCCCCATGCCACCGGGGTAATCAGCTCCAGGGAAAGCCAAGATATAGTATCTAGACTCAAAGGGTTGCTAACATGGTATGGTTCATTTCTCCACCATGTGAGGGCACCAACCTGATTCCAGTGTGTCCAACACCATGCCAGGGCTACAAGGGCAGACCCCGGGCTGGGTACTGTAAAACTGTACCAGTTCGTCAGAGAACCAGTTTCAGCTGCAGTGGTTGTAGAAAGAATTCACTGAGGGGCAAACTAGGGTGTGGAGTGGAGCCCACAGAGCTTGTGCAGAGAAAAATCTTCAGAAAGCCTATTTTCTAGTACACGGTACTGTGATATTGATGCAAATCAGGTGAGTTCCCAAAGTAATACTTGCAGTCTACTCTAGAGCGATAGCTATGACAGACTCATCACTTCTGTCATCTAACACGAGGGACCTCATGGTTTGCCTTCCACCAGAAGGATGGAGGGTGACTGAGGCTTGGCTGTCTATAAAGAAATGCAGTTAGTTATCAGATCTTGAAAGCCAGAGACGTGGAGGGAAGCAGAAGGCACACTGGAGTGTGAACTAGCAGAATCAGGGACAGCAACAGGTTCCTGCACCAGGCTTTCAGATGTATCGAGGGAGGCAGTGAATATACACGCAAGCAAGACTTCTGTGTATGAGATCTCCATTGAATCACTTGACGAAGATGGGCCTAGAGAAATGACAGCTACAAAATTCCATTCTCTTTCCGCATGTGTAAAAATGCATTATATATGTATATAATTTTATTTAGATATTTTTTGTCCATCCTTGCTTCCAGCTGAACAATACAGTGCAAACTTGGTGAAAAGGAAAATTTAGGAACAGAAAGAGAGCTGTCATTCAAGAGCAGAGATGACTCAAGTTTAGAACACTTCTTCTTCTTTTTTTTGGTTTTTTGAGACAGGGTCTCTCTGTAGCTTTGGTGCCTGTCCCGGAACTAGCTCTTTTAGACCAGGCTGGCCTCAAACTCCCAGAGATCCGCCTGCCTCTGCCTTCCAAGTGCTGGGATTAAAGGCGTGCGCCGCCACCCAGCTTTAGAACACTTCTGATCCTGTTACAGGCTCACGTGTTTCTACCTGGACCTGAGTACTCCCATGCCGGTGGGCAGAAGCGAGCCCTGGTCCCAAACAGCTTTAAATTGTTCTCAGGGCAGGATCTAGTTTGCTCTGGCTAGATCAACCTGAAACAAGCCAGAGAGAGTCAGATGGGAGGAGGAGCCTCGAAGGAGAAAGCGCCTCCATCAGTTACCTGCTGGCTAGTCTGTGGGACATTTTCTGCATTGCTAATGAGCAGAGGAGGGCCCTGTCCAGCTGTGGGTGAGGCCACCCGTGGGCAGGCTGTCCAGGATGGTATGAGAAATCAGGCTGATCAATCCATGAAGAGCAAGCCATTAAACAGTTTTCCTTCTTGCTTCTCCTTTAGTTCCTGCCGTCAGGTTCCTGCCTTGAGTTCTTGCTTCCCTAAGTGGACTATGACCTGGATATGAAAGTCAAACAAACTCTTTCCTTCCCGAGATGCTTTTGGTCTTGATGTTTGTTTCAGCAATAGAAGCCTAGCCAAGACATTGTTCTTGCGGTGATTTCAGGCTATGTGCATCGCATCCACACGCCGGAGGTTGACATCTTCTAAGAACAGATGGTTTTTGTTCAAATGGTTACAGGGTTGACAAATGCTTGGCTAGAAGTTATGAGGATAAATTTGATAGCATTACTACAGCTCAAAGTGTCATCATTATGGAAATTAAGCTTAAAAAGCCATCTAGAGTTTGTGCTATAAAGATGTGTGGCTTCTTTTCACAATTAGCCAGCTTTGTTGACAGGTATAGATGAATTTGCCTGTCCAGGGAGGGCCACGTGCTGGGACGTACTGAGGAATGAATGTTTTCACAGTTGTTCACTCCCATGTCTGATGTAGAAATCTCTCTTCATCTCTGCAGTTAAACATGTGGAATGACCCAGAGCGTTTCATATCTACAAATGTCTCTGTTTTGTCTGTAAACGAAGTTCGCATGTCTGGAACAGGATCATGAAGCGATGTGACTGGTGGAGGGTCAGAAGATCACACTTCCCAAAACCGAAGATCACACTTCCCAAACCAAAGATCACACTTTGCAAAACCGAAGATCACACTTCCCAAATGCTCTACAGGCCTGGAGAGATGCTCACGGTGGAGCCTTTGCTGCTCTTCTGGAGGGCCTGGAAGTTAAGTTCCCAGCACCCAAAAACTCTAGCTCCAGGGTACCCAACGTCTTCTTCTGGCCCTGAAAGGCAACTACACTCATGTACACAAATCCATAAAGAGACAGACATGAATATACATACACAACAATAAAAATAAATCTTAAGAGAAAGCAACCCTTTGTAAATATGTACTCAAGAAGATCAAAGACGCTGGAACACTGTGAAGGAGGCTTCAGGGGAGGCCCTGAGACTTTCGTTTATTACTTTTAAATGCAATTGTTTATTTATTTACTTCAAATGAAGTCTTTTGTAAAAGACTTATTTGGGGAATCTTTATGTATATGTGTGGACGAGAGCATGTCACAGTGTGGGTGTAGAGGGCAGAGGACCCAAGTGGGTCCTGGAGAACAAACTCAGGGCACCAAAAGTGTGGGCAGTGCCTTTACTCCATGAGCCACTTCTGGCCCAGTTATTATTTTTCAAATATGTGATATTTATGTATGCAACGTTTATTTAAGTAGGATATCTCATTTCCTGACCTTTGTAGATAAAAGGGAATAGGCTGTAATTTAGGTTAGCTTGAATGTATTATGTAATTGTTTTCTCAGTCATAAACTGAGATCACTAATACTTCTAACCTGATCCACTCATGAAAGTTTCCCAGTTTTCACCAGTACTTGTTGTGTTCACCCAGTTACACGACATTTCCTGGAGCAGACAGTAGCATTGCCCATAGAAATGTCTCAGATACGCTCCTGCTTCATAGAGACCACTCTTCATGCTGGAGCTGCTGGCTCTCCCTCTTCTTCCTCCCCTTCCCTTCCTCCCTCCTTTCCTACTCTCTCTTTTTCTCTTTGTCTTTTTTCAAAACAGGGTTTCTCCTGTAGCCTTGGCTGTTCTGGAACTTGCTCTGTAGACCAGGCTGGCCTTGAACTCCCAAAGATTCACCTGCCTTTGCCTTCCAGAGTACTGGGATCAAAGGCGTATGCCACTACACCTGGCTTAACACTTTTTAAAATTACATCTATTTATTTAGCTTACATATTTATTTGTGTGTGTGTGCGTGCGCACGGGTGCGTTTTCAGTACTGGGAATCAATCTGAGAGCTTCATCCGTGCTGGATACACCCTCTGCTGAGTGACACTGCCAGTCAGTGTCTGGTTGTGTGTCTTTTGTCCTTTGGCAGTTCCCTGAGGTACTCAGAGTAGACAATGGCACCCTCACCTGTATTCCCACCCCTGGCCCTTTTCTTTCCAAGCCAAAGCCTGAAATAGTTTCCTAGTACCAGTTGTCATTGAAAGATGTGCACTGTTTGTGGTCAGGTGGAGCAAAGGACAAATGATCCGATGCACATCAGACACAGAAGTTTGGGGAGAAGATGCTGAGGAGAAAGTTTCTTCTGCTGATGTGAAGTGGTGTTGTAATACAAGCGGCGGGGCTGCTTCCCACCGCCACCCGGCTAGCTTTACCCGAAATAATTACACGGAAACTGTATTCTTTTGAACACTGCCTAGCCCATTAGTTCCAGCCTCTTATTGGCTAGCTCTTACATATTAATCTAACCCATTTCTAATATTCTGTGTAGCACCATGAGCTGGCTTACCAGGAAAGATCTTAACCTGCGTCTGTCTGGAGTGGGAGAATCATGGCGACTCCTCACTCGGCTTCTTTCTCCCAGCATTCTGTCTGTTTACTCCACCCACCTAAGGGCTGGCCTATAAATGGGCCAAGGCAGTTTCTTTATTAAATGAAAGTAACTTCTCCATCATTTCCCCTTTTTTTGTTTAAACAAAAAAGAAAGGCTTTAACTTTAACATAGTAAAATTACATATAACAAAATGGTTATCAAGCAAGAATTAGTTACAATATTTATATCTATTTTATCTCTTATCATAACTAAGGAAAACTATAACTATCTATCCATTCTTCAACTCCATCAAAGACTCCAGAAGGATATAATATTACCTAAGTAAACAAGAAATCCAAAACTCTAGAAATGACAGAGACATCTTGCTGCCTGGACAGTCACTCAAAGTTCCTCTGTACCGTTGGGGCATCCATCTTCAGCCTACAGGCCCATAGTATCCAGCAGACATTTTCATCAAGCAGGAAATTCCAAAGACAGTTTAGTCACTTTTTGCTGTGTCCTGCAGAATGTCTCATAGACTCTTTCATGAGTCAGGAACCCCGAAAGACCATCTCACCTTTAAGCAAGTTCAGCAGTCCTCTCTCTGCGGGTTGTGTCCAGTTTATGCAACAGTCCAGACAAGAGCAGTTTCTTGCCCAAATGGCTATCAAACTCCTTAAGGAGCCTCTTTAGTGCCCATCTTCCTCTTGAAGTAGATTGGTGCTGCCAGGAGCAGACATGTCTCATTATCATGAAAAGCCCTAAGTTATTAAAACATTAAATGCCATATTCTGCAGTCTTTGAAAGATATGAAGAATGCCTATCTAGCTGAAATATATCTATGCACATCTAGAAAATCTAACTAACATGACTAAAAGCTTGACAATTATCGATGATTATCCATTAACAACCTATATACATTACATTTTTAAATGAACTATACAATCACAATACCTTAATCAAGATTAGAAATATGCATATACATATAACAAAATTGACCTTCAAATCCACACCAATGCAAATTATTCATATCTATATCATTTCCCCCTTTAAATGTAAAAGAACATTTATAAACAATGTTTGGGAACATGGGCGCAGTTTTTTCTCTCCAAACTGCTTCCTGCTGAATGGGGGCGCTGTTATTCAGGTCTTTCACGGTATAACCTGTGTGCCAGGTTCATCTCAGTGGGCAGTTGAGTGAAGCAATTTTTTGAGGGTGTTCACAGCAACCTTTCAGGAGGGTGTGGTCTATCATACCATATTGGGATAGAAGCAATTAACAGGGTCTCGTCCTCTGTGAAAACAAAAGAAGACCCTCTCCAAAGCATCACATCCTTAGACGCAAATTTTGAAGTCATGATACTTTTAGAACATACATGTAGTTTGGCAGACCACATAATGAAATGTCTCTCTGTACTTAGCTCCTTTATAGTCAAAAATTTTAAAGAAAACACAATGTACATAATCCAGACTCTCTGTAAATTTTCCATTTTTATGTGGCTTATTTTTATTTATTTCTTTTAATCTATAACTATCTGTACTCTGTCTCTTTAAAGACTTTACCCTTTTTTTTAAGACATTAACTTTCTCTCTCTCAAGCCTACGTACATTCATCCAACAGTGTCTGAATCAGTTTTATTGTGAATCTAATTATTTTACTATCCAGGAGCACTTTGTTTTGTGCTTTTAAATCGCTAAGCACTTAATCTAAGCTGTGACATTCCTAGGTCAAAAACAGGTACTGCCTGCTTGCCCCGCCCAGTCCAACATGGCGGAGCCGCTCGTGCCTCTGATCCTTGTACATTGCACCAGTAGCATGGTGGAGCTGTTTGTGCCTCTGAGCCGCAGCACAAAATGACTTCCTTTTAGGCACACAGTGAGTCTAGTTGCCATCAAACAAATGGTAGCACTTTACTACCAATGCTCCATTCAAAAGCTCTGTCTCCTGCAGGAGCCAGACAGAGATCGCGATGGCGGCACAGCCCAGAAAGCCAGCATTTTAAAACAGCCAGTTTTTTCCTGCTGCTGAGTCAGGACAATTTCTTTGCAGCACGCAACCCATAGACAGCAAAAAGCTGTCTTAAATTCTCTCTCTCTCCTTTTCAAGCCCTCTCAGGTTTTACGTGGAGTTCATTAGCACGTTGGGTGCCACTCCGTTGTAATACAAGCGGCGGGGCTGCTTCCCACCGCCACCCGGCTAGCTTTACCCGAAATAATTACACGGAAACTGTATTCTTTTGAACACTGCCTAGCCCATTAGTTCCAGCCTCTTATTGGCTAGCTCTTACATATTAATCTAACCCATTTCTAATATTCTGTGTAGCACCATGAGCTGGCTTACCAGGAAAGATCTTAACCTGCGTCTGTCTGGAGTGGGAGAATCATGGCGACTCCTCACTCGGCTTCTTTCTCCCAGCATTCTGTCTGTTTACTCCACCCACCTAAGGGCTGGCCTATAAATGGGCCAAGGCAGTTTCTTTATTAAATGAAAGTAACTTCTCCATCAAAGTGGTGGAATGAAGACTTTGAAGAACTATACTGTAACTGAGGGACCGAAGTAAAATGTGTATACCCAGGGCTTGGTGCATGCGCAGGGGGAACTGGAGAGGACACTATGCTTGTACCTGGGGTGAATTTGTAGGCTCATGAAATCTGGAAGGGATGAGGGTGGTGCTGTAAGCAGCTAGGCTGAGAGGTGAAGGAATGCCATAGCCCAGGGGGAGCTGCAAGAACCGGGAAAGCATAACTATCCTTCTGGTTCATGCATGCCTTTGAGAAAACGTGCTGTGATTATCTGACTTCTGAAATAGTAAAACAGAGATTAAATTAAAATAAATAATAGTAAACTAAATAACAATAAATTAAAATAAGAATGAGTGATAAACAATAAGATATTCACAGATAAAGCTTGAAATAGCCATTTACAAATGGGTGACTCTTGACACTGACAATCCAAAATGGCAAATCCTAGCTGGGCACAATGCCACTACAGGCATGCAGTTTCAACACTCAGGAGCCTGAGGCAGGAGGATTCCCAGGAGTTCAGGTACAGCTTGGGCTAGAGTGAGACCCTATCACAAAGGAAAACAAGAAAAACAGACCAGGGGCTGAACTGTCAAAGATCCCACCTCGTAAAAATCCAGTGTGCATATTTCCATCTATAGTTTTTTTAAAATATTTATTTATTTATTATGTATACAATATTCTGTCTGTGTGTACGCCTGAGGGTCAGAAGAGGGCACCAGACTCCATTACAGATGGTTGTGATCCACCATGTGGTTGCTGGGAATTGAACTCAAGACCTTTGGAAGAGTAGGCAATGCTCTTAATCTCTGAGCCATCTCTCCAGCCCCCCATCTATAGTTTTTATATATCATTTAAAAGCAGCAAGAGACTAGCACGTTTCTACAAATGGGGGACTCTCAGGAACATTTGTACCGTTTTCTTACAGGAAACCAGAGGACAACGGGAAGGCGATGAAAATGCTGAAAGCAAAAAGCGATGCCGACCAACACGATGGCAGCACACCATACAAAATTGAAGGGAATTCCACGATTCCCAGGTAAAAGCAGAGAACTCTTGACAGCAGATCTGTCCAAAGAGAAACGCTGTAGGGAGTCCTTCAGGCTGGGCCACTGAAGGTGGCTGGGGAGTGAGAAAAACCCAGAAAAAACAGACACACTTTTGTTGGGAGTTCCTCATTGTGTCCTCTGTGATTTATAACATGTGTAAAATGAATTATTGTCAATAATCCAAAACCTCACACATGAGTAAGCATGTGTGAAAATAACATGGGCAGTGTTTTCATGTTTCTGAGCTGAGTTAGTATCTGCTCAAACAGATCCACTGCAAGCTTAGGGTTCAAGGTCTAGTGGCCGCTAAGAAAATAACTTTAAAAAAATACAGAATAAGAAACAGAGAATTTGAAAAGATATACCTCAATAAAACACCAAACAGTAAATATGGCAGAAAAATAATGAATAAATAAAAAATTATGGAATGGAGAAAGAAAGAGTAAAATAGCAGAAATCTGTTCTGTGGCTCAGCAAAGGATACAAGGAACTGGAAATGATGTTGGGCGTTGAGTGGGACAGCTCTGAGCTAGGACCCTAGACCAGGCTCAAGGAACTTACAAACAACTCTTGGCAACCAATGGACATTTGAAAATGAGAAGGTAGAAGGCAAAGAGAGAGCAGGAGTTGGGACTGGAGAGAAGCAGGTTCGAGTGACCCTTGTCTGTGCTGCAGGCTGTCTGTCTGTCTGTTTGAAGGGGTGCCAAGCTACGCTTGCTGTGTTACTGCACACTTGTCACCAGAGTAGGGTTCAGATGGGTCTGATCCAGGCCGTGGAAACAGCACAAGAACAGGAAAAGATTCTGATCACTGGAACTGATCCTTCGGTTTCTTGGCTAGAGTTTTTCAAGACTTGGGTGTTCCCATTCGATTGCAGCCATCGGAGTCACAGCTAGACTGTTAGGTGTATTTAGCTGGGTTCTGTTGTAGGAAGATACAAGCTTTGCTATGTTGCCATACCAATGACCGAAAACCAAAGACTTCCAGCACACACAAACAGACAGACAGACAGACAGACACACACACACACACACACTGCTGCTGAACAAGCTAACTTTATCAACTTATTGCACGGAGAGAGAAGAGGACTGTGGAGTCGCCAAGGGAAGGTGTCAGAAAAGATTTGGGGGATTTGCACTATGTGAGGGGCTTAGGGCAAGGATGCAAGGAAGGAGGACTTGAGTTTGAACTGGATGCTGCTAAGAAGTGGCATTAACTAATCCTCCAAAGGTGCATCTTAATAGATTGCTGGAAGACCGAAGGAAGGGCCAGCTGTGCTGCAGAGAAAGGGTGGCTACTTTGTGGCTCGGATAATGTTTATGTGTTTACACATGATGTGGAATGATTTTATTGATTTATTGTATCTTATTTTACTTTATTATTTTTATTACTTGATGATTTTTTATTTATTTTATTTTATTATTTTCTTTTGAGATAGGGTGTTATTTCATAGCCCTGGCTGGTAGGAAACTCACTCTTTAGGCCAGGATGGACATAAATTTTCAATCTTTCCCAAGTTCTAAGATTATCAGATGGTGCCACCATGCTTGACATGTCTTAATAGTTATTGATATATAACATATATGTATAATATAGAAAAAATATATAATATAATATAATATAAGGGACAGGGAAAGAAATATTTCTAAAACTGATTTTTAAAATATGTCAAGAGAATTTATATTGGGATATAAATCTCTTTGTTCTTATCATTTTAGCCATGAGTTGGGACCAAGATCTTGAGTCACGGGAACTATATGAATTGCTCAAACATATATTTTGCATTTATTCATGCCATTTTGTTTCTTTTTAGGGGATATTTTTAAAGTGCCCTTAAATAAAATATTATTTTATAAGAATACACAGTAAATAAACAATATAAATAATATGATATACACAACGTATATTATCATATATGATACATTATTTATAATTATTCTGTGAGTGTTTTCCTACATGTATGTATATGCACCACATGCATGCCTGGTGTCTGTGGAAGTGAGAAGAGTGTATTGGATTCCCTGGAACTGGAGTTACAGAAGGTTGCTTGTGAGCCACCATGTGGGTGCTGGGGAACAAACCTGGGTCCTTTGCAAGAGCAGTCAGTGCTCTTAACCACTGGGCCATCTCTCTAGCCCTTTCCTTCTGATTCTTGATTCTTCAAGGTTGTGTGCTGAAACTGTTTATGCCCAACAGGCTGATGTGGAGATCTAGCCCTGAACAGCAGAGCAGTGTGAGCCATGGCAACATCAGCTATCTCCATCATGGGTGGACGGGCCAGAACTGCCCCTTCCTCTTTTTCAGCTAGTCAAGTATCTCCACAGATAGAACAGCACAGGCTAGGTGATGCTTTAGGACTGACTTTTGTCTCATAAAATAAATACCCAGTATAACAGTGGGTCGAACAATACAGATCTTTTATATCTCCTTTATGTGTAAAATAATTCCCAGTTTTGTCTTCCATAGCTGGAAAGGTAGCGCCATGGTCCCCACCACCTAGGCCCCTATCTCAGGGCTCAGTCTCATTGCTTTTGTCACTTGGACTCAAGGTCACTGTGGCTCCCGGAATTCAGCCATGATAGCAAAGAGGAGAACAAGCAGGTTCTTCCTTCCCTTTCAGAAGACTTCCTGAAAGCACCATTTGACACACCTGTTCGTATTTCACCGGCATAGTAGACAGCAGGCGTCTGAAAGGTGCATCTGCAAGGTGCATGAGCTCTAATGCTTCCCATGGAAATGCTTTCCTTGAATAATCACAGCCAGCTCTTTTGCTTAAAACAACAACAAAAGACAATAATTGGCTGTTGGGAGCTAAAATGTCTGTGGAGTAACAACTGTCACATTGAAGTCTACCGAAGGCAATTTTCTTTGCTCTTGTTATACGCAAACACCCCTTTCTTTGGGGAACCAGTAAGCAGCTAATTTTGTTAAGAAGACGCTTCCTCTCGGGGCTTTCTTTTGCAGCAACCTCAAGAGTTCAAGTTTCCAAGGTGAAGCCCCTTTCACTCTTCTGGAGCCTTTCAGCTGTAGAAAAGAGCACTGTGATTGGCGGCTGGTTGCTAGGCTGCTGTATGAAAGAGAATTGTGATTGGCGGCTGGTTGCTAGTCTGCCTGACAATTTACCTCCAGCAGATGGAAGAAAACAGTTCCACTGTTGGGAATGCTCGGTTCACAAATGGACAAGAATCATCTTGCAAATTTAGTTTTTAAATGAATTGAATTCTTTTGCTTAGAAGGACTATAAGATTAGCATTCGCTCTTTCTCTTTTGCTCTTTCTTTTTTCTTAAGAAAAAGTAATACACAAGGTGACTAAAAGCATCAGCACAAATTTCAAGTGGGCGCTGTAATGCCGTGTAGACCCCGGGGCTGGAAATGTGAGAAAAATGGTAAAGAATGTGGAAAGGTTCAAAGGCTTGGCTTATTAAAGTTTAATAATCTCTCTTCTGCAGGGCTGACCCCCTGCTAGTCTTTCAGTGTAGGAGAAAAAACAAAATATAGACAGAACTGCAGTTAATTAGTTCTGAGTCTCCCTGGAAAGCTGGTGTTCGGACAGAAACTGAGAACGGAGCCACGGGGCTGAAGAGATTCAGTTTCATTTTATTTAAGCAATTTGGAAGATTTCATTAGATTTTATTGAAATGTATCTTTGTTTTCCTTTTTAAAAAATTTATCAGTTAACTCTCATAGTTGATTGAAGAACTGTTTTAGAGACTAGCCTATGAAAATAATCTTATCTTATTTAGTATTTTGAGCCTTTCCTGTTGATTAGTAAGAGCAAAACAAGAAACTTATTGCCCACAGTAATATACTAATGAACAAAATATTTCATTGTTACCATGTGTATATACATAGACACACACGTAAGGGAGATACTTGAGGTCTGGTGAAAACTGATTTCTAACTGAAAATGCAATTTATTACAAACACAATTTACTACACAACACATTGTACAACGTTAGCATTACTATTTTGCTGATTGAAATAAACGTTTAAAAAGCAGCTTAAAAGTGTATTGTATGCCTATACTAATGCAGCATGCATCTTGTGTATTGTATGCCCATACTAATGCAGCATGCATCTTGTGTATTATATGCCTATACTAATGCAGCATGCATTTTGTGTATTGTATGCCTATACTAATGCAGCATGCATCTTGTGTATTGTATGCCTATACTAATGCAGCATGCATCTTGTGTATTGTATGCCCATACTAATGCAGCATGCATCTTGTGTATTGTATGCCTATACTAATGCAGCATGCATTTTGCTCTCTGTCACATGAAGCTCATATTTGCTATATGAACTTTTGATGATAGATGAGCATGTTTCTATGTATGAAAAAATGCACCCATGAAGCATGTGTGTGTATCTTCAAGATGCAGGCCCAAGCAAGGCCTTGAGAGATGACTTGTGTTAAGGATGGCGCAGGCATGCAACTTGGGCCACAGTAGGAGCCCTGGAATATGACTGGCAAGAGATGCTGTCTGGAGTTGCCTTAATAGGCTAAGCAGCTCCAAATGTAGGTTCGTATCGCAGACTCTGTGCCCTTTGTGAGGCTAATTGACTTCGCTGTAGAGTTTTGGCAAAGCTCTTATTATTTTTACTACATTTTCCCTTTTAATAATGTAAAATTGAACCAACTTCTAAAATTCAAGTCCTGGTTTATGACTTTGTTAGCCCTTCCTTCACCAAATTAATGACCCACTAGGCTGGACAGCCAAGAATGCTGAGCGCTCTGGGCATTTGTTAATTGGTTGTTCGTTGGACTATATATGAGGGAAAATTATTGCTACTATAAACTGAAGAGTGTAAAGGAAAAGTAGCTATATAAATATGGAAGTGGAGCAGTCAGGGAAGCAAGTGATATTAGCACCATGTTTTTGCTCGAAGGCTTCCCCAGGGTGACTACAAATTCTTACAGTGCAGCAGACCACATCGTAACTCAGAAACGCATCTTGGAAACTCTTGGATTTGCTGATTTGGTTTGCTCGTACAGTCCTCATGATAAATCTTCTTTTGTTTCTTGATGAAGATACAGATCCACAGCGCAAGATAAGTAGTGAGGTCCATCACGTTTGAAATTTGCTGCAGAAGTGGCTGACTCTTCTACGAGAGAGGAATTAGGGAGAAATAAGAATTCCACCGCTGGAATTCCTGGCCCTTCAAGAATGTGAGGTAGATACGAATTCTACTTCTTTAGGCCTGACATTCCTTGGAAGTTTCCCTTGGAATGTTCTGGGGGGACAGCTCTGAGCCCCCAGTCCTGGTCTGCCTCTGTTCTCACCCAGGCCTTCCTCTGCTTTCTTCTCTCAGGCATATGCTGCTTTGGTGTTTTAGGTTTGGAAGGGGATTCAGGGTCTGGTTCATGTTGCAGAGATTTCCAACAGTATCGGGTGATCCGCTATTAGCTGAGCTCCATTCAGATGGGTAACAGAGACCTGAAAGGGAGCAGAACTCATTACCAACTGCCAATTCCCTGGGCCATCCGGTTCCCCAGCAGAAAGGCTTCCGTTGAATTTGCGTTGCAAATTGAAAACAGTCTGACAACAGCAATGAGTCCTAAAGATGTTTACCTTCATGTTGCCAAGGCCAGCTTTGACTTGTGCAGGCTTCCAGTTCAGGGACATCACTCAAGGTTCCTTCTGTTGCTGGGGTTGGTGTCATGGAGACATTAGTCTCAAACCCACAAGTAAAGTGAGATGTGACATTCTCAGGGATTCTTGCCTGTGCGTAGATTCTCGCCTGTGTGCACAATTCTTCAGTGAAGCCTGAGATAGAGCTTTGGACTAGACCGTGGTTGGCATACACTATATAATATACATATATAATAAATACAGGTACCTGGGAAATCATCCTATTGATTATGTTCTTTGGTACGTGAGGAAACTGAGGTCCAGTTTAGATAGATCTCGCCTAAGAACACCCTTAAGGATGGACAGCACTATCATTGAATGGAAAATCTAGACACACAGCCTGCCTGGAGCTAACAATTGTCTACAGTGAGAGACACTGCCTTAGTCAGTGAAGTGGAAAGTAACGGAGGAAGACACCAGATGTCAATATCTGGTCTTTACATGCATACATATATACACACATATGCACTCACAACCCCCAACATATATATCACATATGCACACCCCACACATGTGAACACACAGACAATACATGTAAACCATAAGTGCATGCAGATGCTGCATGTGAAAACCCATGCACACATATGTATATACATATGCATATATATCATATACATGTGAATATAAACATGGATGCATACCACACAGGTGCATGCATATACCACATGTGAACACATAGTACATGCATGCACACACATGTGAATATACATGTACATGAACAAACAGACATGCTTGTATACACATATCACATGGGGTCAGTGTGGAGTGTGCAGGGTCTCTTCTAGTGTATCTAGTGAGCTACACTTTCTCAGTCTGGGTGCTTCTTTACAAAAGCTCTTTTTGGACACAAATAGGTTGGAAAGCTAAGACGCAGGTATTGCCAAAGTTGATCTTGGGGTTTTTAGAACTGTGTGTGTTAGCTTCTGCCAGCTAGTTGGGTCGAGTCAAGGACATGAGCTTTAAATATGCTGTCTTGAGGGTTTTGGGTAGGTCATTATAAAAAGATGTTGGTGCAACTGAGTGGGTTCTAGAAGATTATTTGAAAGGATAATAACTTTTGAAAAGGCCCTGGAAGGAGAATCACGCAAGGATGCCCCAGCAAAGGCATGGAGCTCAAGTTCAATGAGCCGGAGGGTGAGTGTGGCGGGAAGGTTCCCTGGCACCCCGCTTTGTCCTGGCTGCCCCTCACTTGTGGATCACTTGGCATAAATCAGGCAGCCGACAGACATCATCCGCTGAGGTGCCCTGAAGAACTCACACTCAGTAGTTAATTTTCTACCAACCCAATTACGGGGGCTAATTATTACACGGTTTAGGAAATGAGATATGAGAAAGCCTTTGGAGTCTGCAGCTACCTCAGGTCGATTTCTCACCATGGCTGAACTGACATCCCATCTCCAATGGCCTCTTGTCAGTTCTTTGTCAAAGCTTGGGGTGGAGCTTCCTGGGAGGCAAAGCTTGGTGACATTTCTTTACATTTTTAAAAAATTACATTTATTTGTGTGTGCGAGCGTGCATATGTGTATAAATACACATACGAGTGCTGTTGCATGTATGTGGAGGTTCAAGGGAAGTCGCAGGAGTTGGTTCCCTTCTACTTTAACGTGGGTCCCAGGGCTCAAACCCATGCTGTCAGGGTTGGTGGCAAACACCTTTACCAGCTGAGCCAATTTACAGGCCCTGGAGACATGTGCTCTTCATCATTCTTTACTTTAGTGGGTCGCAGAGTCGGTGAGTCATGAGGACTTTATTAGGCTGTGGGAGAGGGCTTGCCTAGCATCTGCTAGGCCCTGGGTTCAATCACCAGCATGGAAAACAAAGCCAAGGCTACTCAAAGTGACACGGCAGAAGAAGGGTCACCTTGAGGACTGTGTAAGTTTTCTGAGAACATAGATATGAGTGACATATGGAGGTGAAAAGGGTCACTGCGCTCAGACCAGACTCCATACTCTGTCATGTCTTAGCTATGTTTTGCGCCACCAAAATGTTTTATTTTGGGGACAAAGGGCAGTTCTAATTCTTCTATTCATGCCACCTTCAAAGGGAATAGTTGCTTTCTGTCTCCTGAAATTCCCTAGGGTGCTGGCATGTAGAGGACAGTTACTATGTTTATCCCACTCAGCTGAGTGTCTTCAGAGGGGCAGTGTGAGCACTTCACACTTTAAGTTGGTCCCAGCACACAGGTCAGACCCAGACTCTTACTGGAAAGTACACCGGGCAGTGTCCCAAACCCCAGATCATTGGAGCACAGTAGTATATATATATATATATATTTAATTTTTTAATTAATCAATTTTTTTACATTTATTTATTGTGTGTGATGGGGCACACTTGTGCCATGGTATGTGTGTGGAGTTGATTCTCCCTTCCACCGTGTAAGTTCTGGGATCGAATTCACGTGGTTTATCCCGTGAGCCGACCAGCCGGACCCCATTTTGTTGTTCTTTACTGCCCTGGTGTGACTGTACTTGAAAAAACAAAATCCCCAGCCTATTTTGTAATTATTAGTTATTTTGTGTTAAGTTACAAAACTCAAAGCTAACGCACAGGTTCAGAGACACCACCTTTTTATTTATTTTTATTAATTATTTTTATTTTATGTGCATTAGTGTTTGCCCTCATGTATGCCTTTGTGAGGGTGTTGGAACCTGGGAACACAGTTACAGACAGTCGTGTGTTGCCATGTGGATATTGGGAATTGAACCCTGGGTCCTCTTCAAGAGCAGCTGGTTCTCTTAAGTCCTGAGACATCTCTCCAGCTCCTTAGAGACACTATCTTAACCTCATTAAAATCATAAAAACTAATGGAAATTCTGTATCCAATCCCCAAATAATCCAGTTTTGTTCCCTGATGCATACTTATTACCTTTTTAAAGTAGCACTGTTTGAAATGCTGACCAATCTTGAACATGTTTGTTTAAATTCCTAGAACCAATCCTTACTAATGTCAGGAAAACCAGCCAGCTTAGCAGGGAACCTAGCGAAAAATGCAAGACACTTCTCTGAATTTTTTTTAAAATAAGATACTAAAATGATCTTTCCAATTCCTCAGGACAATCAACCAAACCCAAGGAAGATGTTTTAATAATGGTTTGCAAACTTTCCTCAACCTTAACTATCCAGGGAATGAAATTGTAGCCATGCTTGCTGTGCTTACACACACTTGAGTCTCCAGCACATACGTGAGTGGAACCTAAAAGAGGAGGCTCCTGTACCCCAGGAGCGACTGAAGTGGTTTAAAGACTCTGTTATTTCCAGGGGGACAGTAGGATCTGCCTCAAGCAGATGAGGGAGGGAAGGCGGAGAACTAGAACTTTTTACCCTCCGCCGTCCGCTGGAAGGACCACTAGTGGGAATGGTCTATTAACTAATTGATCTGTTAGGCTCAATAGAAACTTCGACGGGAGATCAAAGGATGTTCCCAGCTACAGAGCCCAGCAGTGACCTTGGGCCAGATGTTTTCCTTCCAGTTCTGTCACACTCGATGATTGCAGAGGACCGCTGAATCTGGCCAGAAGCCTTATTCATCCCTATGCTGGTTCTGAAGACAAGGGTTGTGTGTGTGCACTGTGTGCTGGCAGGTATACACATCCAAGATGGACAAGGGGACCAGCGCACCCTCAGTGCAGAGAGGAGGATTAGCCAGGAGGCTTAAGGAAAATGGGCTGCCTACTCCTCAAAACATTCCCCTGCCGCACTTGTTCTACAGCTGACTGTCTGTTACAGGACATGAAGGCTGCAGCAATGACATTAGAAGCTAAACTTACTCTATCTTTTTAAAAAAATGTTTAGAATAATAGAGCAAATAATCCAAACATGAAGTAAAAGAGAACTGAGATTTTTAAAAAATTTACTTATTTAACATATGTGTTGTCAATTCTCTCTTACATCGTATGGGTTCTGGGGATGGGACTCAAGTCTTCAGGCCTGACAGCAAGTGTCTTTACTATGAGGTATGTTGTTAGTCCACAGACAGGGTGTGGTTTTCAGTCATTTACCCTGGAGTTGTTTGCTTACATGTGTGCTCACCTGTTTTATTTATACTTCTGTGTTCTCATTGTGTGTGTGTGTATCTGTGGGTGTGAGGGATAAGCCTGAGGATGTCAGATTCTCTGGAACTGGAGTTACAGATGTTTCTAAGTTGCCTGGACACCAAACTTGGGTCCTCTGGAAGAGCAGTGAATGCTCGTAACTACCGAACCTTTCCTTCATCCTTGCTTTCAGGCATCTGGATAAGCCATTATTTATGATGAGTCAAAATATTTTATTTAGACATTTCTTTGAAATGTTTATCTATCAATACTTCTTTATCATGAACTTTCAAAGATTCCTACAGTCTAAAACATTTTGAAAAATGGCATGCTGAAAATTACTTTGGTGTGCTTAGCTTAGTGTGGTTCATGGTGTTTTAAAAAATAGCGAGTTTCATTCTCCAGTGATTATAAATATCACCTACTCTGTTAATATGTCTGGTTGGTACCAAGATTCAAGGATACTCAGATGGAATTAGTCGGAGACAATTCAGCTCCTAGAGAAGAAAGCTTCCACAAAATATGTGGATGTTTGTATATTAATGATGTCTCACATTCTCTCCAATGATAAAAATGTAGTTTTTAAAAAATGCATTAATTAATTAATTCATTAATTTGTATGTACACTTGTGGAATGATGTGCCTGTGGAAGCCAGATGACAACTTTTGGGAGCCAGTTCTCCCTTTCTACCATGTAGAACAAGAGGCTTGGTGGCAAGGGCTTTACCAGATGAGCCTCTCACAGGCTCTGAAACAGGTTTTCGCTTCTCCTTTTAAAGGTAGGCTTTCCCCAATTAAATTAAAATGTGGCTCCTCACTGTGTCCATGTATGTATTTAAACCGAGTAATTATTAAATAACGAATTGATCATATATGCATATTAGACAATTATCAAATATTTAATTAACAGATGATGTATGTGTATATGTGTGTGCATTCAGACGATTTACTGAAATTGTAATTTGATAGAATAGAAAGAGGAAAAGGTGAAGACGGTCCCCAAGGATGAATTCTACAGATTAAACTCTGCCAGTGTTCTCTTGTCGGGACGTTTACAGGGCTTGTCGATCAACTTTTAACCTTCCTAAAGTCCCTGACATGACTGGAGTCATTGGCTGTTCATTGTCTATTTAGTCATAAATCTAGACTGCAAAATCGTGGCAAGGCTGAATGGCACCGTGGGAATCACCAGTGTGGACCAGCGTGATGGATAGAAAGCAGCGGGTTTACACAAGAGGCAGATTCTTGGTTTAAGGCTGGAGATACTCAGCAGGGCGGTGGTGGCTCATGCCTTTTATCCCAGCACTCGGGAGGCAGAGACAGGCAGATCTTTGTGAGTAATAGGCCAGCCCGGGCTACAAAGCAAGTTCCAGGACAGGCTCCAAAGCTACACAAAGAAGCCCTGTTTTAAAAAGTTAAAATAATAAATAAATAAATAAATAAAATAAAAAAAAGATTGGAGTCATTAATATAAAGGGGAGTCGGGGTCTGAGCACTCACGGGTGTATACTTGAGGACTCAGGATTGGGGACACCCTCCCTCTACTATACGGTTTCATTGTTAACATGGGTCCATTGTGACAAGTGGAACAAAGTCAAATGATGTCTGCTGGCACCAAAGAGTGGGAAACAAGACAGCATAGGCCGTGTGTGGTGCAGCAGCAGGGTCATGGACAGCTGGAAGGCTGAAGCTCGTGCCTCAGAACGTTCAGGTCCAGCCTGGGCTGCACAGAGAGTGAACTGAGGCCAGCCTGGGCTGCCATAGCTAGATCACGTTTCAAACAAGAACAATTAAAAAATAGCTGAGTTCCAGGACAGCCAGGGCTACACAGAGAAACCTTGCCTTGGGTGGGGGAAGGGGGAGGCAGCATGGATGCTGGGCCTGAAGACGAAAGCTCAACGCCACCCAGGGCCTACTCACCAGAGGCTGGGAGAAGGCAGCTTGTCCAGGTATGGTCCCTGCCAGTGTTTTCTGTGCCTGAGGCACTCCAGGGGAGGTCTGTATTGGCAGCCCCGTAGAGGAGGGAACCCTAGCTGTCAATATGCCCACTCGGCCCGGGTTTGTGCCGAGCCTCCGTGTGAGGAAGACGAGGTGGGTTACCTGCACAGCTCAGATTTGCCCCTTTGGTCATAGATACAGCGCTGGGTACCAGACGATGCCAGTTTCTTGAAAGAACAGGATTAATGTGAGCAAACAGACGAGCTGGAGCTGAAGAAAGTAAATACAGTTAACAGTTTGTTTTTAGCCAGATTGTCCATGTCTACAATACCAGCAGGGCTGAGGTGGAAGTATTGGACATCTGATGCCAGCTTGAGCTACAAAGTAAGACCCTACCTCAAAACAAGCAAGAAAGCAAGCCAAACACAGGGAGGAAACACAGAAAATTCTTTTTAGAGTTCTCAGAACAAATCAAATAGTAGAGATCTTTGAAATAAAGTTGTTACCACTGAAAAACAATCAAAATAAGAAATGCTCCTGGTAATTAAAATATAATTGGTTTTTAAAAAAGAAATTTACCAATTGCATTGAAAAATATGTTTAGCTGGGCAGTGTTGGTGTATGCTTTTAATCACAGCATTCAGGAGGCAGGGGCAGGTGGATCTTTGTGAGTTCAAGGCCAGCCTGGTCTACAGAATGAGTTCGAGGACAACCAGGGCTACACAGAAAAACCATGTCTTGAAAAAAAAAAACTAAAACTAAAAAAATAAAAAATGAAAAATATATATTTAATGTGGTCAAAGACAAATGTAGTTCCATTCTATGAAAAAATAAAACCACACAAAAAACCACCACCAACAACCAAACCAAACCAAAACAAAACAAACAACAACACAACAGATAAATAAAAGTCACCAAGGAGTTAAAGGCTAGCCTCAGAGCCCAGTGTTCATCTGCTAGGGAAGAAACAGGAATCAGAGAAGCTGCAATGGGTAGAATCAAATACACAGTAGATGAAGCTTGCCTAAGGGTCAGGGAACTTTCACAGGAAAAGTCCACTTGATCAGGGTTTCATAAGCTTTTCCTACTAAAATGAAATTTTTCTTCCTAGAATTTTCTACATTGATTTGTGTAGATAGGTATCTGAATAAAACATTTACTCATAGTAAGTCCTAAAGAAACTTCTAAAACAGTCTTTTGGTGCACATACAATTTTGCCATTTATTAAAGAAAGCAAATGACTTGTGAGATAGATGTATTTTTTACCTGAATTGTGTCTTGTCTGAGGGTTGGGGACACTGGATAGTGCATTGTAGGACAAAGAATAACTTCAAAAGCTTTCTGAAGTTGATCAATATTTTAATTTTGTGATTATCAGTGCTAAGAAGGACACTTTACCTAAGATGGTACAAAATGTTGGACACACATCTAAATCTCAAGCCAAAATGCACTGAGTGATGTTGAAAGAAGTTCAAGTCAGCAATTCCAGCAGCAGTGTCTGAACCCAAACCTTCTGACTCAGTACAGTCCAAAGACAGATGAGTTTGCCCGCCACATGCTGAAGAATGGTAGTGAGAAAACACGACCACCTGCCGCTTCCCATAGGCAAACCACTGTTTGGTCCATAGCGTTCACAAAGGACAGGCATTCCCAGACTAGCAAGTTCTCAGAAATCTGAACACCTGAGTACCCTATATAAAAATCAAACACTCCAGAGGCTATTGGTGCCAGAAAAGGTGCACCAAGCATGACCAAGAAGCTGGAACATCCTCTTTAAAGAACAGTGGTTTATGACCGAGACTTTCTCGGCAGACTCTGATGTTATTTAATTCGGCACAGAGTGGTATTCATATAACTACAGTGGTGCACTTACAGGATTGTTAGATAGTGATAATTCTAAAATCAGCGACCCCAATGGCATTGCCGTCATTGCTAAATAGTGTAAATACTGAGACCTTGACAGTAGGAAAGGAATGCATTGAGACTGGATGATAAGGCAGGAATGTGGCATAAACGGGCCATTAAAAATTGCTCCAAAATCTCTTCCATGCAAACTGTCCCCCAAAGACTTTGTCACCAGGTGGTAGGGCTTTCAGGACGTGGAGTCTCATGGGAGGTCATTGGGGTATTAGGGTATGTCCTTTGACCCCTCCTTGCCCATTTTGCTTCCCAGCATGAGGGGAGCATGTTTTTCTGCCCCAAGATCTCACCATAATACCCTGGGTCACTGAAGGCTACAAACTATGGTGCCAACTGATCATGAACTGAACCCTCAAGGAAACATGAGCCAGGGCGATTCTGTATTTACCAGTCTGTCCCCTCAGTTTGCTCTTCTGTGGCAGGAGGCTTGCTTAGCATCTCCTAGGAAACCAGTTTAGAGTTTTCTATAGATCTGAAAAAGTGCTACCTTGCCCGGGGCTGGTCAGTCAGAGAGGAGGAGACTGAGTGGCTCCTGGGATGGGAATCATTTCCCTACATGTCCCACACATGCATAAAAATTTCCCTAAGTGTCAGGAGCAAACAGAAGGGAGAAAGTGCCTTCCTTCACCGTGGGTCCTTAAAAATGAAGCATGAATCCAAAGCGGTCTCCAGGGAAGGCTGTAGAAGAGCATTGTGTTTATTGCTCTCTCATGTCCTGTTGCATTTAAGGCAAAATGTGAAACTTTGCATGCGACATTGGAACTGTCCCAACAAGTTTTCTGGAATGCTGTTATTCTTGGGCATGTGGGTACTCACAGGAGGCAGGTAGGAGAGCAGGGACACACGATAAAGATGGGAAGAGAAGGAGGAAGAGGAGGAAAGGGGAGAATAAAGCAGAGGAAAGAGAAGGAAGGAAAAGAAGAAAGAAAGAAGGGAGATGAGAAAAGGAAGGAATTTCTTGTAGACACAGACAAGAAATTTCCTTGCAAGTGTTTCATTTTAAACTTTCTTGTTCATAGACTAATGTAGTTTCAGAGCCACCAAATTAAAAGTTACTAAGCTCAAATTTCTGTTTAAAGATAGAACTGGGGGCTGGAGAGCACTGGCTGCTCTTCTAGAGGATTTGGGTTGGAATCCCAACACTCACACGATGAGTCACAACCACCTGAATCTCTAGTTCCAGGGAATCTGACAGTTTTGTCCTGGAGGAATTTATAATCTTATTTTGGGAAGACAGAGCCCTCCAAAAAGAATGGCTTAGAATACCAGGTGGGGTGTATCTAGGAGGTGCGGGCAGCATGCACTGTCGGACTTGGCACATACCCGGTACAGTAGGGGGTCACTCGGAGGTCAGGAGGGATTTTGGAGGAGCAGGTGGCTCACCCAGCTCACATCCACCTTTCGTGACATAATCAGAAATGGCTTTTACAAAGCATGGCATTGGAACAAACGCGACACAGAGCTTACCCAGAGGTTGAGAAAGTGCCTCTGAGACGAGCCAGTTCCATTTTTAGGTGTGAAGGTTGTAACACTTTCAGTGTTTTTCCAGATAGTACAAAAATGCTAAACTAGTCTAAAGTTCAATACTAGACAAGCAGCCTGGTTAATTACAAACAAAGGATAGTGACAAAACTTACCTGGGGCTGTTTGAATAAGACCCGTTCCCCACAGGCTCGGATGTTTTCATCCTTCATTCCCTGTGGGTGGAGTTGTTTGAGGTTAGGAGCTGTGGCCTTACTATAGGAAGTATGTCACTGGCAGTGGACTTTGAGGTTTCAAAGCCTTGTGACTTTCTCAGGGCAAGTGATCTCTCTCTGTGTGTGTTTCCTGCTTGAGATTCAAGGTGTGAGCTCTCGGCTGCTGTCCCAGCCGTCACACCTGTTGGTAACTGTGCCTCCATGCCCGGATGGTGATCTTATCCCCCTGAAACCGGCAACCCAAATAAACCCTTCCTTCTAGAAGTTGCCTTGGTCATGGTGTTTATCACAGCATGAACCAATAAGCCATCCAGTCCTGTTAACCTTGAAAATTCAAACAGGAGATTCAAGACAGAATGGAAAGAAACCCTTCATGTTGGAACCACCAGAAGGGATGAGCTAGGACAGGAATTTTGCTCATATTTTTATCTCAAAGGTTAAAATAGACGGCATTTCTGGCTAGGTGGTGAGATATTCAGGGGAACTGGGCTCAGGATCTTGGATCTTGAGGAGGGTATTTAGTCACTATGTGTGCTGAGGAGGAAGATGACTGTGGCCAGGGTCAGCAGAGCACTAAGTGACCGGAAAGTTCTGGAACGGCCTTCTTACCCCCGCCCTCCACCCCCCCCCCCCGCTCCACCCTCCCCCCCAGCCCCCCCCACCGGCGCTGTGGCTGGAGTACTGAAGGAAACTATTCTCAGGACTTAGCAGTTGGGGTGGGGGAGGCTTCCACTAAGCTGAAACTGAATTTTGCTGTGGTTTCCAATCTATGCTCACCCCCCAAAACATTAGGGGCTGTCAAGACCCTGTCATACCCATTCTCTACCTGCACCTGGTCACGATGATGCAGGTGAGGATTCTGTGTGAGTAATGGCTTGCTGTCTCTTAAAGAGAGAAGAGAGGTGACCCCTGGCTTGATCTTGGAGAGAGCAGGTATGGCTGAGTCTGTCCATATTCATCTTTCTTGTTTTTAAATTGCCGGAAGTGGTTTATGGAGCGTGTCTGACACTTTCCCTTGGGGGATAGTCCAGTCCTTGGCACTCCCTTCTCAGAACCCCACCGGGAGGAACCACCTTGGCAAGTAGCCAAGGTCGTGCCAGACCTTCTTTCTTAGAACGGTCCTCCATTTTCTTGTTTATCATGTATTTGTGTGTGCATGTGTGTGCGTGTGTACTCATGTGTACGTGTACATGTGTGTGTGGGGGGTGTCAGAGGACAACGTTGGGTGTCAGTTTTCTCCTTCCACCATGTTTGAGGCAGAATTATTTTTGTTGTTCATCTTCCAAGGACACCAGGCTACTGGCTTATGAGTTGGTTTCTGGGACTCTCCACCCCCCCCCCATCTCTCTGAGAATCTCCACCCCTCAACCCCACATCTCTGGGAATCTCCACCCCCCTCTCATCTCTCTGGGAATCTCCACCCCTCAACCCCCCACCTCTCTAGGAATCTCCACCCCTCACCCCCTCCCCCCATCTCTCTGGATTAGACATGTGCACAGCACCACACCTGGCTTTCAGGGGCTCTGGGGATTTGAAGTCAGGTGCTCATGCTTGCACGGCAAGCTCAGTTACACCCACTGAGCTGTGCCCTTAGTTCTGACCCAACTTTCTTTATAAAAGAAAATATTGTATGGTTTTGGTTCATTTTCTTCTTGTTAAACTGATTTTTATTTTAGACAGGTTTTGGAGGTGGGTAGCAGAGGAGGATGGTAGGGGAGGGGGTACTGGTTGGGGAGGGGTACAGTGAAACCACAAAAGCACTCTAGTGCCGGCTCCTTAATGGCCTAGTGACTCTGGTGAGCACCACTGCTCTCCAGGCAGGTTTGTGCAGCTTCCTCTCCTGAGAGGGGCTGTCTTCCCCCGCTTCCCGGCCAACCCTGTGGCTGCTCTTTAGAATTCCTGTTTCCCAGACATCTCCACCCATAGAATGGCTGGTGCGGATGCCTGTGTACTCTGGGGTTGGTCAGCGTCCCAATGGGCCTTGTTTAAATTGTTTGCATCTCATTAGGTTAATCTCTCAGCAGGCCGATTTACCTTATCCTATGGTCTGGACAAGTGTACCCTAAACGGTCATCGGCTAAAAGTCTGGGACAGCTTGTGCTGTGGAGGTGGAGCTCTGTGGACGGAAGTTAGATCACTGAGGCACACCTTCAAAGGGGACATTGGGACCTTGACCTCCACACTCTCCTCTCTCTGCTCGGCTCTTGCCTGTCATTTAGTGAGCTACTTCCTTTGTGGTGTGCGTTCTGATATATGACCTTGCCACAGGCCTGCAACCAACCACAGGCTGGAATCTCCAAAACATGAGGCAAAATAAACCTCCCTTTTCTTTTGGTTTTTTTCTTTTCTGGAGGAAAGGGTTTTCTTACGCAGCCCAGCTGGCTTCCCACTTTCCAAATCCTTTGACCCCAGTCTCCCTGTGGTGAGATTACAGATAAGGACCCTCACACTCAGCTTCCATTGTGCACATTGATTTATCTCAGGTATTTATTTCGGTAGCACAAAGCTTATAAAGACACTTGGTACAAATGTGCCCGTGGATAGACTAGAGACTAGTGTAAGCCTTTCAAATGGCTCGGGAATTAAATATTATGCACATTAGTGAGCACACACACACACACACACACATACACACACTGCGTGTATATGGACTAGCATATGCAGAGGCACACACTGCAGTGTTAAATGAGCGCATGACCCTCCCTCTGAAAGTCACTAACTCTCCCTGAGCCTTAGTTTCTGTTTGGAAGGAATCCGACTTCCAGCTCCCTGCAGCGAAACCACAACTTCCAGTTGATATTTGCTTTGCCATCCACTCCAGAATCTAGGCCAAAAGAGTCAAGATTTGAAAAAAACTGCTTTCTTTATTTTAAAATTGTTTCCCCATACACGAAGCCCTTTGTGAGTATGCACTCAAATGAAGCTCTCTACATTTAAGACATCAGGTCCTTTGTCAGGGAGATCACACCACCCCTCCAGGGTTCACCCTGGCAAAGGGCACCCCAAGAAGGATGCTTTCTGAAAAAACGGAAAGGCAATGATTACAGGTGCTGCGGTTCCTTGGGCGTCTACCCTTGACACCTTGACACTTTTTGTTGTTGTTGTTTTGTTTTTTGTTTTTTCGAGACAGGGTTTCTCTGTGGTTTTGGAGCCTGTCCTGGAACTAGCTCTGTAGACCAGGCTGGCCTGACACTTCTTTTTAAATGTTGTTCATTAATTTATTTATTGGTACTAGAGATGAATGCTTTTTCATGTTTTGTTTTGTTTTCCAGACAGGGTTTCTTTATGAAGCTCTCTCTGGCTGTTCTCGAACTCACGCTGTAGACCAGACTGGCCTCGTAAGCCAGCACTACCTGGCTGAGACGAACGCTTCTTTAGACAAGAAACGAGCTCTGTGTAGAGGCCACACGAGGAAGTCTGACAGTTGCTAGGGTTTGACATTCACCTGTCATTCACCTGTCCAGATGAACATTGAGAGGGCAGCAGAGCAGCAGCGGAGTCTCTGCCTATGGCATGCAGCCATCTACAGGTGTGCTTGCTTCCTAGGACCGCAGTGATAGATGACCCCCATCAGTGTGTTGAAAGTCACAACCCTATTATCTCTCTGTTCTGAAATCAATCCCACACACTCACTTTTGTTACGTGGGTTCCCTGAGGTTTAATTTCTTTAGTTTACTCAAGTCAAGATCCTAAAAGGGTAGGCCTCTTCTGAGGCTTTACCGAAGCATCTGCTGCTTGGGCTTTTCCAGCTGCTCTGAGTAACCTGCCCTTGAATGTCAGGTGACAGTCGGCAGCGCGACATCTTCCGTCAGGTTCTGCTGTCACTGCGGTGTCATGTCTGAACCCCCTGGTAACCTGGGCCCACCTACACAGACCAGAACAGTCCCTGGTCAGCCCTCCTTTGGGCCATTCCTCACTTGGTCACATCGGCAAAGCCTTTGTTGCCATGGAAGGTTTACAGGTTTGGAGGATTAGGGTGTGACATTTTGGGGGGGCACCCTTGTCCAATTAACCATACTTTCAGGAATGCAGGGCAAGGAAGGTAAACCATGTTGTCAATAAAATATTACCAGTATTGTAAGATAAAGGGTCTGGTTTCTACCCCCACATGCTCCTGTGTGTGTCAGAATATGTTGGGATAGTAACCCCAGACTGAGGTCCCAAGTGGAAGGGATTTACTATTTGTAACTTTTCACTCTTGTGGGGTTTTTTGTTGTTATTTTTGTTTTGTTTTCTGGTTTTACAATACAGGATTTTTCTGTGTAGCTTTGGCTGTCCTGAAACTTGCTCTGTAGATCGACTGGCCTCAAACTCAGAGATCCGCCTACCTCTGCTTCCCGAGTGCTGGGGTTAGAGGTGTGCACCGCCAGAGCATGGCTAACTTTTCACTCTTTTTTTTTTTTTTTTTTTGTTTTTTCGAGACAGGGTTTCTCTGTGGCTTTGGAGCCTGTCCTGGAACTAGCTCTGTAGACCAGGCTGGTCTCGAACTCACAGAGATCCGCCTGCCTCTGCCTCCCAAGTGCTGGGATTAAAGGCGTGCGCCACCATCGCCCGGCTAACTTTTCACTCTTAAAAATAGACATTGACGAGCTATTTCTTAGCAATTGCTCCCAAGATCATTCCACGGCAGATGCTTGCCTCTAATGTTAGAAACAGACAGTGTAAAGGAAAGCAGAAAAGCCAGGCTCAATGACAGTCCCCCAAGTAGCCGCTCCACACCAGACAGCCTCACCGTTCCCTTTTGGCAGAGTCTCACTGCTTACTGTTTGGCCCCATAGCTTCAGTTTTCTTACAAAAGGCCCTTCGACCTGGTGTGACACTGTCTGAAACACCAGCACCTGGAGGCTGCGCCAGCCTGTGCTCTGACGTCAACTGCATTTCAACGGAGAAGGGGGAAGAGGAAGAAAGGGAGGAATGAAGCGGAGTGCTGGAGGCTGGAGAGATGGCTCAGTGGTTAAGAGCACTGGCTGCTCTTCTGGAGTATCTGGGTTTGATTCCCAGCACCCGCACGGTGACTCACAACCACCTGGAAGTGCAGTTCCAGGAAATCTGATACCTTCTTCTGGCCGGTGTGGTACACAAGTGGGGCATATAGCGACACCCATGCACGTAAAACCCCATATGCAGATAATTGAAAGGCTTTGGATTTGATCCTGGAACTTAAAAGAACACATGTACAGGTAGGCTTACACACACACACACACACACACACACACACACACACACACACACACACACACATGCTGGAACAGGAAAGACAGAAAGCTAAGATTTAAAAAGAGATTAACGCAGGGGATGCAGAGGGAGCTACAGAGGGGGCTGCAGAGAGGGCTGCAGAGGGGGCTGCAGGGAGGGCTGCAGAGAGAGCTGCAGGGAGGGCTGTAGGGAGGGCTTCAGAGATGGCTGCAAACAGGGCTGCAGAGGGGGCTGCAGAGGGGGCTGCAGGGAGGGCTGCCGAGGGGACTGCAGAGGGGGCTGCAGGGAGGGCTGCAGAGGGGGCTGCAGGGAGGGCTGCAGAGGGGGCTGCAGGGAGGACTGCAGAGGGGGCTGCAGAGATGACTGGAAAAGAGGGCTGAGGAAGAAGCCGAGTCTTTGATCTAGTGTCTGGTGTGCTTATAAAGCCCGTGCACACAGTGGAGCTTGACAGCTCAGCCTTGGTGAGTGGTCAGCATTCAAGGCTGGGGCACCAGAGCAAGCCCATTACAGAGGTGCCTGGTATATTCAAGGCTGCCCATGGTTCTCTGACAGGAGAGGAGAACGTAGGGAAGAGAGGCCAACAGGAAGGAGAGAGGCTGGCAGGGCAGGAAAAGGTCTTTTACATTATACCATGTTTAGATTTTTGGTTCTCTGCCATGTCATAGGGTCTAAGGAACTTTCCACGGATTCAGGTGGGAAATTCCGAGGCTTTGTTGGGGGAAGTGTGTCTCTTTTACACCTTCCTTAAGAAAGTACTTAAAACCTACCACACATATAAAAGCCAATGTTAGCTTGCAGGTAGGATTTGGTCCACTGTTGGCCACTGGAGTTAGTGGAGGCTCTGAGGGCTTTGAAGTAGGAAATGGCAGCATGTCTTCCCAGGGCACTGGGGACACTGGACATTAAACATGTAACTCTTGATTTTACACTAGTCTTGGGCCCTTGTGGTCAGATCTGAGGGTTGGAAAGATCACTCTGGTGGCACGTGAGTTAGGTGAGATGAGACATCTAGAAAGCTATGTTGCCACTCCAGGGAATACAATAAGGATCCCAGTCATCAAGACTGAAGTCCTTTGTGTAGTACTGAGAAATCAGTGAATAAGACTTTGTCCGTGTGATGGTGTTGCCTCTCTCCTTTCCACCAACTCCAGGGGACATTCTTGACATCTGTTTGGGATGGGGCTACCAAGCGGCAGAAGGATGCTTAATTTCTGGGGTCTCTGTCCAGGTTTAACTGCACCCCGGAAAAAAACCAAATCCCCTGAGTAGAACTCATTTATCCCAGAGGCTCAGCCTGCCATCTTCTGCCCCCAGCTTCGGCAGCCCTAAGGTCAAGCCCAACATTACATTGTACTAGTCTGCACTAACGTCTGCCGTCTCTCTTGCCTTTGGAACCAGTCTCATCTGCCCTTTCGTGGAAGCATTTCCACAGAACACATAACTGCAGCCTCCAGCTTCAGGCCTGGGGACTTCTAACGTCATCCTAAGGCTACTAACTGCTGGAGTCTGTAGGGGTTTCACTCATTTCTTTGGTTGACAGACAAGCAGAGTGTCCTAGGTGAGGGTGGCAAAGTGTTTGCCTAGTGTATATGAGGTCCTGGGTTCCTCCATCTCTAGTGCTGCAGAAAAAAAAGAGTATAAAAAGAGAAGTCTCCTGTTTCAGGCGTAGAGGACGTCGGGCGACAGGAAGACTGGGGGCAGGTTTTGCTTCACTTCTCAGCCTCAGCGTGGCCTGATTGCATCATTCTTTCCGTGGGAAAAGGCTGCTTTCCTGCAGACAATGAACCTGTCTCTCTCTGGATGTTTTTGTCACTTAGGTTTCTTATGCTATCTACTGACTCAGCTCCCTTTTATCCCAGGGCCATCACCAGTTCCTTATCTGAGCTCTGCTCCTCTGTAACTGCCCCTTTCAACTGTTGGGGTTATCTTTCTCCCCCGGGATGTGACACTTTTTTTTTTCAAGGCTTGTTTGCAGTTCCCAAGCTAAAAATCATGCCTTCCCCAGCCCCCCTAAGTTGATTTAAAACTTTGATTTTCCCCAAATACTTTAATATAACTTCTTAAGTTAATTTCTTTTTATTTCATTTTTTTTAACTAGCTTAGAGAGTGACAGATTTCCTCAAACCATTTCCACACAGGTTTGGTTTTGATGACCCTCCCCTGATCCTTGCCTCTTCCCCATCTCTCTGGCACCCTCATTTTACCCTTTCATCTCTGATAACCTCCTTTCACTATCCCCCACTGGCCCCTTTCCCATCTCTGTCTAGACACATACTCACTTCTGTATAGATACCCATACATTTAGAAGCAAGGATCTACACGGGGGGAGGGGGGAACATGTGGTATTTGTCTTTCTGAATCTGGCTTACCTCAGTGTAATATCTTCTAGTTCTATCTAGTTCCGTGAAAAATCCATAATTTCATTTGTCTTTATGGTTGGCTAGAATTCCATGGTGTGTACTCTGTTTTCATTATCCACCCATCTGGCGGTGGCCATGAACGCTGATGTGGTTTCTTTGCCTTTGTGCACAAAGCAGCGATAAACCCGGATGTCCAAGGAGCTCCTTGGGGTGCACAACCCTGCACAGGAGAGGTACAGCTGGGCAGACTGTAGTTCTAGTTTGGGTTTTCTGAGGAACCTGTGCATTGATTTCCACCATGACTGCCCTGGTTTACAGCCCACCAGCGGACACGTGTTCTTTCTCCACATCCTTGCCAGAATTTGCACACCTATGTGCATATGAGCAGCGTGGATTGGGCTCGGGAATGAGTGATAATAAAAACGGAGCAGGTGAAGATGGGAGAGCTGCTCTCCACAGGAGCTGAGCGGCGGCGGGTGCTGTCTGACGTCCGGAGCATGTGGCTGGAGCGTGTGAAAGCAAGGCAGGGAAGTAAATGAGACCTGAGCAGAGTGGCTCCAACTCAACACTGAACTCACGGGCTTGAAGTGTGGCCGCCATCCTTCGAGACTCCCGGGGCTAAGAGTGGCTTGGGATGAAGTCGATAGAGTCTAATGTCAGAGTGCTTGGCCTTCATCTCAGCAGTAGATGTGGGACCTGGGGAAGTGGGTGGATGGCTCTAGGTTTCAGTTTTCCCATTTGGGCAGTGTGGGGTGTGTGGCGGGAGTGCATTCCAATCATCCTGTTATTTTGAGTATGAAATGAATGAAGTCAACTGCATCTTCTAGAGTAGAACACAGCATGTCATGAGAATGGTGTATTTTCAGAGCTTAGATATAGCCATGTTTCCCCCGGTTCTTTCCTTTCTTTAGCTGGTTGTTTAGCCATCATATTAAAACATCAGCCTGTGCCTGTGCTACCACTGTGCCCTCCTCATTACTGCTCCCTTGAAGAACTGGAGTCTACAGCTGAGGGTCTGTGGCTGTGAACCACTCTCACACACCTGACCTGGAACAAGAGCAACTAGGGTCAGGCTGGAACCTTCCCAGAGGCCTCTTTGTGAATATACCACATTTGTCAATGTATACTGACTGTCCAAATCCTTTCTCTTTATAACATTTCAAGTTCTCAGTGCCTTTGATGTATTAGAACATCAGCACAAAATCCATGAGCCACCATCCTGCCTTGACTCTGAGCTGTAACCACAGCACGAGATTTGGGTTGAAGCAAGGATAAGGAGTATTGAAGGAAGAAGTTGATCCTGGAGAATGACCTGTAGGAATCCAGACGGAACAAAGGTTAAGGAACCCAAGAGGTTTGTTAGAACAGTCTTGAACCACAGGTACTCAAAAGGCCCAGTAACCAGGGAGTTGTCTAAGTACATCAAAACCATCACAACCCAGCGAGAATTTGCTCTGTTCCCAGCTCTCTCCACTGCAGTGATCTGGTAACCCTCAGGGGCTCGTGATTCAGGCTTGGGGGTGAGCAGGTTGACTGTGGTCAGCCAGTCCTCTGCACGTAGCAGGGACAGAAGGAAAAGTACTGGCAGTGTCCTAGAGCTGGCTTCTAAAGTGGAGGCTGCACATATGGCTCTCCCAGCTCAAGTCAGAGTGGCCTCAAGATGCAAACTAGAACTTCTAGGAGCTGGAGACTTCCAAAGCCTGAGGGCCTGTGCCTGGGTGCTCTGTAACTTGTTCAAGTGAGGAGCAGTGGCTTCCCTGTGTTCGCTGACTTGGGAGGCCCAGTGTGGCCATCAGGAGGTCACCCTGCAGCTCTGTGAGATCCAGGTGAAAGTTTTGAGGTTCTCTAAGATGTTTCAGAGAGAGAGAGAGAGAGAGAGAGAGAGAGAGAGAGAGAGAGAGAGAGTGCTGAGGTCCCATTTAATATCCAGGGGTTCCCTTTCCCTTGACTTCTCTCCTTCCTAGCTACTCTCTCCTTCTTTCTCATCCCCCCACTTCCTTTTACTCTTTTTCCTTCCCTTCTTTTCCATTCCTCTTTTTGGAGAGCTAGTCTTACATAGCACAGGTTGTCCCCAAGCTTTTCATGTACTCAAAGATGACCTTGGGCTCCTCATCCTCTTGTTTCCACCTACAAATGGTGGATTTTTGTTTTTGCTACTTGAACCTAGTCTCCTTGTGTGGCCTAGGATGGCTTTAAACTCTTGACTTAGTGATTCTCCTCTTTAGTGTTATGAGTAGCTGGGACTTCCCATTTCATTGGTTGAAACAATTATCTATCAGAACTGTAACTTTCCAGTGGAAGGGTTTTAGAGACTATCAAATCTGTCACTTCTGTAGATGGAAACAGAAGGATCAAATTATGGATCCAAGGTCACTCATTTCATAGTTCCCAGTACAAGACCAGGACGACTCTAGATGGCCTACCTTCCAACTGCCAACTTCTCCTTCAGAGATGCTACAGTACCGATGCTTAGGCTGCCCCTGTTTCCTGGATGACACATTTCTCTTGTTTTCACTATGAGTCCATCAGGCCTGCTGCTATGCCTGACTTCAGGCAGCCTACTCTTCTTTAGCTGCTGGGTCTTGCTTTAGCTGTACGGAGCAGCCTCTCTGACTTTATTAGCAGTTAAAGCACTAGAACCATTGTTTTTCCTAAATTGAGCTTTTAAAGATGAGAAAACACAATGGCTAAAAGCTCTGTGCTTCGAGGTCTGGTCCTTTAGCGACCCAGCCCTCCTAGATGCATCTTCGATGTGCTTCTGGGGTGATCGTGGAGATAAGGTACTGTTACAGCTTGATTGTGCGGTGTCCCCCACAAGCTGTGTTGTCAGCTTTGGGAGGTTGTGTGCCTTTAGGAGATGGGGTCCAGATGGAAGTGGATCTACGGGGTGAGCCTTGAGGGTTGTGAGAGCCTGATCTCTGTTTCTGTTGGCCAAGTGTGAACTAGGTGCATGCGCTTCCACTGCCGTGGATGGAGTTCCTCCAGTTGTCTCCCGAGTCTTGAGACACAATTGAGTCCACCCGTATGTTGCGTCTGTCCATTATTTTGTGCAAGCAATACAAGAATAACTAATACAAATGTCAATTCTCTTCCTTTTAAAAATACAAATGTATACGAGGTGCAAGGTGGCCTGAGACCTCAGTCTTCACTGCATGCTGTGCATCGCACACCATCTCAGGGTCTGTATGCGAAGTTTAAGTGTAGGCTTCCAGCTTTGCTTTGACACTTTTCCCCATCTCCTGCCTCATCTGCAAGGGTCCCCTCTTCCACAAGTTTCTCTGCCTGGTGCTGACCTCATCTTCTCTTCTGCCTTTGGTGAAACAAACAGAGGGCAGCAGGTCTAGGGAAGTAGGCTGAGGCAACGATTTGTTTTGTGTCGTGGGCAGGGGACTGTGCCATCCTAACTAAGCATACAAACTGATGTGTTTCAGTGGATGAGTGACGGTCTAGCATGCACGACACTCTGGGCTCCATCTTCAGCAACCCATTAACTGGGCATAACGATGCATGCTTCTAACGCCTGAACTAAGAAGGCGGAGGCAGGAGGATTAGAATTTCAAGATTGCTTTCAGCCATATTGCAAGTTTGAGGCTAGCCTAGTTTACGGCGTGAGTTCCAGGACAGCCAGGGCTACACAGAGAAACTCCGTCTCAAAAATCCAAACCAAACAAGCAAATAAACAAACAAACAAACCAACAATCAATGATTGGCAGTTATGTAGACTTACCCCCAAGACTTTTTCTGTCTGTCCTTGGCACCCTAAAACATTTGTGCGTGTTTAATAATTTCTTTAAGAGGATTTATTTTGTTTTAAATGATGTATGTACATGTGTGTATGTGTGCTGGGGTAACAGGCAGCTTTGGGTAGCAGGATAGTAGGTACCAGGAACTGAACTCCAGACTTCTGTTAGAGCAGGGCACTCTTAACTGTGGAGCCGGCTCTCCCATCCCTGTATCACAGCATTTGGATGGGGAAACTGACCAGCACCTTGGGCGGGGAGGAGTGGCTCCTGGGATGCAGAGGTGTGGGAGAAACCAGCTGAAAGCCTTATGAATGGATTTCAGGCTACTTCCAGGAGCACACATTCAAGATGCCACTTTTGCTGAAAAATGAGTAAATATAGCATGTGGGAAGGAACAAAGCCTCAGTAGCGGGCGTCCCCATTGGCAGAGAGGCGGAATGCATGTGTGCCTGGAGCCTTTTAGAAACCCAGAAACAAGGGGCGCTTTGTTAGGGATGAGGAACACTCGGATGCTCTGCGCACCAGCCTGCCGCAGCCCCGCTCTGTCCTGAAGGCTTGATTTACAGGACTTAAAAAAATTTCTCACATTAACTTGATTTTTATATTAGATTTCAGATTCATGGCCAAAGCACACATCCTGGAGGAATAGTTACCTTTCTCTACTTAAAATACGGGACAACAGCATCCCCACGGAATCTTGTATTTATAAAGTGACATTTCCACATCTGCCTTGTGAATTTCCTTCTTAGTCAAGTGGCCATAAAAAAGAGGACGATAAAAACAAATGAAAAGAAATGGCTGTAATTTAAGTAAAGAATAACTTCCTTTTTATTAGGCTTAGCTCAAAACCAGGTATCATATTTATACAAACACTGGAAAATATCTAACCTATTCATACAGGTTAAGTAACTAAGCGATAAGCTTTGTAGGTAAAGTGTGTTTAAATGCTCCCATTAAAGTCAAAGAGTGCCGGGCTTTTCCACTTGGCAAATACATACCATTAGGAGACTGGAAAGGAAGACTGAGCACAGAAAGAATTTCCGGCAAACAAACTTGGCTATTCATTGAAGAGATTGTGGCTACTTTATGTTAGGGGGAGAGGAAAGCCAAAATGTCAAAATAACAAGGCTCAGATGTGAGTGGGTTTTGTTTTTTGTTGTTGTTTTTTTGAGACAGGGTTTTTCTGTGTAGTCCTGGCTGTTTTGAAACTTGCTGTGTAGGCCAGGCTGTCCCGGAACTCAGAGATCTGCCTGCTTCTGCCTCTCAGAGTTGTGTCATAGTTGTGTGACACCACTCCCTGGCCAGATGGAGTCGTAACGATACAATTTAGTTTTCTAAAAAGTCAAGACGCTTTTGCTCAGCAGCTGACTGACCAAATCAGAGGGGTATGGTAGTTCACTGGGGGTCCTTATTAAAGATCTGCAGGGACTGGAGAGATGGCTTAGAGACTGAGAGCCCTTGTTTTTCTTGCAGAAGACCTAGGTTCAATTCCCAGCACCCACATGGCAGCTCAGAACTGTCTATAGCTCCAGTTCCAGGGGATCTGATGTTCTCTTCTGATCTCCTTGGGTACCAGGCATGTACACGATGCACATACATGCATGTGAGCAAAACACCCCACATATAAAATAAAAATAAGTAAATCTAAAACAAACAAACAAAAAAAGAATATGCAATTTTATCAGTGGAGAAGGTTGGGAGATGTGGATGTGTAATCTTTCTGAGCCTGGGAACCTGTTTACATGGAGAGAGCCAAGGAACGATGCATTCACAGAGTTCCTCTTTGAATAGAATGAATTCAGTTTAGTTTTCAAACTAAGACCTAAGACCCTTTCTCCCAAACAGAAAACAAGCAAAGCAGGCAATGTTGGTGACTGCCACAGAAAAGCAGAACTACTATGGGGCCCTGAGAGTTTGTCTCCACCGTACGTTCCAGCCCTTTAAACTGGCAACTATGTTTAGTGCAGCTCACTTCAATATGCCAAGAACTATAGAGGTCTTCATGTTTTTGCTTCTTTGGGAAGGCAGATAGTATGTATTGTGTGTATATTTTTAAGGCCTTTGGCTTTAGTTTTTGCAATAAAGAAAAATATTCACAAAATAGATCAGATAATAAAAATACAGAATTGAAAATGAAAACCACATGCAACTGCTGCCAGAGGCAACCACTATTACCTTTGGTGTCTGCCCATGGCAAAGTTTCTGTTCTTTTTGTGGGGGTGAGTGTGCAGGGATTTGAGTGCACGGGCTCACACAACACATTTTATTCTTATTAAATGAATGACTTCCTGCTACACAGGTTGTTTAAAAGTCTGCTTTTGGTCACTTGACTAAGTTGTACGTTTATTTTTGGCCTTTGGTTTTGGTTTGGGTGTTTTTATTTTTCCTTGATCAGGCTCACCTCAGACACACCATGCAGCCGAGAATAATTCTGAACTTCCGGTAAGGTACTGAGGAAGGTTTAGGGGAAGCTAGGCAAACACTTTATCACCTGAGCTACGTCCACAGTCTCTGATGCTGAATTTACTATCGTTGATGTGGCACACCTCTTTCCATTATTTATTTAAATTTTTTAATTAGTATCTTTTTGGTTTTTCAAGACAGGGTTTCTTTGTGTAACAATCCTAATTGTACTGGAACTAGCTCTTGTAGACCAGGCTGGCCTCGAATTCACAATGATCCACCTGCCTCTGCCTCCTGATCGCTGGGATTAAAGGCGTGCACTATCACTGTCCGGCCTGAACTCTTTTTTGCTTTCTTCCCATTTTTAAAATATGACATTTTAGCAGCCATATGCATTCCATTAGCTCAAAAATAGTAAAATTAATTTAATCAGTTCCCTATTGATTAAACATAAACAATACTATATTAAATATAGTAAAATATAGACAAAACTATATTAAATGTTAGGGAAACATTATTTTACACTCATTTGATTTTTTAAGGATTCATTTTAAGTTAAATATTTACATTATGGAACATGTATGTGAATATTTATTTAATATATGTGATGTATATTGATATTTGTGATTTAGAAATTATTCATCCATTTGTTGTGCATGTGTATCCATGTGTTGTCAGACTTGGTAACAAGAGACTTCATTCGCTGACCCCTTATATGTAGGCTGTTTTTATACAGTTACACATTACACAACTGTGGAGATGAATTCTGAAAAAGAAAGTACCAGGCAGTTGAGCTGCAGGAGCACGGCAGAGCGGACTGACGGGAGCATGGCAGAGCGGGCTGATGGGAGCACGGCAGAGCGGGCTGACTTACAGGAGCACGGCAGAGTGGGCTGACTTACAGGAGCACGGCAGAGCGGACTGACGGGAGCATGGCAGAGCGGGCTGACTTACAGGAGCACGGCAGAGCGGGCTAGCAGGAACTAAGGCTGCTAATATCATCCTGCAATATAGTGCGATAGGCCCACGATTGTACACACTGTGTGCAAGCAAAACGTGTGTGTATGTGTGTGTGTGTGTCTGTGTCTGTGTGTGGCCATTGTTTTATGTTAACATGACTGGGTTGAGGGGTACCTCAGAGAGGGGAAAGCTTTATTCTGGGTTTCTCTGGACGGTAATTCAGGAAAGACTCAGCATTTGAATGAACAGACTGAGTAAAGACCTTCCTTGGCTGCTATCATTGAGCTGCCAATTCTTTGAAGAGTAAAAAGGCAGAGGAAGGCCTGAGTTTGAACCCAGTGTAAAACCGGATGCAGCAGCCTGCATCTGTAATCCCGGTGCTCCTACAGCTGGATAGCAGTCTAGATACGAGAATCCATGAAGCACCGAAACCCCTAGCCTGTCCTATGAAACAGCGTGTAGTGGTATACACACACACACACACACACACACACACACTTTACTTTAAAAGTCAGAGAAAGCAAGAATCTCCCTTCTCTTCCTAAACACATCTTCCTTTGCCATTAAAACATCAAAGCCCAAGTCCTCTGGTCCCCTCTGCTCTACAACCCAGTCTGCTGCTCCCACCACCCAGCCCTTTTCCCGGCCTTTGGTTCTAGCCCGGGGTTACACCGCTGGCTTCTGGGGCCTCCGGCCTTTGCATGTGAACCCTACCACCAGCGACTCTGGCTCTCCAGCTTGCAAATGGCTGTCATGGGGCTTCCAGCCTCCATGTCATGTGAGCTGATTCCATAATACATCCTTTCTTTCCTACCACTGTGGATGGTATTGCTTCTGATTTTCTTGACTATCCAGACAAACACAAGCTACGGTCAACTTTCCCGTTAGGAAGGTCTAATAAATTTACCCACGTGCACAGATGAGGAATTTTTGTTTCATCTTGGCAGTCTTGACAAATTTCTTGTCAGTCTGAGAGGTAAAAGTGAACACATGGATTTGGTATCCATTTCTGTGGTCAGTGACGTCAAACATGCTTTTAAATGTGTGGTCATTGGTATTTCTTACACCAGTTGCTTGTACTTGCCTGTAGATATCTGAGTTTTACCCAAACACAACATCAACAGTGGGGAGGTGTTTCAGGGTACGAGTGCTTCCTGTGCAAATCTGAGGGCCTGAGTTCAAATCTCCAGCACCCATGTAGAAGTGGGGTATGGCCTGAACTACCTATAACCCTAGCACCGTGCAGAGTAGAGACAGGAGGATCACTGGGACTTACTGGCCATTATCAGCCGAGCTCCACAGCCAGGTTTGGTGAGAGAACCTTTCTCAAGGGAATAAGATGGCAAGGGGAAGAGTGGGACACTGGGCATCTTCCTTTGGCTTCTGTGCTAGTGCACCTTTCCATTCCCTGCGACATAGGAGCATAGCACACCCCTACACCCCCACACACGTACACATGCATGCACATGCATACTTGTGCATACTCACACACACAAAACAAACCAATCAAGCAAAAAGCATGCATTACAACCCTATCCATGCAGCTGCCCTAGGTAAAGACCTCTAAGATGTCTTTAACTTTTCCGGGCTTCTGCATCCACTCTGTAGATCAATTTATTTCTTCCATTTCCTTAGCCGCTGACCAAGGGCAGGCTTCATTTCAGTAGGCTCCTGATTGTTAGCAAAAGGCCGTAAGCAGCTTGCATTTTGTAATGTCTGAGTTGAGTCTCTCCACATCCCTTACCAGGCGTAACTTACTCATTTTTGTATTCTCAGCTCCCGATTTCTAACCAAACACACACTCTAGGTACTTGGTTAACAAAAGGCGATGTTGGCTTTCCCGTTTCCTGTCTATCTCCTCTCCACAGACTTTTATACCCTCTCCATAACTGCCACACCGAAACACTGTCAGAGTGCCATAGTCACTCTGCTCTTCACTGTGGCTGGAATTGTTAAAGCACAGGGCTTTCACCTCTGCACTGGTGGCGTTCCGCGTCGGAGAAACCTGCCAAGCAGCAGCTGTTCTTTGCTCTGCAGGTACTCTGTGACTTCCTCCGCTCCTCCTCACCAATGCCGGAACCACTCTCCTCCCCGTCTCTACACCTTGGTGCCGCCCACCACATATGCAAATCTACAGACACCATTACCATATTCCACGGAGGGTAACTCACCCCAAGTAGAGGATCACAGGCCTACACAAAAACGTAAAAAACAAGTTATGATGTCTTCTATGATCTTGCCCAGGCCGCCTTTCCAGCACTCTTGGTTACGTTGGAAAAAAACGTGGGGTCTTGATTCTGAAAAGAGATAACATGTTGTAAACAAAACAAAAAACAAAACAAAACAAAACAAAACCCCTGCCTGCCATTTAGATTTCCTAGGAAACAAAAGTTATAGTGAGAAGGAGAAAAATATCCACCCCGTGGAACTTCTGGCCACTTTCCCTGTGTTGGGATTTTGTACTTTGGAAATGAATTGTCCCTGGCTGCCGAGTTGCCAAGATCAACAGGAATCCAGCAGGGATGTACCTTTGATGTCTCTTGGGCTTATTAACTGGAATGGGGTGAGAATGGAAGTCTTTCTGCAGGAGACATCCAGAGGATGTGAGCACGCACCACAGGCCCTAACCAGGTCACACTCACCTCGTTGAGGCTGAGCAGAATCAGGGTCAGAAACAGCAACACAACGGGGATGTTTCTGGTCATTTTTTCCCCCTCAAATCCACCAGAAGGTTCCTGGGGAATTTTCTGACAAACTCTGCCTATGTCCAGCATCTACAAGACAAGAGAACATTTATGTTACATTTTTTTCCCTCCCCACTAGTTACTCTGACAATCCCAAGCCCCACTTTCTCCTCTGCTCGATTGACATCTGAGAAGGAGACCACAAGTGCATACCATTTTATAGGCTGGCCTGATTGAAACCAGTTCTGCCTAGAGACTCCATCATGAAAGAGACACACGGTTTTTGTCAGGAGACTGGCTACTAGCAAAAAAAGGTTTTGATGCTATTGCTAGTGAGAAATTAGTAACTAGATCCTTGGTCCATTTTGTGCCAACTTTATAATTATACCGCCTCAGTGGTGAGCCAGACCTTCGAGCCAAGGGTAATTTAGAAACTTTAGCTTCGACATTCTCCTTTTCCTTTAATGTTCATCTCTGCTGCCTTTCCATCTTCATTCAAACATATAATTTTCCTCCATTCCTTCCTCATCCTGGTTCCTTGTTTCTCACAGGAAGAATGCTTCCCCTCATCTCGAGACATGGTGGGCAATAATCAAGGTTGTGTATACACAGACCTAATTCTAGGCCACGCTGACACTCTGCAAGAGTGCCGTCAGTGTGGGTTCATGGCGTGACCTCAAGGCTGGGAGAGGAACACATGGCCTTGTATTGTGTCCAGGCCGCCTGTGTGTGTGTGGGAGAATTATTCTTTCTCCTTAGTAGAGGAGCACGTGGGTGATTATTTTCTCAGACACTGGAGTTCTTCCGCGATTCTCTATAACCCTTTTCAGAAGTCTTCTAAATAGAAATATTTATTTAATATTAAAAATGAAAAATAGGCTTTCCCTAATGAGAATGTTCTAGTTTCTTAGTAAGCAGGTATGCAATCAAAATACTTGGGAGGCTGAGGCAGGTTAGCAAAGACTCCAGGCGAGCATGGGCTATACAGCAAGAGCCAGCCCACCCAGGAAATCTCAAAAGCAGAAAGGTAGAAAGAAAGAAGGGAAGGAGGGAGGGGAAAGAGAATATTCTAGTCTTGCCTTGTGTTTGCATCTGTTCTCCCTGCCCTATTGTTTTCCTTCGCCCAGCTTTTCTTTGTGTTTCCTTTCTTTAAGTGCTACATTTGGAGTATACATGAGTGTGTACATACATACGTGTGTGTGTTCACATGAAACTCTAAGTACACCTTAGTATCCTACATATTCTGTCTTCCCAATCATCTGCCTTTGAGTAGACTACTCTCCAAACCAGCCTTGATCCCTCCCGCAGTGCCTTCTTTATATTTGACCAGACTTCCTCAAAAACACATCGATTCCTCCAAGAGGAATCTCCTCTGTCTCCAAATTCCAGAAGGCCTCTCCTGTAGTGTGTGACTGTGGGACTCCCTCATTCTTCTTACCTGACGGTGCGTCTCCTCCAGAACTGCTTATGGTTTTGCCTCCTGTGCTGTTGTTACTGTTCTTTGGAGATAGGATCTCACTCTGCAGCCCAGGCTAAGATGTGAGCCTCTATCTCAGCCTCCCCAGGGCTGGGATTACAGTTGTGCGCTCCCATGCGCTCACCCTCCCTCCCTGCGCCTCTGATGGTCCCCCAAAGTCACTCAGGTTGGCCATGTGTTGTTGCCTGTGATGCTCTAGCTAGTGAACCCTGGGTCCTCAGCAGAGGAATCGGGCTAGAGAGCCGCTGCCACATGGCCGCCCACCGTGGTGCGGAGGGAGGGCAGCCAAAGTTCCCTTTGGAGACAGCTGGTTTCCATTTCAGGAGTCTCAACATTGTGGCTTAACTGATTGTCTTTTCACCTCTAGGTTGGTCTTACTCGTAGCTAAAACATAACTGAGTATTTTCACTGAGCCCTTCAGGGTCACTGCTCCAGCACAACGGGTTGTGTGCCCTAGCTGTGTGTCTTGTCACACAGACACTGTCGGAGTTCAGAAGCCGCACCCTCACTTCTAGACCAAAGGAAAAATGAAGGCAGTTTTGTTAAGGGAAACTGGTTAGCAAAAACTGGCTGGTGGAATTATTACTAAATGGCTTTTCAATTTGTCTCATTGCTCTGTAAGAAGCAAGCTTATTCAGCAGCTTATCAGGGTGCAGTCCCCTGTCCAGAGATAAAGCCAAATCCACAGGATTCCTGTGAATGGTGAGGTTTGGAGGTTGGACCTTCAATACAAACCGCAGGCTGTACGTGGCTCGGCAGGGTTGCCCTCAGTGCAGAAAACAACCCACCCTTGGGCGGTGGATGAGGGTGAGACACGTTGACAAGTGAGAGTGTGCTTAGAGGTCCACGCTTGCCTGTTCTCAGCACCCTGTCCCCAGGGAGTTCAAGGATATAACGATCATTCAGGGTTACCCTAAAGTAACTACGTGAAGGAGAAGCCATTATCTGTATTAGGCTTGCCAGATAAGTTACATACTTATGAACACCATGTAACAGCTGTCAGCAAGCCTCTTGGAGACATATGAACATACTTACAGTATAGGCACATGTGTAGAACATATCAAGCTTGTATCCTATGCAGAAAAGAAATATCCGTGTGGGACTGGTGATGGTAAATTAGGAAGATCATTTGCCACTTAGTATAATGGCCTACCTGGCGGGAGAAGAGAACCAAACGCTCTTTTCTGATCTCTCTACAGGGGAAGTGGCATGTGTATACCCACACACATACACACAAATGTTTTATTTTTTTTTTTAAAAAGCAATACTTTTGTGTCTTTTTATCTGTCTATATGTGTAACTTGGTTCTGCAAATGCCAGCATCAACAATGACTTGCTGCTCCCTGTCTCATTGCCATCTGTCTGTCCATCAGTGAAGAGAGGAGCTGGACCAGCCTTGTGTTTGGTGGGAAGATCTCTGCCTTGTGCCTGAACGCTAGCTTTCATTCCTGTCCTCTGGGCTCTGTTCTGGGTATGCAGCTGGCCGTCCGTGAGAAGGCGTGCTGGGGTGTGACCAGAGCCCCACAGTTCTGAAGCCTCTGATCAGCGTTCATGTTTGCACACAGCCAGGTTAGGAACAGGCCAGGAAGCAAAGCAAAATGATCAGTTAGTAAGTGCATGTGTTCGTTGTGAGGCACGTGGCCTTGTGTGCAGCCACTCTGGCTTCATATACACAAGACCTTTGCCTCAGTCTTGGGCAACATCCTTCCCGGGCAACCTCAGTTAAGGCCCTTTTGGGTCTCATTAAGGTCTCTTTGGTCTTGCACACAGCTGTGGCTACTCTCTTTGAAAACCGGAAGTGGCTGACTATAACCTTTCTGATAATTCCAAGGTCCTCAGCTGGCCGTCTCATTCCCATGGCTTCTCGCCGCTTTTCGTTTTCATCTCTGTTTCTAGGAGTCTCTCTCTCACAGGTCCTCCTTCCAGGAAGGATGATCTTCTACTGACTTTTCCCACGCAGGGGTACCCTGCCCAGCCATACCTCTATTCTTGTCTCAACCCTGACGTGTGTCACACATGAAACACCTGCTGTGCGATACCTTCTGATCTCACAGCTCCTGACCTCAGCCGACTCTGACCTCAGATCAAGACTGGCCTCTGCCTTCTAGGTGTCCTGGTGAGGCAGCTCGGGAGAGATTCTTCCTTCCTCTGGTTTCAGAGTTATTTCTGTCCGCACCACTGTGTTCTACCTTGTTCTCACACGGGAAGAAGTTGGGGGTGTCTGGGGAGCAAAGGCTGGTAGCATGCAACACAGAAGACAGTCCAGAAGATATCTAGAAGGAGAACAAGCAGAAGATATTTCCACAGGGTTTTAAGTATGTAGGAGGGGATGGCGCTTGCATGCTCCCAGATGATGGGACAAGCGAAATGCCTTTCTGGGGGAGGGCTGTAAAAGTCCTCTTCCTGGACACTCCTTTTATGGTCGCTTCAGCCTTGCTTGGTGAAATTTGGGGCAGACCCTGGCCAAACAGGGCTGGCTTGGCGTTTAAGAGCACTTGACGCTCTTCCAGATTTGGCTCCTAGAACCCACATGTTGACTAACAACCTTGTGTAACTCTAGTTCTAGAGTATTTAAATCCCTCTCTGGCCTCCATGGGCACCAGACACAAACACACTGTGGGGGCACACACATATATGGAGGCAAAACACCAAAACATGTAAAATAAAAACCATTAAAGAGAAAGAAACTGGTTAGAAGCGTCGCCCCAGCCTCTAACATCCTTATCCAAAAAAAGTCTGAAATGTTTGTCTGGGGCTTCACCCCAGCCCCTGGCATCCATTTTGGAATGTTGAGTGGAAATCTCCATTTCAAGCCCCGCCCCTGGGAGTTGCCTCAGTCCAGACTCCACCTCTGAGAAAGTCCTCCAAACGGTGACCCCTCCCCAGAGAGGGTCAAGACCACTCCCACAGGCTATTTAAACTGTCCTCCAGTTTTATGTGGTCTTCCTGGTTCTCCTTTCTCCCTCTCTGTGTTTTTTTCCCCCAGGGCTACCTGGGAGCACTGGTGTCCATTAAACCTGGGCTTCTTCTAATTTGGTCTGATTTGGTCTAATTTGGATTATTGCATCGGCAGAGAGGCCATACTGCTCCGGAAACAAAACAAAACAAAACAAAACAAAACAAAACAAAGCAAAACTTAACAAAAACACCTCCACATGATCCATAATTCAAGGATGTAAGGCCTTTAAAGATATTCAGATACATACATACATATATACTTACACACACACACACACACACAGAAAGAGAGAGAGAGAGAGAGAGAGAGAGAGAGAGAGAGAGAGAGAGAATCGGTGTTGTGATTTGAACTCTGGTCTTCACAATTGAGGAGCAAGCACTTTTTTTCAATATTAAAGATATTGATATTATAATTACAACATTTTCCCTTCCATTTCCTCCCTTCAAACCTCCCCATGTGCTGACCCTGTGCTCTCTTACAAAGCCCCTCTTTATCTAATTATTGGTGTGTGTGTGTGTGTATCTGTGTATGTCTGTGCACATTCTGAAATACATAAGCACATCATTCTCAGACTGAATAATGTTGCTTGTACAAATGATCAGGGTTGTCTGTTTGGTATTGGATATAACAAAGGGCTGTACCCTGGAAAGACTGTTCCTCCTGCTCTCAGTGCCCCTCACTTGCCGATAGTTCACTGTCGGGGCTGAGGTCTCTTGAGCTTTCCCCTGTATGTGTACGTGTCTATTGGTGTAGTACTTGCTCAGGTCATGCACAGGCATCATGTTAGTCAGATTTCCTGGGTGGGCTTCCCCACATTTCTAGGAGACAGTGTCACAGCTAATTCTACTTCTCTGGTTCTTACAATCTCTCTGCCCCCTCCTCACAGTGGATCCTGAGTCCTAGGAGCTGGAGTTGGGTTGTAGATATATCAGTTGGGACTGGGCTCCACCACTCTGCATTTTGATAAGCTGTCATTTTCTGTAAGAGTCTTCAAAGAGTCTGTTGCAAAGCGAAGGTTGCTTGATGAGGAAGAGTTACACTTACCTATGGGCATGAGGATGACTATTTAGAATGTAGTTAGGGATTACGCGGGTCATAAGTGGCTGTTGTAGGTTCTTGTCTAAGATCTGTGTCTTCAGTAGCCCCGGGTAGTTGGCTAGGTTTCTAGATTTTTGCAGTTGCTCCAGGTTGTGGACTCATATCTGAAGATTTGGAGTTAGTAACCTCAGATAAGAGAGAAGATACAGTGTTTGTCTTTCTGGGTCTGGTTCATCTCATCCAATGGGATCTTTTCTAGTTCTATCCATTTTTCCGTAAGTTCATGGTTTCGCTTTTCTCTGCAGCTGAACAGTATTCCATTTGAATGTGTGTCACATTTCGCTGTGCATTCGTCAGCTGAAGTACATTTAGGTTCTTTCCACTCCCTACCTACTGTGAAGAGAATACACACAGCTGAGCGTGTCATCTGTGGAGCAGGGGGTTAAGTCCTTTGGGCATATGCCAAGGATTGTATAGCTGGTTCCTACGGTTTATTTTTAGCTTTTTTGAGGATTCTTCACACTGATTTGCAGAGTGGCCGAGCAGTTTGCATTCCCACAAGCAGTGAATGAAGATCCCCCCCCCCCCGCCTCCCCTCCCCCCCCTCCCCGCCCTTCATCCCCTCCAGCATTTGTTGTTGGTTGTTCCGTTGAATTTTGATTAGGGGAAAATGAAATCTCAAAGATTTGCATTTTCCTAATTGTCAGGGATGATGAATATTTTTGGAGATATTTCTCAGTCCCCCATTTTTTTCTTCTTATTTTGAGAACTCTCTATTCAGATTCCAAGCCCATTTCTTGAAAGGGGCATTGTTTTTTGACTTTCTGTTTTTAAAGCTCTTTATATATTCTGGATATTAATCCTCTGCCAGATGTATAGCTTGCAGCAAACTTTTTTGCTGAGCCTTCTCTCCAGCCCATTAGACCCCCCCTTTTTTTAAAGGCTCATTTTTTGGGGAGGTGGGCTGGGTTTTTATGACATCTAGCCTTCCTAACCACAGGGCAAGTTTGGCCCAAAGTTTTTAAACTTTGCCCTCCCTTTGTTTGTCTTAAGTCAAGAATTATCAGAGTAAATCTCTCAACTCTGCCAGGGGGCCTCTTAACTCATCTTTTACTGGATTCTGGATAAGGCTTGTCTATATCTCAGTTACTTTGCTTCTTTTTTTTAATAGGAAGCTCTACTCAGAGATCAAAGGCAACCTGCAGCAATTTATGAGAAAGGAAGGAAGTGGGAGAGGCATCCCCAGCTTTCAGGAGGTGTGCTTTTAGAATTGCGAATCTATCAGAAATAGCTGACAGTTGCTGTGCTCATTAGGGCTGGGACAAGGTACTGCTTTTGAGTGTGGGAAGTGGGACACGTGAACCCCTTGTCGGGAACACTGGGCTTCACCCACACCGCAGTCAGCAGATGCTGCCTGAACCTCAGGGTCACCTGGGTTCCTTTGGTTATATGTTTCTCTATGTCACATATGCAGCATGGGTCTTGTAGTAAGCAAGGGCTGTCCCACTTAGCATTCAATGTCGGGCTTCCTTTGGAATAATGCAGATGCTCCGTTCTTGTCTTACAATTTAACCCCCAACCCCCTGCCCCAGTATGTTTTACCCCTTCATATCTCAGAGGGCTTACTGGTGTCCTGGGGCTCAAAGGGTACTCAAATAATCTATGTGCTGGTGTTAGCATTTCCTTAATTTGGTCCTTCCTCTCTCTGACTATAACTGTACTTTCAAAGGGTCTTAAAACAAAAATTGGGGATGCTTCAGACATCAGAGGACCTAAGCTAACATTATTTGGGAGACAGTTTCTGCTTCTGAAGGGCCTTTGGACAACATACACAGAGATTCAAGCCGAGTAAACAGGAAGGAGAGGACTCACTTTTATTGCTTGACAGTTTAAAGGAAACATTTTAAAGAAATATTTTGAGACTTTCTTTTTCCCTTTTAAAAGCATGTGAGGTTATTTTTAGGAGGGTGGGTGGCTGGTTCAGGGGAGTATGAGGAACATGACATCACCTTGCTATTTGGGGAAGAGTCAGAGGGTGATGCCAGGTTGGGTCGGTCTAGGTTTGATTCTGTGTATTTAGAAGTTGAATCGAGTGTTTTTTGTAGCTCTTCACTGGAGACGGGAAGGATAATATTTATCCAAAGCGAATTTGTAAACTTCATCTTCATTTGAAGGTCTGGAGTGTACACTGCTCTTCTGCGCTTGAAAGCCCCGATGCCCATTTTCTCCAGGGCAGATTCCAGGAGCCAGACTCTGCAGGCAGCTTCCCAGAGGCCTGTAGGCTCCTCCAGGCCCCTGCCAGCCTTATCTCAGGTCAACTGGCCAGGCATTTCCACAGCAAATCCTGAACCTGCACATTTTTGCTGTTGATAAAGGCACTTTGGACAGGGAGGTGGACAGGGTGGTGCATGGCTCATGTCTTTAGATTGCCTAGCTGATGCTCTCTCTATAAGATGCTGTCAGCAACTCTCCTATTTCTAGCCACCTCTTCTAGAGGTTTTGGAACAGTTCTCCCTGAATGTGGATATATGTACAGGATGTCTCAAAAGTAGCGCTTCCCTTATAGGGAACAATGCGCCTTTTAAATGGCCCACCTCCCCCTTGGAGACAGATGAATACTTTTGTGTGTGGATTGCAAAGGACTCCAGTGATGTTTGCCATGCTCTTTTCTAAGCTTGTACTGTAGAAAGTAGCGTTTTACTCTCTGTTTGTAACCTATTTATGGGTCTCTGATAGATGGCTAGTTTTTGGCAGGCTTGAGATAAGCCTGGGTCAAGAAAACAGCTTGCTCTTGTCTCCTCAAGTCTAGCTCCTCCTGCCTATCAGTTATTTCCTCCCCGTTATCTTCAAACACTCCCTTGCAGAGCTGGCCAGGAGGAGGAAGGTTGGCAGGGATCTGGCTCTGTTCTAAAACAGGCCCTCCCCCCACCACACACACACACACACACACACACACACACACAGACTCAACCTTTCTTCTTTATTACCACACAGATCTCTCTGCAAGCTGGTGGGGGTGGGGGACATCAAGGACTCTGTTCCCCCTTTAAAGAAGGGTCTCTGAGAGGTTTCTAATCAGCTCACTGTCAGCCTGCTTCCTCTGATTAGCTTAAACAGGTCCACTTGAGGTTCAAGACTGCCAAGTCCCTATTGAGGTTTAAAACAGCACTGGGAAAGCACTGGAGCAGCAGGGAAGCCTGGAGCTTCCAGGGCTTATCCTGCCAGGAGATCTCAGCCTGCAGAACCAGACCGTTCTTATTGAGTAAATTAGTGCTTCCACTACCTGGAGGAATGTCTACTCTACACGGTGCCCCCCACCCTTCCTAAGCTCCCCCCTCACTCAAAATGTACGCTTGACCTCTTTCTCCTTCAGCCAGCCTGGCCTCTGAGGCTGAACCCTCTGTGTGCTGTTTCAAATCTTTGAAGCACTAATGGATAGTTTCCTAACTGTACCTTAAAAAAAAAAAAAAAAAAAAGTAAAAGAAAGTGAGATACGTTATCTCTGGCCAGCTCAGACTGTGGGGACAGGAAGTCTCTGCTGTGGTGACTCTGGGGGTCCTTGGGTAACAGTTGCTTTCTGTTCTGTCTTCAAAAAGGAAGGCTTTTGTTAACCATTAGCCATGGACAAGAGTGTGTCCATTTCAGCAAAATTAATAAGAGATAGCGTTTTTCTTCCTTCTAAATGGCCCCATTGGTAATTAACATCGCTTCTCATTATTCAACTTGAAAAGCTTTCCAGGCTCCCTGTGACCTTGCCTGGCTTTGTTAAACTGTGGCCTCCAGCCTGGGAGAGAGACCTAAATGCAGGAAAAACACTCCAGATACCAACTACACAGACGCTTCAGAAATCAGTTGGCAAATATTTATTGAGTGCCTTCTGTGTGGGGCTACCTCGTTGAAACAGACAGTAGACCCCTGTGGAAGGGGCCTTGGAAGGGAAAATAAAAGGGGATTTGTTTAAAAATAGAGCCCTCGAGATAACAGAGCTATGGTGACCACAGGATAAGGGCCATCCAGGGCTGTGCCGAGCGGGGGCCAAGGAGGAACTGAGGAAATATTACAGAGCGGAGTTTTTTGGGGAAGCACTTGTGTTGGTATTTAGAGCACAGAGAAGGTGCAGATGTTTGGCTAAGTTCTCCACACTCCAGGAAAGGGGAGAGCCCTGTCAAGGATAGCTGAGACTCAGGCTCAGGAAGACACGCTGTTTCCTTTCTTAATGAGGGGCGTACTTGCACACCTGGCCCCACGAAGACTTTGCTCTAGTTTAGTAATAGATTCTAGTTTAGTCAATTCCTCCCAAAAGTACGGGAAATGTTTCCCTGCCAATCCCATCCTGCACCCCAAATCCGGCTAGTGCCCAGAGGGCTGTTTGGTCACCGAAGTACAAATGTCACTTGGGGGCTAGATAAATTAGACTCCATATTTTATTTGTCATTAACCCCAAACATAGTGTTTGAATAGCTGCCAGCAGCTAGGCAGTGGTGCACACTTTCAATGCCAACACTCAGGAGGCAGAGGCAGGTGAATCTCTGAGTTTGAGGCCAGCCTGGTCTACAGAGTGAGTTCAGAGTGACACAGAGAAACCCTGTCTCGAAAAAACAGCAACAAAAACAAACAAACCAAAAAAAGAAAGAAAGAAAGAAAGAAAAAAAGAAAGAAAGAAAAATTCACTGTCAACAAAATCCCACATGTCCAGGACGGAGAGAAGAGTAGGGCCTTCGGAGATGTCTAATGGTTTGTACAAAACCAAGAGCCTTCTTTCATGACCCTTTCATTTCTCCCCCTTTTTCCTTCCTCCTCTCATTGCCCCCATTCCCCTTCTGCGCCCTCCCTTCCTCCCTCCCTCCCTCTCCTCTCTGTCCTCTTTCTCCCTGGTACTAAGGATCAGACCCTTAGGAGCAATGGAAGCAAGGACTCTGCCTCAGAGACCCCCACTTTTTGCATATGTGTGTGTGTGAACATGGCATGATCTACACACAGAAGTCAGAGGACAGTGGGTGGGAGTTGGATTTTCTCCTTCCACCTTGTGAATTCTGGGATCCAACTCAGGTCCTCAGGCTTGGGACAAGGGCCTTTATCACTTCTTCTTCTTCTTCTTCTTCTTCTTCTTCTTCTTCTTCTTCTTCTTCTTCTTCTTCTTCTTCTTCTTCTTCTTCTTCTTATTTTTCTTCTTCTTCTTCCTCTTCTTCTTTCTCTTCCTCTTCCTCCTCCTTCTTCTCCTCCTCCTCCTTCTTTTTTTTCCTAATCCTTTATTTCCAAAATCTCATGATGTGAAAATATAAAGGCCCTCACAATGAACAGGCTATCTCAGGATTTTTATCCACCTAATTTTTCTTTACTAGAATATTTTGCTTATTTCACCACTGCTGAGCAAAATGGCTCAAAATGTGACGCAGAGGTGTGTGGGTGGGAACCAAGGAAGTCACTCCAGTTCCGCCCCAGGTTACTGGTAACAATAAGATACTGCTTGGTGTCTAGATGGAGAAGACAAGAACTGACAAGAATTAAGAGGAAAATATGAAATTTGGAGACCGGCTGTTGGGGTTAAAACAGGCTCCCAGATTCTTTAGGTGTTCTGTGCAAAACATCCTTTTCAGTGTGAGCAGCAGCTACCTCCGAGGCCACCCCTCCCCCGACCTGGAAGCCATCTCTTCGGATGTCTGAGTCACTTAGAGTTGTGGGACCGGGCAGAAACATAAACAGAGAGGAAAGCTGTTCGCCACCAGCACGCAACTTTTTACCTCCTCTGGGCCCTGAGAGAAGCCCTCCCTCTTTCTCTCATGCACACAAGTGAGAGAATTTAACAAAGAAATTTCAGAAAATGCTTCTATTTTCATCATGGAAAAGGGTCTGTGGCTGGACACGAACTAGGCTGTCTGCTGACTAGCAAAAGTGACTTGGGGAGAAAGGGAGGGCCAGGAAGCAGACTGGATGGCTGGGGGTAGAAGCAGGGAGAGGAGAAAGGAAGGGGGTGGGGGATGGCAGGGAGGAGGGGAGGCAAGGGGAGGAGGCAGGGGGAGGGGAGACAGGAAGAAGGCGGCAGACCTGTTGGATCCTATCCTTAGGAGTGTTAGGGATTTGAATGTATAAACATTTTCTCTTATTTTCTCACACTGTACACATTTAGTTGTTGAGACAGGATCTCACTATGGAGCCCAGGCTGGCTTCAACCTCAAGACAGTCCTCCTGCTTCTCGAAGCCTCCCGAGTGCTGGAATTTCAGGCATGAACCACCATGACTGGCAAGAAATTTGAAACATCTAGTAAAGGAAGAACTAAAGGAGCAGGGAGAAAACTTAGCAGTGAAAGTGTGGGCTAAGGATTCCCCTCTCTCTTCTTTGGCAGTCTCCTTGTGAACTTCAGCCTGAGACTGAACCCCGACACCTCATGCCTCTGCTTCCTGAGTGCTGGGATTATAGGACTGTGCGCTATGCCTAGCCCACACTTCTGTTCTCTGTGAAACCACATGACCACTAAGAAACAGAAGGTCTCCTTCCTTGACACTTGATAGCAAAGGGTTCTTCCATGTGGCTTCAGTGGACATTAGAAATGTGTCTAAAAGCTCACTGCTGGATACGATTTATAGGAGCCCATCGGTTTGGCTAGAACAGCTAAACTAGGCTTGATCAACCAGGTCAAAGTAGTGCCACTCACACCAAGGAACCCTACTGCCAACCAGAAACTGATGTTGACTTCACTTTCCAGGAAAGGAGACAGAGAGAGGGAGAGAGAGCTGAGAGCATGAGGGTCCCCTAGTCTACAAAGATGAGAAAGTCCTGTTTTCCTTGGCTTTCTTTATTGGCTTTGAGTTACTGCAGCGGAATAACTGAGTGGATCAGTTTGAAAAGAATGCTTTATTTAGCTCCCACTCTTGGATATTTCAATCTGGGGTTGGTTGCCTTTGGGCCTGTGGTGGGTAGCATATCACGTTTGGAGTTTATAGCAGAGGAAACCGTTTCCTTCATGGAAGCTGGGAGCAAAGAGAAGAGCGGCTGGAGTCTGAAATTCAGTGTGAAAATGAGATTGTTGATTTCTGAGGACCTGAACCTCCACCTTTCAACGTTTGCACACGTGGAAGGCCAGCCTCAGAAACCCTGGAAGGCTGTGGACTCATTAAATTAACACAGGAATGTAGTAGGTGCCCTGTAGAACCTTCTCGGTGAACAGCATTGTGATTTAAAAGGGAGTTTGGTGAGTCTGAGGCCAGCTTGGACTGCAGAGAAAGATCCTGGATCAAAACCCAAGCAAACGTGAAAGCAAAAATGAAGTGGTAACAAAAACAATATATTCAAGCCAGCGATGATAGCGCTCAGTCACGGGCCCAGTGGCTATGAAGGCTAAGGCAGGAGGATTGCTAGGGCCCAGGACTTCAGGGCCATCCTGGGCTTAATGAAACTCCATCTCAAGGAAAACAAAAGTGCCTTTTAAAGAGGAGGTATTAACCAGGCCTGTCCAGGAACATGTGCCAGGGTGCAGAAACTGATAGAAAGACTTCAAACCTTTTATATCCTTGCTTGTTAATTTTGAAGTAGGCTCTCTCTATTGTAGCATAAGAAGCTTAGAAATGATGCTCCTCATGTCTCAGCCTTCACTGCTGAGAGGACACTGTGTGCCACCATGTTCTGCTTCATATAGGTTTGAAGGCTGCATAGGAAATAGTCTTGTTAGCATTTGAAAAAACTGCCCCGAATGTTGGTTAATACAGAAGCTCACAACTGGCCAAAGAGTAGATAAAGTGTCTTCAGAGTGCTCAGGTACTTCTGCATCACAGCCCTTCCCTCAAGAGCAGAAGGATTCTAAGAGCCAAAAGTAGAGGAGGACAGGGGCAAAATGACAGTAATACCACAGACCATAGTTCAGAGTCTGTGATTCATGTAAGGAGAGGAAGGAGCAAGGAGCGAGGGGCTGCACCACCCAGTCATTTACAGCAGGCCTCCCCAGGCTCTGCTCCGCCCTGCTCCTTAGGGCGACCTAATTGCACTGACAGATGAGGCAGGAAAAGGGTTTGCATAACTTGTGCTGGGACAGTCAGCTCCTCCATGATTGCAAGCCGGCCTGCTGGATTTCATTCTTCCCCAAAGGTAATGAGCAATGCCTTTAAAGACAGACAGGAAGTTGCATTTGGTGGTCCGCTCCGTAAATCAATATCTGACTGCCCTCTCTCCCCGGCACGTGTAATACTCACAAAATGAGACACATTTGTAGGCCTCTTGGGGATCTTTGTTTGAATGACCTTCTTTTCCTCTGCTGACCTGTACTCTCCACACTGTATATCAAAACCCAGAGCCTTTCTTCCCCTTTCTCTACCTTTCAGGAGACTCATTTACACTTCTCTGATTCCATGGAACGCAGGCTTCTGGGTCCTAAGTGAAGAAAAAGTTTAGTGTCTAAAAAATGGCTCCTAAGAAAGAGTGCCTAAACCAATCCCCATCTCTTCCGGTTCTCGCAGTTTATACAAGGTCATTTCAAATCAACGAATCAGGTGATCTGGTAGATCTTTGATTTACATCCCTGCGAAAATGTTCCTTGGCACCACTTCAACTCGATTTTTAAATCAGCATTTCTATTAGAGCCGTAGTGTTTGCGCGTGTGTGTGCACGTGTGTAATAGGGAAATTTCCTTTAAATATATTTAAGCGCCTGTTAGAGTTTTAGGAATCTTGGTGTTATAGTATGATACACATTGCAAACCACAGAGAAAATCATTGTCATTGCATTACAATAAACACCCACTCAGCAGATATCACTTACGACTTTGTCTGATATTTTCGAATTTTGTATGCTTCTGGTGGGTTACCCAAGTAAGACCTGGCAATCAAGCCTTCTCCTCTCGAAGAGTGGGTGTGAGACCCAGTCAAACCAGAGAAATTCTTTTTTTCAGAGACTGATGTAAGTGTTGAGAGAGACTGGTCTCCTCAAAGAGATAAAATACCAGAGCTAGGGGGCTTTCCTTCTTATAATGTAGTAGAAACTACCAGACAATAATATCGCACAAAGGATGAAAGGTTGATGGAAGGTTGGATGGATGGATGGATGGATGCATGCATGTGTAGATAGATGGACAGATGGACTGGTGGGAGGATAGATGGAAGAATAGGTAGATAGATCATAGATCAATGGTTGTATGCCTTCATAGATAGATGGAAGGAAGAATGGGTGAATAATAAATGTGTCCACACACACACACACACACACACGGTTGGATATTGGAAGGATGGATAGACAGATGGATGTATAAGTCAGAAGACAAATAACTGAGGTTACTTGAGCCCACTGGACTTCAAGATCCATTTCTCTAACTTCCCTATTTAAGAAACACACCTTTTCTTATTCCTAAGTTAGTTTGTCACAAATTTCTGAGTACACCAACTTGAAGATCACAGAAGAATGCCACTTGGGATGTTGTTGTTGCTGTCTATTTTTAGTACACTTGATACAAGCCAGGGTCATCTGGGAAGAGGGGAACTCACATGAGAAAGTGTTCCCATCAGGTCAGCCTGTAGGTGTGAGGTGTTTTAATGAGGTGTTTGATGCAGGGAGGGCCGCCTACTATGGGCGCTGCCACACCTGAACAGGTCGCCTGAGTACTTTAAAGAGCAAGCTGTGTGGAGTAAGAGGAGAAGCAGCATTTCTCCACGCTTCTGTGTCAGTGCCGACTTCCGAGTCCCTCCCTGAGCTCCTCCCCTGGCTCCCCTCCAGGGAAGACTATAAACTGTAAGAGGAAGGAAACCCTTTCCTTCCCAAGCTGTTTTTGGTCTCAGCATTCCCCCCAGCAATGGAGAACACACTAACACAAGATTGCGGTCTACCCCAGAGCCAGTTTCCACGCAGCGGAGCTCCTGCAGCCAAGGGATGCCGTCCTCTCGTGCTTTTGTCTCTGTTCCAGCAGTCAGATGAATTCCAAGAAAGAGAAACCCACAGAAAGAAAACATAGCAAAAGGCTTTATTACTAAGTTGTATAAGGATAATTCAGAACCTCATTCTAGAAAGCATGGCTGAACTCCCTGGGGTGTCCAGAGTCAGGATCCAGATGCCTCTGAGGTCCCTGAGCTTTCATCTCAGAAGCAACTTCCTTCATCTAGTGGCTGTGGCCAAAATCCTCTTTTAGGATTTTTTATTGGACTACAGAATCTTTTTTTAAATTTTATGAAAATAGATTCCAGGCTGAAGAAATGGCTCAGCAGTTAAGAGCACAGGTTACTCTCTCAGAGGACCAGTATTAGGTTCCTAGCACTTACACGGGGGCTCATCAACTGGCTGTAACTTCAGCTTCAGAAGATCTGTGACCCTCTTTTTGTCTCCTTGGGCATTAGGCATGCACACGGTACACACACATATGCACAGGCAAAACACTCATACCTGTAAAGCTAAAAATGTACACATAAAACTAAAAATGTAAAAATCTCTCTCTTTCTCTTTCCTTTTGGAGAGAGTGGAGAGAGATGTTGAGATATCATTGTGGAGCCCTGACTGGCCTGGAATTGGATTTATAGACCAGGCTATTGTTAAACTCATAAAGATCTTTCTGTTTGCCTCTTTTTAAATTTTTAATTGTTTTTATTGAGCTATATATTTTTCTCCTCTGTTTGCCTCTTGAGTGCTGACATTAAAGTTGTGTGTCACCAGGCCTAGATAAATCTTAAAAAGAGAAGGAGTAGGAGGAAGAGGAGGAGGAGGAGGAGGAGGAGGAGGAGGAGGAGGAGGAGGAGGAGGAGGAGAAGAAGAAGAAGAAGAAGAAGAAGAAGAAGAAGAAGAAGAAGAAGAAGAAGAAGAAGAAGACGACGTTGGGAAATAGAGATTCTACTTCTCAGAGAAGATGTCTCGGAGAGGCGTGGTTAGGCTTAGGTGCTAGCCCTGTTTCCCAGATATGGAAGCAGGGAAAAGGATTAAATCACCTGGCAAAGGCTCTGTCCAATAGGATGGCTCCCTATAAGATGGAACAATTCCCTCTTCTGGTATTTTGGACCAGGAAAATCAAAGGGTGTGTGTGTCTAGGGTTTCGGTTGTAACTGGAAGATCCTAACACCAGCACTGCTTCAGTCCTTCCTTAGGTCTGACCCACAGTGCACATGCAGAGGGTCCATGATTAGGCTCCCACACCGCTGCACCACCCCCACATAAAAGTGATCTGTGTGTCTCATGCTTGCACCCTCAAAGAGGTGACTGTTTTATAAGCTCAGTGATGTTTGTAGATATTGCATGGTATGAATTAGAAAGAGAATAGAGGGTTGAGGTGTAGCTTAGTGGTAGGGCCTTTCTTAGCATGTGCACAGCCCTGGGTTCGAGACCCAGTATTACAACAAAATACAAGTCCCCAGAGATACACTACAGGAAACAGGAACATAGGTGTTAATTTGAGTCTCAATGGCTATTGATAAGTGAGCATTTTTGCTGTCTGGAAGAAGGAAAGTCTGCTGAGTGTTTGAGTAAGAGGGTGTGGCCAAGTTGAAAGAGTCCTGGGACGGGATCCCAGAGGACCCAAGCTTTCGTGCTAATGAGCTGTGTGACCTCTCAGCTGGCCTCAGTTTTAGTTCAATTCTAAATTTATGGAGTCTTTCCTCTATGAACACGACTCTGTTTGTCAGGCTCCAGAGGATACAAAATGGTTCAGGCCAGAAAGCTAGAGAGGTTGACATTTTGCAGACAAGCCCATAGCTCCCCCACTTCAGCAGAACCCTACTGTGATGCATGCACAGGTAGAAGCTAAATGCTATTGAATATCTGTCACGGTAGCTGGATGTTGAGGGTTTCCACAGCTCCAAGGAAACACACAGGTTTTGTCTTTGCTTGGCTTGGAGCAAGGTTCTTTCCATGGGCCTCCGGCACTGAGGAGGCAGGAGACTGGTCAGGTGGAGGAACCATGAATTGCAGGTTCTGGGACTGGGTTCCTGTGAGACCCGAATGTTATCTTTCATCCTGGTGAACAGAGTTGGTGGAGGGCGCACAGGAAATTCCACTGGAGAGGATGTGGGATAGCATTGTTAGCTGGCGCTGTCTTCTTACTCAGAGAAGAAACCCCAGCAGCAGTAGAGAGCCCTCCCTCTGCTTATGTATCAAAATGTTCTAAAGCCTCCCTTGTCCTCTCCCCCAGGCCCCTCTCCCAGCCACCTTCTTATCTGTTCTTTGCAAAACTTAAAAAGTGAGACAAACAAACCTCAAAGGTGTGGGGTTTCCTTCCCTTCCTCCTGGCCAGCCCCAGCAGAGCACATTTGGTCCTCAGCTCCAGCTCCCTTTCTGCCTCCCTTCTCCCTCCTCTGTCTTTTTCTCCCCTCAGTCTTTGTCTCTGCCTTCATCTTGGGATTCCTCCCCATCCTGCTAAAATTTGTTACATTAAAGACACAGGATGTAAAAACAAACACTTGCTTCTAGAATTCACAGATAAGGCATTCATTTAAGGCGAGAACGGCAAGATGTTTCCATGGCATTTTAATTGTCCCTGCTCATCTGCAGCTTTCCAAGCACATGTCTTTCCAGCCAGGAAAACGTTTCCTTCTAAGTGCTTTTTGTAGTGCAATGCCTGCTCTACACGCTAGGGTATGGTTTGCAAGTCGGGCAAGGGGCTGGAGATTGAAACACACACACACACTCACGCACACATGCGCCCCCGCGCGCACACACACACACACACACACACACGAGGGGGGGGTAACACCAAGAATTCGCCAAGAATGTCCACTTTATTGTGTTCCAGGACAGCTTATATAGGGTCTCCTTGACAACATGGCCATGCCCTAACTCTCAGCTGCAAGCCCACCAGAAACCACTGCCCTGCCATCAGGAACTCCTGAGGGTCTTGTGCTCAGAGCAGCTGCAAGCATAGGAAAACAAGTTTTTACTCTGGCAGTCAGGGGTCACAGGAAATTCAGGGTCTGGGGGTCCATGGTCCCAACACTTCACTTTCAAGTGTAGTTAGCAAAACCAGTCTCCTTCCCCAGTGATGACTGGCAGCTTTACCCAATCTTCAAGGCACCCAGTTGCTCCAGGGGCTTTCTTTGGATTCTCCACAGTTTCTCAGGGTGAGTGAGGATGCTTCTTTGATGGGCTATTGACAGGATTGACTGGTGTACATTGGCTCACTTTTTCTAGATTTTTGAGAATGAAAGAAAGATAGTTTGGAGATGTCTCCCGAAGTACACAGATGTCAGTGGTTTGTCCCAGCTGCTGATGGATCCTGAAAGCACCGATTCTGCCAGTGGGAGGTTAGGAATTATGACCTGGTTAGAGGGAAGTATCTTTGGAGGGAAGATTTTGCATTTGGCAAAGCAAAGACAGTTGGATGGCAGCCACTTCTTCGACATTAGACCTCTGTTTCTCAAGGATTCTTGTTTTCCCCACACTAGAAGAAATCTCACCTTCCCCACCCCAGGTTTTGTTGCTCGTGCCCCTTGCAAAGAGGCCTCTGCCATCCTTCCAATTGGCCACCTCACCCCCATCTTATCTTCTCTCATGGTCTTCAGGGCACTGTCCAGATGATCACGTTCATGTCTATGATTTTACTTTGGTTCAGTTTTGTTTGTTTGGAGAAGGGGTTTCATTATGTAGCTCAAGTTGGGCTTGTATTCAGAATCTTTCTTCACCCCTCTTCCTAAATGTTGACCTGACCAAGGTGTGTGGACCTCTTATGAGGTGACACCATGCTACTAGCTGTGTCTAGTTTTGCACCTGAAAGGCCACATCTCTAGTCTACTTTAGAATTTGCTTCTGTTCTAAGTTAAAAATAATATTTTATTTTTGATTTTGTCCCTGTGTGGGTCTGTACCCATGACTGCAGTTTTCCTGCCAGAAGGGGGTGTTGGATCCCCTGGAGTTGGAGCGTCAGATGGATGTAGGTGCTGGGAGTTGAACTCAAGCCTTCAGAAAGAGCAGTCTGAGTTCTTAACCGTTGATCCAATTTCCAGCTCCTGTTCCAAGACTGGTTATTTTATTTTCTGCCTGTTTGGGAAGCCTAAAATCAAACACTTAGAGAAAGCATTGCAGAGGGTGCATGGGTAGAGTAGCAGCGACTTCCTCTTAAGCTCAGCCTGACGCCACTGTGTAGATATAGATTGGGCTAGGTGTGGAGGCACACACCTGCAACCCCAACACCCAGGAGGGTGAGTGTAAGGCCATTTGAGCTGTGATACTTGCTCACAAAATGAAGACCTATCTTAACAGACAAAATAACACAAAGAGATTATTGGATGAAAAACCCTCACACCATTTGTTGACACTTTGAATAATTTTTTTTTAATATTTCAATGTTTGATTTTTATTTGTTGGTTGTTTGTCCTAATTTTTTTTTGAGCCAGTGCCTTCCATTGCAGCTTAGATTGTTCTTGAGTTCACCACTCTCTCACATCACGTTGTTCTTCTTTTCCTTTGTTTGTATTGTTTCTTTTGAGACAGGGTCTCTGTATGTCACCCGGATGGACCTGGAATGAAGCTGCCTTCCAACTCACAGGGCTCTGCCTGCCTCAGCCTCCAGAGTGCTGGGATAAAAGGTGTTGACACATCTGGCCCTCAGTTTTGTGTTCTAGAGAGACTGAGATTGGGATTCTGGGAATGCTTTGGCTGAGCTCGGAGAGCCACGTGTGGGGCTTAGAAGTTCATTTTGGGTTTCAGACTGACCAACGCTTAGACTACACTTGAATAACTTCACCTTAGAGGCTTTTAAATGGGGAGCACTTAAAAAAAATTCCAGGGAAGGGTGATAAGGGAGAGCTACAGTAAAAGAACACGATTTTCACCCTTAAAGTTGTCTTGGTAAGCTGTGTTCAAGCTGTAAGCAATGTGTACCCAGGAGATGATTTTGAATTCATTGTATTTTTAAAAATTTTTTATTTCTGAGTGCAGTACTAAAGATGGAACCCAGGACCTTTTGCATGGCCATTCAAATGACCTGTTCCTGAACCGCACCCCCAGCTCCTTGAGTTCTGTCTTTTATTTGACTAGTTCAGTATGCTGGTATTCTTTTAAACAAATTAAACAAATATGGACCATGAAGAAAAGCTACCTGCCAGCCTTCTGTCTGGGTAGCCAGTACTTGGAAGGAAAGGAGTATTTTGCCTGATTGTTTCTATCTATAGCCCCTGTTGCTTTGGAGCTTATGGTTGGCCGGAGATCAGGATGGGAAGTGCGGTGGGACAAAACTCCTTACCTTGTGGCCAGGAATCAAAAGGGAAAGGACCAAGCAAGAAGATGGTTTAGTGACGAGAACACTTTCTGCGAAAGCGAATGGAGTTCAAACCTCTAAAACTCATGTGGAACCTGGGCAATGTCTACACACCCGCAGCCCGGGCACTGAGAGGTGCCCACTAGCAGACCCTGGTAGCTTGCTGGTCAGCCATTCTAAACTGGCATGCTTCAGGCTCAGTGAGAGACCCTGCTTCCGAAACTTAAGTGAAAATAGAGAGTCTTTCCACAGATCTCCTCCTCTGGCCCATGCATGTGTGAGCACAGGTGTATGCACGTGTGAGCACAGGTGTATGCATGTTAATACACACAGGAAAAAGAGGCAGCAAAACACAGCCCTTCCCCTTTCTGGGCATGCCCCAAGGACTGGAAACATGTCACCAGGACATATCTCTTATATATCTCCTCCAGATCTTTCCACACTAGCACCAAGTTGTTGGTTGTGGTTGTTTGTTTTGAGACTGGCTTTCATGTAGGCCAGTCTAGCCTGGAACCCTTTACTGTGACCTTGAACTCTAGATCTTACTAATTCTACCTCTAGAGTGTGGGGATTACAGACATACAGCAAGTCTTTGAAACATGGGTCTTCAAAAGCCATTTAGAAAGGTATTATAACACTAAATTTAAAGGTAAAATAACATATTAGCAATGGTTTCTGTTGAACAAGAAGTTATGGATCTCAATGCCTACAGATATGCACAAAACAGAAATGGGCTACTTCAAGGGAGAAGTCGACAATTTTCTAAAGCATCCATTTCTTATAACTAAGAGTCCCATTAAAATCATCAATAAACCAGATCTGAAGAGCATATGTGTCTAGAGAGACTATGTTTGTATTTACACACATGAAATGTGTATGTGTGGGGAACTTGCCACAGAAAACTGCACACTTTAATTTTTTTTTATTGAGCTATTTGTTTTTCTCCGCTCCCTTCTCTTCCTTCCCCTCCCCTTCTACCCTCTCCCATGGTCCCCATGCTCCCAATTTACTCAATAGATTTGTCTTTTTCTACTTCTCATGTAGATCAGATCCATGTATGTCTCTCTTAGGGTCCTTTTTGTTGTCTAGGTTCTCTGGGATTGTGAATTGCAGACTGGTTTTTCTTTGCTTTATGTCTAAAAGCCACTTATGAATGACTAGTACATATGATATTTGTCTTTCTTGTTCTGGGTTACCTCACTCAAAATTATGTTTTCTAGCTCCACCCATTTGCCCACAATTTTCATGATGTCATTATTTATTTATTTTTCTGCTGTGTAGTATTACATTGGGTAAATGTACTACATTTTCCTTATCCATTCTTTAGTTGAGGGGCATTTAGACAAACAATGCTGCTATGAACACATTTGAGCACATGTCCTTGGTGTATGATTGAGTATCCTTTGGAAATATACCCAGAAGTGGTATTTCTGGGTCTTGAGGAAGGTTGTTTCCTAATTTTCTGAGAAATCACCACACTGATATTCAAATGGGGCTGTACCAGTTTGCACTCCCACCAGCAATGCAGAAGTGTTTCCTTTACCCCACAACCTCTCCAGAATAAGCTGTCATCAGTGTTTTTGATTTTGGCCATTCTTACAGGTGTAAGATGGAATCTCAGAGTTGTTTTGATTTGCATTTCTCTGATGGCTAAGGATGTTGAACATTTCCTTAAGTGTCTTTCAGCAATTTTAGATTCCCCTGTTGAGAGTTCTCTGTTTAGGGCTGTGCCCCATTTTTTAAATTGGGTTATTTGTTCTTTTGATAACTAATTTCTTGAATTCTTTATATAATTTGGAGATCAGACCTCTGTCTGATGTGGGGTTGGTGAAGATCTTTTCCCATTCTGTAGGCTGTCATTTTGTCTTGTTGACAGTGTCCTTTGCTTTACAGAAGCTTTTCGGTTTCAGGAGGTTCCATTTATTAATTGTTTGTCTCAGTGTCTATACTACTGGGATTATATTTAGGAAGTGGTTTCCTGTGTCAATGCGTTCAAGTGTACTTTCCACTTTTCCTTCTATGAGGTTCAGTGTGGCTGGCTTTATGTTGAGGTCTTTGATCCATCTGGACTTAAGTTTTGTGCATGGTGATAGATATGGGTCTATTTTGATTCTTCTACATGTTGATAGCCAGTTATGCCAGCACCATTTGTTTAATGTGTTTTCTTTTTTTTTCATTTTATATTTTTTGCTTCTTTGTCAAAAATCAGGTGTTAGTAGGTATTTGGATTGATATCTGGGTTTTCGATTTGGTTCCCTTGACCCTCCTGTCTGTTTTTATGCCAATACCAGGCTGTTTTTAGTACTGTAGCTCTGTAGTAGTGTTTGAAGTCAGTGATTGTGATGCCTCCAGAAGTTCCTTTATTGTACAGAATTGTTTTGGCTATCCTGGTTTTTTCCATATGAAGTTGAATATTGTTTTTATGAGGTCTGTGAAGAATTTTGCTGGGCATTGCATTGAATCTGTAGATTGCTTTTAGTAAGTTTGTCATTTTTACTATTTCAACTACCTACCCAAGAGCATGGGAGATCTTTCCATTTTTTGGTGTCTTCTCCAATTTCTTTCTTCAAAGATGTAAAGTTCTTGTCATACAGGTCTTTTACTTGTTTGGTTAGAGTTATTCCGAGATATTTTATGTTATTTGTAGCTATTGTGAAAAGTGATGTTTCTCTGATTTCTTTCTCAGCCCGTTTGTCATCCGTGTACAGGAGGGCTACTGATTTGTTTCAAGTTAATCTTGTATCCTGCTACATTACTAAAGGTGTTTATGAGTTGTAAAAGTTCCTTGGTAGAATTTTTGGCATCACTTATGTAAACTATCATATCATCAGCAAATGTGAAAGTTTGATTTCTTCTTTTCCAATTTGTATCCCCTTGATCTCTTTTTGGTGTCTCATTGCTCTAGCCAGGGCCTCAAGAACTATATTGAATAGATATGGAGAGAGTGGACAACCTTGTCTTGTTCCTGATTTCTGTGGGATCGCTGGGAGTTTCTCTCCATTTAGTTTGATGTTGGCTGTTGGCTTGCTGTATATTGCCTTTATTATGTTTAGGTATGAAACTGCATACGTTTTAAAAGTTAAAATAATGAGTTGAGTTGAGTGGTGGTACAACACACAACTTTAATCCCAACACTTGGGAGGCAGAGGCCGATGAACCTCTGTGAGACGGAGGCCAGTCTGGTCTACAGACTGAGTTCCAAGACAGCCAGAGCTACACAGAGAAATCCTGTATAGACAGGCCCCCCAAAATTGATAGATTAATAGTTTAATAGGTTAATTAGAGAACTGATTGCTTAATAGATCATAAAGCAAGGATAGAAGTTTAAAATTATCTCATTATAAGTAATCTGGAAATTAAAGGCAAAAATAACATTAAAATGAACTTCATACATTTAGAAACAACAATTGAAAAGAGGACCCATAGCTCAAACAAATCATAGAAATTAAAAAATTGTTAAAAGTGGTTATTAACAAATGCAGGGACTGCTCTGTATTAAAATGTGTCTAACACAGTTAAGAGGCATGGGAGTGTGCACTTGTGGCCTTAGCGATGACCCCAAAGGTAGAGCAAGAAGAAGGGAAAGAAGAAGCCGATGTGACCGGATGAATCAAGGTCACAGCGCTGCAGCAGCGCTGCATTTAAAGTAATATTCTGATTCACTCGATCTTCCTTAAAGACTGTTGAGATGGAAAAATTCCTAGAAAAGCACAGATTTTAAACCTGAGTTAAAAAGTAATAAACGCCCAGAGGAGTCGATAATTTTTAAGGAATTTAAGGCAGTAGTTAAAAACCTTTCCCACAAAATCAACACCAGTCCCAGAGACTTTCATAAACAGCGTTTGCTGTAGCCATAGGGAAGAAGTAGTTCACGCTTGCAGTCTTTCAAGGACCGGAAACTTCCCTCTTGTACAGTGGACAAATATAATATCAGTTTTAAGTCAGATTTTACGGGTATTTATTTATGTGTGTGCGCGCATGTGTGTGTGTTTGAGTGTACTTGTCCTACAGCATTTGTATGGAGATCAGAAAGAGAGACTTGTAGAAGTCACTTCTTTTTCCAGGGTGTGGGTTCCAGGGATCAAAATGAGGTTGTCAGGCTTAATGTCAAGTGCTCTTACCCATGGAGACATCTCTCAGCCTGACTGAAAAGCAGAAGGGCGTTTTCAGGAGTGAGAGATCTAATACTGTAAAATGAACTGTATCACATCCTATATATAACTCTAAGGAGAAAAGAACAACAACAACACACACAAACCCACACACATAAGCCTTCATGGTGGCACAACTTCAGAGAAGACTGTTGCTGGAATTCATCAACCATTGTGATGAAACCTTAGCAGACCAGATTGGGAATGCAACTTCTTTCACGTCAGCAACAGCTTATGAACAGCAACCCCTGTCCAACCAAGGATGATGAGCATGGGTAGCTTGGTCTCCTAAGCACAGGGTATTGTGGGAGCCAAAGGTAGGATGCCTAACACACATCTGACAAATGTTGTGATGGCCCTTCGTGTAGAAGATGATGACGTATTCAATTATAATCAAGAGAGTGGAATAAACGTTGAGAGAACTATATAAAACACCAATAAAAATGCCAGTTCTACAAGTGATGATTAATTCAATGCAGTTTCAGGAAAGAATACCAACAGAATTTATTTTTCTTGCAGAATTAATAGTTTCTTAAATTTAAATGGAAGAGTGAATTAATAAGACCAGTCAAGTCTGTCTTAAGGAGAAGCAGGTCACGGAGGTTTGTGCAATGTTAGGCTAACAGCATCTGCTAGCCAAGAACGATGACAGGGAGGGAATGAGGAGACTGCAGATGTTAGAAGCCTCAGTTCTGACAGAGCTGGAGACATGGGCCCTGCAGCAAGTGGTGCTGGGACAGCTGGTGTGTATGCTAGGAAGAATTACAAGCGCTATCAAATAATAGTATTGAAGCCAGAGGACAAGATGATTAAAATCCAAAATGTGACCAGCAAAAACTTAAAGGTCTTAGAAGAAAATGTAGCAAGAATATCTTTCAGAAATTTAAATTATGTGTGTGTGGGTATGGGTGTGTGTACGCTGCACACATGCCATGGTGTGTGGAGGTATGGGTGTGTGTACGCTGCACACATGCCATGGTGTGTGGAGGTATGGGTGTGTGTACGCTGCACACATGCCATGGTGTGTGGAGGTATGGGTGTGTGTACGCTGCACACATGCCATGGTGTGTGGAGGTATGGGTGTGTGTACGCTGCACACATGCCATGGTGTGTGGAGGTATGGGTGTGTGTACGCTGCACACATGCCATGGTGTGTGGGTATGGGTGTGTGTACGCTGCACACATGCCATGGTGTGTGGAGGTCAGAGGACAACTTTCAGGCGTCGGATCCTCTCCCTCCTCTATGTCGGTCCTGAGGATTGGACTCAGGTCCTCAGGACTGGCAACAAGCACTTTGACCCGTTGAACCATCTCACCAGTTGAGAGGAATGTTCTTAAGACACTGAAATAGAACAGGATTTCTTCAGTGAGCACAAAGAGCACGAGTAACTGCCAGCAAACTCAATCAAGATGAAAAGGGACACAGTCTGTTGAGGGAGACCCACTGTAACTCAAGGCCTTTTATTACACAGTTGGCAAAGGGTTAGTATTTTAATATCTCTATTAGCATTTGCCAATTAGTAAGGAAAGTGTGAACAATAAAAGAAAGTATAAACAAGTAAGACAGAGAAAGGATGTGGTCGTCACTCTTGGTAGCAAGTACCTCTACCTTGAGCCGCCATCCTCCTGGCACCTGTATTACATTATTCTTTGTGTGATTTATTCTTCGTCGTCTTTACTCTCAGTCTTCTTAAATACTTGTTTCTTGAGTAGCCTGCTGATTTGAAACCCTTTAAAATAAATGGTTATATGTTAATAATATGGCTATGTGTTAGTACCCAGCTCTTAAAAGTGTCCACTTTAAGTTGTTTGGCTAAAAATATTCTGTCTGGCCCAAGTGTGCTTAGGAAACTGTCTTTGCAGACCACAGAGGAGTGACAGGGAGGTGGTCACAGCCAGGTGTTGGGCTCTAGGTTTCTAGAGATGAGTTAGAAATGCCCAGGACGAGCCCTGTCAAGAGTTCCAGGACTGTGAGTCCCAGATGTCAATCGAGTATTGTTAAGCATTGCTCAAGAAACTTTACATGTAAAAACTTTCTTAGTCCTGGTCAGATGACTCAAGGGGAAAATGTTGGCCACCAATCCCAAGGGCTTGAATTTGATCCCTGAACCCATATGGTAGAGGGAGAAAACTGATTCCCATAAGTTGTCTTTTAACCTCTACATGCAAGCCATGACCCGCACACATGTGTGTACACACAAACACACATATTTATTTACAAACAAATAGATGTTATAAAAAAATCTCTCCAATTTTCTAATGTGTATATCATCATAACAACTCAGCTATACAACTTCCTGTCTATTGATGTGGCTGTGGCTATTTTTAAGAAAATACTTATGGCAAGACCTGGAAAAAAAGCTCTATTCTTGTTGAAAGTCATACTGTTAGGAAACATTCTCTGGCCTGGCATGGTGACACATGCCTGTAACTCCAACACTTGCAGACAGTAGCAGGAAGGGCATCTCAAGTTTAGGCTGTCTACACAGTGAATTCCAGGCCAGCTATACAGTGAGTTCCAGGCCAGCTACACAGTGAGTTCCAGACCAGCTACACAGTGAGTTCCAGGCCAGCTACACAGTGAGTTCCAGACCAGCTACACAGTGAGTTCTAGGCCAGCAAAAGCTATGGGAGATTCTTTCTTGACAAAACAGAAACAGAAAGTAACAGTTAAAAAGACTTAGAGGATCCAGGAAATTCAGCCAACCTTTCTGAGGTTAAGTTCAGTCTTTTTCCTACAAGGCCTGTGCATACCTTTGGGTGCTGTCTTCCTTGTGGAATTTTTATGGGTTTGACACAGGCCCAAGTATTTCTACACCACCCACAGGTTTCAGGTTTCAAGCTCATTAGCTCCTTTATAGTTTTACTCTTCCAGTACGATAGCTAGAGAGGAAGGAAAAAGACAAATGTTTTGTGATACTCAAGACTAGTTTGTCTTGAGTGATGGGAATGTAAGAACTCAACAAGGCATCGTTGTCATGACTGCTGCATGGTTAGCTAAGTTGCGCCAGAGCCTGGAGAACTGTCAGCAGCTTCTTTCCTGTAGGAGCTGCCCTGGGGTTACAGATGGCTCAGACAATGTGACTGTCCTTTGACACTTTCAGCATGTTCTCTCTGGTTGTGTGTGTGTGTGTGTGTAAGAGAGAGGGGGCAGGGATGGGGGAGAGGGAGGGAGAAGAGGAGAGAGAGAGAGAGAGAACATCAGGTATCTTCCTTATTTCTTTGAGGCAGGGTCTCTCTCTGAACCAGGAACTCACATTCTTTGACTGAGTTAGCAGCCAGAATGTCCCAGTGATCCTCTGTCTCTGCTGCCCACTTTGCTGGTATCAAAGGACTACAAGGCTTGCAGTCTGAGCTCCGTTCCTCACAGTTGTACAACATGTGCTAGAAACCACCGAGATGTCTCTCTAGCCGTGGCCCCCTGCCCCCCCCCCCCACCAAAATTCCGTAACCTGGAATCCAGACTGAAGAGAAACCTTGAGTCCATGGATACATTTTGACGGGGCCAACCATGATCCTTGGAAGATCTACAGGATTTCTGCTATTTATTTTGGCACAAAATTATTTTGGGCATTGAGGAAAGAGAACTGCCTGGGGTAAAACACATTTGGCTTAAAGGAAATATTGAAGTCATTATCCCAAACCCAATCTCAACATCAGAGACTGCATATGCCTCAACAATGCAACAACTTGGTTTGGTGATCATCAAGAAGTTGAACTTAGGAGTCTCTGAGAAACTAGGGATCCACACCAATCCTCTGAGCCGACTGCAGTGTGGACGCAGTGAACGCAGAGCTTGTCATTGGGTTTCCTTTAAGGAGCCTGACATTTAACAGATGATCTGAGACTAACTCAAACACGCTGCTGTACAGTTCCTACAGCATGGCCTTGCATCTTTGTGGGGCTCTTAGGCATGTAATTAAAGCCAGTTCATTAACTACTGTGCGGCGGCCTTCTGGAAAACAGCTGCCAAGGAGGCAGGGGAAATGCGAGGCCGGACAGTGCGCACACTGTGCTCGATTATCCTCAGACACAAAAGAAGCCGTGCTTCCCAAGGCTGCTACCCAGCTCTGTGTGCAGGGTTTGGGTGCAGCACACAGCCATGAAGCCAGCACTTCACTTTCCTTTTCTAAATCTGGGCCATGTCCTATCCTAGGAGTTGTCAGCGGCCCTTGTGGAAGGTCGGCACTCAGGTCTTGCCTGTAGCCACATCTGGCTTTGTTTTTCTGTGTTGCTCACTTCACCTCCCACCCCCTTTCCCTGCGACATTTGTTTTCTTTTTATTAAATTTCCCGTCTGGATCCTTGCATCTGCATTTCTAATGTCAACAACTGCTTTTATCACAGATAATAGCTTCCTTTTACAAAAAGGCTGTATCATCCTACATGCATTTCAAATTATATTTTATGAACAAACACTGAAATACAGTATTTGGCGGTCTGCACCATTGAGCGTATTTATAGCAAACTGCATCCAAGTCGTGAGAACCACTGCGAGTTGCTTTCAGTTTTTCTTAATAATCTAGCTCTTGAGAGTGTTGTTCCTTCCCACCAGAACTTAATGAAGTTCACATTGGGTTGTTTATGAAGTAAATTATGTGGTAGGCCTAAACATGCTGTAAAAACAATTATCAAAACACTAGCAATTCTTTAAAGCCCAAGAGTTTTCACAACCAAGATCATTAAAGGCTGCAAAATTGGTTGTTTGTCAACAGAAAGATTAGAGAAAAATGATAAAGAATGGCTGAGGAGTGGAAGAAAAATTGAAAGCTTGCAATCTTCGAAACACACAAAATTCAGCAGTGGCCAGAGTTTCTCGTTTTGACTGATTTATTGTTCCTTATTGATGCACGGGTCAGAATACAGGTGTTCTGCTGCGACTTGCTTTGTGGTGCGATGCTGTCTGATTCCGTCTGGCCACTTGCATAGGAACAGGAACAATAAGAACACCATTGGTTGAAGTTGAGAGGTTTATTACATGGCATGTTTAGTGAAAAACGCTTTAGAGCAGACTGTTGTGTGTATTCTACACTGAAAGGCCAAGCCGACCAAACAGTGTTAAGACTGGACACATACATATACATTTTCCATGGTTCTGCTTTTAAGACGTGGCCCAGCAAGGTGATGATCATACAGTGCAAGTTCATAAGTCATAAGGAGAGGCACAGTTGGCAGAAATACTTACACACCAGTGGTTAAGGTGGAGACTTTTAACGTTCGCTGCTCACTTATCGGTGGGTAAGTTTTAATTCACTGTTCACATGTCAGTCGTTAAGGTGTAGATTAAAGACTCACTCTCAGACACCAATGGTTAAGGAACAGACTAATGACTTACTGCTCACAGGTCAATGGTTAAGCAGACTGTGACTTCACAGCTCACACGCCAGGGGTAAATATAGACTTAACTCATTGCTCAAACATCAGTGTTAAAGTGTAGACTTAAGACACCCTGCACACATATCAATGGTCAACATGCAGATTTGACATCACTGACTTCTTGATGCAAGGCATAGAAAAATTAACTAGGTTCATATTCCTGGACTGACCCGGCCTCAAACATCAGTGGTGTTTACAACAAGGTGCAGCTTCAAGGAAGTGCTCTGTGGACGTGAGAATACACTCTAGTGGTTCTCAGGGTAGTATACTAACCCCGCTAAGTGGCATTAATGTCTCATTTTGAAGTCTCAGAACTAAAACTTGTAGCTTTTGAGGGCACAAGTTTAGCTTCCTATATTTATCTTGGAAGCACCTCGAACATAATAGCCAGTGCCTTAATTTCTTCCCTTGATTGTTCTAGCTAAGTCTTGACTTGTGCAGCCTGCCTAGCCCCAGGCAGTTGAATGTATACTTTGTCCCCATTCTCCTAAAGACTCAGAGTGACAATAGAATATGGGCAGCTGCTTATGCAGGCTGAACTCATGTGGTAAGGAGGAAAGAGCTTTGTTCTGTTCTTCGTCAGAGCATGTGCAAGGCACATTGTTATAGCTCTCCAGGCTCATTCATAGTCCAAGAACTAACACAGCTAATGAACACACAACCTCTATTGACTATGATCTCCAACAGAGCTCTAAGGTGAATGTTTTAAAGAAATTAGTAACTCACTCCTTCTAGTTCTGTACTCTGAATTTGGAAGAGACAGACTAAATACACATAAGAAAGTATACAATGACATATATTGATAGCTAAGCAGGGAAGGGGGAACACCCTTGTACATGCTCAACGATATATATAGCATGTAGACTCAGATAAAATACTATAAGCATCATAGTAATTGAAACTAAGATGTCAGGTATTGGCCCTAGTAACTCATTTGTTTAATGAAAGTCTCATTCTGGTGATTGGAGTAACTTATTGAACTTCAGTTGGGATCCAAACACCCCCAGGTCAGTAGGGAAAGCAACAGGCATTTTCTCGCTGCCAGGAACCTTGTTGTTGAGATGAAATATGAGCTGGAACTTCTCTACCTGATACAGGGAACCACAGAGAGTACAGAGCTTTGAGTCTTGGATTGGATTTGGTGTGACACAGGATTTCTCTAAAGAAGTCAGGATGTTGAATTTTTTCAACAGTCCTGGCCAGTGTTCTCCTCTAGGCTTGGAATCTCTGTCCTTGGATACCCAAAGTGGGGATGGAAAGGTATTGATTTGTTCAGGGCTGAGAGAGAACTTGCTTTTCTTGGCATCACCCAACAATCTTCATAGATGAGGAATTAGGGTTTGTGCTGCGTTCATTTCCAAACGCTGACTTCTGTGCCCTGCATGGGGAAGGAATTCATGCAGGGTTGAGGTCAACACAAGTGTATGTTTTATAAAGCTAAAATCTCCAGCTTTCTAAGAGATTTTAATACAGGTGGGTAAATAAAACTCACCAAAGTGAAAATAGATTTTTGAGGTTCCAGAGTACTCTAGGACCTCATCTGATTCAGACCTGTACCTATCCTGTGCATACCGCCTCAGTCTCTGTGAGTTCACATGTGTCCTGGTCCTGCTGTATTTAAAAGGGCTTATTTCTTTGGTGTTTTCCATCTCCTCTGGTTCTTACACTCTTTTTGCTTCCTCTTCCACAGGGTTTCCTGAGCTCTGAGGGGAGGGATTTGATGGAGATGTCCTGCTTAGGACTTAGTATTCTGAGGTCTCTCAGTCTCTGCATATTGTCTGGTTGTGAGTCTCTCTCTGTATTTGCTCCCATCTGTTGCTGGAGAAAGCTTTTCTGATGGTGGCTGAACAAGACACTTATCTATGAGTATACTAGGTCGTTAGGAGTCCTTTTATTGCTATGCTCCTTAGAAGAACAGTAGTATTTCCCCCTCTCTATCTTTGGGCTATTTAGTCTCAGGTTCTTGGTCACCAAGCAGCAGTCAGTTTGGGTTCCATCTTATGGAATGAGCCTTAAGTCGAATTATGCATTGGCTGATTATTCTCATAAGCTTTGTGCCCTTGTTGCACTAGCATATCTTTCAGGGAAGACACTATTATAGATGGAAGGGTTTGTAACTGGGTTGGTGTGTATATGTCTCCTTTGGTAGCGTGCAGAGCACTTTCCAGTACCAAGAACTCTAGCCCATAAGGGCGAAAGTTCTAGTTAAGTAAAATCTCAACTCCTCCATATTCAATAATGTGTGTGGTGTTGTTTTTAGCAATAGGGCCTTGCCATTCATTTGTGAAGAGCAACTTGTAGCCTTGGTGACAACCTATGTTGTTTGGGGGTTCCCATGTGACCCCTTTAAACAACAACTCAGATATAACCCATTGCTGGTACTGGAAGACTCATTTGATGACAAGAGATGCCTAGTTGGGTCTCTGTCTTCTTCATTATATGACAATTTCATTTATATCACCTTTACATTATAATTTTTTTTCCAGCACACTTCCACTGTATTAGGTTTCCGAATACTACCCTTTAAATGGCCCTTAATTTTAGCTGTCTCTCCTTATTCCCTCACCTGTCCCCTTCGTGTCTCCCATCTCTGCTTGATCTTCCTGTTCCAGTCACCCCACCCCTGCCATCCATAACTCCCTATTCTACTTCCCTTTTTTAGAGAGATCAATCTATTCCTTCTATTCCACATTTCCTATTCTATACATTATAGTTTGCTTATCGTTTCATTTATAGATTATATCCACATAAATGAATCTACACTATATTTGTCTTTTTGGGTCTAGGTTATTTCACTCAGGGCGTTTTTTCTTTCTAGTTTCATCTATTTACCTGTGAATATAGTGATTTAATTCTTTAACATCTGGGTAATATTTTATTGTGTAAATGCATCACATTTTCTTTATCTATTCATCTGTTGAGGGACTTCTATGTTGTTTCCAATTTATGGCCATTTTAAATAGAACACCCCCCCCCAAAATGAGTAGAGCAGCAATGAATTTGTTGAGCAAATGCCTTGGTGGTAGGCTGGAGCATCCTTTGTGTACAAGCTCAAGAGTGATATAGCTGGGTCTTGAGGTAGATAGAATCCCATCTTCCTGAAGAAACGCTACACTGGTTTCCACTGTGGCTGTACAAGTTTGCAGTCCCACCAGCAATGTTGAATATTCCCCTTACTTCACATCCTTGCCAGCATGAGCTGTCACTTGTTTTATTGATCTTAGCAATTCTGACAGGTGTAAGACAGACTCTCAAAGTAATTTGGATTTGCATTTTCCTGATGACTAAAGATGTTGAAAATTTCTTTAGTTGTTTCTTGGCCATTCTTCTTTTGAGAATTCTCTGTTTAGATAGGTATGCCATTTAAAAACTGTGTTTCCCTCCTTGATACCCAGTTATCTATCTATCTATCTATCTATCTATCTATCTATCTATCTATCTATCTATCTATCTATCTATCTATCATCTATCTTTCTTTCTTTCTTTCTTTCTTTCTTTCTTTCTTTCTTTCTTTCTTTCTTTCTTTCTTTCTCTTTCCTTCTTTCTTTCTTTCTTTCTTTCTTTCTTTCTTTCTTTCTTTCTTTCTTTCTTTCTTTCTTTCTTTCTTTCTTTCCTTTTTTTCCTTCCTTCCTTCCTTCCTTCCTTCCTTCCTTCCTTCCTTCCTTCCTTCCTTCTTTCCTTTCTCTCTCTCTCTCTCTCTCTCTCTCTCTCTCTCTCTCCCCCTCCCTTCCTTTCTTTCTAAGTTCTTTGTATGGTTTGGATGTTAGCTTTCTATTGGCTGTATAGTTGTTTTGTCCAAATGACGGTGTTCTTTGCTGTACAGAAGCTTTTTAGTTTTACGTAAGATCCCATTTACAAACTGTTGATATCTGCACTATCAGTGTTTGGTGCAGGAAGTCATTTCCTGTGGCAATGCATTCAAGGCTATTTCCCACTTTCTCATGGTCAGTGTATCTTGTCTCTGATACATTTAGAGTTGAAATTTGTGCATGGTTATATGTATGGATCTATTTGGATTCTTCTATATGCAGTTATCCAGTTTGACTAGCACCATTTGTTGAAAATGCTGTCTTTTTGCAATGTGTATTTCTGGCTTCTTTTTCAAAAATTATGTATAAGTGTGTGGATTTATGTCTAGGTCTTCAATCATGTGATCCCACTGATCAACATGTTTGGTTTTGTGCCATGCTGTTTTTATTAGTATAACTCTGCAATTTGGGATTGGGGATGATGATACGTATAGCAGTTCTTTTATTAGTCAGGGCTGTTTTTAGCTTTCCTGTTTTTTGTTTTTGTTTTGATGTGTGTGTGTGAAAAACTGAAACAAAGCTGAAAATTGTCCTTTCAAGTTCTGTGAAGAATTATGTGGAGCGCATTGAATTTGTAGATTGCTTTTAGTAGGATGGCCATGTTTTAGTATGTTAATCCTAATGTTCCATGAGCATGGGAGATCTTTCTATCTTCTGATCATCTTCGACTTCTTTCTTCAATGCCTTAAAGTTTTTAATATACAAGTTGTTTTTTTATTATACAAGTTATGCAAATCTTTTACTTGCTTGGTTAGATTTACCCCAAGGTATTTCATATTTTTAAGACTATTGTGAAAGTTGTTTCCCTGACTTTTTTCTCAGTGGAATTTGTCATTTTTGTGAATTAACTTTTTATCCCACTACTTTGCTGAAATTGTTTATCAGCCATAGGAATCCCCTGGTGTAAATTTTAAGGTCACTATGTATACTCTCATATTATCTGCAAATAAATACACTGGACTTATCCCTTTCCAGTGTTTCTTCCCTTTGTCTCCTTCAGTTGACTTATTGCTCTAGACAGAACTTTAAGGACTGTATTGCATAGGCATTGAGATGGTCGACAGCCTTGTCTTGTTCCTGATTTTAGTTTGAACTTTTCTTCATTTAAGTTAATGTTGACAATAGGCTTCCTGTAAACTGTTTACAGATGTCTCTTGTACTCTATCTCTGATCTCGCCCAGATTTTTATCATGAAAAAAGGGTGTTGTCTGTTGTCAAAGGCCTTTTTGTATATAATATGATGATCATGTGTTTTTAAAATTTATTTATATGATGAATCATATTTGTTGATTTACATCTCTTGTACCATTCCCGCATCACTGATATGAAACCTTTAATCATGTTGGATGGTCTTTTTGATGTATTTTTGGATTCAGTTTGCAAGTATTATTTTTTTTGAGAATTTTTGTTGGGGTTTGTATATATTTTAGGTTTCAGGATAACTATGGTCTTATAAAATAAGTTGGACAATGTTCTTTCTGCTTAAATTTTATGGAATAATTTGAGGAGTATTGACTTTAACTTTGAAAGTCTGGTAGAATTATGCAGTAAAATTATTAGGCCCTGGGCCTTTTCTGTTGGGAGACTTTAATCACTGCTTATATTTCCACTAGGGGTTATGTATCTGTTTAAATTGCTTATTTGATCTCAATTTATCTTTGATAAATGATATGGATCAAGAAAAATGTCCATTTTTTTCAAATTTTCCAATTTGGTAGGTTCTTAAAGTATGTCTTTATGATTCTCTGGATTTTCTTGGTGTCTATTGTTATATCCCCTTTTCATTTCTAATTTTGTTGACTTGGATTTTCTATCTCTGCCTTTTAATTAATTTGACAAGTTTGTTTTGTCAATCTAATTGATTTTCTCAAGAACCAACTCTTTGTTTCATTGATTTTTGCAATTTTTTTTTGTATGTACAATATGTTTTAATGAAGTTAATCTCAAATTTGTATCAACATACAAAATTTGTATACAATATATAAAAGTAAAACATTTAAAACTAATAGTTGCTTTTAAAAAGTAGATTCAATAATCTACCTTTTTATCTTATATCTATATTCCTTTTTTCTTTCTTTTTTCCTTTTCTTTCTCCCTTACTTCCTTTTCTTTCTTCTTTTTTCTTTCTTTCTTTCTTTCTTTCTTTCTTTCTTTCTTTCTTTCTTTCTTTCTTTCTTTCTTTCTTTCTTATTTCTTTATTTGTTTTTTTGAGACAGGATTTCCCAGTAGCTATGGAGCCCATCCTGGAACTCGCTCTGTAGACCAGGCTAACCTTGAACTCATAGATATCCACCTGCTTCTGCCTCCTGAGTGCTGGATTTTTTTTTCAAAGCAAGAATTTTGAATTTAATTTCCTTTGTTTAGCTTTCTTCTGACCATTATCCATAACAACTTGTTTTTTTTTATTTTTTTTTTATTTTTTTTTCTTGCTGATTTTTTTATTAATTAATTAATTTAATTATTAAAGATTTCTGCCTCTTCCCCGCCACCACCTCCCATTCCCTCCCCCTCCCCCAATCAAGTCTTCCTTCCTCCTCAGCCCAAAGAGCAAGCAGGTTTCTCTGCCCTGTGGGAGGTCCAAGGACCACCCACCTCCATCCAGGTCTATTAAGGTGAGCATCCAAACTACCTGGGCTCCCACAAAGCCATTACATGCAATAGGATCAAGAACCCATTGCCATTGTTCTTCAGTTCTCAGTAGTCCTCATTGTCCATTATGTTCAGCGAGACCGGTTTTGTCCCATGCTTTTTCAGTCCCCGGCCAGCTGGCCTTGGTGAGTTCCCGATAGATCATCCCCATTGCCTCAGTGTGTGGGTGCACCCCTCGCCGTCCTGAGTTCCTTGCTCGTGCTCACTCTCCTTCTGCTCCTCCTTTGGATCGTGAGACTTCAGTCCAGTGCTCCAATGTTGGTCTCTGTCTCTGTCTTCTTTCATCGCCTGATGAAGGTTAATATTGAGGGGGATGCTTATATGTTTTTCTTTGGGTTCACCTTCTTATTTAGCTTCTCTAGAGTCACGAATTATAGTCTCAATGTCCTTTATTTATGGCTAGAAACCAAATATGAGTGAGTACATCCCATGTTCCTCTTTTTGGGTCTGGCTTACCTCACTCAGGATAGTGTTTTCAATTTCCGTCCATTTGTATGCAAAATTCAAGAAGTCATTGTTTTTTACTGCTGAGTAGTACTCTAATATGTATATATTCCATACTTTCTTCATCCATTCTTCCATTGAAGGACATCTAGGTTGTTTCCAGGTTCTGGCAATTACAAACAATGCTGCTATAAACATAGTTGAGCATATACTTTTGTTGTATGTTTGGGCATCTCTTGGGTATATTCCCAATAGTGGTATTGCTGGGTCAAGAGGTAGGTTGAACCCGACTTAACTGAGAAACCGCCACACTGCTTTCCAAAGTGGTTGCACAAGTTTGCATTCCCACCAGCAATGGATGAGAGTGCCCCTTTCTCCACAACCTCTCCAGCAGAGGCTATCATTGGTGTTTTTGATTTTAGCCATTCTGACCGGTGTAAGATGGTATCTTAATGTTGTCTTGATTTGCATTTCCCTGATTGCTAAGGAAGTTGAGCATGATCTTAAGTGACTTTTGGCCATTTGAACTTCTTCTGTTGAAAAGTCTCTGTTCAGCTCAGTGCCCCATTTTATAATTGGATTGATTAACCTTTTACGGTCTAATTTTTTGAGTTCTTTGTATATTTTGGATATCAGACCTTTGTCAGTTGCGGGGTTGGTGAAGATCTTCTCCCAGTCAGTGGGTTGCCTTTCTGTCTTATTGACAGTGTCCTTTGCTTTACAGAAGCTTCTCAGTCTCAGGAGGTCCCATTTATTCAATGATGTCCTTAGTGTTTGTGCTGCTGGGGTTGTACGTAGGAAGTGTTCTCCTGTGCCCATGTGTTGTAGAGTACTTCCCACTTTCTCTTCTATCAGATTCAGTGTGTTTGGACTGATATTGAGGTCTTTAATCCATTTGGACTTGAGTTTTGTGCATGGTGATATATATGGATCTATTTTCATTCTTCTACAGATTGACTTCCAGTTTTGCCAGCACAATTTGTTGAAGATGCTCTCTTTTTTCCATTGTATACTTTTAGCTCCTTTATCGAAAATCAGGTGTTCATAGGTTTGTGGGCTAAAGTCAGGGTCTTCTATTCTATTCCATTGGTCGACTTCTCTGTTTTTATGCCAGTACCAAGCCGTTTTCAGTACTGTAGCTCTATAATAGAGTTTGAAGTCAGGGATGGTAATGCCTCCAGACAATCCTTTATTGTATAAGATTGTTTTGGCTATCCTGGGTTTTTTGTTTTTCCATATAAAGTTGATTATTGTCTTCTCCAGATCTGTGAAGAATTTTGATGGGATTTTGATGGGGATTGCGTTGAATCTATAGATTGCTTTTGGTAGAATTGCCATTTTTACTATGTTGATCCTCCCAATCCAAGAGCAAGGGAGGTCCTTCCATTTTCTGGTGTCCTCTTCAATTTCTTTCTTCAAAGACTTAAAGTTCTTGCCAAATAGATCTTTCACTTCCTTGGCCAGAGTTACCCCAAGGTATTTTATGCTATTTGTGGCTATAGTGAAAGGTGATGCTTCTCTGATTTCCCTCTCTGCTTCCTTATCCTTAGTGTATAGGAAGGCAACTGATTTTTTGGAGTTGATTTTGTATCCTGCCACATTACCAAAGGTGTTTATCAGCTGTAGGAGTTCTTTGGTAGAGTTTTTGGGGTCGGTTATGTATACTATCATATCATCTGCAAATAATGAAAGCTTAACTTCTTCCTTTCCAATACGGATCCCCTTGATCCCCTTATGTTGTCTTATTGCTATTGCTAGAACTTCAAGCACTATATTGAAGAGGTATGGAGAGAGTGGACATCCTTGTCGTGTTCCTGATTTTAGTGGGATGGCTTTGAGTTTTTCTCCATTTAATTTAATGTTAGCTGTCGGCTTGCTGTAAATAGCTTTTATTATATTTAGGTATGACCCTTTTATCCCTAATCTCTCCAAGACCTTTATCATAAAGGAGTGTTGAATCTTGTCGAATGCTTTTTCAGCATCTAATGAAATGATCATATGGTTTTTTTCTTTCAGTTTATTTATATGGTTGATTACATTGATAGATTTTCTTATGTTGAACCAGCCCTGCATCTCTGGAATGAAGCCTACTTGATCATAATGGATAACTTTTCTAATGTGTTCTTGGATTCGGTTTGCCAGTATTTTATTGAGAATTTTTGCGTCGATGTTCATGAGTGAGATAGGCCTGTAATTCTCTTTCTTGGTTGGGTCTTTGTGTGGTTTTGGTATCAGGGTAACTGTAGCTTCATAAAAGGAATTTGGCAATGACTCTTCTGTTTCTATATTGTGAAATACATTAAGAAGTATAGGTATTAGCTCTTCTTGGAAGTTCTGGTAGAATTCTGCATTGAAACCATCTGGCCCTGGGCTTTTTTTGGAAGGGAGATTTTTGATAACTGTTTCTAATTCTTCGCGACTAACAGGTCTATTTAGATCGTTCACCTGGTCTTGGTTTAGGTTTGGTATATGGTACTTATCTAAAAAAGTGTCCATTTCTTTTGCATTTTCCAGTTTTGTGGCATACAGGCTTTTGTAGTAAGATCTAATGATTCTCTGAATTTCCTCTGTGTCTGTGGTTATGTCCCCCTTTTCATTTCTGATCTTATTTATTTGCGTGTTCTCTCTCTGTCGTTTAATTAGTTTGGATAGGGGTTTGTCAATCTTGTTGATTTTCTCTAAGAACCAACTTTTTGTTTCATTGATTCTTTGGACTGTTTTCTGTGTTTCTATTTTGTTGATTTCTGCCCTCAGTTTGATTATTTCCAGTCTTCTACTCCTCCTGGGCGCGTCTGCTTCTTTTTTTTCTAGAGCTTTCAGGTGTGCTGTTAAGTCCCCAATGTATGCTTTCTCCGTTTTCTTTAAGTGGGCACTTAGTGCTATGAACTTTCCTCTTAGCACTGCTTTCATCGTGTCCCATAGGTTTGAGTATGTTGTCTCTTTGTTTTCATTAAATTCAAGGAAGACTTTAATTTCTTTCTTAATTTCTTCCTTGACCCAGGTGTGGTTCAGTAGTTGACTGTTCAGTTTCCATGAGTTTGTCAGCTTTCTGGGGGTAGCTTTGTTGGTGGCTTCTAACTTTAATCCGTGGTGATCTGATAAGACACAGGTGGACACTGATTTTTTTTGTATCTGTGGAGGTTTCTTTTGTTTCCAAGTATGTGGTCAATTTTCGAGAAGGTTCCATGAGCTGCAGAGAAGAAGGTGTATTCTTTCCTATTTGGGTGGAGTGTTCTATAGATGTCTGTTAAGTCCATTTGATTCATTACCTCCAACAATTCTCTTAATTCTCTATTAGTTTTCTGTCTGATTGACCTGTCCATTGGTGAGAGAGGTGTGTTGAAGTCTCCTACTACTAGTGTGTGTGATTTGATGTCTGCCTTGAGTTTTAGCAATATTTCTTTTACATAAGTGGGTGCTTTTATATTAGGGGCATAGATATTCAGGATTGAGACTTCATGCTGCTGAATCGTTCCTGTTATGAGTATAAAGTGTCCCTGTCGATCTCTTCTGATTGATTTTAGTTTGAAGTCAGTTTTGTTAGAAATTAGTATGGCCACACCTGCTTTTTTCTTAGGACCATTTGCTTGAAAAACCTTTTCCCAACCCTTTACTCTGAGTAGATGCCTGTCTTTGTGGTTGAGATGAGTTTCTTGCAAACAGCAGACTGTTGGATCCTGTTTTCGTATCCAATCTCTTAGCCTGTGCCTTTTTATTGGTGAATTGAGACCATTAATATTAAGTGATATTAATGACCAGTGGTTGTTAACTCCGGTTATTCTTACTGCTTTTGGTAGAAGAGTTTGTGTGTCTCCCTTCTTTGAGTTGTGCTGTTGAAGGGTCGCTAGATGCCTGGGTTATTGTAGGCAGTGTTGGCAATGTTGGATTCCTTGGGTTGTGATTTTCCTTCTATTACTTTCTGTAGGGCTGGATTTGTGGCAACGTATTGTTTAAATTTGTTCTTATCCTGGAATGTCTTGTTTTCTCCATTGATAGTGAACGATAGCTTGGCTGGGTATAGTAGTTTGGGTTTGCATCCATGGTCTCTTAGTTTCTGTAGTACCTCTATCCGGGACCTTCTGGCTTTCATGGTTTCCATAGAGAAGTCAGGTGTAAGTCTGATCGGTTTACCCTTATAAGTTACTTGGCCTTTTTCCTTTGCAGCTCTTAATATTCTTTCTTTAATCTGTATATTTTGTGTTTTGATTATTATATGGCGAGGGGACGTTTTTTTTTTGATCCAGTCTGTTTGGTGTTCTGTATGCTTCTTGAATATTCAAAGGAATATCTTTCTTTATGTTGGGGAAGTTTTCTTCCATAATTTTGTTAAAAATGTTTTCTGGACCTTTGAGCTGTGCCTCTTCTCCTTCTTCTATCCCTATTATTCTTAGGTTTGGTCTTTTTATTGTGTCCCATATTTCCTGAATGTTTTGTGATGAGAATTTGTTGGTTTTGGTATTTTCTTTGATCAGTCCGTTTATTTTCTCTATGTTGTCTTCAGAATCTGAGATTCTTTCTTCTATCTCTTGTATTCTATTGATTATGCTTGTTTCTGTAGTCTCTGCTCGTTGACCTATATTTGCCATATCCAGCTGGTCCTCAGTTTGTGTTTTCTTCCTTGCTTCCATTTCAGTTTTCAATTCTTGGACTGTTTCCATTACCTGTTTGATCGTTTTTTCTTGGCTTCCCAGGGTATCATTTACGTATTTACTCATTTCTTCAAACTTTTTGTTATACTTCTCATCCATTTCTATGAGGGCGTTTTTTACATGTTGTTTAAGGGACTCTATTGCTTTCAAAAAGTCAGTTTTTTCCTCTTCTCCTGTGATAGGGTGTTCAAGTCCTTGTGTTGTAAGATCATTGGGTTCTGGTGTTTTCATGTTGTTTTTCAGATTGTTGGGTGAATTCTTGCCTTGGCGTCTGCCCATCTCCTCTTACCGATGCTATCTATTGGGTTTGATTTAATTGTAGCGGGGCAATCTGTTCTCAGTGCAGGCTTCACTGTTTCTTGCCCGCACTATCCTGTATCCAGTGCCTCCGCTGCCCGGGCCTGCCTGCCGGTGCCTCCGCCGCCCGGAACTGTCTGTGCGCCGGTGTTTCCGCCGCCTAGGCCTGCCTGCCGGTGCCTCCGCCACCTGGGCCTGCCTGCGCGCCGGTGCTTCCGCCGCCTAGGCCTGCCTGCCGGGCCTGACTGTCGGTCCCTCCGCCACCCGGGCCCGCCTGCACGCCGGTGCCTCTGCCGCCCGGACTTGCCTGCGTGCTGGTGCCTCCGCCGCCCGGGCCTGTCTGTGCGCCGGTGCTTCCGCTGCCTAGGCCTGCCTGCCGGACCTGACTGCCGGTGCCTCCGCCACCCGGGCCTGCCTGCACGCCGGTGCCTCTGCCGCCAGGACTTGCCTGCGTGCTGGTGCCTCCGCTGCCCGGGCCTGCCTGCGCGCCGTTGCTTCCGCCGCCTAGGCCTGCCTGCCGGGCCTGACTGCCGGTGCCTCCGCCACCCGGGCCTGCCTGCACGCCGGTGCCTCTGCCGCCAGGACTTGCCTGCGTGCTGGTGCCTCCGCTGCCCGGGCCTGCCTGTGCGCCGTTGCTTCCACCGCCTAGGCCTGCCTGCCGGTGCCTCCGCCGGCCGGAACTGTCTGCGCGCCGGTGCTTCTGCCGCCTAGGCCTGCCTGCCGGTGCCTCCGCCACCTGGGCCTGCCTGCGCGCCGGTGCTTCCGCCGCCTAGACCTGCCTGCCGGGCCTGACTGCCGGTGCCTCCGCCACCCGGGCCTGCCTGCACGCCGGTGCCTCTGCCGCCCGGACTTGCCTGCGTGCTGGTGCCTCCGCCGCCCGGGCCTGCCTCCTCACACGACTTTTTATTACACTGTTTTACCTATCGATGCCTTTCATGGAGCGATTTTTGCAATTTTTGTTTGTTTCTGTTTTATTGATTTTATCCCTAAATTTCTTTATTTCTTTTCATCTCCTTTGGGTGTGATTTCTTCTTTTAGTTTTAAAACTTTCAGGTGTGTTGTTAGGTTACTAACATAAAATATCTCCATTTTTTTTAAATGTAGGCACTTAGTGCTATGAACTTACTTCTTAGAACTGCCCCCATTGAGTCCTGTAAGTTTGGGTACATTGTGTATTTTTTTTTATTCGAATCTAAAACACCATTTGTTCTGTTTTGACCTATTTTTCACTCATCAGTGATTCAGTGTTCAGTTTCCATGAGTTTGTAAACTTTTGTTGTTGCTGATATAAGATTTCATGTATGGTGATCATATAGGATGCATGGTGTTATTTCAATTTTTTTTTATTTGTTGAGACTTGCTTTCTATCCAAGTATGTGATCCATTTTGGAGAAAGTACCTTGAGGTGCTGAGAAGACAGTATGTTCTTTTGTTTTGAGATGAGATGTTCTGCAATTATTTGTTGTGTCCAATTGGTTTATGACTTCAATTAACACCAACATTTCTGTTTAGTTTTGTCTGGATTGCCTGTATATTGGTGATAGTGGGGTACTGAAGTCATCCAACGTCAGTGTGTGAGGGTTAATATGTGAATTAAGCTGTAGTAGTGTTTCTTTTATGAACTTGGGTACCACTGTGTTTGGTGTATAGATGCTAAGAACCTAATATTCTCTTGGTAGGTTTTTCCTTTGATGAGTATGGAGTATCCTTCCCTATCTCTTCTGATTAGTTTTGAAGTCTAGTTTGTCTGATGTTAAAATGGCTATACCAGCTTGCTTCTTAGATCCATTTGCTTAGAATAACTTTTTCTTTTGCCCTGAGTACCCTGAGGTGGTATGTAGGTTTTCTTTTTTCCCCTATCCTTCCTGCCAGTTCCCAAATTATGACACAGAAATTTATCATTAACTATAAAAGGTTTGCCAATAACTTAGGCTTTATCTAACTAGTTCTTATAACTTAAATTAGCCCGTATCTTTTCATCTATGTTCTTTTATATGGCTTGATTACTTTTATTTTGTAAAGCCCACACTGTTTGCTCTGTGTCCCTGGTGTCTCCTTAGAACTCTGCCCTTCTTCTTCCCTGAGTTCTTTCTGCTCTTAAAATCCTGCATAACTATTGGCTGTGGAGCTTTTTATTAAGGCAATCAGAGTGACACATGCTCACAGTGTATAAAAAGATCCTCCTACAACAGTGATGTCTATCCTTGATGTATTTTATGCATGTAGCTGAAGGCTCCTGTGTTCACAACAATTCTGTTAGTCTGTGCCTTTTTAACTGGGCAGTTAAGACCATTGGCATTAGGAGATATCAATGAGCAGTACTTTCTGATTCCTGTCATCATTTTGTTGCTATTGTTTTTTCTTTTTTTTTTTTTGTGTGTGTGTGTGGTGTTTTCCTTTCTTTTGATTTGTTGGTCTGGGATTATTTGTTCCTTATGTTTTCTTGAGTGTTGTTACCCTCTTCAGGTTGAAAATTTCCTTCTATCACCTTCTGTAAGGCTGGATTTGAAGATAAAAACAGCTTAATTTTGGTTTTATCACGGGATTTCTTTCAAGCATAACATCATCTATTACGATTGAAAATTTTAGGGGTATAGTAGTCTGGCATCTGTGGTCTCTTAGAGTTTAGAGCATCTGTCCAGGCTGTCCAGGCCCTTCTATGTTTTAGAGTCTCCATGGAGAAGTCAGGTTATCATCATTGTCTTCTTCCTTTTGGTTTTTGGAAGCAGGATTTCTCTGTGTAGTCGTGGCTGTCCTACAACTCACTCTGTGGACCAGGTTGACCTTGAACTCAGAGATCTGCCTGACTTTGCTTCCCAAGTGCTAGGACAGGTACCACCACACTCAGCTGAGTAGTCAGGTGTTATTCTAATCGGTTACTTGGTCTCTTTCCCTTGCTGCTTTTAATACTGTTTCTTTGTCCTGTGCATTAAGTGTTTTGATTATTATATGCTGAGGGGAATTTCTTTTCTGGTCCTGATTGGTGCTCTGTATGCTTCTTGTACCTTAGGTGACCAAACTTTCTATTGTATTAGGTTAAGTGTCTGACTCCATGTTTACTTCCTGAAAGAAACTGATAAAGTTCAGGGAATCCATCTTCTTTTTTACCAGATGCAGCCTAGCATTTAAGTCAAACACAACACTTGTTGGTCAAGTGCTAAACATAGCTGGACAGATGCTACTTCTTTTTTGTTTGTTTGTTTTTGGTTTTTTTGAGACAGGGTTTCTCTGTGTAGCAAAGGCTGTCCTGAAACTTTCTCTCTAGACCAGGCTGGCCTCAAACAGACTGAAATCCATCTGCTTCTGCCCCCTGAGGGCTGGGATTAAAGCTGTGTGACAACACTTCCAGGCCAGATGCTACTTCTTAAACTAGAAAATCTGACACAAGATTTTGGTGGCCAGGAATAGTATGTCTTTGGGTTACCAGACGCATGCCACCCACTGCTGACACACCAAAGTAACCCCATAGTGCTTTGGTAGAGTACATGAGTACTTTGTAGATTGTTCAAGAGGCTTTACTAATGTAGAAAACGTAGGATAAACTCTAGGTTTGTTGATTCCCTTCATGTTTATAGTCACACAGTGAGCATCCTTGGTAGCATCTCCTATGGTGGATTTAAGGGTTGACCACGAGTAAGGATTTAGCTTTGTGTTCTAGAGGCTGTGCTGTGAGAATATGGGGTGAAGGGAAGTTCTGTTGGGGTGAGCAGGAAGAACTGGCACAAAAGCCTCTCTCTCCTGTGTTTGTAATTAAAAAGCTGAGCAATCTAGCATATGGAAGATAAGGTAGGAAGAACCATGAGTTCAAGACTAGCCTGGGCTACACAGGGACAGAAACCCTGTCTTGGAAGGACAAACAGAAGCTGTTTCTTGTGCCTGGTCAGAGGGGAGGCTGCTGCTGTTGCAGACAGCAGTGATAACAAAAATCTGTTTTTGGAATTATCTATTGTTCCACAGCTCCGCTGTTGGACCAGGTTACAGGTTAAATTTGATATTTTATATTAATGAAAAAAATGCAAAAAGAAGGCCAAGAGTTGGAGATCTAGACTGAAGCCACAAGTCCTTTGCTTTCCCAGAGATGCTGTCACCACAACAGCCTTATTTAGTGATGGAGGCAGAAGTAGAGCCCCTGTCAAAATAACCGGGCTGGACATAGACACAGCCTCCTGCAAGGGCTCCCTTCGTCTGGGGGAAGAGAAACGTGAAAGACTTATCAAGAGTGCGCATCCCTTTGTTAACCACACCTACCGAACCGGAGGCTTGCTTGTCCGGGATAGGCAGGCATGCCACTCCTCAGCTGCGATCGTCTCATTAGAAGAAGGGCTGGTCGCCTGCGCTCTCACATCAAAGCATCCCAAGGATGTCTGCGCCTGGATGGACCCACGCTGCCCTCTGCACTGGAATGCTCCTTGGCCACAGGCTGCTGCCTGATTACTTTTGCAGACCGGGAATCCTGACGTGAAGTTTAAGAGGGAAGGCAAATGATGAGGGGCCACAGTAATTCCTCAGAAGAGCCAGGGCTCAACTTGATTTTGCGTGTGCTCTTTAAACAGTGTAAGACTCTCTGAGCCCCTTTGTGCCGTGAGCTCCAGCCTCCTGGGGTGGAGAGACAGGGAGGAGAGACACTTAAGAGTATCCCACCACAGCCAAAGTTTATTTTTAGAAATGTGTTCCCATCCCTCAAAGGTCAGTAATTTCAAAAGTTTTTCTTCCACATTGTGTGTGATGCATGCAGGCAGATTTCCCCAACAATTAGAGGATTTGAAACATATTACTTTCTTTTTAAAATTAGCTTTTTAGGTCGTCACGTGAAGTAGTTGGTTTCATCTCATATATACTTACCTTTTCCCACCCTTTGTCCCCTCGGCCTGCTCCCCAACTTCGACTTTTGCCCCCCGACCTACCTTTGGCTGGTTTGTTTCTTCAGAAATACCATTTTTTGACAAAGTTAAAAATACGTCCTTACCAATCCATCAAGAGATTATTCATTATTTACTTAATATGAATTTAAAAAGCACTCAGCGGAGCTCACTATGGGGAGCTTGTCTCAGCTTTGCTATCTGCTCTACCGCTGCAGTGATTGGATAATAGGCGAGCACTTGGAAGCTGCAGGTTAGCTAGTTGGCTCTGGGTAACTGCTTGACTCCTATTGTTTCTGGGAAGTTCAGTGTGTGTGTGTGTGCATCTGCGTGTGTATGAGTGAGTGTGAATGTGTATGTTAGCATGTGCATGAAAGTGTGAACATGCATGTGTGCATGAGTGGGTGTGAATGTGTGTGTCAGCATGTGTGTGAAAGTATGTGTGTGTTCATGAGTGTGAATGTGTGTTAGTATGTGTGTGAGAGTGTGAATTGTGTGTGTGCATGAGTGAATGTGAATGTGTGTGTGTGAATGTGCATGTGTGCATGAGTGAGTGTGAATGTGTGTGTGAATGAGTGAGTGTGAATGTGTATGCATGTGTGCATGAGTGAGTGTGAATGTGTGTGTGAATGAGTGAGTGTGAATGTGTGTGCATGAGTGAGTGTGAATGTGTATGCGTGCATGAGTGAGTGTGAATGTGTGTGTGCATGAGTGTGAATGTGTGTGCGTGTGTGCATGAGTGAGTGTGAATGTGTGTGTGCATGAGTGAGTGTGAATGTGTGTGCATGAGTGAGTGTGAATGTGTGTGCATGAGTGAGTGTGAATGTGTGTGTGTGTATAGGTGAAAGGTCGACTCCCAGGATCTTTTGCTATTGCTATCCACCTTAGAAACTGAGGCGGGATCTCTCACTGGACTGCTTTGGCTTGACTGTCTGGCCAGTGAGCTGCCAGGATCTCCTTAGCTCCATCCTCCTTTCTGCCTCGTAGTGCTGGAGTCACAGACACACCCATCCACACCCAGCTTTTACATGAGTGCCAGGGATCCAAACTCAGGTCACTATGTTTGCACAGCCAGCACTTTACCCCGTCCTGTGCTCTGCACGCTTCTGAGTGGTGGGAGAAGCCTGCCGAGTTAAGCGTCAAGCATTAACCCGCTGCCCTTGTTTATATACCTACTTTAACTTTGTTTTGCTTGGATTTCTGAGGTCAGTCAAAGCAAATATGTGTATAGTTTTGAGATGACTGTGTATAAATTAAAACTTTTTTTTTTGTCAAAACTGCTAGTGCATTTATTCCTTTAGACAAAGCCTAAAGGAAAACTGGCTCCTGCTATGAATAGAAGGGATTTCTTGAAAGTCTAAGAAGAACTTTTAAGGGCCATCTCCCCATCAACACACAAATGCACAGCACACTGGCAAAAGTCCTCGACTATGTAAGACACTCTGTGCTTTCTCTAATATAAACATTAACTTCTTTGTCCATTAGGAAGTTGATATGGTATAATGATGTAGAGACATATTTGATTTCAAATAAATTTTATGTGCTAACATTTAAATACATATATAAAATAATTATTAGATAAAGCTATATAAAATATTAGGCAAATATTTGGAGGATAATATTAAATACTTTCAAGTTAAAAAGAGCCCATTACTTACTTTCTTAATTGTGTGTGGGGGATGGGTAAAGGCCAAATTGGAGGACTCAGGTCTCTCTTTCCACCGAGCGGGTCACCATGAGGGATCAGACTCCGGTGGCCAGCATGTCACCTGTTGAGCCACCTCACTGGCCTTTAAACATAAACCTTAACAACTCATGCTGGAGAGGTGGTGGGGTAAAGGGAACACTTCTGCATTGCTGGTGGGAGTGCAAGCAGGTGCAGCCCCTTTGGATGTCAGTGTGGCAATTTCTCAGAAAAGTAGGAAACAACCTTCCTCAAGACCCAGTAATACCACTTGTGGGTATACATCCAAAGGATGCTCAATCGTGCCACAAGGACATGTGTTCAACTAAGTTTATAGCAGCATTGTTTGTCATAGCCAGAACCTGGAAACAACCTAAATGCCCCTAGACTGAAGAATGGATAAGGAAAATGTGGTACATTTACACAATGAAGCACTATACAGCAGAAAAAAAATAACAACACCTTGAATTTTGCAGGAAAATGAATAGAGTTAGAAAACATTATTTTGAGTGAGGTAACCCAGATATAGAAAGAGAAGTATCACATGTACTCACTCATAAGTGGTTTTTAAACATAAAGCAAAGAAAACCAGTCTACAAACCACAATCCCAGAGAACCCAGACAACAATGAGGACCTCAAGAGAGACATACATAAATCTAATCTACATGGGAAATAGAAAAAGACAAGATCTCCTGAGTAAATTGGGAGCATGGGGACCTTGGGGGAGGGGAGAGGCAGGGAGGGGAGCAGAGAAAAATGTAGAGCTCAATAAAAATCAATAAAAAAATTAAGAAAAAAACATAAACCTTAAAATCACACTACCATTTTCCCATTAGAAACCTTTTGGCTTGGAGGAAATTGTTCAGATTTTATTATAGGAAGAAAAAAATTGATATTCATTAAATGGAAGGCAAACCATTAACTATTCTATTATTGATAAAGGTCAATTTCAGTATTTGAACTGCAGTTTTTTGGTTTCATTTTAATTTTGAGACAGGGCCTTGCTATATAGCCTAGGAATTTCAAGCCTGTCATCCTCCTGCCTCATCCTTTCAAATACTAAGATTACAGGCATGTACCTGAATGCCCAGCAAAGTAAGACTTTTTATGTTACTTTTAAATTAAAATATTAAAATTATTTTTGAGAAATTCACTCATGAGTGCTGTGTCTACAGCCTTTTCAAACCCATGTGCCCTCTGTATTTCCTTCGCTGTTCCCCCACTCCCTCTCATTACCCCTTCTTTTAAATTACTGCTGTTACACACACACACACACACACACACACACACACACACACACACACACACAGTCTATTGGCTCCATTTAGTGTTGCTGATATGTACCTGTGTTTGGGCCTGAATTACGTACCAGAAGCTTCTCCTTGGAGAAGACTGAGTCTCCCTCCCTTAGCAGCTAGTGCTTGCCTGTAGCGCTTCATCTTGGGATCGGGCTTTATGAATTTCCATCATCTATGCTGGCATGTTGACTGGCAAATATCAGTATGCAGGTCTTGCTAAGGAGGCCTTGCTAAGGCAACCATATTGTTGAGATTTCAAGGGTACAACATCCCTGTTATGTCTAGAAGATACTCTGTTGCAGCGGGTGTCCTGGTTCCTTTGCTGTTACAATCTTTCCATCTCCTCTTTGACAGTGTTCCCAGAACATTAGGTGTAGGAGTTGGGTTTTAGACGTTCCAAATGGTGGTCATTTATTTTCTGCATTTTGACCAGTTGTGGGACTCTGCACAGAAGAATATTTGCCGAGGAGTGAGTGCTGCACGTACCTGTGGGTATAGTAAGTATTTAAAATACAGTTAGAACCTATACCAATTTAGAACATTTTCAGGAGTAGGGTTTCATCTTACATTTGTGTCTTCTTCAGACAAGGTAGTTGTCTAGGTTTGCTGTACTAGGCATAAATCCCTACCTACTGAATAGGCTTTAAGTCCAATTAAACAGTTTTTGTTATCCCCGAGATGTAAGAGCAAGTGCTGAACCCGCAGGAAGATCTGGCTGCGCTGGCCATTGTTGTTGAGGCTTTGTCGCTGGCTAGAACGGTGACTGTGTCTCTGTTTCAGCAGCTGCACAGCACCTTCTTGTGAGGACAGATGAAGTCCTGAGTGAGGGTGAGTTGTTGGCATGAACATGGGCATGTCAAGGGCCCCAGTGCCTCAGGCCAATGGAAATGGCAGTAGGCTTCCCCAGGGGAGGGTCAGAGGTATGGCAGAGCCTTCTTCTGGTCCAAGTATATGTGCTTACAAACAATTGACCAGTGTGGGCAAAACCCACAACTTTAACTTCCTCCTTAAAGAGGATTGCAGCCCGAGACTGCTTCCCTTCAGAGACCTCCTGGGACTGGATAACCAGTGCTGCTGCTCCCGCACAGAGGAAACTCACTGTAGTGTGAGAGCGTGGACCTCATCAGAGGGAGCAGAGCCCAGCCAGCCCCAGCTTTCCCCTATGTGCAGCTGTTGTTTCTTTCGTATCTGTCTTTTTTTTTCATTGCTGCAGTGGTGCGGGAGAATTGTCTGTATTCTGTCAATCATGTATTTTAATAAAACGCTGATTGGCCAGGCAGGAAGTATAGGCGGGTCAACCAGACAGGAAGTAGAGGTGGGGTGATGAGAACAGGAGAATTCTGGAAAGGAGGAAGCCCATTCTTCCCATTCCAGCCCAGACCACCGAGAAGCAAGATGTAACCTGCCCGGCTGAAAGGTACCAAGCCACGTGACTAACATAGATAAGAATAATGGGTTAATATAAGCTACAAGAGCTAATAAGAAGACTGAGCTAATGGGCCAATCAGTTTTATAACTTATGGAGATCTTTGTGTGATTTTCTTTGGGACTTGCTGGCTGTGGGGTACTGGGCGGGACAGAAACCCCAACAAGCCGGCCCTCATGTTACACTGCAGGACCCAGTGCTTTCCCATGCTGCGAGACCTACTCCTTGTCTGTAAGTGTACAGTGAGAATAAAGTTCAACCAGGTCCACATGTCATGGGGCCTGGTTGGTCTCCCAGCACCCACCAGAACACAGAGAAAGCATGGGACTGAGCAGAAGCAGAGGGACATGAGAAACTGTCCAAGCAGATGGACCAGTTTCTCCTCTTAACTATGAATTCATCATGACTTTTCTCAGCTCCCTCACAAAACTGTGAAATGTAGGGCCTGAAATGCCTACTTTTACATGCCAACGTGTCTGGCTTACAGCATTCAGATATTTAGACAAATGTTTGGTAGAATTTGGGAAGAGTTGTCTAGGTCAGGATGTTGCTGGGAAGTGGATTTTTTAAGATATCATTGATTTAAACAGACCTTAAATAAAGCGGTTTGTCCTTTATAACAGAAGTGGGCCTTGTCCAATCACTTGAAAGCCTCAAGAGTAAAAAAGACAGGTGCCCAGAGGTAGAGGGGATTTTGCCTGTAGGTTTCCTTTAGCCTTGACCTATGATGTCCACTCTTCCAGAAGGGGGCATTGGGCTCCCCAGAACTGAGTTACAGATAGTTGTGAGCTGCTGTGTAGGTGCTGGGAACTGAACCCTGATCCTCTGCAAGAACAGCCAGTATTCTTTTCTGCTGAGCCATCTCTGTAGCCTTTCTGCCTCTTTCTTATATGTGTAATATACAACGTATATGCATATAATTTATAAACACACACATTTTGTCTTCTGCTATGAGGTTGAATGGTGGCTTGTGTATACTAGGCAAGTGCTTTACCAGTAAGCCACATTCCAGCTTCAAACAATGGAATTCCAGTGTGTGTTTGTGTGTGTGTGTGTTGTTCTTTATTGGAGAACCCTGGCTAAGATCAAACTCATCTCACCAACTAGGGGAAGAGGAAAAATCCTAGAGGGACTGCCAGCATGTGGTGGAAGCTGAAGAAGGAGAGGTGGTTCTCCCTGTGGGTGGAACTTCAAGCTGCGTGTTGTCCATCAGTTTGTGTGGAATCCATGTCCTGAGAGGAGAGCGTGTATATGAGCTCATGAGCAGAGGTTTGGAAAGAAAAGAGAATCAGAGATAAGTAAATCTGGAAGGAAAGGCGTGTCAGGGAGATAAAGGCATGACAACAGTCTAGTAAGCTTCGGACTAGGTGGTGACCACGACCAAGGAGGGGCATACGAAAACCAACTAGACAAAATAACAAAGCCAGATGTCATTAACCATATATGTCATTGGCCACTCTGGCTCTGGAGTGACAAGCATATGAGTAAAGTCGTCCTGGTGGCAGAGATGAGTGGCACACAGGCCAGCATCATAGGCTGCCTGTCCCCTGCTGGCGCTCATACGCAGGATTGCTCTTTGCATAGAAACCAAAGTCACTGGGGTGCTCCTGAGTCTGTGTCCGTCTAGCATGGAGTCCTTCAGCCAGAATCTGTGCTCACAAGCATCCCCGTAGCATAGTGTAATCCTTACCAGGTCTGCCGTAATCTGAGGCACTCTCTTTTTAACTTTTTTTAAAAAAGTGTCTTAGTTTGTTTCTGTTGCTACAGGAGAATACCTGAGACTGAGTAATTTAAAAAGAAAAGAAATCAGAGCCAATGAGATGGCTAAGTGGATAAACACTAGCTATGGAAGCCTGAAGACCTGAGTTCGATCCCCAGAACCCATGTAAAAATGGAAAGAGAAAACCATAAATTGTACTCTGTCTTCCATGTGTGCATTATAGCACATGTCTACTACAATGATGGTGGAGGATACAAAATAATCTCACACTAGTTCAGAGTTATGTATAATAGAGGGTTATTTATTTAGGGGAGACTCACAGATCACTGTCTTAGATCACAATCCTCTGCACGAATGGAGAACAGGAACAGAGTCTAGCAGCCAGAAGTGAGAGCCGGAAGCAAGAGAGCAAGCACAGGCTTAGGCTTTATAGCTGCATTTGTAGTATAAGAGACCATGCCCAAGTGGGCTGGTATCGTAAAGGCTATTGGCTGAAGGAGCGGAAAAAGCTCCCACAGCACCCTAATAATGAACAGAATAAAATATCTTTAAAAGAGGCTGGGAGGTGGTGCACACTTTTAATCCCAGCACTCAGGAGGCAGAGGCAGGTGGATCTCTGAGTTTAAGTCCAGCCTGGTCTACAGCGTGAGTTCCAGGACAGCTAGGACTTCACAGAGAAAACCCTATCTCTAGAGAAAAGGAAATTACTTCTGACCATTCAGAAGGCTGAGGTGACTGAGGTCAAGGGATTGCACCCGGTGAGGGTCTTCTTGCTTGTGGGAATTCTCTGCAGTTACTCTGTGAATCTTAGGGCAACAAATAACAAGCAGAGCAAGCAAGCCGGAGAGAGTGTGCTGTTAACGAAGCTACTGCCTTATTACCACCTTAGTCCCCGACTCTGGGAAGAGAATAAATCACTCCAAAAGGCCTATCTATTCATTCCACAATCATTTCTTCTCCCACCATCAACAAATATGACTTTGAAGATTAAATCAAATTTGGGGGAAACTTTCAAAATGCAACTGCACCCCTTTTCCTTTGGTAAGTGTATCTACACGGTCTTCAAGCGGGTCTCAGCTCTCAACATTATTCACTCCCTCTGATGGGACAGCCTTCTAGGCCTGCCTCACCGCTGACCTTCTCAGAACCCAGGCGACTCTGGTCTCTATCAGATGCTGGAGGGTGCTTAGCTGGAGAAAGAGAGACAGTGGGTGCAGTCAGGGGCTAGCGGAGCATGAGGACACATGGAAATACTTACATCCATTGAAAATGCTGATTTGCAAAGTAGTACCAGACTTTCTTATTACTTAAAAAAATGTAATTCTGGTGCTTTTACTGTTAAAATATTCTGGAAGTTGAACAGGAAAATTAAATTGAAGATAAATCTAAGTTAATTACAGATGCAAAACTTTTAAGTGTAAGTATCCTCCACCTCCATTTCCTTTATTCAAGGTTCATGTTCTGCAGATGGCTCAGAGAATTTCTTGTTCCCTATGGAATTTTATTTTTATAATTTAGCTAAACTCAAGGGCATAAAAGCTAAACTGGTCTTGCATTTAGGTGAAACACCCTTTCTGGCTGAGCCATTTCCTTTTGAACTAAAGATAGCAGTGGATATGCTTCTTACCTTCCATTTCAACACCCCCTTCCCCAATTTCCTAGTGTTGGGTGCACGCTGTGACCTTCTGTGTTTGGTAGTGTGTCATTTGTCAGTTTGATGGTCCCTAGACAAACATTTGTCAGTTTGAGAAGCACCTAGATGAACGCAGACCCATGGGTGTGTCTGTGGTGAGGGTGTTTCAGGAGAGGATTAACCAAGCGGATGGCAGAGACCTACCCCGAATATGGGCAGAACCTTTTCATAGGCTGGGGCCGCAGATGGAATAAAATGGGAAAAGGGGAAGGATTCTGCTAACACAGACATCGTCCCTCTGTGTCCTGCTGCCGTGAGGTGAGCGCAGCCTCAGCGTCCCTCTAGGCCTGGGCGGACTTAGACCTCTGGAACAGTGAGCCACAACAGGTGTTTCTGTCACAGTGATGGAAAGGCTGCCGTTCGGCTAGACCCAGAAGACAGCCTCAGGCTGGCTGCCACCCCACCACCCCGTTATTTGACATGACAACAGCTCCGGTGTACTGACTCCCCGAAGTCACCTGCGTCCTCACAAAGCCGTTTCTCAGTAGGTGATAAACCAGTGAAATGGAGTAAAAATCACATTTGGCCCAAGGGCAGAGTTCTCTTCCTCAGACCTTTCCATTGTTCATGGTCATATATGTCTCATGCTCTTTAAAGCCGCAAGCCCCATCCTCGGGGCAGACACCTTTATCCACCAGTCCCCACCCTTTCACTCACTAGCTCCTCAGGCCTTGTGTTGCAGCTGAGCTAATCTCTTATATGCCCTGCCACCCTGCCTTGCATTTCCCCTCCTCTTCTTCCCTCCACACCTTTGCCCCTTTTTCCAGTACCGGGACAGAAACAATGGCTTTCCACACACTGGTCCAGTTCTCCATACCCAGGCTTCCTTTTCTTCTCTGGACATTAAACATCACCAGACTATTTTATAATCTTCCTTGTTTTCTCAGTGTCTCTTTCAGTCTCCAGATTCCTTCCTAAAAAAAAAAAATCACATAAGCACAAACACAAGCAGATACACACACACACACACACACACACACACACACACACACACACACGAGCCACCATGAACAGTTCTCTCCTTTCACCACATGAACTCCAGGTGTCAAGCTCAGGTTCTCAGGCTCAGAGGGAGAGCTCTTACCCACATCCATGCTGCTCCCTCCAGGTGCTGTCTTAAGCGCCATTTCTTCCTAAAGATTTAATTACCTCTATGAATTTTTCTTTTCTTTCTTTCTTTTTGGTGATTACCTTAATCCTTCTTTGGTCCCAGGCTTGTTCATACAAGTGAAATGATACGTGTTTGGTGGGTAAAAAGCTTGTGACACTTTCAGGAAGCAACCTCAGAGGTCCCTTCCGCTTCACACAGCTATGGTCAAGCCGCTCCTCCTTGTCACAGTCACAGCGCACGCCAGTAAATGGGGACACTATAAGTCACTCTGTGTGGACGGCTTAAGGGGATAGTTGAGTCTATTATTCTCATGCAGTTTGTGTGCATGAAACTAAAGGCTTCAGCGAGTGAACCAATAGCTATACTATGACAAGAATTCGGAGGCAGAGACATGCTCATTCCTTTCCAGTGCAGAGACATCAGGGCTGTCTCCCCATTGATTAGAACACACCCCAGGACACACAGAGGAAACTTCTGAGAATGTGATTCAGAGCAAGCTGTTAATAGCCGACTCTCTACCTGCCTTTCCTTACTTGAGAAGTCAAGCGCCTGATATTGCTTCCTCACCTTTCCGTCTCTAGGTTCTGATACTGTTGAAATTTGATAAATGTTTATTTCTAGATATTAAGTTCTGGTCTGTGCCTTATGTAACTCGTTCTTCTCACCAGAACTATACGAAAGTCAAGTGCAGGGTTAGCAACGGCAAAGAATATATGTTACAGCTCCAACATCTGCACTTCAGGACACAGAGGCAAAACTTGAAAGGTTCTGACATCTGTAATTAGGTGAAACGATTAGCCGCATTCATCGTCAGAGGTGCACGGCAAGGCCCCTGCACATAAGACTGGCTGCCTGCAATGTGCCCTGCACCCAGGAGTGGGCTGTGTCTTAGTGGCCCTTAGAAGGCCCTGGGCTTGCCTCTTCCTGCCCTTAAAAGGCAGAAAAGATCACAATCAGATATGTGTTTATCTATTGTTGCTCTCCTTTTGTCTCTTTGCAAGTGTCAGTGTGATGTGTGTGTGTGTCCAAGTACGTGATGCCTTTGTGTGTGTAAATGTGGGTTCTCACATGCCATGGCGCACTAGTGGAGCGTAAAGGGTAGTCCTGGGTGGTAATACTTGCCTTCTGCCTTCTTTGTCCTTGCATCCACCAGACAAGCTACCCCTTCCTCATTAGCTTCAGGGGGACCCTCCTATCTCTGGCTCTCATTGTGTTGAGCTCTGGGGTTACACATGAGTGATGGTGCCAGATTGACATAGTTTCTGGGGGATCCAGACTCAGTGCCAAGGGCTTCCCTACCCCAGCTGCCTCCCCCGCCCTACAACAGCCATTCATTGCACTGGGCAAGAATGAAAGTGAATGTATGCTTTTTTGGATGTATTTCACAGCGCTAGAGGAAATATTTTGTTTTTTGCAGGTTATATCAGCTATTCCAGTTGGGTGCAATGACCTGCACTTGTACTCCCGGCACGTGGCTGTCCAAAGCAGGGGGATTTAAAGAATAGGGCCAATTTAGGTTACGTGGCAAATTCAGGGCCAGCCTGGGAGACAGAAGGACATCCTGCCTCACAAACCAAACACCACAAACAGAATCAAATATAAAGCTATCAAACCCGATTGTGTTTCACTAGTAAATTTCTAAGGTCTGTTTTGAATGTATATGTGTTCCAATTTTATTTTCTCAGGTAAGAATAGTTTCTCAAACCTCTTAAAATCTGTGTTTTATTTTTTTTTTCCCTACAATGATTTACTGGGGCGACTGTGACTTTCTCCATTATTTAAGGAAATGTTCTTGGCCAGAATGATTTTAAAGGCAGCCCCCTCTTTCTCTGGACAGCTACATGCAGGGAGGGGCTCGGCTGAGAGTTTCTCACTTGCATCTCCCCACCCGGAAGTATGATCTTTTTCTGCATTTTTCAGCGCCCAGGAGGTTGGCTGCTGAGGGCAGCAAAGAAGTCATTTTTGTCCTCTCGTTTATCTCCTGGGTTTGGTTAATGACTTACTTATAGAAGGTGAGAGTATTTATCAATCTTTCTTGTTGCTTCCTGCTTCCTGGGTGTCACCAGCAGCGGTCAAGCTCCTCGTAGGCACAGCTCCCCAGTCCCAGGAGAGGTCTTCCGCCATCGCTCTTTCCATGGGCTTAGAAACTTCTTTTCTTTCTGTTTCTTCAAGACTGGGAGTAGGGTCTGGGGAATATAGCTCAGTGGTAATGAATCCTTAGATTCAATCCCCAACACACACATGCACAAACATGCACACATAATATAAGCACGTGCACACACACCCACACACACACGCGCGCATCCACCATCCTTTGTTGTTTTCCTGTGTCTGCCATCATTAAGTAGTTCCTGTGTTAATTGTAAGTATGCCAGCTGTTCTCAGCTCAAACCTCGATGACGCAGAGACCTGAGGTTAAGAAGCGACAGTCCCCTCGGCTCTGGAGGTGGTGAGGTGCTATAGGGGAGAAAGCCAGCTGTGTGGACACGAATGGAAGGCGAAAGGAAAGTCCTAGAGACTGATGGGCCTGCAAAGAACCGCTCTTGGAGATATGCTATTACAGGAGCATCCACCTTGTCTGTATTGTCTCGGAGCTGCAGCCTCGTGTTCATGAACTGTAGAGCAAGCCCGAAGAATGGAATGACAAAGCCATGTCAGGGGCAATCTACTTATGCAAAATGAACAGAGATGTGTTATTTTAAAATTTTATTTATTTTGGGTAATTTAAAGAAATGAACAGACAGGAAAGCAATTAGTGTTCTTTCAAAAATAAAAGAGGATTTTTTTAAAAAGCCCCCAAATGTAACAACTGACATAAATGGAAGAAAGGTGGTCTTGTTTTTCTCTGTTTTGTTAACAGTGGTGTATACATAGTCCTTTTCAGTGGCTTGTTTCTAGGAAGCTTCTGGGGTAGGGACTAGCACAAATGCTCCCTGCTGCATGCCAATGTACTGGGGTGCGACTCGGATCGCTTCAGTTGTTTGTTTGCTTTGTGACACAGGTTTTCTCTGTGTTATAGATCTAGTGATCCTGAAACTTGCTCTGTAGACCAGGCAAGCCTCAAATTCACAGAGATTCACCTGCCTCTGTCTACCAAGTACTGGGATTAAAGCCATGTGCCACCTCCATCTGGCCTGAAACCATTGTAGAGAGTGCAGTCCAGTCAGTGAAGGATTGATTAGGCCCTTACCAGCATCCCTTGACAACGGTTCACAAGGCTTTCCTCTGTCTGGTTCTCAGACCCCACCCCCACTGCCTTGTACTAAGTCCCACCCTGGTCTCTGCCTCATCCTGCTCTGGCGTGCTTTGGTCTAGCTGTGGTTCCAGCTTCCCTTCTGCCCTAACCCTGTAGGCTGGTGAGCTCCTCCCCTTCTGACACACGATCCTTGCCTGGGGCTTGCTCTGTCTCCTTCCTCAGTCATTTACTTGGTATTGCTCCCTTGAGGTTCTGCATAAAATCCAGTGATCCTCCAATGTAGGTATTTCAATGTAGTCTAGCCTCTTAAAAAAAAAAAACTTGTATAATTAATTAAATTAATGATGTTGGGATGGGACTTAGGGCTTCACACATATTAGGTAGGGTGGGAGGTGCATCGGCAGGAAGTATGTCAGGATATGTACTTGCCCCATTGGACCTGGTGGGAAATGTAGTTTTATGGGTTTGTCTTTATAAACCTCTGCAACGTGTGACTCCTTGTCATTTCCTGGAAACTCCAGAACGGACCTGACCAGAGCCCATCATCCTGGCCAGTATATAAAGCTTGCTTCAAATCTGGCTCTAAAATTGTGGAATTGGTCTCTCTTTTGGGAATCTCGGGTTTAGCACTGAGAGTTCACCAAGACAGGGAATTACGGCAGCAGATGGCAGACAGCAGCAGGAACAGCTGGGAGCTCACATCTAGTACCACAAGCAGCAGCAGAGCAAAGGAAGTAGAAATGGATCCTGAGGCCTTCCCCAGGGACAGAGTTGCTTCAGAAAGGCCCTGCCAACTAAGCCATTGCAAACAGCACCACCAACCCTGGAACCAAGTGTTTAACTGTCTGAGAATATGGAGTGTATCTTATTCAACCCACTGCAAGGTCTCTGGGGACTTGGTGTGTAGTCTCAGGACCCCAGTGTTAAGAGAGAAGGGAGGAGGGGAGAGCTTGTAAATTCTTCCTGGGGGGGGGGGTACATGTCTGTGATAATGGAATTGGAGACCACTGGTGAAAATTACAGAATTCTCTTGTCTTGCTCAATGCAGTCAGGGCAAACAACCAGTTTATCCTTGCAAATAAGTTCTTTCCATTGCAGGACAGTGGAAGACACTGGGTGAACGTTCTCTGTTGGTGTGGGCACCGGCTGGGAGCCACTGTGGTCTGAGGTCTTTCCAAGAGACTTCTAAGTGAGAACACATGTTCTAGGAACCACAGAGTCACATGACTTCCCTGCAGGGGAAGATGCTGAAGGCTATGGCTGGCAATGCAGGACTTTGCTTCTAGCTCTGAGAGAGACAAGATGAGAGATAGCACCCAGGCCTGCAGTTAGGAAGATCCCTGGCTTTGCTTTGGCCATTACTGTTTTTTTTTTTTCTGCTTTGGAGTTAGGGGATAAGTTTGGCTTCTCTGAGTGCCATTGCAACCCAGTTTCTCAAGCTTGTGGGTCATCACCTCATAACTGAATGTGGGGAAGGAGTGAAAAATTTGGCATCACTAAAGTGTTTGGTAATGCCCAAGTGCCAAAAATTAATTTAAAATCAAAGGTGTAATGAAGCAGGGATCTTTCTGGCAGGGTTTGCCTGTGCTGCACCACCCAACTTCACTGCAGCCTTGGAGCTGAAGACACAATGTGCACTTTGTACCACAAGTTGTACCATGCTAACACAGTGCCAACAAGCACTGCCTGAAACACCTCAGCTGTGACACCGCGGTATGTTATGAACTGCAGTGTTTCGGTTTCACACACACAGCTTTGTGTTCTTATAGAAATGTAATGGTTTGATTATAGGCAACAAAGACTCATAACATTTTCTTTCCATTATTGTGCAGCACATAATATCAAATTAGTGCACCTTTGAATTGTATTGTGTTAAAATGTTTGATTTTAAAAACACTGAATTGTTCACTTGCATTTCTTTTAAAAAAATTTTTGTTCAGGGGCTGTCAAGGTGGTCTGATGAGTAAAGATGCTTGCTGTCAAGCCTGACTAACTGAGTTCGAGTCCTACAGCTTATATGGTGGAAGGGGAAAACTGAGTCTCACAAGTTGTTCTCTGACCTCCACATGTGTGCTGTGGTGCCTGTATTTCCCTCAAAATAAGAAAAATGCACACACACACACACACATATATACATGAACATATAAATGTAGATAAATAAATATATTATAATTAAATAAATTTTGGTTTGGGATTAGGATATAATTTCTAATAATTTTGTAACTGGCCCTAAATATACTTCTGCCATTTGTACTTATGTGACGTGTTAGTCTCAACTCTGATGATTATAAAATCAAAATACCAATCACCTTTGAAAAACATTGAAGATATTCTGTACCCTGCCATATCAACTACTCAGTCAAGATTTAATTGTTCTCATTAGTAGTTCAGTAATCCCAGAATTAGTATCCAAATCTGTTTTACTCTTTAATAAATGTTAAGATTAAACGTATACTAAAAGATGATGATGATGGTGATGATGAAGATGATGATGATTTGAGACCAGTTTTCATGTCCAGATTGGCCTCAGATTTTGCTAAGAATGACCTTGAGATCCTCCTATGTCTACATCCTGAGTGCTGGGATAACAAATTAATGCCCTTGTACTTTATTGATGTAGTGTTGGGGGAGTGAACGCAGCTAGGCAGGGAATCTACCATGTGAGCTATATCCCCAGCCCTAATTACTTTAAAACATATGTATGATTTATTATTAGTAAATGCCTGATTTGTATATCTTTTTAAATATATACCTATATATTTATGTTGCGTAAAATTTCTCAGGTAAAAAAGTCTAGAGTTAAAAACATGTAAGAATCCTTGATCAATAGTCTGAGATAACCCTGTTCTGCCTATTACTGAGTGGATAGGATTAAACGTATAAATGATAACATGTGATAATGGGGTGCATCATTGTGCGTATTCACGGTACCACTGAAGTTTTCCCTTATGTGTGACCCAGTCATTAGGTCACCAGGAGCAATGACTCCTGGTCAGTGTCCCCTGCAGGGAAGGCCATAGCAAGGACATTGTAGCCCCAGCAGGCTAATTTTGGTGAAGGAAATCACCTCAGCAAAGCTGTGTCTGCACATGATGAGGACCGGCTGGAGGCATGGAGCGGTTCCACCGGGCCATCTATAAGGAGATATGGACATCCATCCATAAGAGGACAAGCTGTCTCTGCTGCTCCTACCGAAGAACTCAGCTACAGTGGCATGTTAATTGTGTCTTAGTAAATAAAGCCTGTCTGAAGAGAAGAGGACAAAGCAGCCGCACTAGTCAGCCACACGGGCCAGGGGTGGTGGCACACACCTTTAACCCCAGGATTTGGGAGACAGAAGTAGACGGATCTCTATGAGTTCAGGGCTACCCTGGGCTGCACAAAATTGATCCAGAAATAGATCCAGGTGGTGGTGGTTCACAAACCTTTAATCCCAGCACTAGGGAGGTGGAGACAGGAGTGACATAGCTGGGCGGAGAGAGGAATATAAAGGAGCAGAGACAGGAACTCAGTGGAGTGTGAAGTGAGGATTCATAGAGACAGGATCTCACCCTTTCGGTCTGAAGACTGGTAGAGGTAAAAGGTCTCTCTAGTGGTTGCTGCTTTGCTTTTCTGATCTTCAGTTTGAACCCCGATATCTGCCTCTGGGTTTTTATCATTTGTATTACTACACAGGGTTTCACACATACGGCAATAGCCACCTGGACTAAAAAAACGGGTAATATTTGCTTAAGAAAACTGTAGTAAGTGTATTTTGATTCAAATTCTGTTGCTCTTTCTAAGTACTTCAGAAGTCTGCCTGCTTCCTCCACAACTGTCACCCACGGTGCATGGTGATCTCACATTTTTCCTGCTCCGCTTTTGTTCTAGACTCTTTTCACCAACAATCTCCTCTAAGATGCCAGTCCAGTGGTGCCACTTTCTTGCCTAACATCCTCCAGTGCCCCCAGCTGGCTTCAGTAGAAGGTCCAAACTACTACACCCTGCTTCCCTCTGCAGCCACTCCCACCGTGTGCCCAGGCCCACACTCAAGCTACCCCAAGGCCCTTGCGCATCTGTGCTGTTGCTTGTGAAGTGGACAGCTGTGTCCCTTAGCCTTTCTCCTTGAATTCCGCTCATCTTTCCTGTGGCATGCAGACTCCTGCCTCCACAGACTGTGCCCAGGCATGCTCACTCTGTCTCTGCTCCCTCTTCCATGTGAACGGTCTCATCTCACTTTTCTGGGAATTGTGGAGACTCTGATTACTACCAAGTCTATAATCAGCCACGTGGCTTCTCTTTCTTTCTGCTGACAGGTGCATTCTGCACCAAAGATGGATTCTTGGTTTGTGTTTGGGATGTCTTCCTGTACCTTCATTTTTATCTCCCTGGCTCCTCCTTGTCGCCTCCTTCCTCTCTATGTAGAATCAATTCCATTAGAACGCAAACAGTCTTAATGCTTTCCTTGATACTCGTGAATCTCTCCAGTTACTCTTCTATGTCTCTCCTTTTCATGTCCACAATTCTTAGAAAAGTTGTCTGAACCTGCTACTTTACTGCTCTTAACGCATTTTGTGTTGACAAAAAAAAAAACACAAAAAAACAAAAACAAAACAAAACAAAAAAAACCCCTCAGTCTCAGTAAATTAAAAACAAAGACGGACTTATTATTCTGGAGGAATTATAACACAGTACCTGCTTGATTTCAGAAGAGACTCATATGATGTTCAACTCACAGAGAAGTATGAAGCTGGGGCCAAGCATGGGAACAGAAACCTGCCCTCGTGAGATTGAATCAGTTCCTGCAAAAGAGAGAACTCACTCATCCCCTGTGAAAGGCTTTGACCTGCTTTTGTGGTCTGAGATGTGGGATTGAATCAGTTCCTGCAATAGTGAGAACTCACTCATCCCTTGTGAAAGGCTTTGACCTCCTTTTGTGGTTTGATCATCTCAGAAGGTCTCTTGACCTTACCGTGTTGCTAATTTGACCGCAGCTTTAGCACAGTTAGAAGGGAGTGAGGTACGACAAACTGTAGACTTGCCTCATCTTTCTCCACGCCTACCAGATTTCTCTTCTGCTGCTTTGCGGTCAGATCAGCAGCCGGTGATGGCCTCACAGGAGATCTGTTTCCCCAGTGATTCTGATGACCTCCACCAGTGATCTACCAGCCTCTCTGTACTGTGCGCCTGCAAGATTTTTCCACTTTTGCCACACTCTCTGTGGGTGGTCTCAACTTGGCCTTAGCTTTCAATACCATTTATTTGCTGATGATTCTTCAATTTATAGCCTCAGTGCAGAACATTTCTTTCAACTTCACACCCACATAGCCAGCTCCATCTTCTTCTTCTCAGTCCTCTGTTTCATTTGGACACAAATCTCAAATTTACTATGTCCCAGAATGAACTCCTGATTCTTGCTGTTTCAATACTGACCTTCTGTCTCTCTCATGTCAATAGATCCCCACCTCCCACCCCCCCACCCCTGTATGGCTTGTTCGGTTTGTCTTGCCTTTTTACTTGCTGCTGTAGCCAATGTGTCAGGAGTTCCTACTTAGTCCACCGCTAAAATGTAACTCAAATGCTTGGTGTGGCGGTTCGTACCTGCCACTCTAGCGCCTGGAGGGAGATCCAGAAAAATGGCTAACTCAAGGCCCACATAGCCTTTATAGCAGATCTTGTCAACCAACCAAGCAACCAAATGTATCTTGAGAGTCTTTACTGCCCCCCTTTTTCTCAGGGTAGTCTAAGCCACTGTCAGCTTTCTAAGTGGTTTTGTGGCTTCCATATATGGCAGGTAGCTCTAAATGTGTAGCATCTGGGGAGGGTGCTTCCTGCACGAACGCTAGTGACTCTAATCATTCAGCTCTTACGCTCTCACTTGACTTGGCTTTTGCTTTTTTTGAGGCCTTCCTTCTCCTACCATGACTTTCTTTACCATACAGCCTGTGGACAGCCCTGAGGACTGCAGGGATAATCTGTGACTGTCCACAACACCGAGATTAGGTTGCACAGATAAAGACTGGCATTTGAATTTGTTGCCTCTGCTAGAGACTGGAGGAACGAAGAGTAAGTGAGTGAGGTAGTTGTATGCACAGGTGGATTTGGACTTCAGCTTGACAGATGTGGGCAAGAGGGGAAGTGTCTCGGAGTGAGAGGAGTCTGAGGCACGCTTTCTCAGAAAAGGGAGCATTTGGATGTGCTCAATGAACCTCCACATGAACCTAAAGCCTTGCACAGAAAGAAGAACTTCAGCACAGACTAACAGGGCAAGACACTCCACTACTAGTAAAGAAGCTCCTGGCTTTTAGCTTGAGGAAATGCTCTTAATTCCTGCATTGATATTTTTAAATATCTAACTTGAATTTACTTCTTTGGGGTGAGTGTTTGCCTAGCGTGAGAGGCCTTGGGCCAGTCCTTAGGCAGACAGAGAACAGCCAAAACTGACAAAAAGGACGCACAAGAGCTGCTTCCTAGAGTAAAGGTTTTCAAGGAACTTGGAAGAAACAGTTCTTTACACACAAGTATACAATACATACAGACACACAAACACTGTCACACAAGTATACCACACACAGAGACACACAAATACTGTCACACAAGTATACCACACACAGAGACACACAAACGCTGTTACACAAGTATACCACACACAGAGACACACAAACGCTGTTACACAAGTATACCACACACAGAGACACACAAACGCTGTTACACAAGTATACCACACACAGAGACACACAAACACTGTTACACAAGTATAACACACACAGAGATACACAAACGCTACCACACAAGTATAACACACACAGAGACATGCAAACACTGTTACACAAGTATACCACACACAGAGACACACAAACGCTGTTACACAAGTATAACACACACAGAGACACACAAACACTGTCACACAAGTATACAATACATACAGAAACACAAACACTGTCACACAAGTATACCACAATACAGACACACAAATACTGTCCCCAAGGCAGTCTGAGATGTCTCAGTGTCTTTTCTCATCTGTTTCTGGAAGTCAGCAGAAAGGATGGGAGATGAAATTTTTCTAAACAAAAAAAGTGAAAAAGAAAAAAAATGTAGACGATGAACAAAGCGGGGGAAGGAGGGAGGGAGAGAGAGAGGTTGAAAGGGTTTTACTTTATGAACGGAGCGGGCAGCAGGCAAAGGGCAAGCAAGGAGTGGGGAGGAAGGAAAATTGGATGTTTTTGTGTGATGTTCCGCTTGTAAAGTCAGTGGATATTTTTACAGGTACCAGCGAGTTCTTCCTGAAGATCTGTTAATAAGGACAGGCTGTGAAGCAGCAATAGGAAAGATAAATGCTTTTCTGGAGAGAAATTTTAGTGCAGTGTGGAAAATGTGGAAAGAAAAAAACAAAAAGAAAGATTGAATGGAAAGTCCAGCCAGGGGCCAGCCCACAACTCACGCCCTAATGAGCTCCCACAGCAGGCAGGGGCAGGAGATTGTCTGCCTGAGGGTCCCCTTCCTCCTTCCACACCCCGGGAGTGGCTATCATTTGAAGCTGCAACCCCCTCAGATGTGCTAAGAGTTAATATCAGTCAGCACAGCTCTTTCTTCTCACTCCCCATTGCAAGTGTGTCCTTCCATAGTGAGCGTGTAGGTGCTTACGAGTGGGGCCTTCCCAGCACTGGACACTTCCAGCCTCCTGTTCTTGCTCAGTTTCCTGTTCTAACCTGTCCACCTTGGGCCAAGTCCCTCTTCTGAGATTACTGCTTTTGAAGGCATGAGCTCACATAAGGCTCCTCAGAGGAAGCCACCTGAACCTTGAGGAGTCCCGAACTCAGTCTCGCTCAGCTGACTTGGGGTGAGCGGTGCTCGAGAGATAGTCATTGCAAGCCTGGAAGCCTGGAGTCCTGGTTAACTGGAAAGACTGGCCATCTTCTTAAACTGAAGTCAGAATAAAGACATAAGATAACTGGGAAAATATGGGAAATGAGAATTTTCATTTTATTCTAGTGCATGGGATGTACCTTACTCATAAGCATTTTACTAGAGGGTATTTAGTAGGGAATTTGAGGTGGGGAAGGGGGTACAGATGAAATTGGGTTTTGTTGTTGTTTGTTTGTTTGCATTGAAATTGTGATTTTAAGACAGTTTAACTTTTTAATAGATAATTTTAAATTTAGTTTGTGTGTGTGAGAGATGTTTATACACACACACACACACACACACACATATATATATCGAGAGAGAGAGGTTTGCTTGCATGTATGTCTTTGTTCCCTGTGCATTCAGTGCTCTTGGAGACCAGAAGAGGGTATCGCAGCCTCTGGAGCTGGAGTTAAAGCTAGTTGTTAGCTACTATGTGGGTGCTGGAAACCAAACCTGGTTCCTCTGCAACAGCAACAAGTGCTCTTAGCTTCTAAATCATTTCTCCAGCCCCTAAGATTTATTTTTTGATTTATTTTAATTTTTGTGTTTGTGTCTCTGTGTGTTTGTATGTGCACTTGTGTGTGTGCAGGAGCCCTCAGAGCCCAGAAGAATGTGCCAGGTTCCCTGAGGCTGGAGTTTCTGGTGATTGTGAGCCGCCGACATAGGTGCTGGAAACCAAACTCAGATCCTTTAGAACAGCAGTAAGTGCCCTTAATCACCGACTCAGCTTTTCAGTGTTCATTATCCTCTGGCCTCATAGACACCAGCCACATGTGTGATACACACACATACATGTGGACAGCATGCACACACATACACATACACACACACACCTTAAAAATAGTTGTCAGATTTATATCAGGAGAAAGGTAGCAACAGAGATTGGTCCAAGGTAAATTTTTAGCCATTTCTGTTTTTCATAAGGGGGTGGTTTGAGAAATAAGCCTCATTAGAAAGTCTTCCAAAATTCTTAGGTGGACTTAAATACTTTCCCCCACCAGCCGACAACATTGTGCCCTCTTCACAGCGTCCTGAAACTTTCAGCCTATGTACGTGCATAAATTCCTGGCAGGGAGAGATCATGGCTTCTTATGTTTGTGTTTCTGACGTCATGTGCTATGGGAAATATTCAGTGGAGACATAATAAGCTGGCAGACGGACTAATAAAGGTGCCTAGGGGTTAAGAGAATTGCTGAAAACAATGGGAATCCCTTTGTTTTCAAGTCTATTGTGGAGCAAGATATGAACACTTGTCATGTAAAGTTTACTTAATTTCCGAGACGACAATTAAATGCAAATTCATCTTGTCTTTTCAACGAATTAGGGGAAAACTTTTTCTATTGTTAAGAGGATTGTGAAGGCGTTTTCCCAGCATGCCGTCCTGCAGGAGGAGATGGGGTCGCTGTGGGTCTGTGAGCCTAGTCACCAGCCTTGACCATCTTTGTGAACCAACCGCTCTGTCTTCACAGGAAAGTGGAGGAGCTTTCTTTTGTTTTCTTTAAGTGTGTTTATTAACTGCCCACAGGCACCATTGCTGTCCCTCTGCTGGGGTAGGTTGCTAAGGTGACCTTAGGACATTGTTGGGCGTGGAGGAGCAATGATAAGATGGAGAGAACTCTCAGCCCTGACTCGGGAAATTACTTGGTTTGATTTGATGATTTTGTTGTGTTCCTGCCTTATTTGGCCTTAGGATCCCAAGAACTTGGGATTACAGGTTTGTGCCACTGTGGTCAGTTCTGCAGGTGTTCATTGCTGTCATCATTTTTTTTTATTATCTGTGCCTTCCCCCCATTTATTGTGTGTGTGAGTGTGTGTGCACATGCGTGTGCACACGCTGCAGTGTACATGTGGAGGGCAGGGTGCACACCCTGGAGCTAGTTCTCTGACTCCATCCTGGGAGTCTTGGGATTGACCAGTGTTGCCAGGTTTGGAGGCGGTCACCTTTGCCTGTCTGTCCATCTCACCATTCATCTTTTCTATTGTTGGGCTAGGGACTGAGCCCAGGGTCTTGTGCATGCTAGGCAACTCCACTAAGCTGCACCCCAGGTCTTAAGTGGGTAACTGAAGTGACTTGCGGGAATCCTGCCCGCCCTTCGCCCTGTTCTTCCTCTTTTCCTTTCTTCCTTTTTGTTCTGTTTTCTTGTTTTTGTTAATTTCAAAAGTGTTACATATGTGAGTGCCCCCTGAAGAGGTGACCACATATGACACACGGTGCCTGATCTGAGTGGACACTGTTCTTCTGTAAAGACTACAGCTTGTGGAGCCTTGGCCAGCTCCAGCAGCGAAGCTGGGCCTCCTGAGGACATCTCAGGCCCTCAGTCTCAGGCTGCCTTCCCACGCCTACGCTCAGTGTGGAGCAGTCGTCACCGCACCTGTGTCCAAGCTCCTGGGCAGTGTCCTCAACCTTCCCAATGCTGCGACCCTTTAATACAGTGTCTCGTGCTGTGTGCCCTCCAGTCATAAAATTATTTTCATTGCTGCTTCATGATTGTAATTTTGCCACTGTTATGAGCCATAGTGCAGCATCTGATACTCTCACAGGTCTTAGGTGACCCTGTGAAAGGGTCATCTGACTCCAAGTCGTCCTGACCCACAGGCTCTCTGACTGTCACAGCAGGTGTAGAGACCTGTGTTCTCTGGCTTTCTGTCATGACAAGCTTCCCTGGCAATCTTGAAGCTTCCAAACAGCCATTCTCAATGATTCCTGCTGGGGGCTCAGGTTGGATTCCAGGAGTGGGAACTTGTATATCTCACCCTGCGCCTTACCGAAGTCAGGGTATCACCCACTGACAGCCAGGAACCTGCAGCTGAGCCATGCCACGGTTTCCAAGGAGGGGAATAGAGTGTGATCACGGTAAGATTTATAGCCTTGACTTTCATGTCTTTGGCTCCATTAAGTCCAGGCTAAATACTTCAACTGGAGTTCAACTAATGCTATGGGGCAATGGAAGGATATAAATCTAGGAAGAATTTAATTTCATTAAATAATCTGGTTTATGAAATCATGTTATTTCATTTTCAGATGGATGTCTTAACATGCCTGGCTCCAAAAAAGCTTTCCTGTCACTTTTATGGGACAGTTGACATTGTTTTTGTTGTTTGTATTGAGACAAGATCTTGATGTGCAGTCTAGGGTGACCTTGAAATTATGAGCCTCCTGCTTCTACTTCTGTAGCAGTGTAGAGGGGGGACCCACGACCACCCAAGGGATTTTTCGAGAGAGTGAGACAGAGGCAAAAATTCAGGTTCTTTCTCTGGGACATCTTCAGGTCTTTGCATTATTCCCAGAAGGCTCTCCTTCCCTTCTCCAGTTCTGAGGGATTTCTGAACACCAGACTCCATCATACCAACCTTGGTTGTGCCCTAAAGGGTGGGCATTGTGTTGTCACACAGCTCATGTGTCCACGTGTCCAAGGCTAGAGGTAAATTTTAAAATGGATAGCAAGAAATGGAGAAACGGCATTGATTGTGTCTCACCCAGAAATTGGTTTAGCCTCCTCTTGTAAACTGGACAGACTGTATGGCTCTGTTACTATGATGTTCAGAGTCACTCAATCGACTGTTGAGCCCCTTTCCCAGCTGAGTTGTGCCCTGATACATTGTGAAAACAGAGCACCAAGCTGTGCCCTCAGCAAAGACACGGAAGGACGATCGCCTCTCTTTTGACCTGAGAAAGTTGGGGGAGGTCTGTTCTCAGGATGGTGAGCATTTGCTTTTTAGCTGACTTCAAGATAACAGAATACACTTCAAAATATTAGGCTGCTCTTGCTTCACTGATCAAGAGAGAAGGGGTTGCTTTAGAGGTTTAATCTGGTTGGCAGCAGTGGTGCAGATCTGTTCTGGATGCTTCTTTTGTATCCTCAGTTAACACATGCAGAAATTGAAAGGGCCTGATGCCTGAAAAAGAGACCAGCAAAATCCCCAAACTGGAGTCAATCTGACACCAAAACAGATTGTAGCAAAAACAGGGGAAAAAATGCATTAAGTCAGACGTGTTTGAAATCTGGGGAGTTGCTGGGGATGGCAGTGAGCTGATCAGATGTGTTTGAAATCTGGGGAGTTGCTGGGGATGGCAGTGAGCTGATCAGACGGAAGCATCAAGTGTCTCTGTTGTAAGCCAGAACTCCAGCTAATGAGGAGACTTTGAACACAGTTGGGGTAATAGGTTCATTATTCTGTTAACACCCACTGTTAACCATGAAACAATGTTAAAATGCTTGGAGTCTTTGGGGGTCTGAATGAACAAATGCTGAGTTTCCACAAAATTTTAAGGACATGTTCTATTTTTCCCTATTAAAAAAATATATATAGTTATTTCTTAAATGTGGCAAATCTCAAATGTGTTTCCACAGAAGCAACTGAATATTGTATAGTAACGCCTAACAGTCAACTTTGAGAATTAGTGCTATGGCCCCAAATCAAAACACAGTGCTAACTAGAGGTACATAAAGTGGGCTGCGCGGGGGAAGTGCAAAAGTTTAGTCTTGCAGAATATACTCAAGTGTTTCCTTGAAGATTACTTCAAAAGGTAATGAAAAGCTCAGTTTGTGTGCAAATTTGATGAGTGAGAAGTGTTTGCAAGGGCTTGATGTAAGGCAGAAAACACTACCACCCCATGCTTAATTGGATTTTCCTTGAAAAGGATCTGTGCAACCCAAACAATACTGATAACAGTGACGACACCCTGGCAGAAGAGAGGCATCTGATAGTGAACTTGAAATGAAGAATTGCCTGGCACTCTTCACGATGGAGGGCATGAGTTTATTCAAAGCGACTTTGGATCAATACAAAGAAAACCAGAATCTCAAATACCAGACATACTAACTTTAGGCCTCTTTCCATGGGCTTTTATAATAAATTAGCTTAGCACCATGTGAAATAAGCGTTTATTAAGCAGGGTGATATATCAGAATAATACATGTGACATCAAAGAATAATTGAACAAAATACATAGTTCACCTCCATAGATTCCTGTGAGATTTGCAGTACAAACACACTCCTTCCTCACAGAGGAGAAAGGAAGCCCAAGCTTGTGATTTCTTGTCACTGGGTAGACACTCACTACGTTTTGGAAGTTGGAGAGGACACTTCTTGTTGCTAAGGTTTCTGTCCTGCCCAGTTACTGCAATCATTAAGTCCCAAAGAAATCACACAGAGGTCTACATTAACTATAAACTGATTGGCCATTAGCTCAGGCTTCTTATTAACTCTTACAACTTATATCGTCCCATTATTCTAGTATATGTTAGCCACATGGCTCGGTACCTTTTTCAGTGAGGCAATCACATCTTGCTTCTTCTGTGTCTGGGCTGGGACTGCAGAGGAATGGGCTTTCTTCTTCCCAGAATTCTCCTGTTCTCATTGACCCACTCTACTTCCTATCTGGTTGTCCAGCCTATACTTCCTTCTTGGCTACTGGCCAATCAGCATTTATTTAAAATATAATTGACAGAATACAGACCATGGTCCCACACCAATTCCTGGTTCAGGGTAGGTCTGGAATGATACCTACACCATTACACATGGAGACCGGAGATACAGCTTAACAGAGGAACATAAAAATAACATGTGCTAGATAGACCCTAGGGTCTCCCTTCAGCACACACACACACACACACACACACACACACACACACACACAAAAAAAAAAAAAAAAAAACCCAAACAAATAAACAAACAAAAAAAACCAAACCAAAACATCACTTAATTCCAAGCAATGAAAGAATACATTGTTACTACTCATTCCCTAGGACATGAATGCAGTGTAAGTCTTCATTCTTTCTAAAATTTATTTTTAATAATATGGGATATGTGTTGAAGTACCTGGAGACCAGAGACACTGGACAGCGGTGGGGCTGGAGTGACAGGTGTCTGCAAGCTGCTCGGTATGGGTGCTGGGACTCTAACCCAGTCTGTGAACTGTGGGCACACTGTGAGTTGTCTGTGGGGCCACCTGTTCCTCTGTCTGGCTGCACTGTTGGGCACCAGAATTCATCAGTTGCTTTCTCCGTACTTCTAAGGAGTTGGAGGGACTGAGAACTAGTGTTTGAAAAGTCAAGAAGATGATGGTGAAACTTCAAAAGAGAGCAGGAAATAAGACGAAAAATAAAACCCAAAACACACAAAAAAGGAGGAAGGACACTATTGAAGGTGAATGCGGCAAGTGTTCAGGGAAGGAGTCTCGGCTGTGCAAAGCCGTGCCCATGCGATAAAGTTGAAAACACAGCGGGCCACACCTTTTGTCAGTTTGAAGTAACTGCTGACCTAGACAGGAGGCTGTGATTAAAGGCATGAGCCACTATGTCTTGTTTATTATTATTATTATTGTTATTATTAAGTGGCAATCACAACATGTTTGTTTTGATGGGATTGAACTAGAAAAGGCTAGAAATGAGAAATGAAGGAGAAATAGAGGACAGCAGTAGGAGAAAGACTTTAAGAGGAATGGATCTTAAGACAAAAGGCCCAGAGAAGAGGGGGCAGACCCCTGCTGAGATGGGGAGGGCCCAGAGAGGAGGGGGCAGTCCCCTGCTGACATGGGGAGGGCCCAGAGAGGAGGAGGCAGTCACCTGCTGAGATGGGGAGGGCCCAGAGAGGAGGAGGCAGTCACCTGCTGAGATTGGAAGGGCCCAGAGAGGAGGAGGCAGTCCCCTGCTGAGATGGGGAGGGCCCAGAGAAGAGGGGGCAGTCCCCTGCTGAGATGGGGAGGGCCTAGAGAAGAGGGGGCAGACCCCTGCTGAGATGGGGAGGGCCCAGAGAGGAGGAGGCAGTCACCTGCTGAGATGGGGAGGGCCCAGAGAGGAGGGGGCAGTCACCTGCTGAGATGGGGAGGGCCCAGAGAGGAGGGGGCAGTCACCTGCTGAGATGGGGAGGGCCCAGAGAGGAGGGGGCAGTCACCTGCTGAGATGGGGAGGAAAGTAGCACCATGTGGATCTGACTGAGTTGGTGGTAGGGGTCCCCACTACAGCAAGATTTTCTGCTTGCTGCCTCTGAGCAGAGGGTGGGAAGACCTGGAGGTTGCAAAAGATAAAACCTTAAAAACAGTCACAGCTGAGGGATGGGAATTGTCTTAGGGTTAGTAGGCTTAAAAATGACGAGCAAATCATGATCGCTTCTTCCATATTTCCCAGCTTCTGGATGTGGGGCCATTTGTGTGGGCAACAGGTTCAGTGAAAGGCAGGTTACTGTTGGTTTCTTCCATGGATGAGTGTAAGGAAGAGAAAAAGAAAAGGAAGCCGAGGGCACAGGTAAGATTCCTTGAAGTCTAGCTTGGGAATAAACAAGTTTATTGATCATGGGGATTCATGGGCAGGTCTGTGCCTCTGAGCTCCCACCTGGTCAACTTTTTACATCTTACATACTTTAGCATTGCAAGAGGCTTTTGCAGCTGGGGCAGGAGGGAGCTGTGACTCCAGTCTCAAGAGGGCATCCTATGACCCTCCTGTCTCCCTCTGTGAGGGAATCTTAGCAGCCCCATTACCATAGACCTAGCTATCTGCTGTGTGGTTCTGTTTACTTTGTTGCCATGACCGTGAGCCAAGGTCTCCAGAAGGTCTCCACAATTGCTTCATAGTGGTGGTGCTGCTTATGTAACCCCGAACTACCATATGCATTCCAAGGGCAGGGCTTGCTTGGGCCTACTCCGTTCAGCCTTGGTACTGAAAATTCTGTAGCTGGCTTTATGCCCGTGCTCAGTGTGCTCAGCCTCAGTTTCAGGAACGTTACAGGGCTTACGGTCCTCTGACATTATAGGTTCATGGCCCAGGCTTCCGTGGTGGGCCAGAGGTTAGCACTGCCTGAGTTTTGGGTTGAAGGTTGCAGGGCAGGGTGCCCATGATATACACTGTTCCCTGCAATAGGTTCTCTGCAAAATGATCTATAACTTGAAATCGCCTTACTTTGAAAAATCTTCATTTTTTTGTATGCCAAGGTCTTACTTTATACATTAACTGGGCAGATGAAGTTACTGGTGGTCCCTGAGCACTGTGTGTCCCCTAGGTGAGGAACCCAGAACTAGGGGAGAATACTATAGGAACACCTCATACAGGGGATGGCAGTCTGTTACCCTCCTGTCAACCTTAGGGCCTAGGGAATTTATGAAATCCTTGAACAAACTCCCGTAGCTTAAGGCTCTGTGTGAGCTATGAAATGCACATTCAACACGTGATGTCTCATGAAGATTAAAGAGCCGTCAAGGGCAAGTGTCAGCACAGATTGACAAATGACTTCAGTACTCATGTTGTCTCTGTCTTCAGAAAGAAACCTCACTGCAGGTTTGAGCTGACATCCAGCCAGCAAAGCTCTCTGGCTACATTTAATAGAAAACATTAATAAGTCCCAGATTCAGCATTTTTGCTGCAGTTCTAGCTTAACCTGTAACAAACAAAGCTATAGCTGCTGTGTAGCCTCAAGGAAGTTCTTGCTCTGGTGGATCTGTCTACATCTGTGTGAGCTGGATGGACCATGGGGGTGGGGGGGGCACCATGGCAGGAATGATGCCTGGGCGGTCAGTTCTAGTCAAGTCCATGATGGTACGATATTAGGAAGGACTTCGAGAGCTCAGAAGCCCCACCATTGTTTTTAGTGGATGCTACACACCTTGGGATCCTGTTTCCTCAGGTTAGCACATGACAGATACCTGTGAACAGTAGACTACTCCCAAAAGATTTTTTTCTCTTGTTTTGTTTTTTCTTTCCTCCATTCTCTTCCCTCTTCACAGAGTACTTGTGGGTACATGTGTGTGATTGAGCACTGGGTGTTTTCATGGAAACTAATCCACACAGTATCACCAGGAGAAAGGAGAGTCAACTGCATGCTGTGAACAGCTCACACATATTATGAGACAAGTTGTAGTAAGGAGCTGCTTATTTGTCACGGCCGCCCAGAATCAAAATAATCACACAGAAACTGTATTAATTAAATCACTGCTTGACCAATTAGCTCTAGCTTCTTATTGGCTAACTCTTACATTTTAATTTAACCCATCTCCATTAATCTGTGTATCACCACGAGGTTGTGGCCTACCAGTAAAGTTCTAGCATGTCTATCTCCAGTGGCTCCATGGCATCTCCCCTTCTCTGCCATTCTTTCTCCCAGCATTCAGTCCAGCTTTCCCTGCCTACCTAAGTTCTGCCTTGCTATAGGTCCAAAGCAGTTTCTTTATTCATTAATGGTAATCATAGCACACAGAGGGCACTCCCACATCACCTCCCCTTTTCTGTTTAAATAAAAAGGAAGGTTTTAACCTTAACATAGTAAAATTATACATAACAAAACAGGTATCAAGCAAGAATTATAGTTACAATATTTTTATCTGCTTCATCTTTTATCATAACTAAGGAAAACTATAACTATAAATTCTTCAGTTCCATCAAAGACTCCAGAAGGATATAATATTACCTAAGTAAACAGGAAATGCATTGCCAGCAAATTCCAAAACTCTAAAATTGACAGAGACATCTTGCTGCCTGGACAGTCACCCAAAGTTTCTCTGTATCATCGGGGCATCCATCTTCAGCTTACTGGCCCATAGTGGTACGGGAGAATTGTCTGTATTTTGTCAATCATGTTTTAAATAAATGCTCATTGGCCCAGTAGCCAGGCAGGAAGTATAGGTAGGAAAACCAGACAGGAAGTAGAGGTGGGGCAATAAGAATAGGAGAATTTTGGAAGCAGGAAGCTCCCTCGGCACTCCTGTCTAGACCAGGAAGAAGCAGGATGTGACTTGCCCTGCTGGAAAAGGTACTGAGCCATGTGGCTAACATACTAGAATAATGGGCTAATGTAACTTATAAGAACTAATACAAAGCTCGAGCTAATGCGCCAATCAGTTTATAATCTTATGGAGACCTCTGTGTGATTTTCTCTGGGACTTGCCAGCTGTGGGAACTGGGCAGGACATAAACCCCAATGAGCCGGCCCTCATGTTATAGAATGGTACCCAACTTGCTGACTGTGGGACCGGGGCAGGACATAAATCCCAACAAGCCTGCCCTAATGCTACACCATAGTATTCAGCAGACTCTTTCATGAAGCAGGAAATTTCAGACAGTTCAGCCTACATTGGCAGTTTGTCAGTCACTTTTCTGTGTCCTGTAGAATGTCTAGCAGACTCTTTCATGAAGCAGGAACCCCAAAATATTGTCTCACCTTTAGGCAAGTTCAGCAGTCATTTCTCTGTGGGTTCTGCATGTTCAGTTCAGTAGTCCAGGCAGGAGCAGTTCTTGTCCAAATGGCTAACCAACTCCAGAAGGAGCCTCTTTGATGCCCATCTTTCTCTTGAAGTAGACTGGTGCTGCCAGGACCAGATGTTTCTCACTGTTATGAAATGTCCTAATTTCTTAAAACATTTTAAATGGCATATTCTGAAGGACTCTCAAAGATTTGAAGAATACTTAACTAACCAAATTATATATCTAGAAAACCTAACATGACTACAAGCTTGACTATTATTGATGAATATCTATTAACTTATATTTCTTAATTATACATTAAATTTTTAAATGAGCTGGACAAACATAATACCTTAATCAAGATCAGAAATACACACACGCACACACATATATAAAACAAAATTGACCTTAAATTTGTATCAATAGACCAAGATCCATACCAATGAAAATTATTTATATCTATATCATATTCTCTTTTAAATGTAAACAAACATTTTTTAGACAATATTTGGGAATATGGGCATAGTTTTGTTCATACTGCTTCTTACTGATTAGGACGCTGTTAATCAGGTCTTTTATGATGTATTTTGTGTATCAGGTTCATCTCAGTCAGCAGCTGGGCAAAGTAATTTTTTTTTGAGGGTGTTCAAGGTGACCTTTCAGGAGGTCTTGTTCCATCAAACAATATTGGTCTGGAAGCAATCCACAGGTTCTCATCTTCTGTGAAAACAAAAGAAGAACCTCTTTTCCAAAGCAACATATCCTTAGACACAAATTCTGAAGTCAAGATACCTTTATAATATACATGCTGGTTTAACTTAGCAGCTCATACAATGAAATGTCTGTCTGTACTTAGCTCCTTCACAGTTAAAAAATTCAAAGAAAACACAATATTATGCATAATCCAGGCTCTCTGTGAATTTTCCATTTTTATGTGGTTTATTTTTCTTTACTCCTTTTAATATTTGCCTATCTGAGCTGGGCGGTGGTGGCGCACGCCTTTAATCCCAGCACTCGGGAGGCAGAGGCAGGCGGATCTCTGTGAGTTCGAGACCAGCCTGGTCTACAAGATCTAGTTCCAGGACAGGCTCCAAAACCACAGAGAAACCCTGTCTCAAAAAACCAAAAAAAAAAAAAAAAAAAAAAAAATTTTGTCTATCTGTACTCTGTCTCTTTAAAGACTTTATTTTTTTTTAAGCATTAACTTTATTTTATGACTTCTATACTCTTTTTCTTTTCTCTCCCAAGCCTACGTACATTTATCCAACAATGTGCCTTATCTATATCTGTCTTTATTACATAACTGTAATTATTTTCTGATCAGAAGCACTTCTTGAAATGCTAAGAGCTTCTTAAAACTTAAGCTGCAGCATTACTAGGTCAAATACGGTACTTCCTGCTTGCTTGCCCAGTTTAAAACTTAAGCTGTGCCATTATTATGATATATGTGGTACGATAATGTTTTTGTACTCTGTAAAGATTTGTCACTCATATTGGTTTGATAAAATGCTGATTGGCCATTAGCCAGGCAGGAAGTATAGGTGGGGCAACCAGACTAAGAGAATTCTGGGAAGAGAAAAGGCAGAATGTAGGTCCATATTTCTGTATGGTGTGGCAGCCAGGCATAAAAGCCATAGGCCCTGTCTGAGTTGATCATGTAGCTCTGCAGACAAGCTGTCTCTGCGTAACAATAGGAAGGATGTACAGCTCCTTTCTTCTTTTGTTAGAAATGTAGATCTCCTGAGGAGAGGTGTTGGCTGAAACTGGTCAGGATGTTTGGTGCTTATTTCTTGGTAATTTGGAGGAAGTCTTATAGAGAAGCTAATTCATGACCTACGTGACAGCTAGCATACAGATGCGGATGTGACAGAAGGCCATTCACCTGGTTACCTAGGATACGAGTTTAATGTGTTTTCCCGCTCAATTTATGTGATGATATATAAGGTGTTTGGATAATAAAGAGGAGGATCTTCGAGAGATCTTGCCCTTGAAGGATGACGGTGTAAGCTGCATCTGATGATTCCTCACGACTCCGTACCAGTCCCAGTTAGGGAATCTTTGTTGGACCCACACGGGCTTCAACAGCAGAGACACAGTTGCCACCCAGATGCAGAGGAAGCAAGACAAGAATACCTCACTGAGAAGGAACCAAGCCACATTGCTAAACATAGATAAGAATTCTTGGTTAATTTAAGTTGCAAGAGCCAGTTAATAATAAGCCTGAACTAATAGGCCAAACAATTTATAATTAATATAAGGCCCTGTGTGTTTCTTTGGGACTGAACAGCTGTGGGACCAGGTAGGACAGAAACTTCTGTTTACAAACAAGATTTATTTTCTATGTAGCAGCAAGTCCTCTAGATGTCTAGGATGGAAGAGACTTTGAAAGGAAATAGATGGGTACTGCTGGCTTCTCCCCAAAGAACTGCTGTATCAGTCTTTCCCTTGGGTCATATGGTAGTACTACAAATCCAACATTGTTGAAGAATATTATTTTAAGGTGTATTACTTTTATTTATGTTGCATTTGTTTAACTTTGTGAATCTGTGTTACTGTGCCTGCCTAAAGACCCTGATGGTCTAATAAACAGCTGGATGGCCTTTAGCAAGGCAGGAGAGAGAAATAGGTGGGGCTGTCAGGCAGAGAGAATAAATATGAGGAGAAATCTGGGGAAAGAGGGTTAAGGGACATGGAGAGAGGAATGAGGAGGACTTCATGGAACAAACACCCATCTACCCAGCTGCACAATCAGACCCAGAGTAAGAAGGAAAAGAAAAGGCATACAAAATGGAGAAAGACAAAAGCACTGAAGCCAACAATAGATGTGATAATTTAAGTTAAGAAAAGCTGGCAGGAAACAAGCCAAGCTAAGGCTGGGCATTCATAACTAAGATTAAGCCTCTGTGTGTGATTTATTTAGGAGTTGGGTGGCAGGCCCCCAAAAGAGCAAAGAGCCAAAAGAGAAAGAGCAAAATATCATATAATACTACATAATTTTTTTCTATTGTAAATTCCTAGACATTTCTATTTACTAAAATTTTTACATTATACTTTATTATTTAAAAAAGTTTTTATAGTACCAGACAATGAAATATAATTAGAAGTCATTTTTCCTTTGGTTTCTATAGGATAGATATGAAGTTCATGCTTATTTTTTCTATTTTCTGGTAAGCCTAGAATTTTATGACATGATATGATAGTAAGTTTCACTTATGATATGGTGCATTATATTTGCATGAGATGTGATATGTTTTTCTTAAGTAAAATTTTTCAGTATACACACACAGACACATATGCACACTTTCACACACAGGTTATACATCCTTAGTAAATGATTTTAAAATCCAAATGCTCTTTTATTTGTGAGTTTTGGGTTCTGACATGACACTCCAAAAGTTCAGAGTGCCAAATAGACATCCAGATTTTCCCATGTCAGTCAAATATACCAACCCCTCTCTTAGGGCGGAGCTACAACATGCTTCCACAGGGCAGCCATCCTGAACAAAGAAAAAGATCAGTGGAAGTAAGCCCTGGGATAGCCCTTTTGTCTCTTCATTGCTCAGGGGTTTTGTTGTCCTGGGATAACCCTTCTGTCTCTTCAGTGCTCAGGGGCTTTGTTGCCCTGGGATAGCCCTTCTGTCTCTTCAGTGCTCAGGGGCTTTGTTGCCCTGGGATACCCTTCTTTCTCTTCAGTGCTCAGGGGCTTTGTTGCCCTGGGATACCCTTCTTTCTCTTCAGTGCTCAGGGGCTTTGTTGCCCTGGGATAGCCCTTCTGTCTCTTCAGTGCTCAGAGGTTTTGTTGCAGATAGAAGTGTGAGGGATGCAGACTCCTGACCCCAGCATTTCCTTGTTTGGGATTTGATGTCCATCATGACTGTCATCGGAGTGTGACTGCATTTGTGCTCAGTTGTCAACAAAACAAAAGCAGCCCTGTCGGTGCTCAGCCATATTTGGTCTCCTTCACTGGAGCAGTGTGGCTGGCTCCATCCCATGGAGAATCCAATGGTCCCCTCTTTCTTACTGGGTGCTTACTGGCTAAAGCTTCCTGTTGAGCCTGTAGAACCAAGTGTTTCAAGACCCCAGTGTTTCCCCCATTGATATCCAAGTTCCTTCTCATCCTTTCTCCTTCTTTTTTACTTAAAACAAAACAAAACAAACAATAACAGCAACCCTTTAATTTCCTTACTTAAGAACAGTGGAGCCCAGACAACACGAACACAGAGGACTGGCTGAACTTAATACATATGCTGGAGCAAAAGTTCACTATCTTGCAAATAAAGGGAAATATGTCCCGAAGACACCAGACAACTTACCTTTGAATTCCTGGGACATTTTCACAGGACTGCAGGGGTGCTGAGGAACGGACAGGATTGTCTGAAGTTATTAAACCAACTCAAAATTATTCCTACTTCCTTTCCTGTGGGATTGTGCCTGTTGCTGCCTCTTTAGTGTTAGTGGGGGCTGCTCAGGGCATTGTCAAGTGCTTAGCAACCCATTCACGGAAGGTGTGCAAATGAGCCTCCAGTCAACTTGCAAAAGTCAACAGTGCAGTGCACTCTTCCCCAGCTCCCGCCAAGCAGGTTCCCAGCCACCCTGCTGCTTGTTAAACGTCCCGTAAAGTAGGCGGGGTGGGGGGAGTGGGATGGGGTCTGGAGGGGGGTGACCTCCTCTTTGAGCACTATAGCTTTCACAAGTCCCAGTGTTCTCCCTGGAGGGGGCTGCAAGACGGTGAACCCAGCTAGAAAGTCCAAGCAGACAAGAAGTAGTGATGGCCGGGTCGCTAGTTGTTTGTAACTCCCGCTTCCTTTGAGAGCAAGGGCACTCGATGTGCGTTTACTCAGTGGTGCCAAATCAGGGATTCCAGACTCTGTCTTAGAAGACATGTGAAAGACAACAAAACCCGCCAAAGCTGTGCAAGGTGGAAGTTGCCAGTCTACTTCAATTTTCTGCAACATGAGGACTATCCTATTTGTGAACAGAAGTGTGTTGTCATTAGGTACTCTTTAAGGATACATGCTTCCAATGGGGTCTGTCTGCTGCCGAGGAGACATGGCAAGAAAAACCTGTCTCTCTCTCTCTCTCTCTCTCTCTCTCTCTCTCTCTCTCTCTCTCTCTCTCTCTCTCTCACACACACACACACACACACACACACACACACACACACACAGCTGCATTTTTACAGATTAGCTGTTTAAGTGGCCAAGGGCAGTTAGGCCTAATTAATGTGAATTTAGCCCCTTAAGTTAATAAACCCTCCCATGGGGCCCATGACTTGAGGGTGAGAGGAAGTTGTCTATTTTAATAGCTAGGGAACAGCTTTTGCCTTTTTACTGTGTCGGGTCTTGATTTCTCATATTTAGCACAAATCACTACTTTGATTTGCTTTATTCACTGTTTATTCTTTACTTTGAACACTTAGATGAAAAAAACCTAGGCCAGTCTTTGTTATATGAAATGAAGAAAATGGAATTCATAGCCTTTTATAGAAGACTTGATTTTTTCTTTAAACTTAACTATTTCCCTTGTTGCTTGTAACCCAAGAGGTAAATACATTCCTTATCGGATGACTGATGCTTTGACCGAGGCACATGTGTACTGTGAGTTATTATTTAGACTAAGACAGACTTTACACAAAGCACAGTGGTGTCCAGTGGCCCAGGCCCCTGGTAAGAAGTGCAAAGGTAAGAAGCTTTAGCATATACGTCCAACATGTGAAAGAATTAACAATAAAGAACTTTCCTTAAGTACCAATTTTCTACGAAGAAGGAACTTAAATCTTAAACACTGAAATGCATCAATAAAAACTCAGCTGAGCAAGCCCTAGCCAGACCAAATCCCAGCATGGAGGTGGGGAACCAAGGTCCAGCCTAGCTAAGGAGCTATTGGCAATTATTAGCTTAGGGAGGAGGGAGTCAGTGTTTTCTAAGAGTATAGTTCCTGGTTAAGTCCAACCACACTCCTCTGGAAGGCCAGGCAGCCAAGAATATTTGTTCAGCGCAAGTTGATCTTGATGGGTTCCAAACAAAAAGGACAGAAAGAGCAGTGGGGAAGGGGGGTGGGTCTGGGGAGAGTTGGGGAGCAGTAGGAAGGGAGGGTGGGCCTGGGGAGAGTGGGGGAGCAGTAGGAAGGGAGGGTGGGCCTGGGAGAGTTGGGAAGCTGTGGGGAAGGAGGGTGGGCCTAGGGAGAATTGGGGAGGGTGAATGTGATCAAAACACATTGCACACAATTCTCAAAGAACTAATAAAATTATTTTCAAAATTTAGTTCTGACAGAACATGGAGAACTGGTGAAAATCCCCTTTAAAATAATTAAAACCAGCTTTGCAGCACTGCATTGAAGTGGATTTAAACGGAGCAAATTGGAAAAACAACTAAGGCGTGAATTGTGGGTTTATGTGTTTGTGTTTAGTTGCATGGCTTTCTCACACTTCCATGACCCTCAGCTGAGTCTTTCTAGGTTCCTAATTTTTTTGTCTTTTTTTTTTTTTGTCTTTTTTTTTTTTTTTTTTTTTTTGCATAGAACTCACAACAAACTATCTCACCACACCAGTTGAACTGTAGAACTAGGTTCCCATGATAACGCTTCAGGGACAACACCATATCAGTTCAACTGTAGAACTAGGTTCCCATGGTAACACTTCAGGGAAAACACCACATTAGTTCAACTGTAGAACTAGGTTCCCATGGTAGCGCTTCAGGGAAAACAGCCTCTGATTGGTGTTGTTAAAAAAAAAAAATGAAGTTTTATATGTAATCAATCATATGTAATTTTTCTATAATTGATTGAGATGGAGTGAAACTTTGACTAGAAAGCAAATCTCTCTGGGCTCAGTTCTCTTGCTTTGTGCTGAGTTAAAACTGGCCTTCCTTGGAGGTCGCACTGCTGAGCAGTTGTATATTCTGAATTGTGCTACAGCTGACTTAACAGTGTGTGGGGCACGAGGATGAAGGCCATCCAAGTTGTTCTTCTGGAGCTTGAGAGCCGCTTCGCGTTCCTCAGACCAGATGAAAGCATTGACTTGTCACTTGTTCCCACACAGGTGTCTGATGGGTAATTTATTTGAGGTCAAATGACCAAAGCCATGCTTAACTGCCTCATTAATAATCTCCCCTTCTGCCCTTTGTGTTTTCAGTGATTGGCATATTGCATGGTGGCCAAAACAAACCTGGCTCAGTGACAAGATGTTGATAATATATTCCTCCTCCTCCTCCTCTTCTTCTTTCTTCTTCTTCTTCTTCTTCTTCTTCTTCTTCTTCTTCTTCTTCTTCTTCTTCTTCTTCTTCTTTCTTTTTTTTTTTACAAAGGCTGAGAAATTATATTTTGGCATTGAAAGAGATTATGGAAAAATATCCTTGAAACTTATATTTCTTAATTAAGAGCCAATAGTGGTTTTTAAATAATAATATTAGTAGATTAAATTATTTTAAATGTATCCATTGCAATATCATTTTTTTCTATTTTTTTATTGATTTGTATTGACCTCTACATTTTTCTCTGCTCCCCTCCCTGCCTCTCCTCTCAAACTTCTCCTAAGGTCCCCTTGCTCACAATTTACTCAGGAGATCTTGTCTTTTTTTATTTTCTACTTCCCATGTAGATTAGATCTATGTAAGTCTCTCTTAGCGTCCTCGGTGTTATCTAAGTTCTCTGGAATTGTGGTTTGTAAGTTGGTCTTCTTTGCTTTATGTTTAAAAACCACCTATGAGTGAGTTCATGTGATAATTGTCTTTCTGTGTTTTCCAGTTCCATTCATTTACCTACAAAATTCAAGATGTCATTTTTTTCTGCTGTGTAGTACTCCATTGTGTAAATTACCATATTTTCCTCATCCATTCTTTGGTTGAGGGGCATTTAGGTTGTTTCCAGGTTCTGGCGATTACAAACGAAGCTGCTATGAACATAGTTGAGCACATGTCCTTGTGGCACGACTGAGCATCCTTTGGATATATACCCAAAAGTGGTATTAATGGGTCTTGAGGAAGGTTGTTTCCTAATCTTCTGAGAAATCACCACACTGACATCCAAAGGGGCTGTACCAGCTTGCATTCCCACCAGCAACGCAGAAGTGTTCCCTTTTTCCCACAACCTCTCCAGCATAAGTTGTCTTCAGTGTTTTTGATCTTGGCCATTCTTATAGGCACAAGATGGAATCTCAGAGTTGTTTTGATTTGCATTTCTCTGATGACTAAGGGCGTTGAACATTTCCTTAAGTGTCTTTCAGCCATTTTAGATTCCTCTGCTGAGAGTTCTCTGTTTAGGTCTGTATTCTATTTTTTTTAATTGGATTATGTGTTTTTTTTGGTGTCCAATTTTTTGAGTTCTTTGTATATTTTGGAGATCAGACCTCTGTCTGATGTGGGGTTAGTGAAGATCTTTTCCCATTCTATAGGCTGCCATTTTGTCTTGTTGACTGCGTCCTTTGCTTTACAGAAGGTTTTCAGTTTCAGGAGGTCCAATTTATTAATTGTTTCTCGCAGTGTCTATGCTACTGGAGTTATATTTAGGAAGTGGTCTCTTGTGCCAATGCGCTCAAGTGTACTTCCAAGTTTCTCTTCCTAAGTTTAGTGTGGCTGGCTTTATGTTGAGGTCTTTAATCCATTTGGACTTGAGTTTGTACATGGTGATAGATATGGGTCTATTTTCATTCTTCTATGTGTTGATATCCAGTTATGCCAGCACCACTTGTTAAATATGCTTTCTTTTTTCCATTTGATATTTTTTGCTTCCTTGTCAAAAATCAGGTGTTCAAAGATGTGTGGATTGATATTCGGGTCTTCAATTCGGTTCCATTGGTCCTACTGTCTGTTCTTATGCCAATACCAGGCTGTTTTCAGTACTGTAGCTCTGTAGTAGAGTTTGAAGTCAGGGATTGTGATGCTTCCGGGGATTGTGATGCCTCCAGGGATTTTGATGTCTTTTATTGTACAGGATTGTTTTGGCTATCCTGGTTTTTTTTTCTTTTCCATATGAAGTTGAGTACTGTTCTTTCGAGGTCCTTGAAGAATTTTGCTGGGATTTTGATGGGTATTGTGTTGAATCTGTAGATTGTTTTTGGTAAGTTTGACATTTTTACTATGTTAATTCTGCCTACCCAAGAACATGGGAGATCTTTCCACTTTCTGGTGTCTTCTTCAATTTCTTTCTTCAAAAATTTAAAGTTCTTATGCTATTTGTGGCTACTGTGAAGGGTGTTGATTGTCTGATTTCTTCCCCAGCCCTTTTATCATCTGTGTACAGGAGGGCTATTGATTTTTTTTTGAGTTAATCTTGTATCCTGCTACATCACTGAAAGTTTTTATGAGTTGTAGAAGTTCCTTGGTAGAATTTTTGGGATTGCTTATGTAAAGTATCATATCTCAGCAAACAATGAGAGTTTGGCTTCCACTTTTCCAATTTTTATCCCCTTGATCTCCTTTTGGTGTCTTACTGCTCTAACTAGGACCTCAAGAACTATACTGAATAGATATGAAGAGAGTGGACAACCTTGTCTTGTTCCTGATTTCAGTGGAATCACTGGGAGTTCCTCTCCATTTAGTTTGATGTTGGCTGATGGCTTGCTGTATATTGCCTTAATTATGTTTAGGTATGTTCCTTGTATCCCTATTCTCTGCAAGACCTTTATCATGAAGGGTTGTTGTATTTTGTCAAAAGCTTTTTTGGCATCTAATGAGATGATCATGTGGTTTTATTTTTCACCTTGTTTATATGATGGATTATATTGACAGATTTTCATATGTTGCACCGTCCCTCCATCTCTGGGATGAAGCCGACTTGATCATGATGGATGATGGTTCTGATGTGTTCTTGGATTCGATTTGCCAGTATTTTATTTAGTATTTTTTGCATCAATGTTCATAAGTGAGATTGGTCTGTAATTCTTTTTCTTAGTAATGTCTTTCTCTGATTTGGGTATCAGGGTAATTGTAACCTCATAAAGAGAGTTTGGCAATATTTCTTCTGCTTCTATTGTGTGAAATAATTTGAGGAGTATTGGTATTAGTTCTTCTTTGAAAGTCTTGTAGAATTCTGAGCTGAAACCATCTGGTCCAGGGCTTTTTTTGGTTGGGAGAATTTTGATGACTGTTTCTATTTCTTCCACAGTTAGAGATCTGTTTAATTTGCTTATCTGGTCTTGATTTAATTTTGTCAAGTGATATTTATCCATAAAGTTGTCCATTTCCTTAAGTTTTTCAATTTTGTGGAGTATAGGTTTTAGAAATATGACCTGATGATTCTCTGTATTTCTTCCTTGTCTGTTGTTATGTCCCCCTTTTCATTTCTGATTTTGTTAATTTGGATATTCTCTCTCTGACTTTTGGTTAGTTTGGATAAAAATTTGTCTATTTTTTTTGATTTTCTCGAAGAACCAGTTCTTTGTCTCATTGATTCTTTGTATTGTTTTGTTTCTATTTTGTTAATTTCAGCTCTTACTCTTATTATTTCTTGCCCTCTAGTTCTCTTGGGTGCTAGTGGAGAGCACAAGTCCAGGGTCTAGAAGGTGAGGAAGGGGTTCTGAGCTACAGAACTTGTCGGCCAACACATGAAAGGGAAAATGCATGTGCTGGATGGTGGCTGATGTGCAGGTCAAATGAATCCTGGGAAGCAGCTGAGCGACAAAATTGAAAACAGTGATGCTACTCCATTCAATCAATATATTTGCTTCTGTGCAACCAAATGCTCTAAGCGTCCCCAGTTAAAAACACTCTAGCTTGTGGGCAGATGTAATGCATGTCTACTTGCTGACCTCAGGTGGGGCAGTCAGTCTTCCGGCCTTAGTCACCCAGTATAGCAGAGAAGTTTTACAGTGAGAACTGTCAGGGGATGGAGGGTGAGAACTTTCTGCATGAGCTGATGGGCAGTTACCACCAAAGCCGAGGGCCCAAAGCACAAGGGAGCTCTGCGAAGTTCCAAAGAACATTGTTCTCAGTGTGATCTGAGGTCTTACACTAACACTTAGGTTACTAACACTTAGGTTTGGAGGTCGCCGACACTGACGGGGTGGAGCCGTGTGGAGCTTGGCAATGACATTACTAAGTTCCACACTCTTAACTTGTGTATATGTTACACTAGTGAAGAAGTCATTGACGTCCACATATTAGGAAGGACTATTCACATGCAACAAAAGATCCCACGCTCCCCCAGGCTGTCAGCCAACAGGCAGTAGCAAGTACCTTTACCACTGAGCCATTTCACCAGCCCCGACACCGAGGAAAGTAATTTTTTCCCTCTACAATCTCTGATTAAGCCACCAGTCAGCTAAATTTCCTATGGAAATGAAACAGCACCATAGCATCTGATGAACCGATGAGCCATTCTCTCTCTGAGAGGGAGGCCCTCAGATGCTAGGTCCGCGAGTCCTAGGAATGAAGCTTTGGTCACGATCAGTGCTGACGTCATGCTGCACGGTCTGTGTCTCTGGGACCTGGGGCAAGATTCCCATGCGGGTCCATGGGAGAGAGACCCGGACAGGGTTTGCAGGGGCACTTCCGCTCCAGCTTGTCTCTATTTTAAAACTGCAGACAATGAAAGACCAGTGTCTGGTGCCAGGATTTTTGTTTTTCCACCAAACTATTCTTAGAAACAGTTGGGCTGGTGGTGGCGAAGTCCGACAACTCTGGAATCCTGTAGCAGTGACTTTTTCTGCAGGACTTTGCTTGGGCCGAGGAGTATGGTTGGGATTGCCTCTTCCCAGGCCAGTGGAAGGAAGGGCAGAGGTGGCTGCCCAGAGCTGGACCTTCCTGCACCTTGAACTCTGTTCTAAGTTCAAACGAGTGTGTTAAAAATATTTTAAAATTTATTTTTAACTGTAGATGGATCTAAGGCTATATTTTGGCAAGTGGGCTGCTTTAAATCTGATCATATGTTTGTAGAAAGAATTCAACCACCTTTTTTTTTGCAGCTACTACTATGACACAAGATTATTTAAAGTCTATGATTTGTCTTCAAAGAGAAAAAATAGGACATACAGGATAGCTATTAAAAAAAAAAAACAAAAACCAAACCAAAAAAAGCAACCAGGGAGCTGGATTATCCAAAAGCACATATTAGAAAGCAGGTAATGTTGAGCTAGGAGCCTTCTAGAGGGATTGGAGGTGAAGCAGTGTTTGCTTATGTGTGTTTGAAATTCTCCTCAATCAAAAGCGGAAAAACTTAGAGCAGTGGAAGCAATAACGCATCAACAACCCCAAGCCTGTGGGTTCATCCTGAATGACCTGCAAATGAACATTTATAGGTTGATGGTCTATGTGCAGAAGACTGGGACTTCCCGAGGGGCTGCTCAACACAGCACAATAGAAAAGCCGGCCGAGCAGCAGACCGAGCAGAAGGAAGGAAGTCATAAAGATAAGCTTAGCAATTAATGAGTTAAGACACAAAGAAATAACACAACTGGCCCAGACTGAGAGCGTGATAAAACTGTGCTGAGTGGGCCCTGTTCAGAGGGAACATGCAAGACACGACCAGGCTGGCCCAGTGCACAACCTGCAACAAGTGATCTCTGACCATGCCTTTGCAAACAGAGGAACGTCGATCACCCAAACTGATGTGCCCCAAAGTCTGACTACACCCCATCAACAAGAGGCCTGACTGGAGTGGACAATCTGCAGCCTCTTCCAGACTCCCCACCCTTCCAGAAAGAAAGGCCCCCGAATCAGAAAGACACAGTCAAGTTTCCAGGATCTTCAAAGAACAGATAAGCACATTTCATAGAAACTTTTTCAAAGGATAGAAAGGAACAAACTCCTTATATGATTTTGTGTAACTCTGATGAGAAAATTGAATAAGCAAAGAGGCAATATTCTAAAGATTATGAGTCAGAGGATCTTACATGAAATTAGAAAATGAAGATTATTTAAAAAGGCTTAAAATTGTATGAATTTTGCCAAGAAGTATCAACTCTAGTGCTGCTGGATGGTTCACAAGGACAGCCTTCTGCTGGAGTTCACTGCATCTGTCTGTTCACACACAGAGAATCACTCCTGCATTTTGCTTTGTTTTGTTCTGTATAAATTATAAAGTCTTTTTTTTTTTTTTTTTTTTTTTTTTTTTGGTTTTTCGAGACAGGGTTTCTCTGTGGTTTTGGAGCCTGTCCTGGAACTAGCTCTTGTACACCAGGCTGGTCTCGAACTCACAGAGATCCGCCTGCCTCTGCCTCCCAAGTGCTGGGATTAAAGGCGTGCGCCACCACCTTGGTCAAGTTTCTATCCATCTTTGATGGAGGTGCACCAATGACTTGGGGTGATTTTGTCACTAAAGTTTTTTTATTTCTTAAAAACTATGCACCCACAAGATGGCTCAGTGGATAAAGGTGCTTGCTTTGTATGCTGGGTGACTGAACTAGGTCCCTGAACCATGCCAAGGTGGAGCAGGAGAGCTGACCTCCCAAAGTTGTCCTCTAACTTCCACAAACTGGCTGGGGTGGCTGTAGGCGGGACATTCATGCACACAACAACAATTTTATAAAAGGAAAAAAAAGCTGAAGCAAAGATGACTTAAAGGAAATATTACTTAGGCCCAACTGATGAGGTCACAGGTATTTTTTTTTTGAATTATTGAAACATTTTACAACTGAGTAAGTTTATCAGAAGAGAAATAAGGGGGAATCCAAGACTTAGTAAGGTACAGCTTTTTGATTAATTGTACTATATGGGTAATCCAGGGGCTTCCGTTGATGGAGACATGCCTGTTGTCTGTTTTACAGGGGCTGCCTGTTTTCGGCCACACCTAGCTTATTTGGTGTTGGTGTTGTGTTGTAATAAGAGCGGCGGGGCTGTGTCCCGGGGCACCCAGCCGCCCGCATGGCTAGTTTATGCCCTGAAATAATTACACGGAATCTGTATTCTTTTAATCACTGCCTGGCCCATTAGTCCCGGCCTCTTATTGGCTAGCTCTTACATATTGATCTAACCCATTTCTAATATTCTGTGTAGTACCACGAGCTGGCTTACCAGGAAAGATCTTAACCTGCGTCTGTCTGGAGTGGGAGAATCATAGCGACTCCTGACTCAGCTTCTTTCTCCCAGCATTCTGTTCTGTCTACTCTGCCTACCTAATTTTCTGTCCTATTAAAGGGGCCAAGGCAGTTTCTTTATTACTTAACCAATGAAACAACAGATAGAAAGATGACCCACCTCCATCATTTCCCCTTTTTCTGTTTAAACAAAAAATGGCTTTCACTTTAACATAGTAAGATTACATATAACAAAATAGTTATCAAGCAAGAATTACAGTTACAATATTTATATCTACTTTATCTTTTATCATAACTAAGGAAAACTATAACTATCTATTTATTCTTTATCTCCATCAAAGACTCCAGAAGGATATATTACCTATGCAAACAAGAAATCCAAAACTCTAGAAATGACAGAGACATTTTGCTGCCTGTACAGTCACCCAAAGTTCTTTTGTACCATTGGGGCATCTGTCTTCAGCCTTCAGGCCCATAGTATCCAGCAGACATTTCCATGAGGCAGGAAATTTCAAAGACAGTTTAGTCACTTTTTGCTGTGTCATGCAGAATGTCTCGTAGACTCTTTTATGAGTCAGGAACCCCGAAAAACCATCTCACCTTTAGGCAAGTTTAGTAGTCCTCTCTCTGAGGGTTCTCTGTGTCCAGTTTATGCAACAGTCCAGGCAAGAGCAGTTTCTTGCCCAAATGGCTATCAAACTCCATAAGGAGCCTCTTCGATGCCCATCTTCCTCTTGAAGTAGATTGGTGCTGTCAGGAGCAGATGTGTCTCATTTTCATAAAAAGCCCTAAGTTATTAAAACATTAAATGTCATATTCTGCAGTCTTTGAAAGATATGAAGAATGCCTATTTAGGTGAAATATATCTATGCACATCTAGAAAATCTAACTAACATGACTAAAAGCTTGACAATTATTGATGATTATCCATTAACAACCTATATTCATTACATTTTTAAATGAACTATACAATCACAATACCTTAATCAAGATTAGAAATATGCATATACATATAACAAAATTGACCTTCAAATCCACACCAATGTAAATTATTTATATCTATATCTCTGTTGTAATATGAGCGGTGGGGCTGTGTCCCGGGGCACCCAGCCGCCCACATGGCTAGTTTATGCCCTGAAATAATTACACGGAATCTGTATTCTTTTAATCACTGCCTGGCCCATTAGTTCCGGCCTCTTATTGGCTAGCTCTTACATATTGATCTAACCCATTTCTAATATTCTGTGTAGTACCACGAGCTGGCTTACCAGGAAAGATCTTAACCTGCGTTTGTCTGGAGTGGGAGAATCATAGCGATTCCTGACTCAGCTTCTTTCTCCCAGCATTCTGTTCTGTCTACTCTGCCTACCTAATTTTCTGTCCTATTAAAGGGGCCAAGGCAGTTTCTTTATTACTTAACCAATGAAACAACAGATAAAAAGATGACCCACCTCCATCAGTGTTGGAAAACTTACTGTCTCCTGACAGCTTGTGAGAAGGCCAGCTGAGCTGGACTGGATCTGGGTCTTGCTCATTGCCTTTGACTGGAGCTTCTGCATAACCTGTGCTACTTGGGTACACCACCCCAAGGATCAACCTTGCTGTGTATAACCATCCATCTTTTCCTTTAAAGAACCTAAACTTCAATGCATTTCTTTCTGCTGCAGCATGGCCATCCCCCAGCTTCTTGAGCATACCGTCCAAGGATCAGTCTTCCTGGGTGTGGAACGATCCACCTTTTCCTGTAAAGGACATAAACTTCAATTCATTTTATTCACACAGTTAACTCCCCATCTACTATGATACAATGGTCTTGTACCCTGTAAAGATTTGTCACTTGTATTGGTTTAACAAAATGCTGATTTGCCATTAGCCAGGCAGAAACTATAGGCAGGGCCACCAGAATAGGAAAATTCTGGGAAAAGGAAAGGCTCAGTCTATAGTCTTCATCTGGATACAGAGGAAGGAAGATGAGAATGCCTCACTGATAAAAAGTACCAAGCAATGTGGCTAACACAGACAGGAATTATGGATTAATTTAAGATGTAAGAGTTAGTAAATAAGACACCTGAGCTAATAAGCCAACCACTATACAATTGATGTAGGCCTCTGTGTGTTTCTTTGGGATTGAATGGCTATGGGACCAAGTGGGACAGAAACCTCTATCAACAAATGGCACCAACACAGGCAACTAGATCCACATAATCCACATAAAACCTGAGAGAGCTTGGGAAATAATTCTAGACACAAAAGAACAGAGTTAAGCATGGCTTCTTGGTATCAGCACTTTCTCAGATGGACTCTGTTTGCTAGAGGCAAGCACATCTCATTTAAGAGGGGCCGCCTGACTCAGCTTTAGCTGCAAAAACCTTGCAGCTCTTTTAAGAGGCCCTGCCACCAAACACTTAAATGGAGTTTATGAATAGCTGACATCATGCTTCTTGGTGGTGGCAGGGACCTTGAAACTCCATAGAGTTGAGGCAATAAATATGGCTCCTGCCAGTACCTCTGCCATGAAGCTAGACTCTCAGAAAGCTATGGAATTGGGTGGATCCAACCATCAAGGCCACAACTTTAATCCTAGCCATATTGCTTAGAAAATTAAAGACTTGTGTGTTTGGAAAAAGAGAGATATATAGTAAAGATAGATTCAGACCAAAAAAAGCATCTAAATGGTTTAAGTGTGTTTAAAAATATATGTAGGCTTGGGAGAAAAGAAAAAGAATAAAGTCCCTAAAAAAAAGAGAGGAGCCAGTGACCTAGACTGGAGCAGGCCTGAGACAGTGAGCTCTGTGGGAGCAGGAGTGAATCCAGACCAGGGACACTTGCAGAAACAGGATTGAGCCAGTGACCTAAGTCAGAGCAGGCCTGAGATTGCGAACTCCACAGATACAGGTACAGGGTAGGAATTGCTAAAGGAGTGGGCTGGAGCCAAATACCTCTGCAGGTCCGGGTGTGAGTCTGGGACTTCTGAGGGAGTAGGCTGGAACCAGAGACCTCTGCGAGTCTGGGCATGAGTCTGGGACCTCTGAGGGAGCAGGTCTGAGCCATGACCTCTGCAGGTCCCGGTGCACCTGAGTCTGGGACCTCCAACAAGACCAACCCCAAGCCAGGGTCCTCTGCAGGAGCAGATCCAGACCAGGGCCATTTACAGAAACAGGTCCGAGCCAGAAACCTAGGCTGGAGCAGGCCTGAGACAGCAAACTCCACAGGAGCAGAGAAAACCCCTGGAGTGCTGAGTGACCTCTAGGAACATGGAGTGACCAACAGGGTGACTGGAACCATGGCACTGAGTGCACCATGAGGAGCAACCATCTGAGCCTTGGATCCACTGGCACCTGGAAGATTGATCACTAGAGTCACAGACAGGCCCAACTACACCAATCAGAGGAAAAGATGGGTAAAAGAGGTAAGAACACATACAACACCACAAAGAGCAACACAACACCAGTAAAATGTAGTGATCCTACAATAGCAAGACTTGAGCAACCAAATATAGATGAAGCAGAAGAAAATGACCTAAAAAATAACTTTAGGAGGTTCTTATAGAGGAAATGAAAAATTTCCTCAAAGAAATGGAGAAAAAGGCAAACAAAAAATTGAAAGACATCAACAAATCCCTTAAAGAAAACCAAGAAAAAGCAATCAAACATATGAAAGAAACTTTTCAAAACCTGAAAACTGAAATAGAGAAAATAAAAAAACATAAGCAAAGGGAATTATAGAAACAGAAATCATGAAAAATGATCAGGGACCCAAAATGCAAGCATAAAGAGCAGAATACAAAAGATGGAAGAGAAAATCTCAAGTGCTGAAGATACAATAAAGGAAATAGACTCACCAGTCAAAGAAAACATTAAATCTAACAAAAACTTAACACAAAAATATTCAGAAAATATGATACCCCATGAAAAGACCAAACTTATAGGTATAGAAGAAGTTCAACTCAAAATCATAGAAAATATATTTAATAAAATCATAGAAGAAAACTTTCCCAACCTAAGGAAAGATATGCCTATGAAGATACAAGAAGCTTACAGAACACCAAATAGACTGGATCAAAAAAAGGCCCTTGCCACATAATAATCAAAACACTAAACATACAGAATAAAGAAAGAACATTAAGAGCTACAAAGAAAAAAGGCCAAGTAACATATAAAGGCAGATCTATTAGAATTACACCTGACTTCTCAATGGAGACAATGAAAGCCAGAAGGTCTTGGTTAAGTATTATGCAGACATTAAGAGACCATGGATACCAGCCCAGACTACTATGCCCAGCAAAACTTTCAATCACCATAGAAGGATAAAACAAGACATTCCATGACAAAACCAGATTTAACCAATACCTAGCCACTAACCCAGCCCTACACAAAGTACTAGAAGGAAAACTCAAACTCAAGGAAGTTTGCTACATCAACAAAAACACAGACAATTGATGATCTCACAGCAGCAAATCCCAAAGAAGGGGAAAACACACAATATAGCATCATCACCAACAACTAATTTAACAGGATAACAATCACTGGTCATTAATATCCTTTAATATAAATGGACTCAACTCATCTATAAAAACACACAGGCTAAAAGATTGGATACAAAGACAGAATCCATCCTTCTGTTGCACACAAGAAACACACCTCAACTTCAAAGACAGATATCACCCCAGAGTAAAGGGTTGGGAAAATTTTTCCAATAAAATGGACTTAAGAAAGAAGCTTGTGTAGCTATCCTAATATCTAGTAAAATAGACTTCAAACTAAAATCAATCAAAGGAGACAAAGAAGGACATTTCATATTAGTTTCAGAAAAAAATTCATCAAGAGGAAATCTCAATGCTGAACATCTATGCCCCAAATACAACGGCACCTTCATATGTAAAAGAAACACTTCTAAAGCTTAATCATACACTAAACCCCACATTAATAGTGGGAGACTTCAACACTATCATTATAGAAAATTCTGAGAAAAGGCTCAGTCTGTAGTCTTCACCCAGATGCAGAGGAAGCAAGATAAGAATGCCTCACTGATAAAAGATACCAAGCCGTAGACAAGAATATGGGTTAATTTAAGATGCAAGAGTTAGTTAATAAGACTCCTGAGCTAATAGGCCAAACAGTTTATGCTTAACATAGGCTTCTGTGTGTTTCTTTGGGATTGAATGGCTGCTGGACCAGGTGGGACAGAAACATCTGCCAACACCCATCCCATTCATCTTTACCTCCAAGTGTTCACCGACTGCCATAAGTCTGGTTCAAGGCCTCCCACCTCTGCTATTCCATTGATAATAGACTCTCTCTGGAGTTTCTCCTGGACATCCGACAACTGTCCTGTGTGTTGAAGACCCCACAACCCTGGATTGGCATATTTGTCCCCTTCACATCCTCCAACAGCTAATAGACATGGTGGATGCTGGGTAGGGACAAATCCAGCCTTGGTTCTGGGCCTGGACAGCAGCTGCAAGCTCTCCTCCATCTTCACCACCACCAGGGTGGGCAAGCTCTCCAGCACTGCCCGACAGCTCATCCAATAGAGCCTACAACAAGGTGGTAGGGCCAGCTGACCTGTTATCAGGAGAATTGTTATCACTCACACTACCAGGGCTAGATTTACTGTTTTGCCCAGGCAAAGTGCAGAGCCATCTTTCTCAATTGCTGTAGGGGGCATAGGAGGAGCAGGAGTGGGATCAGGTTCTCATGATCTCAGGGCTGGCTCACCTTTGGCCTGGACAACATGGTCAGCTCTAGTGGTGTCCAGGTTGGGTGCAGGACTTGCTCTCTGATGTGCTGCAGATGGTGAGGGGTAGGGCTAGTTCTCTCACTCTTGTGACCTTGGAATTAGCTCTCTTGCCTGCCACAGGTAGCAAGGGGAAGAGGGGAGAGGGCATTTTCCCCTCACCCATGCAACCACATGGCATACACAGGGAGGACAGGGCCAGTTCTGCAGCTCTCATACCCTCGGTTGTCTCACCTTCATCAGACAGTATGGTCAGTTCTAGTGTGCTGCCCAGGTGAGTTGCATGCCCGTAGTGAGGTGTGGGGCCATCTTTCTGGAGTGTGGAGTGGGATGGGGGTTCCCCTGAAGGGCAGGGCCAGCTCTCCTGCGTCAGTATCCAGCTAGGTGCAGGGTAGCAATCTCAGGGCCGGCGAAGAGCAGGGCTGGCTCAGCACAGCCATCAGATTTCCACAGGTGTGATTCTTATGGCCCCTTGTGCTAACACTAGCCATGAACATCATCACAGACCCCTGTAGCACAAACATGGCTTTGGCAGTGGCATGGCCCTTGGGCCCTGAGATGGTCTCAGGTGGCTGATTAGACCCCAGTCATCTGTACAGCCCTTGATGATAACAGGAACCATGAATATCAACTCAGACCCTGGCTGCCACAGAACCACAAACCCAGACTTGGTCTTAGGCAATAACCATGACAACACTGGACGACACCATGAACGGGGTGAGAGCACAGGGCACTACAATCAGCATGGCTCTTGGAAATCAAGCAGGCTACAGGTTTTGAACCAGATTTCAGGTATCTGGGTGTCTCTGGTGGCAACATGGGCCACAGACATCAATACAGATTCCTCCAGCAGAGGTAGGACCATGGACCCAGACGTGGTCCTAGGCAGAAGTCTAGGCTTGGATGTCACAGTGGTTCCAGATTGGCACTGCAGGCTAGCTGGATTGGCATGGCTCCAGGGGCAGTGTGGCACTGGGACACAAACATGGCCCCAGGTGGTAGCCCAGACCCTTGGCATCAGCATGGCCTCTGATGGTAACAGGACTACAGATATCAGCTCAGACCTGGGCTGTAGTAGGACCACAAACCTAGCATGGCTCCTGATAGGAACCGTGACCCAGATGACACTATGACCCCATGTGACAGTGCTGGCCACTAAAATCAGAAAGAATCCTGTAACAGCATGGCCCTCAGACACCCTCATGGCCCCAGGTGGTGACCCAGACCACAGGCCTTTGCACAGCCCTCAGTGGTGACATAAGTCACAGTCATCGACACAGTCCCCTTGGCTGCTTCAGGGCCTCAGACAAAGACTTGGCCCTTGGCAATAGCCCAGGCCCAGATATCACCTTGACTCATTGGATAAGCAGGTCATTCACATCAGCCTGTTTGCTCCGTATCACCCTCACCTTCTCAGTTCTGCCTTTCCCCCAGCCCGTCAACCATTCTGCCTCTTTCTCTTGTCCATTTCTCCATTCTATCCTTGCTCATCATAACGATCCCCAGATGCCTGGCAGGCTCCTGGTTGAGTCATTAGTGGCACTTGGTTGAGTCCTGCCTGCCCAAACCAAACGGCATGATGCAGAGATGTTGATTTTAAACCATGGGTTTGGTATGATGACGATCGGCAAATGTGTCAGGCAAGCTCCTGATTAGTTTTGCCCCTCACACCAGACCTGGGAGTCAGGGGCAAGTGGTACCTTTATGAAGGTTCTCCCCACCTCCTACAATGTTATGAGCCAGAGGTGTGTGGCACACATGTCTGAAGCAGTAATTGATGTGTGCATTTTTTCTGCTACCCACTGGTGTGGAAATGGCACTAGGCCTGCTTTCACTCAGGATTTCTTAGGACAAGCAGAGAGGAATCAAAGTCACATTTTAGGCACTTTGATGGGGTAGACATGGCTCATAAGAGCCTCATTAAGACAGAATATTTCAGCCTTAGCTTAGGCCACCTACTGAATGGGCCAACAAGGCATTGAAACCTTCATGAATACATCTGTCATGTCTTAATAGCCTCAATGTCCTACCTGTTTTTTAAGGCAAATTCTCTATCTGGATTGTTGGATCACATCTGGTTCTCCTAGTCCTACCGGTTCCTTTTCAGTTATTAGTTCAACATGCTATTCTTGAATATCCTGAAATTTAAACACAGTGTTAAGTATTGAACATAGAATCAGATCTACATGGGGAACTCTTAGTGGTTTGCCTTTGTGGGTGTTCTGACTTTATTTTCACATGCTTTCTGGTCAAGGTTTTCTTTTCTTTTCTTTTCTTTTCTTTTAAACAAATGTCTTAGTTCAGAGTCCAGTTTCCCTCATGAAAGCTTCTCAGGCTGTGCCAGATATCTGTTGATTTCCCCCTCCCCCAACTTAATACAAACTGGGCTTCTCTGGGAAGAGATGACCCCAGCTGAGAAAACCCCTCCATCAGACTGGCATACAGGCAGCCTGTGGAGCATTTTCTTGATGGGTGATTGATGTGAGAAGGCCCAACTCACCGAAGCAGTGCCGTCTCCAGCAGGTGGTCCTATGTTGTATAAGAAAGCAGGATGAGCATGTCATGAGAGCAAGCCAGTAATCAATGTTCCTACGTGGTCCTTGCTGTAGCTCCTGCCTCCAGATTTCCACTCTGAGTTCCTGCCCTGACATCTTTCGATAATGGACTATAACCTGACCATCCCCAAGTTGTTTTGGGCATAATTATTACAGCAACAGAAAACAAACTAGGGTATAGATTCGCCTCCTCTGTGTTCATGCCATTTCCAAGTTCTCGGCCCTGTCTCATCTGTCACTCACCTTGAAGATCAACAAAGACATCTGGTTAACTCTGTGACCTTGGCCTACTGATTTCACCGTGTGTCTCCTCAGGTGTATAGGAGAGCAATGACCTCACAGAGCTGCAGCCAGTAGTGAAGTAAGGAATCAAGCCATCCTATTCAGCCCCTGTTGAAAAAATCATTAAATACTTCCTTCTTATCTCTGTTTTCAAATACTACAGGGCTGGTCTGTTCCCTCTAAGTTTCCCTCTGTCTTTAAGATGCAGAGTTTCTGAAAAATTGTCATTTGATAATGATGAAATAGTCATTTCATCCAAATGTTTTCTTTTTTAGACAATATTGGGAAGTTCTTGAGTGCTGTAATTTTGGCTCCCACACTGTGCTTGTGGTATTGTTGAATGTTCATATACTGTGTGTGTCACTTTTGACCTGTCTTCTTCCCCTCATGAAACAGAGAATGCAGACCCTGCTGCATGACCGGAGAGTCCTCACAGTTAAGAGCACTGTTGCCCTTACAAAGGGCCCAGTTCCATGCCCAGGATCCACAGAATGGTTCATAATCTCTAGTTCCAGTAGATTCAATACCACCCTCTGACCTCCGAAGATACCAAATACCCACATGGTGCACATATGCATGCAGGCAAAATGCACATAGGCTAACATGAATAAATCAAAATAATCCTGCTGGCCTCATGCCTTCAGTATTGGGTACAAAGCCCTGTTTGGTAGACTCAAGGAGCTGACAGGCACTCCTGCTCTTCTTTCTGTAGCTTCCGACTCTGATTACAGACTGTCTAGAATTATTTATGTTCAGAATTAAGCTTCTAAGTAGACTTTCAGTGAGAGTGAGTCATTTCTAAAATACCCGGATGACACCCTTGTGTCATTTAATATGTTCTTGACTGTGCAATATTATAGCTGTGTAGGAAGACCTTGTTGTCCTTCAGAATCTCACAAAGGAAACTATCAAGGATCAAGGACATATTTTGAGGATATTATGAAATCTTTTGTTTTCCCTTCTTCCTCCTTTTTTTAATTTTGGATTTTTTTTTTCTTACCAAGGGTCTCACTCAAGGCTGTCTTGAAACTTACTTTGAAGATCAGGCTAGCCTGGAACTTGGGGCAATCCTCTCTGCTTTGATTTTCCAGTGCCACCATGGCAGGCTTCCAGTCTCCTTCCCTAAGGTTTAGCAAGCACTCCCAAGGCCTCAGTGCCCTCCACCATGGCAGGCTTCAGTCTCCTGCCCTAAGGATTAGCAAGCACTCCCGAGGCCTCAGTGCTCTCCAGCAGCTTTTGCAGAGAGGAAAGCCTTTCTCTAAAGCACATAGCAGCTCTCCATGGCACAAATGTGAGCGAGGCTTTAGCGTGATTTTAATGAGCATCAACTTAAAGTCTTACGACACAGAGCCTTTTCTTCAAGGACTGCTTCAGGTTTTCTAACAACTGTGGCCTTGGAACCCCTATCCCTTTTCAGCCTCTCCCTGTTGAGCCCCAGAGTACAAGACATAGCACATCCTATCCTCACCAGTTATGGTTTTTGAGGTAAGGTTTAAAAATGAACCATGGCTTGTCAGAGGCCCTGGGAAACTGTGTGTATTGATTTGCCTTTAGTATGTGGTAAAAAGACAGTTTGATTTATTTACCTTTTGAATCATTAAATCTTGGCATGAAGCGAAGGCGGCAATGAATGTTGACAGGAGGAATTCAGGTCTGTAGGTCAGTGAGCGGGCATTTGTCAGGCCTGCAGGTGATGTCAGGTTGAGGTGGAACGGGAGCTGACACCCTTAGAAGGTCATGGCCATGGCAGGTTGAGGACAGGGCCAGCCGTTAAGGGAGAGCCAAAGTCCTTTCAGTTCTGGAATATGTTTTGTAGAGGCACAGGGAGGAAAATCACTCTGCCTCAAGGTTTTTTCCACAGGGTCTGGAATGCTGGACGTTCAGACTAAATCTTTCTGGTTAAGCCCCTCTTTGGGTTGTTACAAGAACAGCAAAAGGAGTTATCACTAACGCCTGACTGTGAAGACATTTTTCAGCCTTAGTAGCAGAAGACGTGAGAAGAACCTATAAATTTGTTAGGGGATCTAGAACGATCCCCTATCGTTTTTATTTTTTAAAATGTAAAGGTTTTGAGACAGAGTTTCATGTGCCACATGCTGGTCTCTTGCTATGCAGCCTAAGATGGCCTTGAACTTCTGACCCTCCTGCGTCTCCTCAGTACTGAACTTACAGAGTATACTACGGGAGTGAGCCATCAGGGTGGCTCAAGAGGACTGCAGTGGAATCGGGGACTTTGTGGACACTAGGCAAGCTCTCTACCAACAGTTCCACTCCCAGCTACAACCTTCTGTCTCTGTGAAGAATGTTTTATGGGAACAAAGCACATACCTTGGATATGGAGAGGCCATGGTTGAGGATCCCCTCTAATAGCAGGGCTGATTAATTGTCACAGAGCCCATAACTTATAAGCTCTAAAGTCCTTGTGATTGGCCTTTTATAGGAAGCGAGGCTGACACAGTGAAGGCTAGCTGTCTAACACGGACTCACCAGCTACAGCTGACTCTTCAGAGGTCAGCATCTTACGATGAAATAGAATTAAATATCCATTTTTTTCTTTGTGTTCGCTACACATCAGGTTGGTATTAGTTGCACATTGCTAGTGGCTACTATGACAGCAGAGATATAGAAAAGATCGCAGGAAGTTTTCTGAACCCTAAACATTAAACAATAACACATCTGCTTGGCTGCTCACAACCCAAACATCAATTTTTTGTAATCTTCTATCACCATTTTATTTTTTTAAAAAAATATTTATTTATTTATTTATTTATTTATTATGTATACAATATTCTGTCTTGTGTGTCTACCTGCAGGCCAGAAGAGGGCATCAGATCTCATTTCAGATGGTTGTGAGCCACCATGTGGTTGCTGGGAATTGAACTCAGGACCTTTGGAAGAGCAGGCAATGCTCTTAACCCCTGAGCCATCTCTCCAGCCATCACCATTTTAAGTAAAGAAAATCAGACAGGGAAGGCAATAAACTGCTTGTCTCTGAGCAGTTGGGTATATGTCAGTCAGGGAATAATTATCCACACAGAATTTTCTTCTCCTGTATGAGTCTTAAAGAGTTATAGATATTCTTGTGATTTCCACAAATTTCACTGACTCTTTGTTTCTATAATTTGTTTACTTTTTTTTTTTTTGTTTTGTTTTGCCTGCATGTATGTCTGTGTGAGGTGTCAGATCTTGGAGTTAACAGCCAATGGCGAACTGCCATGTGGGTGCTGGGAGTTGAACCCGGGTCCTTTGGAAGAACAGCCAGTGCTCGTAACCATTGAGCCATCTCTCCAGTCCCTCACTCACTCTTTTTAATCCTAGATAAACTGCCATGTCTGTGAGTGGGGTCGTCTGGGTGGAGCCTAGAGGACGACTTCTAGATGCCAGACCTCTCTTTTTACCATGTTTTCTAGGGATCCAACTCAGGTAGTCGTTAGGCTGTTTTCCCTCACCAAACACCTTGCCCCCTTTCTTCCAAGTTGTTTCTTTGCCCTTTCCCCCCATATCTTCTCAGGGAGAACTTCCACATACATGGTTAAAGCCAGTTATGGCAAGTTCAAGTGTGCCTATGCAAAGGGGAGGGAGAATGAAGGGAACACTTAAGGAAACAGCTTAGATCCGTGCCCAGGGCAGTGAAAAGTGTATTCTGGCAGACTTCTGGTCCTCCATCCTTCTTTTGTTTTCTCAGTTCTTAGTATTTCTTGTTGTTATTTCTTTTTATTTTTAAATGTTGTATTGCCTTGAGTTTTGCCTGCCTCCAAAACCAAACCAGCCAACCAACCAAACAGCCAAACAAACAATAAACAAGGCTCCTCATCCACGGAGAAAGCATATCCATTTTCATTCTTTTCTTTCTTCCCTCTCTGTCGTTCAAGGAACACTAGTTTTTCACAATCAAAGTGAACTGTAACCTTTCATAGTTGTTTCAAAAACGACAAGTCCCCAGACACACAGACACACATGCCACATTAAAAACATTACGTTTCTCTAGAGTCATTTCTATCCAAACACTTGCAAATGGGAGAGATCTGGTGTGTTCCTAGAGCAGGAGTGGTGTGGGACCCTGACCCCTCTCATTATTCTTCAACAGCCAGGAACACAGACAGAGCCAATCACCATGTGCAGGGGTCGTCCCTCGCCAGTAGAGCAACTCCAATCATGACAACCAGTGGAGCTAATTGGCGTGGAAGGCCTCAACCCTGAGTACCCAAGCTTCCCGGAACAATTGCTGAATTGTTCCAAGACCTGTTGGTGCAACAAACCTCGTGCTGAGAAGTTTGCCCCATAATTAGCAAGCAGTAGCTGTCAGGCACATCAAATGGCTTTCTGTGATGGGGAGAACAAGACAAAGCACCTCTTCTCCCACGCTGGCAGGGTGGGCAGTTGGGTCTTGAGTGGAACTGACACTTTTGTAAAGAGAACTAAGCGAACTTGGCTTCTATTTCACACTTGTGCTTTCCAGACTGATACTGAATCTATGGAGTATAGGTCCGGGTTACTGCACCAAGCACAGAATCTAAGAAAAACTCATGGAAGGCTCAGCAGACCTGGGATACAGCTCCAATGGCCCCAGTAACTTTTGGGACTTCTCCAATAGGCAAAAGATCGTTTCTTTTATATGGAGGGGGACAAGCATGCCATGATTTTAATCTTTTTGTTGATTTATTCTCTGTTGGGGAAATTCTGAGATTCTGGAAGATGGATCCTGCCTATTTATCCTCTGTGCTCTATACAGTGTGCTTAAAGCAAATGTAAATTTGACGCTGTCTTTTATTTGCTCTTAGTGAGAACATATATGGATGGAGATAATATAGAGTGGTAGGAAGGGCACCAGATAGAGAAAATGCAAATAGAAGCTGCTTAGCTTCTGAAAGAAACCTCAGGCTTATTTCAGGAAAACCAAGAAGTGAAGTGAGTGTTCTAAGTTGAGCTCAGGCTAGATGTGTAGTGTGTGTGTGTGCGTGCGTGCATGCGTGTGTGTGTGTGTGTGTGTGTGTGTGCATATGAGTATGTGACTGTCTGTGTGTGTCCTGGGGGATGTCTTATAAGGAGTTTAGTTGGAAAATACCAGTACTGTGATGCCTGGAAAAAAAACTCACTGCAAATTTCTTGACACTGTTTCTGGGGAGATTCTTTTGCTCTGGGTAGGATGTTCCTTGCAACCAGGAGCAACACTCATGACTTCTATAATTCTGTTGGAAAAGATAATGTAGTTTTCACCTTGTTCACTGGGACTTTCAGAACTGGTACTCTGAGCTAGCCCTCCCTTGAGGAAGTGATGACTACATGGGATGGACATATAAGTTCCCTGGTTTAGGTCTGAACTGTCAGTCAGCACCAACCTCCAGACTGTGAGTGAAGACGCCTGGGAGAATTCTAGCTCCCAGCTCAGGCGTCACTCCCAGATGGCAGTCTTTCCAGCTGAAGTTGTGGATAGCACTAAACAGACAGAAAAATCTCATTTAAAAAATCTGTCTGAGCCAGACTTTGCCGTTAACAGAAACGATTGCTTAAAACAGGCAAGCAGTAAGTGTATTTTGTTCCCCAACTATACTAGGAGAAACAAGGGGTGATGGGACTGTGTTGTTGAGCACACAGGGGCCAAAGTCACCACAAAATGTTCCCTGGTTCCCTCTGGTTTCCTTTGGGTTACATGCCATAGCAATGCAGCTTCCCCTCTGAACAAACACTGGGGCAAGGGAAGTAGTTTAAGGGACGGGCTCAGAAGAACTCAGTTCTGTAGGAGACAGAGGAAGTTCTGCGGCCAGTAGCTCCAGGCAGCCATCTTTTAGGCAACCCAATACAAATGCAATGTCAACAAACCCGTGGCTACCTCAACAAAAGTTCCTTTGTAAGAGCCAAAGTCTCAGAGATGGGGATTCTGTTTTTACAAACTTAGAGATATCCATCAGATTCCTAGCCAAGACTTTCTGAAAGGAATGTTTTCTGTATAGGCTGTGGTGATGGTTATCCTCCGGAGTGCCTGGCAAGGGAGAGAAATGGCACAGATGGTCAGTCCTGAGAGGCGGTGCTGTGCCTAGGTCAGTCAGATCCACGTGACTAAAAGAGGTGTGTGTGGGACTACAAGCCTGAACTCAGTGGGACCCAGTCCCTGAGAAGCGGGAATTAGGCTCCAGAATCTTCCATCCGGAGGAAAAGATCAATCTGATGATGCATTCTTCCTTACACAAAGAAGGTATTGGTACTCAATACACCACTGTGAAGTGTTCCCTGAGGACACAATTTGTAGATTAATCTCTTTTTTTAAAAATCAAATGATTTCAACTTGGGATGAAGAAAGGCTTCATACCCACTAGGTTTCTTAAACAATGCTTCTAAACAGGCTGCCTTCCTCGTTTCTTCCCTAAGTGTGTGAATAATATATTATTACACCAGAATGTGGAACTGGCCAAATGAGCCCCAGGAAAGAAGTGGTGCTCCAAAATAAACATAGGAACTTGGTTAGAACTACACGATCAGATATCTTGTAAATAAGACACACAATTAAAATATCATTGTATATGAGATTGAGAATTGCAGATTGGACAAGATAGTCCCACTATGCTAAAACGGAAATTTGATATAGTAGTTGAGCTTCGAGAAGAACTTGGGAGAAATGGAATGTTGAACCTCTAGAGGAAGGGGAAAATGATTATGTAGGAATATGGCTGAAATCTAGGGGCCTCGGAGGAACAGAAAATCTGTACCTCTGGGCAAATGTTTAGCAAACCATTACAGCTATGTGAGGGACTAGAATATCTTTGGGTGTGAGTGAGTTTTCAAGATTTAGTCAGCAGAGAAAAAAAAGCTCCAGGCTAAGCACACCATAGAAATGTACCTCTGTTTGTATGCATAAAAGAGTCTTCTTATGGAAAACAAGTCAACTTCCAACAACAATCTACTTAAAAACAAAAACCAAACAAAACCCCAATCTCTACCAAAAGAGTTAAGGATAGATTTTTTTTTTTATTTCATTATGAGGGAATTTTGTCATGCCAAGTACATACTCCAGGAGATGCATGTGTGATTTTACCTTTTAAATCATTAAAAAATTAAGTGAAGGGCAGGGAAATGAGAACCACAGGCCAAATCAATAAAAACAACAACAACAAAACTCCAGGGTGTATACCCTATTATATAGCTTGAAATAATTCACGGACTGGAATTGGAGGAAAGATTATTGTAAATTCTTTTATATTGCAATTTCATTTCACTTTAATAAGGCAGCTTACACAGTACGAGAGTGAGAGATTCAGACAAGAAGCCACAGAGAGACTTATGTCTTCAGTAAATGAAGATTATTGGGTACAAAAGGAGATACAAAGATTTCTCTAGAAAGCGCAGGCTAACCTTCAATTTCTCCTCCTTCTCCTTCCCCTCTTCTTTCTCCTCCTCTTTTGGCTGAGGATACTTTAATGTAAATCCATCCTTTCTTGGGTAATGTCCATGGGGCACGGGACTTTCTTTTTTCATGCTTTCAGGGGTTTTAAGGGACATTAAGGAATTTTTTTTCTTTCCAAAGACCGACTGACATCAGCCCAGCAAAATCACAGATCAAAGACTAAAATGAAACTTATTTCCTACAATTCTTTAGTTGGGGAGAGTTAACTAAACAGAGAAAGCTGCCCACTGTCATTGATGGAGCTAATTAAGAATACAAATATGACTCTCAGTAAAAGGTTTATTGTTACATGATGCCAGTTAGGTCTCTCCCCCTCCCTCCCTCCCTCCCTCCCTCCCTCCCTCCCTCCCTCCCTCCCTCCCTCCCTCCCTCCCTTCCTTCCTTCCCTCTGTCCCTCTTCCTTTTTATACCCTTGAAAAAAGGAAAAGTAAATTTGCCTTCCTTTTGAGGAAGCTAACAGTGCACAGTAAATGTCCATTGGTTCACTGACTTATCCCGGACCCATGTGAAGACTTTTCCTCATAACTCTGTGGCTGTGGTTAGTCTCAGTTTATCCTTTTTAGAAGTTGTTTTCACCATGGACCAATATAAGGAGTCACATCCGTGCTGGAAGAGTGCACTGAGGTGTCTCTGCTCATAGTCTTTCCTTAAGACAATAGGCCAGACCATGAACAGTCTGAACGATGCTAGAGTCTCTGTCCTAATGGCTCCTGGACGCGATGGGGCAGACATTACAGTTCAGCCTCTCAGTGAAGACGTCTTTCTTCAAATCCTCGGTGTTCTGAGCCAGAAGACAAAAACCCAGGGTGCGGAGGTCATATGCAAATATCGCTATCACAATGACTTTGACTTTTAGTGATCTGGGCTGTAGATTGGTGCACTCTTCCTCAGTGGCTTAAAGTTTCAGGGCCTTTGTTTCCTTTTAGAGGATGTCAGGCTTATGCTGTGCATGGTCTCGCATGCCTGGGGTCCTGGAACTCCCTGCCTCTGTGGGCAGGACGATGTTGAGCTTCAGGAGAGCTTGAAGCAAGACCCAGTGAGACACAGAAAGACTCAGGTTTTAAAAACTGATGTTGGGGGCTGGAGAGATGACTCTGTTGTATAGAGCACTTCTCTTTCAGAGAACCTGATTTCAGTTCTCAGTGCTCACAGGGCAACTTATAAAGGTCACTCTGATTCTAGGGAATTCAATACTTTCTTCTGGCCTCTGTGGACACTAGAACATATTTGGTAGACATACGCACACCAAAACCGTCCACATAAAATAGTGAAATAAGTCTTCGAAAAAGTGATGGTGAGTTAGGAGAGATCCTAGTCACCAGGTGGAGTTCCACCTTCTTCCTGTAGCCTGTTTTTTGAAAGGCTTTGTTTAATAAAGCTAAAGGCATCTGCGTAGAGAGGGCCTTGTCATGTCACCTCATTCGCAGGTCTTAGGTGCAGCACATTTCCATGAACATCTTGGGTCCTTACTGAGTCATCCTGTCCTGGGGAAGGAGAGCTGCTTGAATTATGTCAGAGAGTAAGGAAATTGTAGGGGACGATTTTATCTGGCTCATGGACTGCTTCTGACGTGTTGGTGAAGTTAGACTGGGTTTTGTAGGCTTTTCTTTGTGTGCCAGAGAAGTTTTCAGCAAGGAAGACAGCAAGATAAAAGAGAAACCTTGGCCCTGTTTAGAGATAAAAGCCCTCTGACTGGGGCATGTCAGACTCGCCAGAGAGTACAGTCTCAAAGGAAATGTTTGCTTCTTTTAAAAACTCATGGCTTTATAGTCAGGTGTGACGACTATATGGCCATTGCATGATGAGGTCAGTTGTGTGATTGTTGAGAAATAAGTGAAAATAATAAATGAATGCTCCCTCAAAGGCATGCTAATGCTGGTCGCTCTTTGTTAAGATGCCTGAGAGGCAGCGTCCCTTCTCTCTTTCTGTTGTTTTCTTGAGCCCAGGCTGGCCTTGAACTTGGGATATCTTCCCACTTCATCCCGAGTGCTGAGATTTAACTGTGTATCACCACAGCAGCCTTTCTCCTTAGAAAACTCTCTGAACATGTTTGAAATTTAGAAACAAGCAAATACGAGCTTTAGGAGAAAGATCTACTTTTGCATTCTGTGCTCGGCTTGCCTCATCCATCCTGTGATTTGATAAATGGCGGAGTTACCTTGTTAAATAACATGAAACTGATCTGGCCACTGCACCCGTCCGGGCCCATGACGGACGGCAGGAAGTGGTTTGTTCCCAAGGCCCATCCCATTTTCATGACCGAGTCCTGTGAGAGCTCGAAGCTCTACATCCGTACTTCTCACTCAGGGGTCCCGGATGGAAGGCAGTGCTGAGAAAGCCCAGGCAGGGCAGAGGACGGCAGCTGACGCTGCTATTGTTTGCACGTGAATTAGACTGAAAACCAGAGTGCTTCTCCAACACACTCGGATCTTCTCAGATCCAGCGGGATGCCAAGATGTTCCCTTCGGAGACACGAGGTATAGTTTTGTCGCTCGAAGTAGAAAAACGTGACAGCATCCACACCTGAGTTACTCAGTACAAATGCAGGCGAATCCTCCAATAATTGCCTACACGACAGAGTGTGGAAAGCAGCACAGCAAGACATGGAAGGCCTTTTCCAGGATGAGGGGCAGCTCAATAATAGAGCACTTGCCCAGCATGCCTGGGGGCTCTGGGTTCCCTCTCAAGCAGTGAAAGGACACCTCCACCCCTCTGTGATACAAGGAAGTCAAACATTGGCACCAAGTTTTTCAAATACAATAAAATTCCTATGGTAGAATGTACAAAGAAAGGATGTTCCTGAGTTGTATTAAAATGAAGGATTGTGTCTACAATGTAGCTTGATGGCAGAGTGCTGGCGAAGTATGTGGACAGCCTTGAGTTCAATCTAGGACCACGAGAGGGCAAGCAATGCAGCGAAGCAGCAGAAGCAGAAAGACGATGCTCCCAAGAAGGGGTCTTGGCCTTTGAAGGATCTCTTTGGGCTTCTCCTTCCCATTCAGTGCTGAGCACTGCAGCAGAGCCCATGAAAATGCATTAAGCGGACTTGGGTTCAAAGCTCAGATCTTAATATAGCAAAGAAGAGGAATGGCATCTCCTTCCACAGGCAGGGAGCTATCAGACTCAACCCTCAGGTGGGTAAGCAAATTTCCCTACCAAAACAAGGCCAACAGTGTTTTCCAGACTGTACTGAGGGTACGGTGAAGCTGGTAGAGAGTTTTGTGTCCAATACTTGGGTTCCCAGTCATATTGCAAATGACTTAGCTTTTAAAATGACGTTCTGTGATGAATCCTTCCTTCAGAAGAATACTATTTTCCATTGTGCAAAATTACGTCTAAATGACACATGTTAGAGTTTTTGTATTCAAGAAAGACTTCTCCATCCTGAAGTTTTGGGGTCAGTGCTTGTCTCTCTGATACTACGTCAGGAGTTTTTCTAAATTCTTTACACTTAAATCCTGGCTTTGGTTTCAATGGCGCTTGAGGCACATCTGCACTGTTGAGATGAGCAGCAGTAGCAGTGCTTCTGAGGTGTCTGGGAATATTCTAGAAGCCACAGAACTCTACCTCTTGTTTTCTTTTTACTAGGGCATCTGTGCATGTCTGTAGCAGAAGCGATAGGTCCAGTCTAGGAGTCAAATTTCAACCTATCCACTCAATTGAAGAAAAATTCTCCTGGAGAAAGACCCCAGTGGTTAAGAGCACTGGCTGCTCTTCCAGAGGACCTGGATTTGATTCCCAGCATCCACATGGCAGCTAACAAGCATTTATAATCTCAGTTCCAGGGAATCTGACACTCTATTCTGGCCTTTGTGGGAACTTCATGCATGTGTTACACAGACATACATGTAGACAAAACATAAAAATGACTTACATGCAAGATTCAACTATTAGATAAAATGTATTTAAATATGCAGATGTATTAAATTTGCCTAGATTAGACTAAATAATTTTCAAGCATTTAGAAATCAGGATAATTAATTCAAGAACCAATAAAATCAAATCACTGGAGAACAGAAGTAGCTCATTCCTTAAGCAGTTAAAACTTTCAGCCTGGAGAAGAGTCCTTCTGAAGCACTTTCTTGGAAATCCAGTGACTTGTCTATTCCACAATGCTAAGGGAAGAGATCAGAGGGGGTATGGGCCAGTGTCCTCTCTGTGTTGGGGAATTTGGGTTGGATGCCAGTGCCAGGGATACAGGCCTTTGGGGTCTCTCTGGGATGAAGCAACAGGTCACCACACACTCTTGTCCTCTCAAGTGCCTGCCCTCTGGGATCTGCAGGATTGGGGCCAAAATCAATGACTGTCCTAGCGGAGAGCAAGGCCTCAAATGATTAGAGTCCACCATGAATGGAAGCTACTTTCTTTACCTCCACCCCTGCAAAGTCACAGCTTTGGCTAGGAAAAAAACCCAGTCACCTTTCAAAGAATCGTGGGTAGAATAAATTCTATTCAATGAAATCTTTTAAAAAAAAATTCAAGATCCCTGTGGTAGGTACCAGCCCTTGGTTTCCAGTTACTCCCCCTTTTTACAAGTCTTAAGGACCCTATAAACTTTGAAAGTTGCAGTAAAATATTTATAGGGCAAGTCAAAGAAAAACATAAAACAGTAGTCTAGGTGAGAGTTTGACATAGCTAAAATTCTCTTGACCTCTCTTGCTTTTTGATTCAGAACAGTATAGATCCGAAGCCTAGTCATACCTCAGCTCCGTTTATCCCATGGACTTAAACTGCCCAGAGACCAGGAGGTTTCTTTCTAACTTTCCTCCCTGATGTTTACTTTGGGCATGAAAGGGGCTGTTTTGATGACAGGGGAGAGCCCAAGGCCACGGCAGCAGCAAAACTGAAATTTCCTAGGTCATTACCTCTTCTCAATTTTCCCGGGAAAAGGGTTTTGGAGTCATTTTCCATTGAGCAAGAGAAAAATAGTTGCAATTGGTGTTTCAGGATTTTAGGAGCAATATAAAATAGAGGCCTGACTAGTAAAACCAGTGTTACCCGAAGCCCCAAGACATTCTTTGTCTAAGCCATGCTAGGGCCTGGTGGAATTCCAACAGGAATGGTCATCACTCCTTCATTCTTCCCTTCCTGGCCAGGGTGGGGGAACTTAATGGTAGGAACCTGTTTGGTGGCTGCGATGACATCACTGAACGAAAGGATCAGCTTCAAGTAGAAAGTACTAGGGTTAATCAACGTGGACAGGGTGGGAAAATGGTATCACATATAAATGCACTCGACATCCCAGGGAAGACGTGAATGTTGACGGCATTTCCTCGGGAACTACAGAGCATGACAGTCAAGAGGTTTTACTCAAAGAAAATTCGAAATCATAACAAAACACATGTTATGAGGCACGAAAGGGTCGGAAACCACAGGTGAAAGTAATGTATCTTTTGGTCCTTGCTATACATCCTCTGGGGGTGAGATTCAGATCATGCCGCTGTACTCAAAAACACCATAAATAAGGGAGCAAGCACCTCAGTAAATATATCAGAGCATGTATCTAAACTCATGCCGTGGCCTTTAAATTGGTCATGGAGAACTTTAGTTATTGTGGTATGTTTGCGTGAAGCTCTTTAAACACATTTCTTTCTTATTATTAGGATGGTTGTGGCTGTGCGTACATGTGTATGCACATGTCATGGCACACGTGTGGAGGTCACAGAGAACTTTCGGGAGTCCTATCTTTCTGCCATGGCTTCTTAGGAGCGAGCTCAGGCCATTAGGGCCTCCCCAGGGTTGTATTACCTACTCCCTGATGCCCACGTCAGGTTTTGTGTGTGGTCACTGTGGGCGTTCCCATGTAGCACTGTGATCAGCTGGTTTCTGGGTCTATATCCTGTACAGGATTGGAACCTGGCTTGGAACAAAAATTAAAAAAAAAATTGCCCGGGAATCTAGCTTAGTGAAAGCCTAGTACCCATGAGACTCTGGGGCCTGCTGTCAACACCAAGAGAAAAGAAAGAAAAAAGAATTAAAAGAAAAGAAAAATTAAAAAAGGAAAGAAATAAAGGGAAAAAGAAACACACCAAAAAGAAGGTTGCATGGCCTTGGCCTTCAGAGTGGATCTGTGACCTGCTGAGACCTGTAGTCACACCTCCCATATAGCAAAGCATTGGCTCACATCGGAGGTTCTGTAGCTGCCAAACCTGCTTTAAAGTGCTCTTTAGTTGATGTTAAGAATCAAATGCAGCTTCCTGGTATAAAGATTTATAACCACTGAAACTGTTCTAAAAGAATGTGCTCCTGGCCCCAGAGGCTCTGCTAGAAAAGGAGTTTCCGAAATGCTTTGCACTCTGACTGTATCACTGTGAGTGAGCACAGTGGGAAAATATCGTCCAAGGTTGTCCGACCATGCTGGGAAACCGCTGGCTGAGAGGTGGACCTGTTTGTCCGGGCTTCTTTTGTTTGGGGAACACTCAACAGAAATACCTTAGATCTCTCCAGAGTAGTGGGTTACCTGGTGGTGGTCATGGTTACTGATGTGACTGGATACTGCAGGCCAAAATATGAGGCTCTGTTTAGTCTTGATAGGATGTTGTTCTTGGTGCATCTTTGAATGCAGATTTAGCTTTCAGTGATTTTTCTCTGCAGTAGCATGCATGTATGTGTGCATGTATATGTATGTTCTCTCTCTCTCTCTATATATATATGTATGTATGTATCTATGTATAATCAGTTGTTTGTTTTGCTTACTTTAGTTCTTCATAAGACCTGCAGGCACCCAGAAGGTAGTCCAATCCTCTCTGCTCTAGATTGGATGAAAAGTTAGGACAGTCGTGAATAAGGTTTGGCTTCATGCAGTATGGGCAGAGCCTCTGCTGAGAAGGTATGGAGACCAGCAGATGGAAATACACACATGAACTTTGCACTCAGTGCTTGCTCTCCACAAGGCTACCCTGCTACTGCTTAGAGGTAAGAGTCCTTGGAGAAAGGAAAGTGCCTCTATTTCATTCATTGGGGGGAACCAAGCAGGTCTGGTACACAGGCCTGGAGCAGAGGGCGTCAAACTGGTCTCATAGGTGAGAAACAGGCTCTAAACCTGGAGGGGAGGAGGCTGAGCTGGCCCATGAGATTAGGTGAGTAGGAGAGTCCAAGGTTAGCTTTTGGAGATGGAACTCTCTAGAAGAGCCATGTTAATAAGCATGGAAATGTTTCTCTGAATTGTAATAGTGTCAAGCCCCAGCCTTCCGCAAAATTTTCTTTAACAACCTTTTCTTTGCTGTACTCAGGGAAATTAAAGGCAGAGCTGCGTCTGTACTTGGACAGCTTGTGTGGGCAGGCAGAGTGGCCAGGAAAGCCAGTTTGGTACCAGGGCTCTTGTAAAGTCACTCAGCAACAAGTAGCCCTGAGAGTCAGGGAGCCGGAAGAATAAGAAACTCTTTTCTAGGATAGAGGGATGGATAGCAGGCTGATGACTCTCAGGAATTCTCTGAAACACGCATTGAGGAGAAGTGGGGAGATATTCTCAAGTCATAAGACTGGCCCCGAATACACTCGCTTCTGGAAAATTAAGGAACCCTGGTCTTTTGGTCATCCCAGGAGGGGAAGGCCTGTCTGGGAAGAGTGAGCGTACAGCTTTGAAGGAGACTGTGGAAGAATGTAAGATAATTAGACAAGAATTTAGACATTCTCACTATAGGAGTCAAAGTCACAATTTAGCTAAAATGTCTGTTTTCAGTGGTTCTTTTGGATTCTCAGGCTATAACCTCTACTACTCCGTCCTGGATGCTTCTCACTGCCAGGTGTTAGTCATCAGTGAGTCTGTGTGGCCAAGCTTGTCTGTTCAGTGTATATTGATGTCCCCACACCAGGCACAGCAGAGGTCTAACAAGTAAACACCAACTAGGTTAAACAATGAGGACCCATGTGGACATGGACAACACACACACACACCCCTTCTGCTTTGGGTCAGGTTGTCTTCGAAAGCCACTTTGATATGCACAAGATGGTACCATCTTTGTTTACATGTCCAGCCGCCTCATCCGTGGGCAGTGTGGATGGGTCCCCTTTCCCTAACTCTTCTTATGGGCTCTATCCTCAGCACTCTTCGCACGGTCTCTCCATCCATCTCCTAATATCTAAACCCATCCCACACCCAGTCCCCTACTCATGGCCATTCATTGAGCTATGCCAGTCTTTAGCCTCCAGCTTGAATTCATAGCCATTTGTCTCATCTCTTTGTCTAGTTATTTCTCTGGACATGACTCTCCAATCTCCTCAGATTTGGTTCAGCTAGCCTTGGAACTTTGTAGTTGTTCTGGGAAGTACCTTTATGGATGTTTGTGGGACACGGCATCCATGTATTATGATTCTGGTAACTCCATCTTGCCCCCAAATGCTGGGATTACAGTCTTGTACAACCATATCCACTCTGGAGACACTCTTGATTTTGAAAATTCTCAGTCTCTTTTTCTCTTATCCCATAGGCTGCGTTACAGACGATCTCCCACGAGCATGGAGACAGACAGACACACCTCACCACATCAATGTAAACACAGACATCTTTCAAAGGCAACAACTGGGTCTTTACTTTTAAAAATTTATAAGTATTTGACGCAACTGAAGTGTTTACAAGCAGTATCTGGTTCAGTTTTTTTTTCCTCTTCAAAACCAAGGGAGACAATGTTGATCCTTTCCTGAGGGGTAGAACTTCAGTCAGGGTGCAGGGTTTTGTCATCTTCTTGTTCAGCTTGCTTATCCTGACTATTTAAGAATAAAAGAGAATTTAAATGCGGATTAAAAAATTTAAGTGTCTTTGAAAGTGTCCTAGAGAAGGATTAGGGAGCCAGGTCTGGAACTGTGCCAGTGCCCATTGGTCAGCCTGTCCATGAGGTGCTGGTGAACTATGCCAGTGCCCATTGGCCAGCCTGTCCATGAGGTGCTGGTGAATTGGTTTGGCCAGGCCAAACATCCTACCATGTGGAATGAGGTGGGCGGAGAGGCTCATTAGTGGTGATGTCACACTCAAGTTTCTCTCCTGCTTTCTTGTTCTGATTCCCAGGAACAAGGACTTCACAAAACATTCCTCTCACTCAAACAGTCCATTAACCTTTCCAAGTTGGCTAATGATTAATGCCATTAGCTTAGTTGGAGATGAGAGCTTCCCCAGAGGGGATGGCATTCACAAGGAGATGGGCTATGAGACCTAGGCAAACCTAACCTGCTGTTGCTAGCCTGTCTGGGTGTGGAGATAATGGTCTGACTTCTTGCCATCAGAGGATTTTATTATGATTATTAATAGGCATCTATTTGCTTAGCACCTGCCCTAGTAGGGAGCCCAAATAACACCATCAGTTTTACCCAGACCTAACCATTTGGAGGTTGCCAATGATGTTCTGAGTCTTGCGGTTCTCCTGGAGTGAGTTTGTAGGATCTGTTTTTGTTCTCCTTGGTCTAGATTTGTCAGGTTCAACTTTTTTTTTTTTTTGATTTTTTGAGACAGGGTTTCAGGGTTTCTCTGTAGCTTTTTGGTTCCTGTCCTGGAACTAGCTCTTGTAGACCAGGCTGGCCTCGAACTCACAGAGATCCGCCTGCCTCTGCCTCCCGAGTGCTGGGATTAAAGGCATGCACCACCACCGCCCAGCTTAGGTTCAACTTTTATAACTAAACTTTCCACTGGGAAAATTTGTTAGATACCAGCAGTAACACAGGGCTTAGCCCAACATACTTTGCACATAATTCTAGGATAGCACAGAGGTCTCATGTAGAGGGTAACAAGCAAAGAAAGTAAACTCATCACTGAGAAACTCCCCCAAGTTAGGGATCATCTCCAATAACATCCGAATTGCCCTAGCAAAGACTGTAGTTGCAATCCACTACTATATTAATGTTACATGCACATGACTAAGGATGTATTCTAGTTATCCTGGGAGGTTTCCAAGGCGACCAGGTCATGAAGTTTCTTTCCTTTCTGTGTCTGAAATAGTTGTCGTGGTACTTTCATGAAGGTCTGAGGAAAAAGGTTGGGTTAACAAAGAAGAAAAGCAGGTCTTAGTAGTCATGGGATTTCTTAAATAATAAAGGCAGGTTCAGTCAGAGGCTTTAATTAATAGTTTGTGTGCTTCAAGACAGCGCTGCGTGCTCAGTGCTGGCCCCAGCTGGTTAGTGATGACCAGATGTGGAAGGAAGAGCCACCCTGCTGCCCCAGAACTGGAACTACTGTCGTCACCATCTGATGATGGAATACCAAGCAGTGTCGAGGACACTGCCAGAGTCTTTGTCTCTGGATGATGGTGGAACCAGAATCCATGGCCAGGTCCATCCTTTCCTTATATCCACAAACCCAGACAGTCTGTATTAGGTGCACTGAGCCTTTGATTCTAGCCTCGCCAGGCCGAGCCCCATCTGGAACTACGCATTTCCCTCCTGCATAGCCAGTTGCTTCGACATTTATCTCCAGGCCTTGCTGATCTCAAGGTCTAGGATGATGCCTACAAAGAGATATGCTGTGAGACCTGGGCAAACCTGGCCTGCTGCTCTCAGTCCGTGTGGGTGTGGAGACGATGGCTTGCTCTTGCCACCAGAGTCACTTCTCTCGAGCATGCAACGGAACTTTGTTAGATCCCTAAGCCATTACGTTCTTTTCAAAGGGGATGAGAGGGAAAGGCTAGTGAGCTATTACACCGAGTAATAACTATGCCAAGCCCTTGGGAGAGAGGGAGAGCATGGTTTCCTGCTGCGGGCAGATTCGGTTTAATCAGCTCCTGTGGCAGGAGTCACGGGGGAACACAATTCTGAACACACATGCGAGCACTGAACTGAGAAGCTTGGGCACAAATGCAGTCACGTTTACTGGCCTCTTCCACGTCTGTCGTGGCCCTTGAGCCTCAGGAGTGCATCTCATTCCACCCTGTCGCCAGACAGATGGCTAACGTAGAGCACAGATGCCGTCCACACGAAGCTACTGAGCCCAAGAGTGCAGATGCCGTCCACACAGGGCCACTGTGCACACAGCTTGCTAGCTCTGACACGCTGTCAGGGTTGAACGAGCACTGTGGACAAAATTTCCCCAGAAGGAAAAACAGGAAAGCGTTCACTGTCCGTTTCTGGCCATTCGTTCCCTGGTGAACAGGAGACCAATTCCACTGCCAAGCATAGGGCTTGATCACCAGGCAGTGAGCATTCAGATGGTGCCCATCTATCTGGATCCCAGGAGGTGTCCTCTGGGCTAAAAGCACTTTAGTCCATCTGTTTTCAGAACTGTATAGTTTCCCACTACCAGAATATCTGTTACACAGTTTGAGTGTTTTCTGGAGTGTGGGTATTTGGCCGTATTTTCTATACATTATGAGCAATGTAATACTTCCATAAACAATTGCTGCGACTGAAGGGGGCTTCAAATAGCAGGATTAGGTTCACCGTCGCTCTAGAGATGGTACAGCTTGGCTAGGAAAGCTGGAGCAAAGGTCTGGTCCACTGTGCTCTTAGAAGCAAGGCTACTGGGACTGCAGCCTCCTCCTGTCTCTCTGCTGCGCTTCTGGTTACTGTGAGGTGAGCAGCTTAGGTCTACCATAACATTCCGTCTCCCCATAGGCCACCGTGTGTCCTACCGTAGCATTCCGTCCCCAAACCTTTCCTCTTTAGAAGTTGATTCCCTCAGGTGTTTTGTCACAGGAATGGAAAGCTATCTGAAACTGAATATAGTTTTTGCAAGGCCAAATTTTCTTTCCAGAGAGGGCTCTAGAGAGAACCTCTTCCAGGTCTTTCACTTAGTTCCAAATTTTGCCAAGAGTCTTTGGTATTCTTGGCCTGCAGACACACAGCCTGGTGCTTGCTCACAGGATTCTGTATGTGTGCCTCCATGCCTTTTGTTTGCCTTACAGGAACACGAGTCCCTGAGGTAGGGTCCCCAGTTAGTCTCTTCACTGATTGCACTGGTAGTGTTCTGCTGTAAGAGAAGGCCCATTCTCAGACTCTAGGGGAGGATGTGTTTGGAAATTGCTCAATCGGTAACTCTCCTGTGCGCAGTACCTCTGAGCAACCTTTCTGTGGGATTGCTCTTCCACTGGGATTACTGGGTACTGGGGAAGCACATCTCTCTCTCTCTCTCTCTCTCTCTCTCTCTCTCTGACACACACACACACACACAGAGAGAGAGAGAGAGAGAGAGAGAGAGAGAGAGAGAGAGAGAGGGGGAGAGGGAGAGGGAGAGAGGAGGGAGGGAGGGAGGGAGAGGGAGAGGGAGAGAGAAATAAGCAGAGTTGCTTAAATGCTGGCTTTGCTGAGCTGTTCTCCCCTGAGCACTGTGCAAGGGGAGCTGCTACTCCAAGCTTGTTAGTGAGCGCTCTTTCTGGACCTGTGAGGCGCATTGCCCACTGAGTGTTTGTGAAGCAGTACACCTGTGGGGTTTAGTCTGCATTTCCACATAAATACGTATTTGTTTTCTCTCTTGTAAAAAAAAAAAAAAAAAGAACATAGCTATTTGGCTCACTTTCTTTCGGCTTGTCTTTTCCTTAACTTGCTGTAGGAAGTCTCTGCCAGTTGGTACAGTCCAAATTTCTCTCTCAGTTCAACCGCTTTATTATTGTTGTCGCCCTGCTCTCACATAGCGGATATGATGAAAGACGCTCTTCATGTCAACCAGGGACACTTCAGTTCTGTGGCCATGTGTCTCCTGTATCAGCAATTTGGGTTGTTTCCAAATGTTTGCTATAAAATAACAGTGTGACCGACAGATTTGCATGTGAGCAGTCAGTGTACACTGGGAGTTTTCCTTTTCCTAATTTATTTCTTTAGAATAAATTTCTAGGTGTGGTTTTGCTAAACCAGAATCAACATATCTAATTTCTCTCCTCAGTTTCTCTGTCTGTCTTCTATCCAGATGTTTTTACCTCATCCCAGGTCTGGCTTCCTACACACATGCACACAGCCCCTCACCACTCATAGGCTCAGACAGCCCACTCTGAACCACCAAGTCTCCTCTTTCTACCCCAGTTTACCTTACTCTATACTCCAATGGCTTTTTTTAATTTTTATTTTAATTTTTTTTCTGGAAGGGAAGGGAGAAAAAAGAAATAGGAAGAAAATAGACATATTTTAAAGGGTTTCAACAATTGTTCATTGAGAAATCACAAATTTACACCTTCATCACTAGTGTTTGGCAGGGAAGGTTTGCCCCTGGGAATCTCAGTTTTGCTCACTGCTGGACCTGTAGCCCAAGATGTAGCACAGAACAGACTGGTCCATTGACATGTGTTAGTCTGGAATTATTTTAAGTAGTTTTTTTTTTTTTTTTTTACACAGAAAGCCACTTTTGTCAGCTGGTAATGACACCACCTCAAGTCCAGGCATCATTGCCTTGTGGGTGGACACTCCTGAGAGAGTCTACCAGTCTTTCACTGCCCAGCATCCGGGGCACAGCTGTGTGTGCTGAGTTTCCGCAGTGAGTTCCAGCACGTCAAACAAGACAGTTCTCCCTCACAATTTTCTGTTTCCAAAGTGAAATGCAAGATTGAACTGTGCTGGATTCGACTGGCTTTGTAATCATGCAACAGGGGATGATTCCCTTTCCCCACAGTAAGCAAGGCCATGGGTGGCAGAATCTGGCGGAGCTGTCCTAAACGCTGGGTGTGGTCTTTGGAAGCTAGGAACCCTTGGGTTGACTCTTCAGTTGTCTACCCTCAACTGTTTCCTCATTTCTGTAGTGTGGATAAGACCCAGGGCATTGTGGTTTTGAGAGGATTGAGTGAGAGATAATGCATATGAAGTCCTCAGAACAATGTCTGACACAAAAGAACAATCCAGACTGTCTGGCTGGATGCTGCCATTGCTATCCTAACAAGAATACTAGATTCAGAGAACCCAGGTAATGTCTGTTTGCGTCAAATTTCTTTACTAACTCAGAGGAAATGGAGACACACTTCTGAAAGTGGAGGAATAAAAATGTACCTTTATTGCTAATTTGGTTAAAGGAACTACACTGCCTTTTAAAGTTGCTTTTGTTGTTACAATAGTGTTTGATTCCTGTAAACCTATCCCTGTTTTGCTTAGGAGTAGCAAACCAGAGCATCTGTAATGACTATATAAACACCAGTGTTGGAATGAAGAGCAGAACTAAGAGGCATCACCCCATACAGGGCAAGCTGTGTCTCCTTCACAGTCCCAAGTCAGCATCACCCCACACTGGGCAAGCTATGTCTTCTTCACAGTCCCAAGTCAGCATCACCCCACACTGGGCAAGCTGTGTCTTCTTCACAGTCCCAAGTCAGCATCACCCCACACTGGGCAATCTGTGTCTCCTTCACAGTCCCAAGTCAGCATCACCCCACACTGGGCAAGCTGTGCCACCATCACAGTCCCAAGTCAGCATCACCCCACACTGGGCAAGCTGTGTCTCCTTCACAGTCCCAAGTCATCCTTCTCATTTTCTCCTCTCATTGGCTTCCTCTAATCCCAGCTCAGCAAGCACCTCTCTTCCAGAGGCCGCTGGGTGTGGGAAGAACAAACTAGCTTGAAGTCATCACTTTTTAAAGGCAAGGTGCAGTACAAGGAGCAGTACAGGAAGGCACAGCCCCAGTAGACAGTGTCTGAATAGTAAATGCCCACTGTGAGCATTCTATGGGACTCTGAGAGCTGCAGCAGCCTTAGGAAGAACAAATAAACTCTCATTTTCTTTTATCTTTCTTTTACTTTTCAAAGCAATCTTTTATGTCCAACAGCAAAAATAAAATTCTCACACAATATGATCCAGTGGTAATAAAATATCTTTGTAGTCATGTTATCTTTTGCCCTGAACAAGGAGAAGAGGAAAAAAAAACTTCCTAATTAGTAGAAAAGTTCTGAGACTTCTAGGAATTCTTGGTCAGCGGATCCTTTGAAGACTTGGCAGACTGCAAACTCATTTTCTCATTGAAACCTCATTTAGCCTTTCTTCGACAGTTATTATGATCACTTCCTAGAAGCATAAAAATTAACAAGCAGCTTGGCTTCCTGTCTGTCTCTGAGCTCTGAAATGGTCCCTGCAACCGGCGTTAACCCCTGGACTCCCCTCACATCACCTGTTCACAGAGTAGAAGCACAGGTTGGGAAAGGAAGGGGAAGAAGGACTCTAAGCAGGGATGATCTGGAACTGGTCACTCACTGCCCCAGTCCTCTCTAGGCTGCTGGGTCCTCCCCAACTCCCATGGTGCCATCTTCCTCCCTCATCCATGCTCAGTAAAGCTTGTGTTTTCTCTTTTAGGACACAAGGCAATTGAGTGCTTTCACAGTAGAGTTCTTGGGTTTGACTTACAGGTCAGAGTCCAGGCATGAGGTAGAAGCCATGACAGTGATTTTAACAAAGAGAATTCAGTGCAGGGGCTTGCCAACTGGGAAAATGAATGGAAACAACACTGTGTACAGTAAAGAAAAAAAAATCCTGGGAGTAGTTAACATGGGGCAGCTATTGTGTCTAAAGACAGGATAACAAAGATCTGAAGCAACGGAGTCAGGTGTTTAGAGCTGGTGGTCATCGTGAACACCTTTAATCCCAGCACTCAGGAGGCAGAGCCAGCCAGATCTCTGTGAGATCGAGGTCAGCCTGGTGACTCTACAGAGTGAGTACCAGGACAACTCAGACTACACAGAGGAACTCTGTCTTGAAAAACCTAAACAGACAAACAAACAAACAAAATCAAAGAATGGTCCCTCGAGGGAAATTCTGACTCCTGAGGAAAGTACACTTCTCAGCTGGACCTGGTGAATTTGACCTGGGAAAATGACCCCAAGGGGCGGGGACTCAGACTAGGGCATGGATAGTATCCTTCTGGTGGTTTGAAAGCTGGGGTGTGTTGGAACCACTAGAGGCGATAGGCAGTGGTCCTTAACTCTCCTAATGTCAGGACCCATGTTGTGGTGGCCCTCAACCAGAAAATTATTTTCTTTATTACTTTATACCTATAATTTTGCTATTGTTTTATATATAATAATGTAAATATCTGTGTTTTCCAATGGTCTTTTGGGAGCTGTAATTCATAGATTGAAAACCACTTTGCTAGAGGAAACCTTGTTTTTAGGAAGTAGATGGAAGGGAATGAGGGAGGAAGGGAGGAAGGAGGCCTAGTCTGTGCAGCTGTTCTTGGTACTTTATCCAGAACAAATGGATGGCTGGATAACAAATGCATGAGCGTTGCTGAGCTCAGGAGTAATAGCTTAGCCACTGGCGCATACACCAGACAAGGAGAGGGCAGAGGAGAATCCAACAGATTCCTCTGCACAGGGTTATCCTTCCTGGCATGCTCTTTTATGAAAACCAGTAGTAGCTTGTGGGATTATTTTATTTGTATACTCCTACGTCTCATGCTGGGTGTCAGATGTAGGACAACGCCAGTAAAGTCGTCCCACACTGGCTCAGAATTGGATATAATGGAGGGTTCTTTATTTGGGGGGGGGACTCACAGATCACAGTCTTCTGCAGGAGCAGGCAGCAGTACCGAAAGGGGGAGAAAGAGAGAGAGGGAGGGAGGGAGGGAGTGTGAGTGCGCACCTATTTGGTACCGAAGGCCATGCCCAACCTGGTCCAGCCTCTCAAAGGCCCTTGACTGAAGGAGGTTCTCCATCAGTAGCTGTCCTGTTTTAGAGATACAGGAAAGGTTCCACTGAGGATGCTGAGTCAGGAGAAAGGAAGAACTGTTATTTTTTCAATTCTCTTCTTCTGTATTTTTTTTATTCTTTTTTAATTAATATTTCCACCTGCTCCCCGTTTCCCATTTCCCTCCCCTCCTCCCAAATATTGCCCCCTCCCCCCACTCCCCTCCCCCTATCCCCACTCCTCTTCTCCACCCCCCACACCATTCCCCCTCCCTCTCGATACTGAAGAGCAGCCCCTCTTCTTCTGTATTTTTAAGACACATGGTCTTTTGAACAGGATTAAAATTTGTCCTGGTGCTTTGAAACAAGGCAGAAGTATATTAGCAAGGGAAGTGGGAGGAGGGGTGGTAGGGTGGCCACAAAGGACGATGTTCCCTGTCTTTTGATCTCAAGTTCCTCCTATGACTTCTGATAAGAAGCCAACATCCTGGGCCTCCCAGAGCTACTGAGGGAAGAGGCAACACAGGCTTTGGCAAGGACAGACAACTGATTCCTCCTGCTGAAAATGCTGGTCCACAGCTTGTTGGAAGAAAGATATCATGGGGTTCCCAGGAAAGTGTCCCAGTTGTTCCCACACCCACACAAACTCAGACAATGGTCTGCACACACGCAGCACAGGGGTGCCACTAGGATGGCAGCCTGTAGCGCGCCACGGCGCTCTGTGCGCCAGGCGCTCTGCGCGCCACGGCGCTGTCAGCTGTCATGTTCTCAGGGTCTGGCACTAAGCCCGTTGCAACCATTTGCTGGTTGTCCCTAGTGGTAAACAACTTCTGCGCACGCTCGCTACTGGCCCAAGAGTGGTTTGAATCCACCTATCAATTGCTCACACGTCTTGCTCACGCGATCGCATCAGTGTGGGCCGAGCCAATCAAACAATGACACATCATAGGCAGACCAGGCGCCTATATATCCCCCGCACTGTCGGGCTCGGGGTCTTTTCGCCTCCATCTTATCTTCAGTCTTCTGCGCTCCAATAAAGTACGTTCCAAGAAGAATCCTGTTGTGGTCTTCTTCTCTGCTGGCAGAGTTGCGCGCCGCAGCAACCCACCATCTCTTTTTGTCTTCCTGTACCTCCTTCCATTTCTGCATGTCTGAGTATGTCTTTGCAAGTACACATCCCATAAGAACATAGATACTCCCTGCCACGGAAGCATGTAGAGCCAGTGTGCCCAAGTAGGGTGTGCTGGGCTCAGTCAAGTATTCACCTCGGTGGGCACAGCACCCCGACAGCAAGTTTCCACAGAGGAAATCAGGCTGCAGGAGCACCTGTCTTCTAGATATTGTCAAAAGACCTAGGTCTAATAACTATTTCATCTCATGAAACACTGCCAGATTTGAAAATGACCAAAGGAAGGCTGTCTCTGACACCAGGGCCACAGGGGACTCTGCATGCAGCCACGTGGCCAGTCTTCGCATTTCCTACTATGATGGAGGATGGGTCTTCCTGCATTTCTGAGGAGACAAGAGAGAGGAAGAACTTGCTTGTGGGAGTCACTGGTACAAGGACTTGATGGAAGGATAGCTAATGAGGCCATGGTGTTGCTGTGTTCCCGAGACACTGGTTATCATGACATGGGGTGGAGGAGTCTGACAGATGCTGACACCTTCTCTTCTGACCACACCTGAGTTATCTGTAGTCCTGTTTGCTGTACAGCCTTGGTCATGTGATCTAGGCTAGTAGAATACAAATCTGATGTCTGTGTTGGGAGGAATAGTCAATGGTCAGATAGCTTTCTGGTGGCCACCTAGATAGGAATGTGGAGGGAGGAGATGGTGTCCGAGTCCCTGGAGGGAAGAAATATGAAGATGCCACAAGTCCCTTTGTCACAGCATCTAAGCTGGGAAGTGAGCATGTTGTAACAAGCCCTGTGGCAAGTGCCTTTCTCTACTAGACATTCCATGTGTTGCTGAGAAAGTCTTGATGCCGTTTCTCTTTGCTTTCTACTACTGCTAATGCAGGTGATCTGTTAGCTTAAGAATTTTTGATGAAAGAATGTTGCATCAGTAGGTCATTGTGATGTTCCCTTGGTACCTTATGAGCTGTATATTCTGACAGTTTTCTAACTTTCCCAAGCTTTCATTGCTACATCAATGAAACTGAATTGCACATACATATGTCTATTTGACATATGTGTGCACACACACATGAGACAGTTCTGGTTACTGTTATGTGACAGGACTATCTGAATTTGTATTCTGAATCAAATTAAATATGGAGAAATTATGCATATCTTTGTCATATAAGTACAATCTCAGTGTCAGCAGTTGTGACTACACTGACTAAAGCCGACAGAGTATGAGTAAAATACTAGCCTTGAATGTACTACATTGAATCTTCCAGGGCAAGGTCATTTGGTCTCAGGCCGGAGTGGATTAGGACTGGATATTTATGGGCGTGTGCTCTGGAGCCAGGTAAACACAGGTTTGACTTTTCTTTCTGCCTTTAGTAACTGTGTGATTAAGGTGAGTCATTTGCCTATCTGCACCTAAGCGTCCTTATAAAGTGGTGATGATTATACTTGACTAACAGGTATCATGATAACCCATTGTCCCCTGGATGGTGCCACATGTGACCATCATTTTTTTGGTGGCGCAGATCAAGCTGACACACTGAAGTTGGAAGAACTCTAACATGGAAAGGACTCAGGTCCTTGAGCGAGACTGTCACTTGTGTTAGTCAGCTCTCTGCTGCTGTGACAAAACGCCCTAGGAAGTCAACCGAAAGGGAGAAAATGTTGCTTCTGGCTTGTGATTTCAGAGGGCTCGGCCTGTGACTGGTGGATTCTACTGCTTTTACTTCTGTGGCCAGGCGGAAGATCCTGTTGGGAAAGTGTGGGGGAGCAAAGTCACACACTTCAAAGAAGCTGGGGAGCAATGAGAGGGAGAGATAGGCAGAGCCACAATGTCTCCCAGGCAGCTCTGAAGGGCACTACTTCCCCTCAGGCTTCTCCCTCTACGACACATTTGACCACTACTGGCTTAAGGTAGTCACAGTGGAACAATGACTCTGTTATTCAACCTAGTAAGAGAACGATTTTGTGTTAATGAAACCAAGACCCTTCCACAATTAAAAACATAAATTAGGGTAAACCTTTTGACAAAACAGTGATTTTTAGACCAAGTCTAGCAAGGATGTGTAGACAGCGTTTAGGAAACAGCAGTTGAAGGATTCTCAAAGAATGTTCTTCCAAGGAGAAGGCTTCCCAAGGGACATGTCTCACGTGTGTCGTGATGAAGTCCTTAAAAGCTCTGCATTTCTAGGGTTGGTGGTTCGAGGGTTGCTTTTCGTTGTCAAGTTGGCTGGATTCAGAATCCTCATGGAGGCAAACCTCCAGTGGCTCTGTGAGGGAATTTCCCTAAAGGCTTGACTGAGGAGGGCGATCTCCTTGATTAGGGGTGGCACTGTCCTGTTGAGGTCTCAGACAGAATACAAGAGAGACAGCCAGTCAGGAGCCAGCATTCATCTTCCTCTGCCTGTTGATGGTGGCTACTAGGTGACCAGCTGCCATACACCATGGTCACTGTTATCCCCAGCCATGTAGACTGCATGGCTGCCTTCCAATCTGTGAGTCAAAGGGAGCCCTTCCTCCCTGGTGAAGCTTCTGTCAGGTATCGGGTCACAGACACAAGAAAAGTGGTTAGTGCACCTATAACCTCTAAGTCCCCGGCTTTGCTCTCCAGCACCGTATACAGGCGACACGTGTACACATGCAGAATACATGATTGTCCTAGGATCAGGAGAGCTGCATGGTTGAGGTTCCAAGGCCTTTGCTTTTTCCTTAGTTGTAGATGTTGTGGAGAATCAACTGGTATGATTCCCAGGAGGAGTGTTTCTGGAAAAACTACCACAACAATTTAGGAGGCAGTGACTTGGGTCTGAACTACCACTGAGCTTGTCAAGATGAGCAAAGAGGAAAGTGGGCTTACTGAATAGTGAGAAGACCAGAACTAGAGTGTGCATGGCAGGGCACAGGCATCACAGAAACCGGAGCGGGGAAGAGAGAAGCAGGGAAGGAGGAAACGATCCCAGGTCTCCACCACTAATAATCTCAACTGCCGAACTCTGAGGGCTTCCCTTGCACCCAGGCACCATGGGGCTGCGCACGTAGTCTTCTGCTGAGTCCTCAATAGAACCTCACTATGTAGGCTGTCATATTGCTTCGTCTTCTGATAAAGAAAACTATGAATTCAAGAGTTTAAATAACTCTACTCCTAAGAGTAAAACCTAGGACTTTTAAACCCACTTTTATGCCAAGCGGTTGTGGCACACATCTTTAATTTCAGCACTCAGGAGGCAGAGGCAAGTGGATCTCTGTGAGTTTGAGGGCAGTCTAGTCTACAGAGTGAGTTCCAGGACAGGCTCCAAAGCTACAGAGACACCTTGTCTCAAAAAAACAAAATCAAAAACCAAATAAAACCAAAACCAAAACAAAACCAGTTTTAGACCCATTATGCCTGCAGTATCTTTAATCAGTGCCAGGATAACCAGATCCAGAGTGACACAAGAACTCAGCCAGATAGGGAATGTGCCGTATTTGGCAATTGGAAAGTCAATGGGGGGGGGAGGCATTTCTGGTCAATGACACGCCACAGTGTGAAAGCAAGGTGAAGGAAGAGACCACTAGGGAAATGCAGGCTGTCAGGCTGGCTCAACACAGAGCCTCCTGATAGGTTCATCTCTTTCCATTACAACTACAGGTATTTGGGAAGTTCGTGTGAAAACATTTGCTTGATGCCACTTACAAGTCAAGATGTTTTCAAATCTGTTATCATTTGCACAAACATCCACCAAGTTTCATGTAGTGACATCTGGGGTCAGAGGGTGGTGGTATTGGTATTTGGTACCTTTTGAGGGTATGGCTTTGCGGGAGGGTCTAAGGACACTGGATGCTTGCTGTTGAAGGGGGCCGTGGGTGGCTGGCCACTTCCTTGCTCTTGTTTGTCTCCTGCTATGATATGAGCTGACTCTACCTTATACTTCCTGACATTGGCTGTAGACATCCTCACCAGAGGCCCAAGAACAATGGGTCCACCTGGCTGCCAACTGAAGCCTCAAAATTGTGGGTCCAAATAAACCTTTTCTCTTTGCGAACTAGCATCTGGATTTGTGGCAACATGCTCAACCAGAAGCAATTTCAGGAACAGAGAGTTCACATTCAGGGGGCAATTCATGGTGGAGAAGGCATAGAGTTCATGTTCAGGGGGGTGGTCCATCATGATGGGAAGGCATAGAGTTCACAGTTCAGGGAGGCAGTCCATCGTGATGGGAAGGCATAGAGTTCACAGTTCAGGGGGGCAGTCCATCCTGAGGGGAAGGCATAGAGTTCACAGTTCAGGGGGGCAGTCCATCATGATGGGAAGGCATAGAGTTCACAGTTCGGGGGGGGGGCAGTCCATCGTGATGGGAAGGCATAGAGTTCACAGTTCAGGGAGGCAGTCCATCGTGATGGGAAGGCATAGAGTTCACAGTTCAGGGGGGGCAGTCCATCTTGATGGGAAGGCATAGAGTTCACAGTTCAGGGGGGGCAGTCCATCGTGATGGGAAGGCATAGAGTTCACAGTTCAGGGAGGCAGTCCATCGTGATGGGAAGGCATAGAGTTCACAGTTCAGGGAGGCAGTCCATCGTGATGGGAAGGCATAGAGTTCACAGTTCAGGGGGGCAGTCCATCCTGATGGGAAGGCAGGGTGATAGGAGCAGGAGACCAGCTACTGCACAGGAAATAGCAAATGAACAAGGAATGGGACCCAGCTATAAAACCTCAAGACCTGGCCTCAGTGACCTGTCCCTTTCAGCAGTACACCACGCCCTAATGACTCCACCATCTTCCAAAGCAGGGATACTAAACACAGGTGCCTGGGAAGGACATTTCTTATTCAAACCACAACAGTTTATTGTCTCAGGTACTTCTCACCATGACAGAAAGCTTCCTAGATAAATACTCAAACCCATTTATTTTCCCACCATTCACTTTGGCTTCTAAACGAGAGACCAAATAGTTCCCATTCTGCTTTCAGTGGGAAGTCAGGCTGACTGTTGCAGAGAAGAACCTGGTATGGCCACTTTCTTCCACCACCCCTATGGCCGCCGGCACTCGTCTAGCTAAACTGGTAACAGCTGATCCACATGAGAGTCCACCAAACCCCAGGCAAGAGACTGTATTTGAGCAAGAGATTGCTGCTGTGGAGGAGACGTCTTGGGAGCTCTTTCCAACCCAACCAGATTCCTGTTTATTAGAGCAGCGTTCTGGCTGGGCTGCTGGCTCTGAGTCCCTCACAGGTGCCAACATTGCAGGCTAATTGCCCCGGAGTAAATTCCAGCTCTCGTCTGGGGCTTCTGAAAGGCTTTCCACCCGCCCTGAGCCATTCAGCTTCGCTCTTGGATCTGGAGGGCCTGTGCAGCTGGCAGTGAGGAAGGGTACCCACGGTCTTTCCTCTGAGAGTATGACCACTGAGGGACTGAGGACAACTGTCTGTGAACAGTACCGACCATGTCAGAAGCTGACTCTCACACATTTATCAGATGGATAAGAACATCTCCACCCCTTTCTTCTCCTCCCTGGTCTGGGGACGCTCCACAGAGAAGTGGAGGGCAAGCAGAGGACATACGTCCCAATTAAGCAGAAGTTTCAACGTGATGATATACATGACTCAATAATTATAATTCCCCGAGGCCTTGTAAAAGTTGTCTTCTAAAATGAAAGCAGAGGGCTTAGTTTTTGTCTTGATGTGTAACAATCTTTGTCTTGGCAGGCAATCTTCTGGAGGCCAGAGACCAGACCTTTTGGCTTTTGGTATCTATCAGAGCTGTCACTGTATGTATGAGATAGCTCCAGCTATCAACTTGTCTGGGAACATGGCGACATTCCACTTCCCAGCCCCTTTGTGGGTAGGTAGGGTCCTGGGAGCAGCCCGGAGATGAGTTAGAGCAGAAGGCGTGTTTCCCCCTCTCTTGTTTGAGCTCCTCCTCAACATTCTTTTCTCTCTGGCATGCAAACTAGAAATGCTCACCATGGGGATTGTTTATCAACCTGGATTCCTGTGTAGGTTAGTAAGGACAGAACTACACACACACACACACACAGACAGACACACCCCTCAGCTTCCTACTCATTTAACTTGCAGTGAACCTGCGGCATGAGTAAGAAATGAACCTTTCTAACTGTAAGCCAAGAATTTGGAAGTGTTTGTTATTAGAGCATCATGTGGTCCGGAACAGTGCGAAGGCTTGGCCTGTATCTCAAGAACACGGTCATCTGCTTCAGTTAATACAGCCGTTGTGGTGACACCATAGCCATCCAGGGAGCAGAGATGGTCTTGTGTTCTTATTGTATACCTGGCACCGAGCAGAGACACTTGACATTTTCTTTTTTTATCTAAGGTTTGTTTTATTTTATTTATTGATGGTGGGGGAGAAAGAGAGAGAGAGAGAGAGAGAGAGACAGAGAGACAGAGAGACAGAGAGACAGAGAGAGAGCGCGCATATACATATGGCACATATGTAAATGATGGGAGATAACTTTCAGGGACCAGTTCTTCACCATGGATTCTGGGACTTGAACTCAGGTTGTCAGGGTTGCATATCAAGAGTCTCTACCCATAGAGCCATCACATCAGCCTGCTATGTGGTCTTTCCTAAGGAAAGTGTGAATGCTAGGGCACCTGGAAAGACTGGGGAAATATGAAAAGGAGTACCTGAAGCTCAATATTTCTCCCTCATTATATTCAAATCTGTATTTTCCACTTCCCTCACTCTGCTCGTTAAAGGATGGTTTTCAAAGCTAGTATTTCAGCAAGTGTGTTCTGAGAGCTGGGAGTACTCTGAAGTTGCTGGTAGAAGTGCAGTAGATATCAGCATAATAATGTTTGTGGGAGACAGACAAGGGATTGAGGGAGGGAGGGAGGGAGGGAGGGAGGGAGGGAGGGTAGTGAGGGAGGGAGAGTAGGGAGGGAGGGCGGGAGAGCACTCCTCCTGATGGATCCAGAGGCTGCAAAACCAGGTATCATATCAGAAAAGGGGGCATGTCAGAAAAGCATTAAAATTTTGTCTGTCTGTTTCTGAGACAAGTTTTCACTATGTGATTCAAGCTGGCCTTGAACTTCCTGAGGAGCTCTGACTGATGGGGAATCCATGTCTTCTGCCTTCTGACGCTGGGATTAGAGGTGTGCACCCCTTGCTAAGGGCGCTTTTCTTCTGGGTGGGTGACTGGAGAGTTCATGGCATCTCTTCTGGAGATGGACGTCTTATGGACACGGTCCTAAGAGCTGCCACTCTCTGAATGACTTAGTACTAAATCACTTTTTATAGCTCAATGTAATTAGCTCCATCATCTCGCCAGCCTAGCCGATTGGAGGCTGCAATGCTTGATAATACCACATCGAATGAGTCTATTTTTAGCCTAAACCCAAAGATTGCTTTAGTTAACTTAAGCAGGCTGAATGCAGTTTCTCTTAAGCTTTCTAAAAACAGTATGTAACTTGAAGAACCGTCTCCCTTTGAGTCATCATCTAAAAATTGCTAGCCGCTTACTTTGCCTAGGCCCCGCCTGTGTGGCCTAAAGTGGCCAGGCAGACCTGCCTTTCTCTTCCTTTAGAACCTGTGAGCTGAAGTTGGTGTTTTTGTTTCCTTGATCACTTGGCTGTGGTCCTGTTTCATGGGATCTCAGCAGTGCTGGATACATAGCCACTGCTCAGTGTGTGCTTGGCCAATAGATGAAGCAATGAATGAATGAATGAATGCCTGTCACTCATTTGCTTGAATCACAGAGCTCATATCTGCATGAAAAAACACGAGAAAGCCTTTCACTCTTCTGTTTAAAGCCTTTCAACAGGTCAGTAATCGATTCTGCATTCCTGCACACAGACTTGGGCTCAGACTCAGCACTCATGGTCCAGTGTGACTTCAAGCTTGATACACCAGTGGCTACCACTCAGCTGCTGGAGGAAGGTGGAGATGCCTGGGTTGCATAAGGATATGATTGGAGCAGGGCCACTGTACCCTCAGCATGTCACATCTTTTCAGCAACTACCCAATACCCATGAGCAAAGGAAGAAAGGAAACTTCCTGGTTTGAGAACGGGGAGAGAGGGTTCTGAATGCAGATCCACCCAGAGGCTGTGCTTCCCCCTTCCACTGCGAATGTGGAATGCCTTGCCTTTCCCCTACAGCTCGTTTTAAAATCATGAGCCACTGAGTCTTTTAAATGAGTTTTCTGTTATGTCATAAATATTCAGACTGGGGCTGGTAATTGTTCCCTGTGATTAATTCTGCTTACTGGGGGAACGTTGGGCAAGGTTCTCACTGGAGGGTCTGTCTTTTATGTTTTAATGTTGCTCATGTATAATGCAATTTGTCCTAAACTGGAGTTGAGACACTGGAGTTAGGGTAAAGGATTTTTTTTCCTTCTTCTTCTTCTGGCAACGTTTGCAAGTACTTAAATTGGATTGTCTGAACTCCCCCTCCCAAACTGAGATTCAGGTAATTGATGGGGCTGCAGGCCAGAAGTTCCTGCTGGCTGTTTCAGTTGCACTGGTGAGGGGTTAATGGGGAAAAGCACCCTCAGAACGTCACAGCAGCTCCTTTTGCTTCCATTTTAATGACACTTTCTTGCCAGTGTTTTCTCTTTGAAGAGCAATTTAATAAACAATCGCTGGCGTTTCATGTTGAGGGCAAGATTTGTAATGACATTCATCTCCCCGGGAGTTCTTCCTTAGCTTGTGACTGGATCAGGGCCACCACCGTGAATACAGCCCAAGTGTGGGTGGCTCCCAATGCATCATGGGTCTCCCCTTGCATGGACAGAAGTGGCTGGGGGTGGAGGTGGGGGCAGGGGCCAATTCGGAGCTCTGCTTACATGCCTCTGATTTATAAAACTATCTGAGGAAGACAAACTATTCCCAGGACCCTTGAAATAAGAGTCTGGCAACAAGGCATGCCCAGGGCTAGATTGTTACTAATAGACTGTCTCATATTTGGGGTTGGAGGAAGGCTGATACCCCAGTGCCCGTGGAAGCTTGTCACCAGTGCTCATAGAACACCCATGTGTGGAAAACATCATTTTGGGTGTTGTGCTAAGTCAGCCCAAGCAAGAAGTCAGGCTGTGTTAACCTATTACTGGCTGAAATCACATGTAAACTTATACAGCTAGTTGGTGTGGGTCTCAGAGTTCGGCTAAGGTGCTCCCTGGGCTAAAGCAGGGCTGAGCGCCCAGCATCATACTCAGAAATAAGGGGCTTGATATCTTTCCTGGCTTTGCTGGTGTTATAATTAACCACAACAGTGTTCTAGAAAGATCTCTCGGGCCAGGAAGAGTATTCAAAGAAGATAGCTGCATGACATAGACCTGGTGTGGGAATGATGACAGTCCTACTTCTTGGTGAGTGGTACAACTCCAGGCATGGCTGGGGACTCATATAGCTTGTCCTCAAAACCATGGCAGTGGCAAATTCTGCAGGACAGTGGGTTGACAACTCTTCACATGTGACAAGCTGTTTACTTCTTCCTTTCTATTGTAGTAGGTCAAAACTGGAATGCAATCAGTAGCCTGACAAGACTTTTAGCAGGCGGGAAAGCTGTTATGTCAGGGTACGGCTGGTGACAGGTATCCCACCCACATGGTTGTATCCATTTCCATGGTGTGGATGTGCAGGCTAAGACTGTCTATGCCCAGTGCATCTTTTCAGAGTACCCATGGGGATCAGGGTGCAGCTCAGGGGTATTGTGGATTGCCTTACATACTACATGAAGCCCTGGGTTCTACCCCAACACCACGAAAGAACATGCTGTTGCAAGAAAAAACTAGCCAGCAATACACTCATTAAAGTAACAACATACAACTTAATGGCTGAGGAATAATGAGCTAGCACTTTGAACTGACACCATTATCAGGGAGTCTGACGCATCAGAGGAGGAACCCACTACTAGGGATACTTATCAGGCACAATGACAGATTTGGCCAATTTTTGTTAGGTTAGAACCAGAGCTGTGGAAGAACTCATGCAAGAGATTTATGGTCACTTTTTTATTCCAGCTGCACAGTATCTAGAAGTTTGGAACTTTCTCTATGGTATCCAGAAATGATTTCAGCTGAAGGCTAAACAAATAAGATCCAACAACCGAAGGAAGCCCTGTCGTGAACTCTCACCACCTGCCTGAGTTCTTGCTGAGAATACACACCGAGATTGGTATCTGGGACCCCACTCCTCTGAGAAGTCTGCTTTTTCCCTCTCTCTTTCTGGGGTGAAGAATTAGCTCTAATTCTATGGATGTTTGTTTAGCAAGATTGTGCTACCTGTGGCAAACATGATTCTGGTGAAGGGAGTTTTTACCGGAGCCTCAAAGGGCTGGATTTCTAGGACCATGACAAGCCAGCAGGTCTGCTGTCACCATGGTTCTGCTATTGTTTTTACAGGTTCTGGTCCCAGCTCTGCCATTTATTCACCGTCTGACCTAAACCGCTTGCTGTACCAAATGGTGAGCTGGGAAGTGGTCACAGTAGGCCATAGCCAGGATGTGGAGAGGGCTGGCATTTCAAGGGTTAAGTGAATACAATATGCGGAAAGCACAGCCACTTAGTAAGTCTTGGATAAACGCTACTTATCCTTTCTTAGTCCAGAACCTCAACAGTGTGCACATCTTCCCTCTCATTCTTCCAGACTCTGTGCTGGGCCCTAGTGTGCTGTCTGAGTGAGTCATATATACTTGATTTGCTAACAAAATGATCAGTATCAAAACTCATACTATCCACAAAACAATGGAAACACCAAGTGTTTGCTTGAGACACCCAACACACTTCTTCCAGGGAAGTGAATCCTTACTTCAGGTCAGGCTAATAAAGTTCATGGAGGGAAGGGTGAAGTTTATCTGGGCCTTGAACAATAGCAATATTTTAAGATACAAATACTCAAACAGTCTTTAAGGTCTTTCTTTGGCCATCTTCCACCAGGAACAATACACAGTTTGGCTTAAATTGTACTTGCTCCTGAGCTCAAATCTGCACAAGTACTTGGGTCCGGGTTGCCGGGGTCCCCGGGGTCCCCATGCTGCACTGTCCCTGGGCTGCTGCTTGCAAAGGGGAGAGGGGAGATTGTTCCTAAAGAAGGGTGGGCTTGCTGGCTCTGAGGAAGGGCACATAATGGCACAGCCATGCCCTGGCCCAGGTGGAGTCATGGCCTTCAGGGCTACCCATCACCCCCTGCTGTCCTCATTACACAACACATGGAAAAGAACAGTAAATTGAAAGACAATTTGTTGGCCCCCAAGGAGAATAGGATGGTTTTATGTCATTAAATGCATCAACCAAGAGAACATTTATTTCTAGGCTCCTTTGTGGGGCGACAGCTCTGTCCAGGAGACAGCCCTGACTCCTGGCAGGCCTCTTCCGGTGCCTCCCAGGCAGCTGGAGGCCACGGCTCTCATTAGGTCATGTTTACTGAAGGTGCTTGTTTTCTGCCACTGCTCATTCGGTTACAGGACATGGATGGGACAAAGCGTGTTGTAACTGACCACCAATGGAGTCAGTTCTGTTCACGGATTATGGTTGCCTTGGCAACCAGCCTTGCTGAGCTCACCCCGGCAAACATAGAATGAATGACTGGGTCAACAGCTCAGATAAAAAGAGGGTTATGCAACTATTTGCAGAACCCTTGGCAGAGGTTCCCCCTCCCCCGACATTTCCCAAATATCCTCATATTTAAAACGTCCAAATGAAGATTTTTTTTTTTAAATTTCATGCAAACAAACACACAAACAAAAATAGGTTACTTTGGAAATATAAAGTCTAGAAGATCTGAACTAGGTGTTTGTCACTTCAGTTTGAGAAACAACTCAAAAGCGTGTTTACCAATGAGGCTTCTCGAGACCGGAAGCTGCAGCAGCCACTCATGTATTTCTAATGATCTACATAAATAATTTCATCTGTTAGGGTTCAAAATTTTAGTCATTAAATGATTTTATTCTCTTCTTTGCTAAATAGAATCTCTAAAATGAATTTTAAGATGCAAGAAATAAACTTTTGGGAAAAAAAAATAAAACAACAAAACCCAACTTGAGACAGGACGGAGTCTCTCTTTGTGGAAAAAGCAAACTGGCCAGAAGGACAATTTATTTAAGACAGAGCACCAGGACTGTGCCTCCTGCTCCTCCAGCCATTTCATTCTCCACAAACAACTGGCGCAGAGCCCAGTTTCTAGAGTAGTTTGTGTTTATTTCTGATGGTGACGGGAAGAAATCGCTGCCTGGGTAAGAGAGCCAATATCACGTGACCTGTACCTGGCGACGGGAGCATCAGAGTTGCATCTCTTTCCTAGTTCACATTTTCTGTTCTTTTCTTTGTGCCCCTACCCAGGTGGAATCAGGCCTTCTATTCTATATCAAGTAGATTTAAGATCAGGGTGATCTCGGTGGGCTCTTTTTTTGTGAGTTTTGTTTGGCTTTGTAGTTTTGGTTTTGCTTGCTTTGACTTAAGGTCTCTGAGTGCAGACCAGCCTGGTCTTGACTTTGAGGTCTTCTTGCTCTGTCCTGAGTGTGGGGATTCCAGGGCATCCTACTGCAGGAGTGTTCCCTTCTGAGCAGCTCTTCCTGTCTGAGCACAACATACTCATACCTTCTTCCCATTTCTTCAAATGCTGGTTGCACCACCTCCATACCAATTTGTTCCACTTAAACTGCCATGGAAGAGGACTAAAAAATACCTTGAGGATTCTCCTATGTTTATGTCTTAAAAATTATTGTTGTTCATGATCCAGATAAGTTATTTTCCGTTGCATGATAAGTGTGGAGGGTCATTTAGTGGCCAAATAACATCAAGACAGCACTCTTTACTTCTTATTTTTATCCTAGCTACAGACTTTTCTTTTCTGGAGAACTCTGGAGGAAAAAAAATGAACATAAATGTGAAAAAATACATATTTTTACAGAAACAATTATTTCTGAGAGTGCTCACTCCTATATTTGGTTTTTGATTTTATGGTTGTAACATAGAGCACCAGGAAGCCGCAAAGAAACATTTAAGGAAGTCTGGTGCCTCTTCATCTGCACGAGCATCTTGCCTGATGATAGCACAGTGTCAAAATCATCCTAGCCTTAGAAAGGAAGGGGAATCAGGATTTTAAGACCAACTTCTGCTACATAGAAAGTTGGGGCTAACCTAGATTACATGAGACCCTGTCTCAATCAAACAAAACAAAACAAACAGCAAGGAATTCTGTCTTAAAAAAAACCTCAAATTAGAAAATAGATACTGATATAATTCATAAATTATCCAAACTCTCTGTGTGTGTGTGTGTGTGTGTCTGTGTCTGTGTGTCTGTGTGTGTATGTCTGTGGTCAAACTTTCCTTTGAGCTGCCAGCTCACAGGTAATGACATGGAGACTTATTAATTATGAAAGCTTGGCCTTTGATGTGTGGGGGTCTTCTATCTATGTGTTGCTTTCATTGGTTAATTAATAAAGAAACTGCTTGTCCTGATAGGTCAGAACATAGGTGGGTGGAGTAGACAGAACAGAATGCTGGGAGGAAGAAGGCAGTGAGGCAGATGCCATAGCTCTCCTGTTCGAGATGGACACAGGTTAGAATCTTCCTGGTAAGCCACCACCTTGTGGTGCTACACACATTAATAGAAATGGGTTAATCAAGATGTGAGAGTTAGCCAGTAAGTGGCTAGAGCTAATGGGACAAGCAGTGTTTAAAGGAATATGATTTGTGTGTTGTTATTTCGGGGCATAAGCTAGCCAGGCAGCCAGGAGCTGGGTGGCAGGAACACAGCCTTCTACAGGCCTTATTTTAAGCTTTTTTTCCAAACAGCTCTTATAACTTAAATTGACCTGTTTTTATTAATCTATATTCTGCCACAGAACTCACAGAGATCTGCCTGTCTCTGCCTCCAAGTGCTGGGACTAAAGGTGTGTGCCATCACTGCCCTGGCTGCCATTTTGTTTTTTACTTTATTGTTCGGTTCCCTTATTCTTGGTTTCTTGTGGACTGCTTGAACAGCTTTTGAATTCCACACTGATTTATTCACAGTCCTTTTCGAGCATTCCAGGTGTCTCCCTAAATGGAGAAATTGCATCCACTTAGAAGCTTCCACTCTCCTGAATTCAAATGGATTATTTGGTTTCCTTTCTTTTTGTTGTGTACCACATGAAATGGTAGTACATGTCTCATGTTAACCAAAAATGTGGCTGAAGAATATCATGAAATAATAGTCTAACCCTTAATTTTCTGATTTCTTTTCTTTCTGCAGGTCCCAGCCTTCTTCTGTCATCATTTTGTCTTTATTTAGAGTGATTCTAGTCTTCTTGAACAGCCAGTCTCTTAGTGGGAGTTCTCTTAGTTTCCCCTAATTTGAGAGTATCATCATTTCTCCTAAATTTTATCAGGGACTTTGGCCAGGTTGCCCTTTGGCATTTGCCAGCTTGTTTGCTTTAGCACTGTCTTCTGGATTTTATAGGTTCAAAAAAGAAAACGGTTTCACATAAACTGTGTTGTGCTCCCCCCATAGATAAAGCATCATTTATTTCTTACTGTAATGAGTTTTTTCTTTATATGTTGCTTTCAAATCTTCATCATGATGTATTTGGTGGAATTTCCTTCCTTCCTTCTTTCCTCCTCCCTACCTCCCTCTCCGCTCCCTTCTCTTTCTAAATTGATGCTAGTTGGATTTTTCCAGATTATTGGATTTTTTTGTTTGTAGTCTTTCATTGAATTTTAGAAGTTCTGTCATTTCTTGTACACAAAAGTATCGAGCATATTTTCAAGTGAATATATAACTTTTTATTATACCAGATACTTTGTGTTTGCAATGATCACAGCTGGTTGGTAGCTACAGCAAGGACTAAATGCTGAACTTGGGATATGGGGAATGAAAATGCTGTCTTTGCAGCTGTATGTACTTTCTGGGTACCAGACTTTGAGGAAGATTGGGACAGTGGCTTAGAAGAATACTTGTGAGACATAGAAATGGGAACAGGGAGGGAAGAAGACTAAGCTTTCCTGAGTGCCCACTGTGTGCCAGCAGTACCTACTGTGTGCCAGACAGTCTGCATTGTAAACTCAGTGCTCCAATCAACCTTTTGGCTCAGTCGTCTTCCTACCAGCCTATTGTACAGATGAGGCCACAGCACACGGGGGAGGCTGAAACTGTTGAAAGTCCTTTAGCTATTGTGTCTTAGGGACAGGAGCAAAACTGAGGTCTGTGTACCACAGCTGAAAGGACAGTTTCTGGACGGCCTAAGAGCTAAGAAGCAGGTGAGATTTTTAGCAATCACTGTTATTTCTCTAAGTCTGTGAACCCACCCTTGGAGGTATCCTCAATGAATTCTAACTATTTTCTCTTAAACAACGCCACCAGCAACAAAACCCCCAAACAAAACAAAACAAAACACATGCAGGTTGGAAATTCGAGCTCTGGTGTCCTGAGAGCACAGCCTCTTGGCCAGCTTGTGGGTTTTGCTTTGGGAATGAAGGCTAATGAGTCCCTAAATCCCCGAAAGGCACGTTGCTGGATAATTACAACAAATACAGGCTAATGGAGTGCCACATCTGTTTTGTTGATTTGGCTTAGAGAAGAATTCTGGGTTAGGAGATTTAGTCAAATTACTCGACCGGCTTTAGCCACCCCTAACCCCAATCTGCAGCAACCTGCGAGGGACACATTGTCTAATGGGAAGATCTCTTGACCCCAGTGCACTCGGGAGAAGCATAGTCGGACAACAGTGGCTCTCACCCTGCTTCTGACTGCTGATAACTTTACACAGGCTACTTGTTTTATTCCCCCTGACCCTGGAAAGGCCCCAGAATGTGCCTAGGAGGAGGAATGTCATAAATAGATTCTTATCTTTGCTGACTCTTAAGGGACCAAAGTCTTTCCCAAATGATCAGACAAAAGTCCATTAGAGAGAGACATTTTTCTGCTTTAATAGCTCCCAAGGAATCTGGAATCCAGGTGCTAATGGGGTAAACTTTCCCGGTAACCAAGCCTCCATTTGCTTTTGAGGATGTAGTCTGACAAAACTTTCACTTGGTACACAAATAACCTATTACTATTTTTAAAACATATTAACTGATTAGTTCACTTATTTATTCATTATATATATTTAATCACTATATATATGTATATATGTGTATATATAGTGATTAAATATATCACACACAATATATATATACATTGTGCGTGTGTTCTAGGGATTAAGTGTTCAGGTCACCAGACTTGTGCTATAAAAACACTTTACCCAGTGCTTTCATACACACCAGCCTCTACTACAAATTTATTTTAAAATATTTTATTATTATTAATTAACTATTGTGATTTAATTGTGTGTATATGTGCATGTGAGTGAAACACCTGTGGCAGCCAGAAGAGGGTGATGGATCCCTCTGAGCTGGAGTTACAGGCAGTTGTGAACTGCCCAACATGGGTGCTGGGAATCAAACGAAGGCCCTCTAGGAGAACAGGAAGTGCTCTTGACTGCTAAGCCATCCCTCTAGCCCCTATTACTAATTTCTAAATTCAACAAGTGTTAAAACCTATTCTTACAGGCTTTTCCTACTATTTATGTAACCTATAGGTCTCTGTGGCAAAGAGGATGTTACGCGCTTACCAAATGTCAGTTAACATTGTCAAATATCCCCTGAAACTCGTGTGTTTTAACACTTGGCCCCAGGTGGTGGTACTGTTTAAAGGACATGGGATCTTTAGGAGGTAGAGCCTTGTTGGAGGAAGTATATTACTGGGAGTGGGCTTTGAATAGCTAATCCCATTCCTGTTTTCTTTTTCTGCTTCCTGAATGTGAATGAAATGTGATCATTCTATTTCCGCATGGACCAGTCTCACGCTCCTCTTGCCACACATCTCCTGCGTGACTGACTGTAAGACAAACACCCCCTTCGTTCCTTTATGTCAGTTTCTTCTGTCTCATTAACAGAGAAGTAACTAATCTCCTGAATATGGAAGATGCCAATATTTCCCAGTCTCCTTTGCATCTGACTAGGATATGTGACTACTTCTCACCAATGGGATAGATCTGGTCCTTAGATACACTTGTATCAGAGCACACAGCTCCTTCCAGGATTCAGCAGTCATGAAGCTCAATGCTGAGCTCTCCCCATCAAAAGATGGAGAGGGCCCGGATCCCTGATTCCCCACATAGAGATAAGACCCATAAGGTGGCCTTGTGCATGGCTTTTTGTGCTAGGTGACTGGAATGTCTGTAGGCTTTGATCAGTATAGGATAACCAGAATTGTCTGGTTAATGCTTTCTCCTTTTCACATCCTCATTCTTCATTTCTCAACTCACAGAATCTCAGCTTTTTATTGAAGGATTAAATGTCCTTCCTGCGGTCATCTATCTGATGCTTGTCCTCACCTCTACCAAGTCCCAGTCAAGGGGTTTGATTTCCTTTGATAACACTGACTTAGACACACACATTCTTTTTCTATTGCGTTTGTGTTCAGTGGTGTGTGTTCTATGTTTGGACCATTAAGTCAGGCTTCCAGGTAACCTTTCCAATGCCCCTGATTTACCAAGCTTTAGCCAACCCACACACAAAGGGCCACAAGTGCGAAGGACCACTGTAGCATCTTGCAGAGGATTGAGGAATTAGTATGACTGTGTTTGGGTTTGCCCCTCCTTCTATCGAGGCCCTGAAACTTTGGAAGCATTGAAACATTTGTTCTTAACATCCCCTCATTTCTAAGTTTGGCACCCTGAGCTTTCCTCTAAAGACATGACCTTTTGCCTTTCTCCTTCTTCACATTCTTTTTTTCTTTTATCTGAATTTATTAAAACCATTTAAAATATTACAAAAAAATCAATTACATTTCATGCATTTAAAATTCAAGTCTAAAATGTTCCAGAGAAAGGCTTTTCATTTCAATGTGAAATATCCAAACAATTTCAACATAAAATGACTCTGCAAACAACACTGAATGTAGTGCCAGCAGTGCTTGTCAACGGTTAACAATGTCACCTTCAGGAAGCACAAGGCCAAAGCGAGTGGAGCATACTTGGACAGTTAACTTAATGCAAGGGTTTGCCAGACCCCGCTATTGTGACGTAACTACGCCTGAACTGCCAGCAAATGCAAACAAGTACACGCGCCATTAAATTAAATGTCACCTGACATTTATCAAACAGTGTCTTAGTTACAGCCGGATACCTATCTAATTCATATCCCAGCCAAACTAGGCCTGGAAAACAACAAAATACTAGAAAGCTGCAGCTCGTCAGAACCTCAGCAGCAAGTGTTTCTCACATTCTTACGCTGATTCCTCCACTTGAGCTAGCAGAATAGCAGCTTTTTATTGAAGGCTTAGCTGTTCTTTCTCCAGCCATCCATTTGATGTTTGACCAACCTCTGCCAAGTCCATGGTACCTGACGTGATAAAACCTCCCCACACAGCCGCACTGGGCTGTTTCCTACCACTGGTCAGAGAACTGGGAAGCTCTTGTCTATTCTCACTCTAACATATGGTAATTGTTAGCACAGAGAAAACAGAGAAAACTGAACAATCTCAAACATGGAAAGGCAATACCAGGGTAGATACTAGTTTTTAAAAGTGTAAGAAATGAAAAATGAAAGTAGGTTAAAAACAAGCGGTAAATATCTCTATATTTCTATTAGGATTTTATGGAAAAATTATCTAACTTTTCAAAGCTAGATAACTGCTTATTTATTATTTAATGAACTGTTCTAGAATAGTTTTAAAGATATAGTCTTTAGATTTCTCACTTGTTGTCTGAGTTTTTCTGTCCTGCCCAGTTCCTGCAGTTGTTAAGTCCCAAAGAGATCACACAGAGGTCTACATTAGTTATAAATGGATTGGCCTAGTAGTTCAGACTTCTTGTTGACTCTTACAGCTTATATCAGCCCATTATTCTTGTCTATGTTAACCACATGGCTCTGTACCTTATTCAGTGAAGCAGTCACATCTTGCTTCTTCTGTGGCTGGGTTACAACTGCAGAAAGAGCTTCCCTCTTCCCAGAATTCTCCTGTTCTCGTTGCTCCACCTCTACTTCCTGCCTGGTTGTCTTGCCTATACTTCCTGCCTGGCTACTGGCCAATCAGCGTTTATTTAAAATATAATTGACAGAATATAGACCATGGTCCCACAGCACTCACTACACTAATTTATTCATGCTTGTATTTGCATGTGGTGGGGACAGTACAGGTCACATGAGCTTGTAGAGCCAGAGGACAATGTGAGGGTTGTTTTTCTCTTTTTAGTGCATGAGTACCAAAGCTGAACTCAGATCATCAGGCTGCTGGCAAAAGTCTACCCGTTGAGGCATCTCACCAGCCAGTGAGCAGTCAGGAATGAATGAGTAGTCTTCATTTACAGAAAGTTTACTCGACTTCCATTTTCTAAAACTCTAGAACACAGGATGAGGCCACTGGAGGAGCCAGTGGGAGGATGAGGTGACATAGAGTTAGCTAAAGTGGCAAGATGGCTCCCGTTTCAAAACTGAAGGGGAGAGCGAGAGAATGAAGGAGTCTGCTTCTTAGCAGGGCTGGCGCCACCGAAAGGTGCAGCGCATGAATCCCAAGTCCCATGCTCAGAATCCATCGTATAAAAGTCATGAAACTGCACAAGGAATTGTGAATAAGGAAGCTTCCTTAATATCGTTTACAGGGGTGTAGCTCTGACAACAATGAAAAGACCATTAGTTAAGGGGCTGGAATGACCTAATGCCACAGACAGCTTACAGCGGAGAACACGGAGCTCAATTTATGAACACTAGTAGGAAGTCCTATAGTAAAATCAGACACACGAAGCAGGTTTCACTTTTCTACTGGTGTTGCTGTGGTCTGACATTTGTGTCCACCATGAATTCATGTAGAAATCTACTCACCAAGGTGACAGCTTTAGAACTTTGGGGAAAAAAATCCAAAGGCTAGATGAGGCTTCACCCAGCCCCGTCATCCATTTTGGGATGTTGGGAGGAAAGTTCCATTTCAAAACTCCTTCCCGCAGGGATTTGCCTCAGTCTAAACTCCACCTCTGAGAAACCCCTCCCCAGGGAAGGTCAAGACCACTCCCACAGGCTATTTAAACTGCCCCCCTCCAGAGAATGAACCCATGGTCTCCCCTTTTCCCTTTTTCCCTCTCTATTTTTCCCAGGGGCCACCCGGAAGTGCTGGCAGCCATTAAACCTGGTTATCTTTTAGTTCCATCTGATTTGTTTTGGTGGAGAAGTTGGTTGTTTAAAGAAAAATACATAACAGTTTTCACCAGGGAGCTTGCTCATTCCTCCGTCCCTCCGTCCCTCGGTCCCTCCCTCTCTCCTTCCCTCCCTCCCTTCCTTGTTGTTTGAGGAGCCAGCAAACATGAGCCCTAGGCCTCTCTAGACAGTAACCTTTATCTCCTGTTTCCCAGTCTCCAGAACCGAGAACAAGGAAGTTGTTTAGTCCAAGCAGACTAAGACATTATCTGCAAACATGCAAGTTAGCAGACAAAGGTCAGAAAACAAACAAAAACAAAGAGGTGGCTCAGTTTAGTAGGGAGATAGACCGCATGGGGTTAGCTAATCACAAGAACTGTATGTTCTTTGCTTTTCTTTTTTTAAAAATGCAGACATTAATCAAACACCAGAGTTTGTAATAGTGAAGGATTTTAGAAGACTGTGTATGTGAGCACAGGTGTCGCGGCAGCCTGAGGGGTCAGCTTCCGCAGGAGTAGCAGTGGCAAGAGTTGTTCCAAGCCGGTGCTGGGAACTGAACTTGTTTATCTGCAAGAGTAGCCAGTGCTAAGCCATCTTTCCAACCCCAAGGGTCTTCATTGTAAGTCTCGGTGATTAAGGTGATCTGCTGCCTTCTTCAGTAAGGCCTGAACTCAACAAGGCCACTGCTATCTGTCATTCTCAATCTTAACTGTAAACAAATAAACTTAGACCGAAAAAGTCAATAACAACATTTCTCTTGCAGCATTTTCATGTGGTGATTGTTTTGTTTAATCTGCTGAGGTATTTGAGGTGATTCGACCTGGGGCTGGGTTTTGGTGTCATGGCAGAACTCCTCTTAAGTTATTCAACTGAAACTGTTAGTTGGGTCAGTTATTAAAAGTAAAGGTATCATTTTATGCAGCAAGGAGACATTAAAATTACCTGGAAACATATATATGTATACATACAAATGATCATATACATACACATATGTATATGCACTTTAAAACAAGTTTAGCCTGAATATGAAAAGAGTTACTTGCCCATCAAGCTTTGCAAACGGCTTAGCAAAAAGGGTCTCCTGCTTGGGGCTCCACATCTCTCTTGTAAATCTCATTCTTCTAGAGGAGCATGCTTCATCTCCAGTAAAGCACAACTGGAGACCCCTGCAAAGTCACCGTGGTTTGGGTTCCTCACAGATTCTGTAATCTTCAGTTAGTCATTACCAGATGTCTAGTCACCTAGTAATAATTTGATAACAGTGTTTGTTCTAGCAATCCACTCTTTCTAGCTTTCAACATGCTAACATTGTTTTGTAGGGACAACATTCTTTTGACATTTCTTTTAATGAAAATAAGTAACTCATAATTAAAATCACACAATTATACTAATACAATGTATTAAAAGAAAGATTAACTAAACTCTGAGTAAGGAAGGCCAATAGCTGGTCAGAAAAGTAGCTAGGCAACATGCCCAGCATCCTGTGAGTCAAGGCCCTTGTTGCTTGTCTCACAGAGCCAAAGGCAAGCACAGACGTCTCTTCAGCGTTGACCAAACAGGTTGTGTCTAGAGTGACCTGGAAATCACTCTTTACTGCTGTCTGAGAAGGTTGGAGGGCACTGGTTACCCTGGAACTGGAGTTATAGGCAGTTGTTGGCCACCAGACAGGTGCTGGGGATTGAACCCAGGTGATCTGCAAGAGCAGGAAGTGTTCTTTAACAGCTGATCCACCTCTCCAGCCTCCAGCCCTATCTCTAAGGTAGAATATTTGCATATAATCAACACGACCCCTCTGTAGAGTTTAAATCACGTCTAGATTTCTTACAATGTCTGCTACAGTGCAAATGCTGTGTAAATAGTTGCTGTGCTGTGTTGTTGAGGAATAATGACAAGAGGAGAAGAGCTACACACACGGTACAGGGCACAGAAAACCAACATCTGGCTGTAGTGGAGAGCTAGAGAGACTCTCAGTGGGTAAGAGGACTTGTGAACTAGCATGAGGATTTGAGTTCACACCTAAGCACCCACAATAAAAAAAAAGTCGCAGGCTAGTACATGCCTGCAACTTCAGTGCTGGGGCACAGGGGAGGGTCAGGAGGGATGCTGTGACTTCCTGGCTGCAGGCTTAGTGAGTGCCTGTCCCAAAGGAATAGGCAGAGAATGACAGGACAGGACACTGGTCATCCTCCTCTGCACAGGCATGCAAAGATGCTCAAGTACACACACATACGTGTACACCACACACACATTAGCACTTACACATGTATATGTGCATGTATGTGTACACACACATATATCTTCAGCTGGAGTGAGTCTGGGGGTAGAGAACAGAGGTCAGAGAAGGTCAGCGTTAATTGACCAATTACTGTGTTCCTCTCTCACAAGAAACTTACATTTCAAGTCTGAATGGCAGAAAAAGACACTTAGCAGCTAAAAGGATTCATGTTGAAGAGGGTGTATTCCACAAAAGACAGAACAGGGGCTGCAAAGGTTTGGAGAAAAAGAAATAGACATTTACTGAGCAATACTGTGTACAGGGCAATACTTCACCCCCCTCCACACACACGACCTGTGGTTTCAGAGATCCTCCTGTTCAGCTCCACTGGTATGGTTCAGGAACCTTATCTTCTCCATGAAGCAAACAGAAGCCCAGATAAGCTTTTGTCTCTCATCAGGTCTGTTCCATGACTAGATCCTTATGTCACTTTTCAGGAGGTGGAGTTTGAACTTTGAGACATTGCTTAAAAAAAATGTTTGCATATCTGGGTTGTTGCCGACAATTTCTCTTGTGTACCTGATGAGACAGGAAGACAGTCTTCATGAGAGGGAAAATCTGAGGGTGTGTCGGAGCTAAACCGAGGCTCCGCCACGATACCTCTTTAGTCACTGGAGTTAACAGCAGGCTTTGGATTTAGAATTGGCCCAGCCATGACACCGACTAGACTATACTGATAGGGAATTTTCAGCACAATTTTATATTATTACTTTTCCTATCACTTTGGCCAAAATACCTGAGGGAAACGAAAGAATAGAATATTTATTTTGCTCCTGTCTTCAGAGCAGTCGGTCCATGGTCACGTGGCCCATGGACTTGGACATCTGGTGGTGGGACTCTGTGGAGGAGTAAGTTTCTTTACTTAATGGCAGACAGGATACAATCAGTGAAACAGGAAAGAGGAGGGGCTCACCCCACCTTCCCCACCCCCCAGTGAACTACTTCCTTCTGCCAGGCCCTAGATAGTGGAACCTTAGCTGGGGTCCAGGTACGCAGCACAGATGTGAATGTGTTTGGCTGTTATGTGTGTTGCCCCATGATCACCGAGGCAGATTTGGTTGATTTGACTGGGCGGGTGTCCCCTCCTTCCCTCGCTGTGCTCTTCCTGTCCCTCTCAAAACTGTGTGCTGGGTCAGAGGATGCCCTCCCTTAGAGGGGAAGCTGTCTTTAGTTGAGGATATAGAAGGAACTGTTCCCCTGCTAGAACCTCCTGAAAAGCACTCAATATCCATGCACACAGCACACAGCGTATTAGCCTGTGGGAAACATTGTCTATTCAAACCTCAACAAGGCCGCAGGAGCCCATGGCACAGCCTGGCTTCTAGAGTCTGCAAGCCCAGCTGAGAGGAGAAAGGAGCAGTCATCAACCCCACATGCAGAGATTCTAGAAGCAACCTCAGCTGTTCTAAACTGTAGATTACCCCCCCACCCCTTGCAGCCATACCTCTAGTCAAGGAGAGCAACACAGAGCCCCATGCGGGTCTGCAACCTGGTTTTAAGGCTCCTGGGGACCCCACTGTGTAAGCAAGAGCTCTAATTTGCAGAGAGAAAGCCCCGGGATGTTGTAAAAAGTTAACTTCTGGGCTCAGTGGGTAAAGTGCTTCGCCATGTGAGCGTGAGGACCCGAGTTCAGATCCCACTATCCACATGAAAGCTGGATGTACTAGCACTTGTGTCTGTAATCCCAGTCCTCCTCCTGTGAGACATGAGTAGGGGGGCAGGGCAACAGGGCAATTCCCAGAGGCTCACCGGCTAGCTAGCCTGGCATCTGCAGCAGCGGGCACCTGTCTCAGACAAAGGAGGAAGCTGTGCATCCTCAATTGCCCTCTTATTTCCACACGTGTACTCTGACAAGTGCACACACACACACACACACACACAGAGTGAGAGAATGAGAGAGAGAGAGACAATATTAAAAACAAGTAGGTTTTCTCTCAGCAGATGGGGTTCCCAGAGCCAAGGTCTGACGATTTGCATTTATAATAAACTCTGAGAGAATTTTAGGGTCTATGGGTAGCACCGAGCAGTGGCGGGGCCTAAGTGAAATGCTTCTCCAAGTGAGGGCGGAGTGAGCTATGGTTGCTGAGGGGATGTAGAGGCAGGGAAAGATGCTTCCTGAAATGCGGATTCCTGGGCATCACTTTGGACATCAGAATCTCTGGGGACGACTGAGATTAATCAGCCAGTGAACTTCAATAAGCATCCAGTAGCCCCCTCTTCTCTCCTCCCAGACTCCAGCTCTGGCTTTAGATCTGGGCTATGACCTGGGCTCATTATTCTCATTAATCTTCCCAGAAGGTTCCAGCATGTGTTCTCAGAACTGAGAACCCTGGGTCACAGTCGCTTTTCCCAAACTTGTTTGAACACTGAAAGCACTTGGCAAGCCAAAGACTCCTGGTGCCTGTGTGGGATCTCACTGTCTAGGTGTGGCCTGGTTTCTGGAATGTTCATAGGTTTCCAGTTGACCCTGATGTGCAGCCAAACTTTGGAAACTCTGGTGCGATGACCACATTTAAACATGTTGCCCCTATTAAGGTTTGGGAGTCTCTGCCCTGGAGGAAAAGTCAGTATCCACTCTTTCCACAATGGGAAGGTAGAGTCCCCTGCAAGGACCTCACTTGTAACCCTGCTGGAGCTTGGAATTATCTTCTGACGTGGGTGGGTCTTACTCACCGGATGCAGGAGGATACAGATACCAGAAGGATGAGGCTGAAGGAACCTTGTTTTAATCCTTCCACAGGGACTTAGTCTTCTGGCTTGTACAACACGGTCTCAGGTTGGTAAGCATTACCAATATGCTAGTTTAAAACAGGGAGTGTCTGGCAGGGTCACACCTGATCTTCCTTTGTCCATTTTGGTCACTGATTTTGGGGTAATAGTCTGTAATAGTCACATGTCGAGAGTTCTTTGCTTAGGGGAGAAAATAAAGCCACAGTTTTAGCATGGCTCAAATCTTAAGACTTAGACGGAGACAGAAGGACAGGGTGTTTGAGGCCATCCTCGGATACATAGCAAGTTCAAGACTAACCTGGACTACATAAAATAACAACAAAAAGTAAAGCTATAGAAACTATAGTGTATATTGTTTCTGGCTGCCTAAGACTCTCATTTCTAAACCAAATAATTTCATTAGAAGGTAAGAGGTTACACTCGAGGGGCTGGAGAGATGGCTCAGTGGTTAAGAGCACTTGCTGCTATTCCAGAGAATCCAAGTTTGGGTCTCAGCACCATGTTGAGAAGCTCAAAACTTCTTGTAACTCTAGCTCCAGAGGACCTGACCCCTCTTCCTGCCTCTGAGGTTATCTGTATATCTAATAAAAATTTTTAAAAAGTGGCTCTGCTTGAGGCTGTGTCAGTCCATGTCATAAAACCTGGGTTGTTTTCCTCCACTCCAAATTTCGATCAGGGCATATATAGTCCTGCTCAGACTTCAAAGTGACCTGATGTAGCTATCTCCTGTACTGCAGAAGGGACAATGGCAGGGGATTTCCTACAGTAAGAGAGGGTTAAGCCAACTCAATGAGAAGCAGGGTAAGCCGTGGGAAGAGAGATCACAGTCCCATTACTGCTAAGTCACTGTTAACTTTATTTCTGCCTTTGACCTCAAGAACTGTCCCAGCACCAACTGTTAACTTTATTTCTGCCTTTGACCTCAAGAACTGTCCCAGCACCAACTGTTAACTTTATTTCTGCCTTTGACCTCAAGAACTGTCCCAGCATCTTTTCAATAAACCTCCCTTTCCACCTAAGAAAGCATATTTTGGGTCTTTCTGCCCTTGCCTCTCTCGATCTCTGTTTATCTCTGTTTTTCTGCATGTGTGCACACACGGGGCGTGCACATATGGTGGCCAGAGGTCGGCTTCCAGTATCTCCTGTTACTGTTTCTCACCTGCCTTTTTAAAACAAAGTCTCTCACTGAACTTGGATCTCGCTGTTTGACCAGCCCAGCTGGTCAGCAAGCCTTTGGGTTCTGCCAGGCTTCTCTTCCCCAGTGCCGGGTTTACAGCCAATCTCTGATGCCTTTTACCAGGTCACTGAAGATCCAAACTCAGATCCTTATGCTCACTCAGAAGCTCTCTGAGCTGCCGAGCTGTCTCCCTAGACCAATATTTTGGATCTTAAGTGTTCTCTGAAGGTTCATATCTTAAAAGTTTGGTCCCCAAAGTGTTTCTCTTGGGCAGGGATGGGGTTGGGATTGAGGTGGTGGTGTGTAAGGGTGCGGAGCCTATGAGAGACTGGACCTTGAATGAGGTCTTTATGTCATGTAGGTTTTGCTTTTGAAGGGAATGGTGGGGTTCTGGTTCCTTTTTTAATTCTTTTATTTCTAGGCAAAAAGTAAGCAGGTTTGTTTTGTTATATAGGCCCAAAGTAATATGGACTGGACTCTCTAAAACTGTAAGCCCAAATAAGTCTTTTGTCTTAACAATGTAATTAATTAGCCCAGGTATTTCATTACAGTGATAGACAGCTGACTAAAAGAGGCGTTCTGTCGCTCATAGGCCAAACAGAGATGATTAATTAATATGGTACCGTTCTTTTAGTATGTTTCAATGTATGTGTATAAAGAATGCCAACGTCTCTGGGAGCAACTGGAGAGAGTTGGTTACTGAAAGCGTGCAGCTAGGTCGTCGCGGTGTAAGCCAGTGGGGACGGAGGGCGCGACGGGAAGCCTAGGAGAGAGCGGAGAAGACTAAGTCTCAAGCAAAAGGCAACGGCGGTGGGGAGCAACAGTGGTCCTCCGCTGTGGGCTGCACTACGCGAAACTGCAGATTTTAATGTCTTATTCAGATGTCTTGGCGTACGCTGCTGTTGTGGGGCTTGTAGGGCAATAATTACGGTACTTATCCTATATTTTATAATTTACAAAGTTTTCAGAGTTGTTTTGCCATCCTTTAGATGAGGAAATTGCTTAGGAAGATGCAGACTTATGAAAAATCCCAACTAAAAGGCCTGCAACCCAAATTTAGATGCAGAGTTTTTAAAGTTTAAAACCATGGTCAGTGTGGCCCTGTCTTTTTTCAAGAAGTAAGCACTATTGCTGTAGAGACATCAGCAATCCAACCCACAAGAAAGACCTTTCCAGATGACTAGTTCCTAATTTGATAATGGAAGCCAGTAAGAAAAGGATGGCCATCACTTCAGTGACAGAGTGTGTTAGCCAATGGTAGTGACCATTGTTGTAAAAGAAGTTTCTATGTCAGCATTTGCCTCAAGTGTTCAGGTCAACGGAATCATGTGAGGTCAGTAGGAAGGGAAAGAAGATGAGGAGTCAGATTCTGGCTCCTGACTCAGTATCCTCATGGCTGCCTCTATAGCCCCAGGCAAACGCCTCACCATCCTGAGTCTCAGTTTCCTCATCTGTAAATTGAAAGAGCTGGGGGAGCCATTCGCCCAAGACTCTTCCAAACCTGTAATTCTGTGCTATTTGCCAGAGTGTTCATCTCAAACGTGCTGTGCGGTGGTTTACAGCTTGCTGTAATTACAGGGTTCAGGCGGAGAGAGCCAAAGACTCTTAATCAGTTCCACCTCCCAGTCCTGTTCAGTCACGCCGCTCCAGATTGTTTTTATAGACATTAGATTTACGGTATTGCCCCTCTTCAGGAAGGAAGGGAGGGGATGTTAGGTAATGTGCTCAGGTGGAGGTTAGCAGGCTGGGAAGAATGAGGGTTAACATCTACAATGCTACCTCATGCTCCTCCAGGTAGACGCACAACAAAGCCACAGGCACACAGGACAAGTGACTTTTATTTTTCCTCTTGTCATGTGTGGAAAGCAAGGTATAGGCAGGCTTGTGTGATTTGACCAAAGTTTCTCCACAAGAATCAAGACAAAAAGCGGGATTTCCAGGCTTCTGATCCAGTGTCGCTCCCAATCTGAGAGTCTGTCCCCTCGGTAGCTGTGCATCATCACAGTCTCAAGAGCGACATGGTCCTTTTGGACATCTAGGAAAGAAATTGGCAAGTGGCATTCTTGTGGATAGGCGTTGAGAGACAAAGTCCCTTCCCGGTCTCACTTTTGGAACATTTATAGAGGCAAAAGATCTGTGTCTATACAGGGTCTTTTGTCATCAGAGCTGAAAGAAAAAGAGAACCCAGTTGGATTTAGATAACCCTATCATTATTTCAAATTGCATCTGGCTGAAGAGAAATGGGTTTTTTGGAATGTCGTCATCTGCTCTAGCCTTTCATTACACGCTTCCTCGCACCTCTTGCTGATGCCTTTATCTGAGCGCACATGCAATTCTGCTTTCCGTGACTCATCTTAAACCTTACCATTGCACTCACGGTCATAATGCCGGCTGACAACACACTAAATACCTGGCTTCCCATGACACAAGGTCATTAATTTTTATATTGCATCTTTTAATATAAAAGCTTTAAAGATCAAAACCAAAGAGGTGATGAATTTGGGGGACACAGGAACTAGATCCAGACAGTATCAGATAAGTTGAAATACAGATGTGAGGAAAGCAACAGGTGAGGACCAAGGTCACGAATCAGTGGAAGGCCGTGCTGAGTCAGCTCACCCAGGTAGTTACTACTTGAAGGGTTGAAATGTTGACTGGTCTTCTGGGGGCTTTATAACAGTGATGTACAGCTCCAATGACTTACAAACGTCCTCCCCCCATGTAGTTTTCTAGAAAAGACTTGAAAATGTTAAAGCTTAGCGTACAGACAGCTCCAAATGAGCCAGTCAAGGGCAACAAGCAGGGCTGTAAATCATCCCTGGGAGAAAGGGATTAACCCAGGGCTTTAAAGTCCGTTGCAGGGAGAATGGGTTCTTGTTGCCTTGCGCACTGGTGCTGCTTGCTGTGGAGCAGAGCTGATTGAAGTTGCAGAACAGGTGAAGGCAGGGGTGGAGGTGTGCAGGGCTCCAGTGCTTCCTAAGAGGCGGGAGTTGAAGAGGAATTTTACTCCTGGGACTTAAGAGTCTGAACTAGAAGTGGCATAGGGGTTTGTCCTTCCATCTACAGCCTACCTGTCTGGACTCTTCCCTTCTGAAGTGGCCCCAAGCTTTCTTAAATGGAGGACTATCCCCTGTGTGCTGCGGTTTTGTGATTGGCTATTTTTGTTATTTAACTCTCTCTACCTTTTCCATCTTTTCCCAGGGGCGCATTCATCCCTAGTCATTGTACTAAATGTCAGGTAGGTATAATGAAGTGTGTTCCCTCACTCAGACATCTTTGTATTTCTGTTCTGTACCTTGATGTGGGAGTGATTTCTTTCTAATCTGTTGCTTTCATTGGTTAATTAATAAAGAAACTGCCTAGGCCCATTTGATAGGCCAACCCTTAGGTGGGTGGAGTAGATAGAACAAAATGCTGGGAGAAAGAAGCCGAGTCAGTGAGTCGCCATGATTCTCCTGCCGGACACAGATGCAGGTTAAGATCCTCCCTGGTAAGCCACCAGCTCATGTTGCTACACAGAATATTAAAAATGGGTTAGATTAATATGTAAGAGCTAGCCAATAAGAGGCTGGAACTAATGGGCCAGGCAGTGTTTAAAAGAATACAGTTTCCATGTAATTATTTCTGGTAAAGCTAGCCATGCGGAGCTGGGCGGGAACGCAGCCCACCGCTCCTATTACAATAGTACCTGAAAACCACAGCAGGAAGAAAGCTTAGCTCCTGCGCAAGTCATGTTTCAGGAGCCCTTGGGCAATCTCCCTGCAGGCGATGTGCTCTTCACCGTGCACTGAGAAGATGCTGCTACCAGACCTTGGCTGCTTTAAGCTGCTGTGCCCATCTCCTCGACCAGCACCAACAGACCACAGGCTCTCTGGAGACAAAGTCTTCACACCACCTGCCGTAGTTTGATCCTGGATGTCCCTCACATGCCTATGTGTTAAAGGCTTAGCTTTTAGCTGTGACACTTTTGGGAGATGGAATTTTTAGGAGGTGAGTACCTGGAGCGGTAAGGTATGTCATCATAGGTACACTCTGGGGGAGGATGTGCGTAGCCTGACCTATCATCTTCCCTGCTCCTCTGCTTCCCAGTCACTGGTCTTCTGCGTCTTAGTCTCCCAGGATGCTTTGCTCTGTCACAGGCCCAATGCAAGAGAGCCATGCAATCATGGGTGGCAACACCTGAAACCAGGAGCCACAACAGAACTCTCTGCCTTTTAACTAGATTGTCCCGGGAATTTTGTCACCATTGTGGAAAATAGTCAGCAACCTAGCCTCATGCTTTGCCTTCTGAGCCTCCAGCCATAGCCACGCTTGCCATCTGAGCCTCTGGCCATGGCCACACTTGGGTTGCATTCTGCACACGTTCCCCCTTTCTTACCTTTGTTGTCTGGCAGGGCTTGAACTTCCTCCGAGCCTCTTCCTCCTCTACTCTAGCATGCACCCACATTTCCTTCTTGCTTACCTTGCCCTAGGACCCATCCTTCTACCTGGACCCCATGGTCTAGACAGAACTGAGCTGGAAGCTAGAACTAATGGTTAGACTGCCCTACCCTGGCCATCAGAGTGGTGTATGGACCATAGTAGGGCTTTCAGTCAAGGCTGTGAACGAAAAGGTGTTGTCTCCTAGAATAACTGTGGTCACGGTGTGGTAGTGGCGGCTGTGTGGGCTGACCTCGCTGCTCCCCTCTCATCTCTTCCAGGAAGCTTCTCTTGGAAGTCTCTGTGGCCATGAGAAACTAGACTTTGACTCAAAGTCCCACACACCATATACACCCAGCCTTTTCTATCTCTGAGTCCTTCACACGGCTGTGTCTCAGTCACCACCTCCCTGTCTTTATCCCCACCTATTGCCTGAGAGTTTCAGCTCCTTATATGATCAGCACACACAGGCCCATGTCCCTCAGCATCTCTAAGTTCTCATCAGTTACCTTCCTTTGTCATCTCCATGTCTTCACTTACCTCCCCTGCTTCTTCTAGGGTTGCAGGGAAGATTGGATTATTCTAGACTTTGTATGTCACTGCCTAACACACTTGTTTAGGCATCCAGACACGCTCCTCTTCATGTTACCTTTAAAGTCCCCCAGATACATAAGCTTCTCTGCACCCTCCCTGCCACCGCCCAGGCTTGACTTTTGTCTTGGCTTGGAAATCCTAATCTAGAGCTTTCTCTGAGCCGTTCCTGACCTGCAGTGAAGAACATGAGCTAGCGTACAGCTGGCATACTGCTGGAAACCGGGCAGGTAAGCCAGAAGACTGTGTGATGGCCAGTGTCCGTGACCAACTTTACAGGCGTGCAGAGTCACCTGGAGGCAAGCCCCCTGGTGTTTCCATGAGACATTATCTTGATTAGGTCAGCCGAGGTGGGAAGACCCACCCTAAAGGAGGGCAGCACCAGTGAGTAAAAGACAGTAAACGAGCTGAGCACCAGCGTTCATAGCCCCTGCTTCCTGACTACACTCAATGGACCAGCCACTTCACACGTCTGCCTCCATGCCTTCCCCACCACGATGCACTGTGTCCTCAAACCACCAGCCAAAACAAACCTTTTCTTCCTTACGATGCTTCCCCTGGATATTTTATCATGTCCTGGAAACTGGAGACATAACTCAAAGTCTTCCATTGTCTAATAACTCTGACTTTGCTGGACATGGAGTTTGGTTGAGTGCCTTCTCCTGAAATGTCCACTCAAGGACATACAAATTCAGTCTAGCTACAGATTAGCCACTTTGTTTCCCTGCTGCTACAATTACTCTTTCCTTCCTCATGGGAGGAGTGACGTCAGCTGGTTGTTCTAGTGAGCAATGAATCCCAGAGGCAACACACCACTCCTCACTCCCAGAAGGCAATGTGAACGTTTCTCATTGTGTGCCATGATTTCCTCGCATGGTAAGAGAGACTAACACAGAGCTGATTGTTCTGCCTCCCATGGGGAGGGTCCTTGTTATGACAGAGAAGTTATTTTCTTTTCCATGGCTCTGAAGGGTTCTCTAATTGGGTAGCCCCCTGATGACCCCTGGCTAAGGCAGTTTCTATATTGACATCTCTGTTCCACTAGTTGCATACTGGAGCCAGAGAGAAGTAATTCAAACCAAGGGACAGCACAAGATAATGCGGCTCTTAGAGCCACCCGCGTTTAAAAGGCATTGGATCCTGGTCCATGGGTACTTCCTTCCACTGACAGTTTCCTTACCTGTGAATAGCAGGTGGAGCGTGTGTAACGGCTTCCTGTTCACTCTGTACATGCCCTGAACTGCTCTGTGGCTTCAAGGATTCATCTTGAATGCTTCTAGAACTTACAAATGTGCTAGCACAGTTAGACCGCAGCTCAAACGAAGCCAGGGGCTTTAATAGCTTTCTTTTTTCCCCCTTCCTTTTCTTTTCTGAGAAAAATATAAAACAGGAGAATGGAGGAAGGATGAGGTAACCAAGTCCTATATTTTGGTCATCTGAAAATGCCAGGTTTCAAATTTTAAGTTTTCAAGTTCATATTCTCTTGCACTGTTTTTAAGTCAATAAACATTGGCAATAAAACTAAAATCTTCAAACCTTCTTTTGAAAGTTTATTTTTATATGTATTTTAATGTGTGTGTGAGTGTGTGTGTGTGTGTGAGTGTGTGAGTGTGTGTGTGTGTGAAGGTGCCTACGTAGGCCCGAGGGTGCCAGATCCAGCTAAGGTAGTGGGTGCAGGACCCTGGGATTTCTGGGAAAGCAACCCATACTCTTCCCTGCCGAGCCATCTCCCCAGCCCCTGAAATCCTCTTTAGCTCCCAGCTCTAGGTCTGTATCCATCGTCAGTCTCCTCACCGAGACCACAGTCCTTACAGGGTGAAGGATGCCATGCACTGTGGACATGGTGTGGGCATTAATATTCTTATCCATTGCATTTGGATAATTTTAATGATAGTGAAGTTTTGATAGAAGTACCTGATTTGCATTTTTCTTTCAAAAATCCAAGCATCATTGTCTGGAGTCTCCTCAAGAAGGTGAAACCAGGAGCACTGCCACCTTCGGACTTTATTACTTAACGTGGTGGATCATTTGCCTTTATTTAATCACACCAGTGATTTTCTCTGTATCTTCCACCTTATTTATCATTTTTGTCTTTTTCCTCCTCTTGTGTCTCTAGTATCTGTTTGTCGGAATGAACTTACCTGGCCTTCCACCATGTTTTCCGCCTCTCTTCTCTTACGGAAATAATGCAAACTAATCACACTTAATGATTTGTTGAAAAGCATACAATTGCACGAACTGTGCTGACCTCACCACAATCCAAAATGGAACATCTCAAGAAGTGCAGTAAACATTTTATGAATCTATTTCCATGACTCAAAAGCTGACCAAGCCTGGGCAGCCCATTCTGACTTTTCAGTCTCCAGATCTGGAAGGGAATTGATATGTAGAAAGTCAATACATCCCATACATTTTCCTTTAAAAAAAAAATCTAGAAGTAAACCGCTATCCTTCAGAGCACAGTAGAGTCTAGGGAAAGACGCGAGGCCTTTGAAATTCTGCAGGCCAACAGCAGCTATATTAGTGGACAAGCTGTCGTGCACACAGAGGAGGGTGAACCTGAATGCCAAGCTACACTCATGGGGTAATTCAGTTCCTGCAAGAAAATAAAGTTAATGAACTGCTCACTCTTCGTTATCTCCATATTATTTTTTCTTTTTCCATAATTTGTTATTGATTCTTTGTGAACTTCACGTCATACATCCCAATCCCACTCTTTTCCCAGTCCTTCTATATCTACCCTCCTCCTTTACAACCTTCCACCAAAAGAAAATAAAAAATTAAAAAAAAACTCAAACCCAAAACAAACAAGCAACAACAACAACAACAAAAAACCCTGGTTGTGGAAACTTCAGTGTGACACAATGTGTCACCATATCCTTTTGTCCAAAGGCTTTACTTTCCAATGTTCATTGCAATGAGTTGTTGGTCTGGTTCAAGGGCTCTGGCTTCTGCCATGTCATCATTACTGGACCCTCACCAGGACTCCCCTCACATATCCTGCTGTTCCCCAAGTCATGGAGATCTTGCAGCTGTGGTTCTGTAGGACCAGGCCCTTCATGGGCTCCAGCAGCTCACAGAGGCGGCAGATGTTGGGGTGGGTCATCTTAAAGCCCTGGATCTGGGCCCAGGAAGCAGCTGAGTTGGTCAACCCACCAGCTCTCCTGGGTCCACGTCACAACACAGGACATCTCTTACCACAGACTGGAAGTGAACAGTCTTTCCTTTGCTGCTTCTTGTGGTCTTCTCTTTCTTCTGGATTGTGAGTTATACTTCACCTTAGAGCAAGCATCGCCCATAAATCTTCCTGTGTCTTCTTGGCTATTAATTAAGGTGTTAATGATGCCAGAAAGTTTCTTAGCTGGAACTTGTGTGTTGCTCTCTGAAGAAGGGGCCGGGTGAGGGGAAGAAAAAGAAAATCCCATCTTGGCCAGCTTTTCTTCATAGGTGTAAAGACGTTTCCCAAGTCATGGAGTGCTTACCTTAGAATGGAGGGTTTGTCTTCATCCTTGGTTTTGGAAAAGCAATGAAATTAGTCATTTGTGGTTGTGTCTGTGTACGGAGGGAAATCACAATGAGATCTATGTGTGCCTTTGAAAAGACAAATTGCTGAACTGCAAACGAATAAACAGCACGACTCATTGCGAGTCTGGGAGGGCGAGCCTCTCAGAATTAAAATTAGTTATGGCTTAGTATAGTTACACACGTGGTACCTGTGTACAAAATTAGTTATGACTTAGTGTAGTTACACACGTAGTACCTGTGTACAAAATTAGTTATGGCTTAGTGTAGTTACACACGTGGTACCTGTGTACAAAATTAGTTATGGCTTAATGTAGTTACACACGTAGTACCTGTGTATTTGGCCTCGTCCAGTGATGTCCTGGGGTTATAACTGGCCTCTATTATCCATAGAGAAGTCAGGAGGACTCTGAATGTCTCTCTCCACAGCCTCCAGGAAATACCTGTCTGCCACTCAACGTCACAAAAGGGTGTATTTGTGGAGAAAGGAGAGAGATCTGCTGGGGTATTTGAAGAAATCACAGAAGCAGAAGTCTAATATTAATGAGAGTAATTCTAAAATTGTACTTATTGTATTTTGTCGGAGTTAAAATTACGACAAAATCTTAAAGGAATTAAAAGTAAGAGTCAACTAATGGCCTGGTAAGATGGTTTAAAGGGTACAGGATCTTGCTGCCAAGCCTGAGAACTGGCATCGACAGGCTGGCACCCTGGCACTGCAACCCAGTCATACACACAGTCAATGAACAAATAAAGTTTGCTCAAAAATTAGGATTCTCTTGCTTTAAAAAATTATTGTGGTAGATCTCCTGAGTAAATTGGGAGCATGGGGACCTTGGGAGAGGGTTGAAGTGGGAGGGGAGAGAGGCAGGGAGGGGAGCAGAGAAAAATGTAGAGCTGAATAAAAATCAATAAAAAGAAAGAAAGAAAAAAGAAAGGAGACACAAACAGAGAGAGAAAGAGAGAGAGAGAGAGACAGAGAGAGAGAGAGAGAGAGAGAGAGAGAGACAGAGAGGGAGAGAGAGAGAGAGAGGTTACTAGAAGATATAGCCCCTAAGGACAAGCTTCTCCCCAACCCTATGACGTACTTCTAAATAAGCCTCCCTTCCAGGGCTTCCAAAATAGCAATGCTAGTACTTTAATATAAAACACAAAAACTTCTTTAAAGTATACTTCATATGTAAACCATAACAGCAAAAAAAAAAATGTTTAAACTGCTCAGATCCACACTACTAGAAACTATTAAATCTGCATTTGGGATCCAGGTCTTGATCTGACTCCGAAAAAAAAATTATTGTGGTTATTAGAACAAGTGTTCCCTCTTCCACAGAGGTCATCATATTTTGCAATTATACCTTTAAATGAGAAAAACTTTGGGCTAAACCAAAGTAAAGCAGACTTTTATTGGTGAAGATTGTCACTGGGGAAATCTCTAAGATTCAACAGGTTGTGAAATGTTTCTTCAGCTTCCAGCTTTTATCTGCGGCCTCACTGTATCTCCCTAGTTCCTCTGAGACAGCTACAAGGGGCTGCTTTCTTTCCAGTGTCTTGCCTAAAAATATTTAGGATAAATGATGGAGGAAGGTCATTGGTTAAATAATAAAGAAACTTCTTGGCCCTCATAGGTTAGAACATAGGTGGGTGGAGTAAACAGAACAGAATGTGGGGAGGAAGAGGAAGTAAGCTCAGATGCCATTTCCTCTCCTCTCTGGGGCAGACGCGATGCCGCTCCTCTCCAGGGCAGATGCGATGAAGCTCCGACCCAGGATGGACGTAGGCTAGAATCTTCCCGGTAAGTGCACCTTGGGGTGCTACACACATTATTAGAAATGGGCTAGTCCAGGTGCGAGAGTTAGCCGACAAGAGGCTAGATATAATGGGCCAAGCAGTGTTTAAAAGAATACAGTTTGTGTGTTGTTATTTCGGGTATAAAGCTAACCATGCGGGAGCCGGGCTGTGGGAAGAGGCCCGCAGCTCCCACAACAGATAAAAATCCAAGATAGGTGTGTGTGTGTGCGTGTGTGCGTGTGTTGTGTGATAATATTAATAGCTGTTTTCATCAGTGTGACAAAATACTCGAGGGAAGCAAAGCAAGGAGAAGTTTGTCACGTTTCAGACGCTGGAGTCCATCCTGCCAGGGGAGGCACGAGGCTCTGAGAGTGGCGGGTGTGCTGTGGTCAGATCTTGGCAGATGGAGAAGCAGAGGCCTTGAGCTGCTATCAGACGCAGTTAGACTTCAGGGTCATCCCCCAGCAAGCCCCTCCGCTACCTAGGACACACATCCCAAAGGCTCCGAACTCTCCTGCGGTAGTGCCACTGCCGGGACAGAGTGTTCAAACATGGAAGTCTGTGGAAAGCATTCACGTTCAAGCCACAGCAGAATTCCAGTAACTTCTTTCCAGTCTTGTACATGAGAGCTAATAATATGAAGGGGAGCTAAATATTTATGAATTTCTGGGAGAAAAATGCCTTGAAATGTATTCAAAAGACGTCTCCTTCTTTCCATTCTTCTCTATTTGCTGTGTAGCACAAGCTGGTTTCAAGTCTGTGAGACCCACCTGCCTCTATCTCCCAAGTGCTGGGATTGCAGAATGTGCCATTACACTTGGTTCAGTAGCAAGCCTTTGAGACTACCAAAGAGCATTGTATACATATACAATATACATATATGTGTGTATATATTAATAATAGATAGTATACAAACACACATAACAAAATACATACATATATACATGTGTTTATGTGTGTATATATTATATATATTACATCTATAGTATACATGTACAATGCGCTTTGGTAGCAATGCTCTAATCATGTTTTACTTAGAGAAGGAAGCTTGAAATATCCAGAAGAGAAAGAAATTCTAGGATGGATACCTGAGGTCAGAGAAGATTGCAGCCCTCTACAACCAGCGGAAAAGATGGAGAACGGCTTCTCTGAGGGAGGTGACGGCCTCAGGATGTGCAAATAGTCAAAGTCAAGACATTTCTCAGAAAGAGGGCACTGGAGACTAGGGCTTCTTGCAGAAGACAGTTACAAAGGACAGAAGTACACCATTGTCCTTGTCGCCTGTCTGCTGGAAGCTCCAGACATGTTTTCTGCTTTCATCTAAATGGGATTGCTTCCACTTGTTCATTCTATAAGATTTGAACTTCTTAGACACACGTCTTTGAAAACCAGTGGACTGGCACACACAGATGGCTCTGTGTTGCTCGTATTCAATACTGAAGCTGAAGTCTATACCGCTCCCCAGCTGGATGACCCGAGAGGAAACTGCACAACACATAGCACCTCTAGTTGCAGCCCACAGGGTCCCTCTCCAGTCCCTTTGTGCCCCACTTTCTGCAGTAGGATGCCTTTGCTGGCTAATGTGCAGAGACAAAGCTCCACTAGAGTCGCTCATGCTCAGGTCTCCCGGGGAAGGTGAGGGCGGTGGATGGAGAATATAGAATAACCTTAATAAGGAATTGGAGGGCTGGAGAGATGGCGCAGGGGTCAAGAGCTTAGGCTTCTCTTCAAGAGGACCTGAGTTCAATTCCCAGCAACCACATGGTGGCTTACAACCATCTACAATGAGATCTGGTGCCTTCTTCTGGCCTGCAGGCATGCATGCAGGCAGAACACTGTATGCATAATAAATAAATAAATCTTTAAAAACAAAGAATATAATACCCACGTCCCCAAGTGGTGGAGTGGTTTTTTTTTTATAAGTGATTGGAGAAAGGGTTGGCACTGCTCATCGCCTGTGAACATACACGTTGGGAGAAAGGATGGATTAGAGAATTGATGGTATTATCTTCCCTAATTCCTTATTCTTACAACACTTTTCAGTTTTCATCTCATGAAGAACCTGGCAGTTGGGTTCTGATTCTGGTTAGGATTAGTTTTGGACTCACATTGTTCCCACAATCGCTGCTGTGTCCTGAGACGCATGCGTTAGTTTATTGTGGCTGCTGTAATAGAGTAAGCGGTATCTTAACACAGGCAAATTCATCTTCTTGTATAAGTTCAAAATTTCTTCTCTTGCCTGAAGTTCAGTTTTGGTTGGCCAGAATCAAAGCGTGGGAGGAGGCTTGGGTTCCTGCGGAGGTTCTGGAGGAGAATCAGTGTGCTTTTACTTCCAGCTCCAGGAGCGGCTGGACTTTCTTAGCTTGTGGACACATCACTACCCTCCTTGTCTATGACTTCATAGTGCTTCCCTTTCCACCCAAAATGTCCTTCTACCTCCTTCTTTGGACACTCGGGAATACACCAAAGCATGACCCTTTTTTTGACCTTTCTCCCATCTATGGAAGTTTTTTTTTTTCCCATACAAGGTAGTGGTCCTCAACCTTCCTACTGCTGGGATCCTTTAATCCTCATGTTGTAGTGATCCCCAATCACAAAATTATTTTGTTGCTACTTCATATGTGTAATTTTACTATTGTTATGAATCGTAATGCGAATATCTGACATGCTACCCCAAAGGAGTGATGATCCACAGATTGAGAATGGCTGCTATAAAGCATTCCAACAGGTTTCAGACTTGGGGCATCTTGAGCAGCCCTGTTGCATTTGCTGATGGTTTGGTTCTTGAGTTCAGAGAATGGCACACGTGTGACTTCCCTGCAAAGTGGTGCTCCTCCGTGCTGACTGCTGAGAGCTTGTGGCAGCACTCAGATCTGCTGGTGGCCGCAGCACGTGCTGACTTTGAAGGCTCAGGTTTGGATGGAAGAACGTGTGTGCAGTCTTCATATCTCCTAGCTAGGAGGTAGCACTCTGTGCTGTTGTAAGAATGTCCATTGCAGCATCCCCCTGCTTGGTTAGGACAAGTCAGCTAACAGTAGTGCTAAGACACACGCATGAGAAAAGACCAGCGACCAGCATGGAGAATGAGGGCGGTCAGCTCACTGTCACTGACACAAGATGTCTGACACAAACACCTTAAAGGGAGGACGGGTTCCTTGGGCAAACAGTTTCGGTCTATGGTCACATGGTCCTGTTCCTACCAGGTCTGTGGTGAGGCAGCATACCATGACACAGTGTGTGACAGAGGAAACTGCTCACTTCCTAATGACTGGGACACTTGAGACAGCAGAGGAGCCAGGAGCCAGGCTCCCTGCAAGAGTGCACCCTGCTAAGGCCTAACTTTTTACTGGACCCCATATGCTAATTCTTGATGCCATATGTTGGGGCCAAACAGATTTGTCTTTGGGATACATCAGATCACAACCCTAACAGTCTGGCAGAGATAAATGAGTAATATGGAAAGGAAGATGATAACGGCCAGTATGATGCTGGGGTTAAGAACACTTGCTGATATATCATAAAGATAGAGCTCATACCCCAACATTCATGGCAGGTGGCTCACAACCACCTGTGACTCCAGCTGCAAGGGACTCCATGCCCTCTAATTCTCTCTTAGGACCTTTGTGGCTACCTGAGCACGCACACACACACCTAGGAAAAAACCCACTCTCACTCTCATCAGAAAACAACAGTGTGTGTGTGTGTGTGTGTGTGCGTGCGCGAGAGCGAGCATGTGTGTGTAGCAAATGATGGAGCTTGGGATTGGCTGGACATTTTTCAGTAAATCATTCATGATGATCCTAGGACCTAGGAGCCTCTACTCAGGGGCAGCGTAGAAGGTCCTTCCAGTGGTACTCAGCATCTATGCAGTGACTCTCTTGCTTTCTGGGGTGTAGGGACCACATGCACTTAGCAGAAGCCATATTTCAAGTTTTGAATTTAGAGCTTTTTTTTGAGGCGAGCTCATGCTCTTATGCCGTTTACAGCAATCAGCTTTCCTGGGTTGTTCCCGGGCTCTGTTTATCTGGGTTATCGCCCCTAACTAGGCCTAAGACAAAGGTTTGCCCACTCAGTGATGTCCCGCATGTAACACAGTGGCTGGCTTGGAGTGGAAGCTCCAGAGGTGTGTCATGGGTTGAGTGGATGAATGGACAAAGGAGAGTCTGGGGAGATGTTGAGAGGTGAGGCAATTTCACTCAAGTCAGTAGGTTAGTCACGAAGAAAGTGGGCCAGAGCGATGAGTTTGACTGCAGGGCAGTGTAGGAGAAAGGAAGTGAGGGGATGGCTGCCCTTTCACAGGGCTGGCAGTGATCCTCTGCTTGTCCCTGGGGTGTGAAGGAGGTGTCACGTGGGCAGTGTGAGAGGAAGTCAGAAGGGAGAGGGCAGGGTGTAGCCCCACCCCAGGTCTCCCACTGACTGATTAGATGTTCTGTGTTCTCTTGCTTGTAAAATGAAGATGCATCCGAGACAAGTCATGTAAACGGTGTAGGTGCCTTGCCTGGAATGCAGCTGATGCTGAGATGAAAGGAATTACAGATGATCCCTGGCTTACGATCATTGTTCTTAATGGCTTTCACCCTCGTGGTGGTGTGAAGGCCATGTGCACTCAGTTGGAACTTCAAATTTGGAGTTTTGATCTTTCCCTTAGCTATCAAAACAAGATACAACGTCCTGCTGAGAGGTGGGGCAATGGCAGCGAGCCCTTCGGTGGCCTTGAGGTCATAAGGAAAGCAGCCAGTATTTGGTAGTACAGTGTCGCTAGGCTAGGAAGGGGCATGAACTGGGGCATTCAATTCATTTTCAACTTAGGAGACAGTCATCTCATAACTTGTAGCCCATCATCAATGGAGACATGTTGTTACACATAGGAGGGCATAAGCTGTTATGCATTTGCCCGTATCTTGGACAGCAGCACTGACTAGTGCAGACAGTTGAGTCACTTTGGTTAACTTTTAGATGCCAGAGTAACTTTGTAGAGAAGGCAGAAATTCTAGGAGTCAAGGCTGATGTCTCTAAGGCCTTCTGTGCAAGCATGCATCGCAATGGGACCTTGGATCTTGCCTCCAATCTGTCAAGCATGTGTTTTGGGGCACCGTGAGCTCCTTGGAGCATCCTTGCTATACTGGGAAACATGGTCAAATGGGCAGATCTCCTCAGATAACTGAGACTAAGGACCATAGCCCGTGTGACCAGTCCTGATGAGACTTAACTAGACTAAAGTCTAACAAGGCCCAAATGAAGAAGCCACTCATTGTGGGTTCTCCAAGTTAGTGTCTCAGATGCTGGAGTTTGGAGTGTGGATGGGGCACGGAGAAGTGAGTGTTTTCCAGTTCTTCACCCTCCTGGAGTGGGTTGCCTGGCAGGTTTTCTTCCTCATCAAGGAGGTCAGAGGTCAGAAGAAGAAGTACATTTCAAATTACTTGATGGAGTAGGTAGAGCAATTTGCCAGCTGAAATACTTTAATAGACGAGGCCCCCACAAGGGTTCTAATTAAAAATCAATGTGATATATAATTAAATTCTAGTAATCGCATATGCTCCAGCCTGTCTCTTTAGCTTTTAGCCAAAGACAGGAGAGGAATGCTGCTATTGATCAACACAGGAACCCTTTGAGGCTGTCAATATGAGATGTCTCTTCTGAGGGTCACGGGGCTGCCCAGAGCACAGCAGTGCCCAGAGCCCGAAGGACACTCTGCTGACCCCAACAAAGGGCTCCGTGCGCTCTACCCATGAACATAGCCTGCCCAGCAGGTCAGGGCCTGCTCAGTCTCTCCAAGGAGTGAACCCCCTGGAGGAAGGCATAGAGGGAGAGGAAGCAGGTAGTGCTTCCTGACTCAAGGTGTTGGTTTAGTTTGCCGCTCCTCATTGGACAACAGCAGGCCCTTGTTAATTATTTTCAGTAAGGCTTGTCAAGTACAGAATTAACGTGCTGAGTCAGAATGACTCCAGATCACGCTGATTAAAGACTTCCCTGGAGGCAGCTGGTGTGTTTAGGTGTCCAGGCGTCTGAGTTATCCCACCCCTACTGGGAGAACTTCTGATGGGAATTTTCAATTTCTTTACAAAGAAGGCCATGGATGTTTCTTTGTATGCGATTACGGCAGCCTCCTCCACCAAAATTCTGCAGTAAAGCCTGTGATCACCACACACGTAATCCTTTAGCAAGACTGGCAAATGTTTGATTTCTGCCTGTGTCTTTGATCATCATTACCATTCAAGGAGGAGAGGTGAGGCGTGGCATAGCAGTGCTTGTGGCCCCACTTAACAGACAGACATGCGCACTGTCTACATCCTAGGCAGAGAGAGGACCATGCCACCAGTGCTGATTGCTTGCTCTGTGTCCTGTGCTATGTTGTCATCTCCATAATTATTTTTAATGCAGTTCCCCCAACAGGGCTACCTCCTCCCAAGACCCTCTTTCAAAGCTGAATTCAGTTCATGTATTTGAAAAAAATCGATACGTCCTTATTTTTCCTCTAGGATTTTATTATACATAGTCTAATGTGTGCTCAGTACAACAAACTTGAATTGTGGCTAAAAACACAGGAAACACAGGAAAAAACACAGAGGGGCTGTTTGTGCCCAGGATGGACACACTGCGCCACTCTCCCAGGCCCATACCATCATCCTCTCCTTCTTCTGTCTTTTTTTTTTAAAGATTTATTTATTTATTATGTATACAACATTCTGCCTCGATGTATGCCCGCACGCCAGAGGAGGGCGCCAGATCTCAGTACAGATGGTTGTGAGCCACCATGTGGTTGCTGGGAATTGAACTCAGGACCTCTGGAAGAGCAGCCAGTGCTCTTAACCTCTGAGCCATCTCTCCAGCCCCTCCTCTGTCTTTTTCTGTCCTCTTCTTCCTCCCCCTTCTTTGCTCTCCTTTCTATTCCTCTTTCTCTTCCACACCCCTTTCTGCCGTGCCTACTCCTCTCCTCTCTCTGTCTCTTTTGAAAATAAAATAAGCATGCCATTTTTCAAAAATAAAGGTGACAATTTTAGAAACTTGGCTTTGTGGAAAATAAGAATTCTGCCAATTTGTTTGCTCTGTAAAGGCAGATGGCCAAAGCCTTCAATTCCAGGGCTCTTTCACAGTGTAGGCTGTAGTGCCAAAGATGGCTGCACTCAGAAGGTTTGGAAGACGGGCATGACAGAGAAGAGACAAGATGAATTTGGTGTTGTCACCACCTGCACCGTGGGGGCACGCGGCACCTGCACCGTGGGGGCACTCGGCACCTGCACCGTGGGGGCACGCGGCACCTGCACCGTGGGGGCATGCGGCACCTGCACCGTGAGGACACTTGGAACCTGCACCACGGGGGCACGCGAGGCAAGCAGAGCAATGAGCCAGATATAAGGGCAGGTGTGGCACCTCAGGTTTTCGTCTTTTTCTCCTATTCCACATGGACCTACTGGCAAGTTTTTGCCCCATCATTATATATTCCGAATCTGACCCCTTTCGATCATGTCCCAACTAACAACTTGGCCCAGGGAACAAGTATTACGCCCTTGGATTAGTGCACTGGCTTCAGTGGGGTGCCAGAACCAGCGTGTGAAATCCTAAGACCTCAGTACTAAATTTCTGGAAAATCTGCAAATTAGCTGTTAAATAACCATTATTAAAAAATAAGGTGACTGGAGAGATGGCTAAGTTGTTAAACTGCTTGCCACGTAAGCATGAGGACCTGAATTCAGATTCCAAGTACCCACAGAATGCCAGTCAGAGTAGAAGGCTCCGGTTATCCTAGCACTGAGAAAATGGAGGTGGGAAGATCCCTGGTGCTCGCTGGCCATAAACTCTACCGAGTCTGGGAGCTCAGTGGGAGACCCAGAAACAAAAGCTGAAGTGAGGAGGCAATGAAGGAAGATGCCCAACACTGACTCCACCCATAGGCATGTATGTGCACACATGTAAGATTCAACAACACAGATTTGATTTGGGCTTGAAGCAACAACACAGAATATGTGTCAGAACCTCGCAGGGACCAGGAAGCAGAGAGACATAGTGAGACAGAAGGGATCTGGGATGAACTATGTCTTTTTAGGGTATGCCCTTTGTGGTCCATTTCCCACAACAAAGCTCTATCACTTTCTCATGCTATTATATTCCGAATTCATTGATTAGATCAGACCCCTCAAAACCTAATAGGGTTTCCAAAGTCCATCAGGTGGCAAGTCCCCTGTCCCCGAGCCTGTGGGAATATCTCACATAAAAACTGTAATACAGACAAATTATGATTTGTACCACTCCCAGCAAAACTTCAACAGGGGCTCTTGGGAACCTTGAAGGGACTATCTTACCTACTAAAATTTCAACTTTGGTGGGGGGTATTTCCGAGTTGGCTTTGGATTATACTGAGATAGCCAAGCTGGTCTTTAAGTCCTCAGCCATCTTATGCACCTGTGATCTTAAAAACTGTATTTCATCTGTTACATGTAGATCAGGTATCAGGGCAACATCAAAAAGGCATGAGACAATTAAGACAGGTGGGCCCTTAGCTCTTGCTGGTGAACGCCCCAGGCGGGTGGTTTGCCTCTTAGCCCCAATTCTCCACTAGTACAATGGGAATGGTTTTAGGATTAGAAGAGATAAACCATGTAAAGAGCCTCGCAGGCTCTGGCACACGATCAACATTGGTAAAGTCTAAGTTGCCTTCCAGAAACACAGGTCAGGGCCCCTCAGCAGGGACTTGGCTGGCCCTGCCTGATGTCATTCTTCCCTCCAGTTTCAAGCTGGGCTCCTTGCCTGTGGCCAGGGAGTGTATTCCAAAGCATTCCTGTTTGCCAGCTCAGGCCCCGGGCTGCTGGGAACTTGCAGTTGCTTTCATGGAGCTCATGTGTGTGTCAGGGTGTGCCCAGCTCTTAAAGTGCTTTGATGAAAATACCATTGTGCTAAAAAGCTCTATAAATATGAAGAGAAAACCAGGGCGTGGCGTTTCCAGTATACTCCTGGTGTCAGTTGTCATCAAAGGCTCAGGTCAGAGGGAAAATGGAAGTGGAGGTGATTCGCCAGGTCAGTGACTCCAAAGCGAAGCTGGCTTTTCCTTTTCAGCTCTCCTTTCTTGAATTCTCGACTGTATAAGGCCCCATCTCACCTCTCTTGTGTCCATAACCATGAAAATCTGATTTCAAGCATCCTTTCAAATAATTATTAATTATACACTCTACCCTTCATCCCACGTCACCCAGTAGCTCCCCCTGGTGGGTAGTGTGGAAAGTGATTCTTCTACCCCCATCACAACACTGTCTCTTTCCTTGCCCCTCAGTAGAAATGCCATCCACCCATCTATCCACCATCCACATTTTATCAGTTAATCACTATGAAGTGACTAATTAGTGATAAATGCACAAGAAATTCTGATGGATTCTGGCGTGCTGTGATTTGCACACCTCAGAGACTGACAGATACACACCGAGAAAAACTGGAATCAGCTGGGTTATGTGCTCTGGTAGAGATGCACTGCCAGCAGCCTGGGAACTCAGGAGGATTAGCTAATCTTGTTAGGCAGTCTCTGAAAGGGAGCAGCCTCAGGAGCAGTCATCCCAGAGGAGTAAGGTGTGGTTGATGGTTTCTGCACAGGCCGCCAGCATCTGGGAGGGAAGGTGGCTCTTGACCCTTCTGCATGTCCTGGTGTTAGCTTATCAACATTCAGCCTTAGCACTGGGACAGGGGGATGCCTGTGTCATTCTCATGGATCCGAGGCACTGGGGTCCCTGACATGGCCATAGTCAAGTCAATAACACACCTTCACTGAGGACTTCATCTGTTCCCCCTGGAGGAGCAAAGGAAGAAAAGTTGTGTCTCCTTTGAGAAACAGACTAAGTTATTTCAAACAGTGATTGTCCCATGACATAGCCGTGTTGCCAGGGGAACAACAGGCAGGGAGGGAAGCTAATAAATTCAAAGCTTCCTAACACGCTCATTTGCATGGGTGCATTCTAAGGCCCTAATCATCTCTACCTATGCTTTCTTAATAAAAGTTCACAAGTAAGGCATTTCAAAAGGAATCATCTAGGCTTCTCTTTCCTTCCATTGTATGTATCTGTCATTTTTCTCCTTTCTGAGGTGGCATGGATTCAGAGAAAGATATTTCCAATGCAAGCTCAGGGAAGCAGAGTTTGGTGTACTGGGTTGGGGTTTCATGAGGTGTTCTCGTGTGCTGCTGCACAGTGAAGTTCCTGTGGGACCTCTCTGTGTGGGAGTAGCTTCTGAACAGATCACAGCACGCTCACTCAAAAGCTTCAGGCAGGGCTCACCTCACAGCACGAGGCAGACACGACTTTAAGCTCCCAGCATCAGCAGTTTGTGAGGAAGGGAAGAGAGATATGGCAGAAACGAGTGCGGAATGCTCCTCAAGTGATAAGCATGGCATTTTATATGAAGAGGATTGTTTATGGGAAAACTAGGGAGAGCTTTCCTTAGATCTGACACTTCTCTCAAAACTGTGTTTTCTGTTACCCAGACTGCATTGTGAAGCTGAGAGAACTGTGACACCAAGACAGTCTAGACCCTATAGACAATCTCCCCAAATTGTACAGGAGAAAGAGTCTAGACCCTATAGACAATCGCCCCAAATTGTACAGGAGAAAGAGTCTAGACCCTATAGACAATCTCCCCAAATTATACAGGAGAAACAGTCTAGACCCTATAGACAATCTCCCCAAATTGTACAGGAGAAACAGTCTGGACCCTATAGAAAATCTCCCCAAACTGTACAGGAGAAACAGTCTGGACCCTATAGACAATCTCCCCCAAATTGTACAGGAGAAACAGTCTAAACCCTATAGACAATCTCCCCAAATTGTACAGGAGAAACAGTCTAGACCCTATAGACGATCTCCCCAAATTGTACAGGAGAAACAGTCTAGACCCTATAGAAAATATCTCCAAATTATACAGGAGAAAAGAGAATGGACCTTTCCCTTCTTTCTATAGAAAAACAAAAGATTCAGAATTGTCATATGAAACACGATCAAAGATATTCAGCTAAAGAGTAGAGGGAGAACAAATACAAGAGGCAACGCAGGTTGGGGATGTCCTAACCTTGCCTCTCCTTTGTCCTTTGAAGTTTTCAATAATTCATTGTTCCTTTCATCTTCTGTCTACTGTGGTGAGCTCAGAACATGCTCCCCTTATCTGTCCCTCTGCCTACCATGTCCACAACAAAGAAATGTCCAGGGGCCAGGTGTGGTGGCACACATCTTTCTTCAGTCCCAGCATGCAGGAAACAGAGACAGGTGAACCTCTGAATTCAAGGCCAACCTCATATACTACATAGTGAGTTCAGACCAACCAGAACTATGTAGTGAGACCATATACGGAAGAGAGAGGTGCAGGAAGAATATACGTGTTTATTATCTCCCGTGACTCATGAAACAAGAATAACTATAAGAATCAATGAGAGCAAGCATCCATGGTGGGGCAGGTGCCAAACACTATCCTAGCGGCTGTAATGGTCAGTGTTGACCACCAGCTTGGCAGTGTCCGGAACCCGCTAGGAGAAAACCCTCCAGGCACACCAGTGAGGGCTCTTTACATTAGCTTGGTGATGCGGAATGGCCCACTGAGTGGAACCATTCCCAGAGATGGACTATTGGACTGCATAAAGGGGAGGAATCACCATACACAATTTCCTGACTCCAGACTCAAAGAGATGTCACCACGAAGGACTGCACCCTCAAACTGTAATTCAGGATGACTTCCCACAATAGAGTGTGAGCCAAAATAAATCTTTCTCCCTTAAGTTACGTTTACAAGATGTTTTTAGTATAACAACAGGAAAAGTAACTAAAACACTAATTTATTTTCTTGATTAATTTTTAATATATAAAAAATTAGTAATATCATACTTTCATACAATGGGCAATGATAACATTTTTTAGGGACAGGATTCTCTTTGTCTGGCCTCAAATTGGCTGGGTAGTTAAAAATGACTTTGAACTTCTTGTTCTCCTGCTTCCACCCCTCAAGTGCTGGGATTCCTAAAATAATAATTTGGTTGTTTTTTTTTAAGTGTGTGTGTGTCTGTGTGTGTGCATGTGTGTGCGTACATGTGTCTGTGTCTGTTTTCTGGGTATATGCAAGTGAGTACAGGAACTATCATAGGTCTAAAGAGTGTATTGGAGAGTTATGGGCATTTGTGAGCCACCCGGTCTGGGTGCTGGAACTTGAGCCTGGACCTCTGCAAGGGCACCACAGGTTCTTAACTGCTTAGACGTCTTTCCAGCCCCGCAAGACAATCATTTAAATAGGAAGATGATGGTGAGAGTTGAAAGGGCATGCAGATCAACAGAAAGAAAGGCAGCAGTGAGTGGCACAGTAGCTTACGACACCATTTGCTTGCCCATTCGCCAGTTGGTGGGCATTGCTGTGAATGGTCACTCGTGGGCATCTGGTTGAGCTTCAGTCTTTATTTCTGAGGACCCCCCTTTGCTGAGGTATCATTGCCACCTGTGATCTGACACTCTGATGTTCTCTCTGTTACATCTTCTGGGATATTCATTACCAATAGCTCCCATCTTTTCTCCAATATTTCCATTGATGTCACCTTCTCCTTGTGTTCAAGGTACTGAAAAATCTAATCTCAAATAAATTCAAAGAAAGTGCCTAAGAATTTGGAGTACAGAGAACCTTCATTGTCAAGATACTGTGGAAAAACATCTACAAAGTATAATGTGAAGGTTAGGAGCATTCCCAACAGCAGAGCTCAGATTTAACACACACATATACACACATGCGTGTGTGCGTACATGCACACACACACACACGCGCACACACACACAAATGAGTATCTTGGAAACCAAAGGAAAAAAATATCAAATACTGTAACATGAGGGGGCCGGCTTGTTGGGGTTTCTGTCCTGCTCAGTTCCCCACAGCCGTCAAGCCCCAAAGAAAATCACGCATAGTTCTACATAGGTTATAAAATGATTGGCCCATTAGCTCAGGCTACTTATTAGCTCTTGTAGCTTAAATTAACCCATTATTCTGATCTATGTTAGCCACATGGCTCAGTACCTTTTTCAGTGGCACAGATTACTTCCTGCTTCTTTGGTCATCTGGGCAAGAGTGGCAGAGGGAGCTTCCTGCTTCCCAGAATTCTCCTGTTCTCTTTGCTCCACCTTTACTTCCTGTCTGGTTTTCCCACCTATACTTCCTGCCTGGCCAATCAGCATTTATTTAAAACATGATTGACAGAATACTGACAATTCTCTCACACCAAAATACAATCCTCAGAAAAGATCCCTCTATCTTAATTTTTTTGAGATTGACTCCCATTATCTATATCCCAGGCTTGTTAAGAACTCTCTTTTGTTTTAACTTAGGCTGACCTCAAGCACAGGGTCATCCTTCCTCGCCTCTGAAGTGGTAGAGTTCCAGGTAACCACCATGGTGCCAGGCCCTTAGGGAAGCGTTGTCCAACTGCTTCACTCTGCTTCAGTGATGTGTGGTCACTACCTGGGCAGCCATTTTAACTGCATGCTGCTCAGTTTGTCTCTTACAGGTTTGTAAGGGTAAAAGCTTCATATGGATCGAGCCCAGAATCTGTACCCTTCTATGGGTTGATTTAGTTCTTGATCCAATGGCCCTGGGAGGAGAGATTCATCGCCTGTACATGCTGCTTTGTAGATGGACAAATCCAAAGCCGGGGTGCAACAAGAGGACGTCAAATCATAAGCTGGGCAGGGGAGTCACAGGCTTCTTGAGTAGGCAAGCAAAGGCATTCTGTGCACTGCAGGATTTGAAAATCTGATTCGGAACATTTACATAATTTTCCAAGGCTGCCCTTACCTCGAAAATCAAAGGCTCTAAATGCATTGTTGACTTCAGCCTACAACCACACTCCTCTCCTGACGACATCTGTGGATTTGTTGAAACACAGATTGATTGCTTCTTAGTTAGAATTCTACTTCTCTGATGGAAGACTATGGCCATACACAGCTTCCAGAAGAAAGGCTTCGTCTCATCTTAAACTTCACGTTACAGGCCATCAGTGAAGGAAGTTGGGACAGGAACTCAAACAAGGCAGAAACCTAGAGGTAGGAGCTGATTCAGAGACCATGGAATGGTGCTGCTTACTGGCTTGCTCTCCATGGCTTGCTCGGTTTGCTTTCCTTGTAGCACCCAGGACCAGCAGCCCAGGGACAACACTGCCCACAGTGAGCTGGGCCCTCCCACATCAATCATCAATTAAGAAAATGTCCCACAGGCTCATCTGGTGGGACCGTCTTTCTCAGCTGAGGTTCCCTCTTCTAATGTGACTTTAGCATGTGTAAGTTGATGTAAACTGAGAAGCACAGTTGGTGAGCACATTTCGGTTGCCATGAAGCAGGTTTACTTCCTATTTTACATGCAGTACCTGGTAAGCATGTCCCACAAGAGGGACGTTAGCAGTTACTAGTTGACTCAGCTCAGCATCCATGTGATTCTCACCAGATACCAGATACCTTTCAAGTCCTCCAAAGGTTTTCATACAGCCATTAAAAGGTATTATCTGTTTGGTAAGAGTCACACTGCACATAAGGATGACATTGTCCTTGTGCGTTGTCCAGGGTGGTAGAACTTCCTTGCTGCTTGGTTGAAGCAGGGGTGTCCATCGTCCATCGCACTCACGAGATTCTTACAAAGTATGATTGAGGCCAAAGGTGCTCATTTCACTTGTGTCTGATTTATATGCTACTATTGCTTTTTCTTTATGATGATCTTGAGAGGCCCGTGGCCTGAGCTGTTATCTTTCAATAATAGAAGATGATGCTAGGCTACCTTCATGCTGTAGTCTTTGCAAGAGTGCCTGCAGGAGGTCACTTACCTTCCCACTGTAGGATTTTTGTACCTCATTTTAGACACCATAGTGCAATCTGGTTGTTCTTTCTGGCAGACTGATTCTTTCTTTCCAAGTGTGTCCTCTGCTGTGTCGACTCTGAGACCCTTTCCTCATCGATCCCTTCTTGCAATGTTTCCATTACCTCTTTGCATTCACTCTAAAAAGGACTTGCTCAAATAATGTCTCCAGGATAAATGGCATGAAAGTCTCAGTCACTTACGCATTTCCTGCCTTTGTGCATTTTCAGGTATCGATGGTGACTGCGTAATGAATAGATTGCTCTCCCAGGATCAATAGTGTTTGGATCTTCAAGGGCCATCTGGTCTACTATTGAGCCATGGAGTGTCTTAAAACATAAATTCACTTTGGTATTTAATTTTGTGGGGACATGGATCAAGCAGCTTGAGCAAGCTGAAGTCAGAGATGCCGTGGCTGAAGGACTCCCTGTAGCAGAAGGAGGGAAAAGAAAAACCACTTGTGTTTTCTTTTTTTGCTACTGATTTTGCTTGAATAAAACAATATTTTTTCCTCAATAAGAAAGGACTGCTTCCCAGTTTTTAAGACAAGGAAGACCAACAAATGTGAAATGTGTGAGAATGTACAAACTTTGGAGCTGTCTGACTTCAACACTGAGCCTCCTTGTGTTTGCTCACCCCGCAAGAATTGCAAGTCCATATTTCATTTGGAATTATTTGTGTCCCCTCAACATGCATTGTGTAAATGTGCTTTACTCAAGAATTTGTTCACTTAACAAATATTTATGGACTGTCCACTCAGTGGGGTATTTTGTGTGTACCCTGGGCACACAGACAATCTGCCTAGGCTCTTGTCCTTAAAGAACTTGCAAAGTTGCTAATAGGGCAAAAGAAGGGAAATGCCGAGGAGGGCCGTTTACACACGCACACTAAGTGCCAGCATTTGCGAATTTAATAAGGATGCCCCAGTGTTAATAGCAAACAACTTTCCAGCCCTGGAGGCTCTGGGCCCCTGCTGAGGCTGGGTAAATGATTTTACCACAAAATATTGGATTAGAAGAAATTTATTTCTGGGTTACATGGGTTATAGGAAAAATGTAAGTGCCTCTAGAACTTATTCTCTAGTATAATCTCAGAGGTGCTCTGGCATTTTCTTTTTTTTTTTTAATATTTATTTTTTTATTTATTATGTATCCAATATTCTGTCTGTGTCTATGTCTGCAGGCCAGAAGAGGGCACCAGACCCCATTACGGATGGTTGTGAGCCACCATGTGGTTGCTGGGAATTGAACTCAGGACCTTTGGAAGAGCAGGCAATGCTCTTAACCTCTGAGCCATCTCTCCAGCCCCTGGCATTTTCTTTTTAAAAAGCAGTGAAGTTTCCTTTAGCTGCTTATTAGATCTGAAAATAAGCCATAATCTACTGTTGTTTGTCTGTAGTTCTGTCCTGAGCCACCACTACCAACCACCAGCTCCTTCCTCTTCTTGCTCCTCCTTTTTACCCTCCCTTTTTCCTTACCCTTTGCTTCTTCCTCTTTCTCTTCTTTCTGCTCTCCCCCTCTCCCATCTTTTCACTGCACCTGTGGTACTATACATGAACCCAGGGGTTCATGCATGCTAAGCTAATATTCTACTAGTGAGCCACATACATTGAAACTTTTAAGGGGGTGAAGCAATAAACCCTGGTAATCAAGAGGTGTGTTTGTTTCATTGGTTGGAGTTTCTTTCCTCTTCTGTGGTTTTGTTTGGGTAAGTAGTTAAATATGGAAGGAATCACCTTGACATATATACCAAACAGTCTCAAGAGCAAGCTCACAAAGGAGGAACCAGGCTGGAGTGTTGCTCAGTGGTGGAGTGCTTGCCTAGCCTGAGGAAGGTTTGAACTCCAGAGTGCATACAGACTAAGAGATTCAAGTTGAAACCTGATGAGTGGATGGACACTTCCTCTGGGCTGCAGCACCACCATCGCCAGCATCTGTGAGGGTTCTCTGCTGTTTGCCCTCTGTGCCCATAAAGAATTGTAGAGTAACCAGTCTGACCCTACTTCTTTAAGCAGTGACATGCAAACCATTCTTTAATAGCTCATTAATTATACTAATATTTCAACTCTACAGTCTGAGAGGGGAAAATATCTGAAAATGATACTTTTAGAAAATTAAGTTTTTCTGGCCCTTCCCCTCTTGAGTAGCTGTCAAGGCCAGTTGGGCTTTCAGTGCTGGGAGATTTCTATCTGTGCAGTCACAGCCTGGCTCGGGTGGCCTCCTCCTGGCTGGACTCATGTCAGGTGTGAGTGTTTGTCCCCGCAGCCAACAGCGCAGTGAAGTCTTTCAGTGAGTCCTTCTATAATTGCATTGCTGCCCTTCTTTATTTTCCTCCTCAAACCACATCAGCACTAGAATGAACAGCAAGAGTGGAAATCAGGTTTGCTGCTTTTGGGAGTTCTGTGAGGGCAGAATAACAAGTGAGGGCGAGACTTAGAAAGGTAGAGTTTCTGTTTGTCTGTCTGTTTGTGTTTGTTAAGACAGGGCCTGGCTATGCAGCTCAGGCTGGTCTCCAGCTCATGAACCTCCTGCCTCAGCATCCTTTGTTTTGTGATAAACCATGCCTGGCTAGAAAGGTGCACTTGTAAGTTAACAAAGAGGTGGCCTCCATCAGAACTGTCCATGAGCTAGACCCTGTGAGGTGTGGTAAGCACTGTCTGTGGAACTGGGCAGGTGAGAGACTGCATCGTGCTACATGCCCTGAGAGATGCAAAAAAGTCTGTGCCAGTTCTGGTGTAGCCAGAGGCTGACTTAGAAAGCATGAAGATCTGGGTTTAACCCAGTCACTTCCAGAAGAGAAGGAGAAGGAAGAGGAGCAGATGGGGATGAAGAGGAGGGAGAGGAGCAGCTAGGGAAGCAAGGAGAGGTATTGAGGAGGAGGGAGAGAAGAGGGAAGGAGAAGGGAAGGGACAGGATGTCCACCCTGGGAAGAGGAGGTGAAGAGGTGCCTAAACTAGGAGGAGGGAGGAGAGAAGAGAGGGGAGGGAAAAGGAAAGACAAGATGGGGAGGAGGGAACGGGAGAAAGAGGAGGAGCAGGAGGATGATATGCCAGCATTGGGAGGAGAGTGATCAGAACACACCCCCGCAGGCCTCTCTGGATCCAGTCTTTTACAGAGTCACACACCTTGGCAGCAGTTTTCCCTGAAGATTATCCCTCTGTTCTTTCTTTACCCAAGGCCCAGGGCACCCTTAGAGTGAATGGAGCTTACCAAGGTATTAGCTGTTTACCCATAATGACTTCTCAGCATAGGCCTAGCTCCTGGCTGTCACAAGAGGAGGTCTTACTGCTGTGTTTGTTAGCTTTCTTTATATATATATATATATATATATATATATATATATATATATATTTCAAGCAGTAGTATATTGAAGGTGACAATCATATAAAATTGCTTTAACATGGAAATGTTGTCTCATCAATTCTTTTTTTTTTAAATCGCAATATGTCATGTTTATTTGATTATTTGGTTTCTTTTTTTTGTTTTCTTTTTATTTATTTATTTATTAAAGATTTCTGCTTCTTCCCCGCCACCGCCTCCCATTTCCCTCCCCCTCCCTCGTCAGCCCAAAGATCAATCACAGTTCCTTGCCCTGTGCGAAGACCAAGGACCACCCACCTCCATCCAGGTCTAGTAAGGTGAGCATCCAAACTGCCTAGGCTCCCACAAAGCCAGTACGTGCAGTAGGATCAAAACCCAGTGCCATTGTTCTTGACTTCTCGGTAGTCCTCATTGTCCGCTATGTTCTTGCTAGTCCGGTTTTATCCCATGCTTTTTCAGACCCAGGCCAGCTGGCCTTGGTTAGTTCATGATAGAACATCCCCATTGTCTCAGTGTGTGGGTGCACCCCTCGCGGTCCTGAGTTCCTTGCTTGTGTTCTCTCTCCTTTTGTTCCTCATTTGGACCTTGAGATTTCAGTCCGGTGTTCCAATGTGGGTCTCTGTCTCTGTCTCTGTCTCCTTTCATTGCCTGTTGAAGGTTAATATTCAGGAGGATGCTTATATGTTTTTCTTTGGGTTCACCTTCTTATTTAGCTTCTCTAGGATCACGAATTAAAGGCTCAATGTCCTTTATTTATGGCTAGAAACCCATTATGAGTGAGTACATCCCATGTTCCTCTTTTTGGGTCTGGCTTACCTCACTCAGGATAGTGTTTTCTATTTCCGTCCATTTGTATGCAAAATTCAAGAAGTCATTGTTTTTTACTGCTGAGTAGTACTCTAATATGTATATACTCCATACTTTCTTCATCCATTCTTCCATTGAAGGGCATCTAGGTTGTTTCCAGGTTCTGGCTATTACAAACAATGCTGCTATGAACATAGTTGAGCATATACTTTTGTTGTATGATAGGGCATCTCTTGGGTATATTCCCAAGAATGGTATTGCTGGGTCCAGGGGTAGGTTGATCCCGAATTTCCTGAGAAACCGCCATATTGCTTTCCAAAGTGGTTGCACAAGTTTGCATTCCCACCAGCAATGGTTGAGTGTACCCCTTACTCCACAACCTCTCCAGCAAAGGCTATCATTGGTGTTTTTGATTTTAGCCATTCTGACAGGTGTAAGATGGTATCTTAAAGTTGTCTTGATTTGCATTTCCCTGATTGCTAAGGAAGTTGAGCATGATCTTAAGTGTCTTTTGGCCATTTGAACTTCTTCTTTTGAGAATTTTCTGTCCAGCTCAGTGCCCCATTTTATAATTGGGTTGATTAGCCTTTTATGGTCTAGTTTCTTGAATTCTTTATATATTTTGGAGATCAGACCTTTGTCAGTTCCGGGGTTGGTGAAGATCTTCTCCCTGTCAGTGGGTTGCCTTTTTGTCTTGGTGACAGTGTCCTTTGCTTTACAAAAGCTTCTCAGTCTCAGGAGGTCCCATTTATTCAATGATGCCCTTAGTGCTGCTGGGGTTATACGTAGGAAGTGGTCTCCTGTGCTCATGTGTTGTAGAGTACTTCCCACTTTCTCTTTGATCAGGTTCAGTGTGTTCAGACTAATATTGAGGGCTTTAATCCATTTGGACTTGATTTTTGTGCATGGTGATAGATATGGATCTATTTTCATTCTTCTACAGATTGACATCCAGTTTTGCCAGCACAATTTGTTGAAAATGCTCTCTTTTTTTCCATTGTATACTTTTAGCTCCTTTATCGAAAATCAGGTATTCATAGGTTTGTGGGGTAAAGTCAGGGTCTTCTATTCGATTCCATTGGTTGACTTCTCTGTTTTTATGCCAGTACCAAGCAGTTTTCAATACTGTAGCTCTGTAATAGAGTTTGAAGTCAGGGATGGTAATGCCTCCAGACAGTCCTTTATTGTGTAAGATTGTTTTGGCTATCCTTGGTTTTTTGTTTTTCCATATAAAGTTGATTATTGTCTTCTCCAGATCTGTGAAGAATTTTGATGGGATATTGATGGGGATTGCACTGAATCTATAGATTGCTTTTGGTAGAATTGCCATTTTTACTATGTTGATCCTCCCAATCCAAGAGCAAGGGAGATCCTTCCATTTTCTGGTGTCCTCTTCAATTTCTTTCTTCAAAGACTTAAAGTTCTTGTCAAATAGATCTTTCACTTCCTTGGTTAGAGTTACCCCAAGATATTTTATGCTATTTGTGGCTATCGTGAAAGGTGATGATTCTCTGATTTCCCTCTCTGCTTCCTTATCCTTTGTGTATAGGAAGGCAACTGATTTTTTTGAGTTGATCTTGTATCCTGCCACATTACTAAAGGTATTTATCAGCTGTGGGAGTTCTTTTGTAGAATTTTTGGGGTTGCTTATGTATACTATCATATCATCAGCAAATAACGAAAGCTTAACTTCTTCCTTTCCAATACGAATCCCCTTGATCCCCTTATGTTGTCTTATTGCTATTGCTAGAACTTCAAGCACAATATTGAAGAGGTATGAAGAAAGTGGACATCCTTGTCATGTTCCTGATTTTAGTGGCATGGCTTTGAGTTTTTCTCCGTTTAATTTAATGTTAGCTGTCGGCTTGCTGTAAATAGCTTTTATTATATTTAGGTATGACTCTTGTATCCCTGATCTCTCCAAGACCTTTATCATAAAGGGGTGTTGAATTTTGTCGAATGCTTTTTCAGCATCTAATGAAATGATCATATGTTTTTTTTTCTTTCAGTTTATTTATATGGTTGATTACATTGATAGATTTGCGTATGTTGAACCAGCCCTGCATCTCTGGGATGAAGCCTACTTGATCACAATGGATAATTTTTCTAATGTGTTCTTGGATTCGGTTTGCCAGTATTTTATTGAGAATTTTTGCGTCGATGTTCATGAGTGAAATAGGCCTGTAATTCTCTTTCTTGGTTGGGTCTTTGTGTGGTTTTGGTATCAGGGTCACTGTAGCTTCATAAAAGGAATTTGGCAATGACTCTTCTGTTTCCATATTGTGAAATACATTAAAGAATATAGGTATTATCTCTTCTTGGAAGTTCTGGTAGAATTCTGTATTGAAACCGTCTGGTCCTGGGCTTTTTTTGGAAGGGAGATTTTTGATAACAGTTTCTAATTCTTCGTGACTAACAGGTCTATTTAGATCATTCACCTGGTCTTCGTTTAGCTTTTGTATATGGTACTTATCTAAAAAAAATGTCCATTTCTTTTGCATTTTCCAGTTTTGTGGCATACAGGCTTTTGTAGTAAGATCTAATGATTCTCTGAATTTCCTCTGTGTCTGTGGTTATGTCCCCCTTTTCATTTCTGATCTTATTTATTTGTGTGTTCTCTCTTTGTCGTTTAATTAGTTTGGATAGGGGTTTGTCGATCTTGTTGATTTTCTCCAAGAACCAACTTTTTGTTTCATTGATTCTTTGGACTGTTTCTGTGTTTCTATTTTGTTGATTTCAGCCCTCAGTTTGATTATTTCCACTCTTCTACTCCTCCTGGGTGCGTCTGCTTCTTTTTTTTTAGAGCTCTCAGGTGTGCTGTTAAGTCCCCAATGTATGCTTTCTCCATTTTCTTTAAGTGGGCACTTAGTGCTATGAACTTTCCTCTTAGCACTGCTTTCATCGTGTCCCATTGGTTTGAGTATGTTGTCTCTTTATTTTCATTAAATTCAAGGAAGACTTTAATTTCTTTCTTAATTTCTTCCTTGACCCAGGTGTGGTTCAGTAGTTGACTGTTCAGTTTCCATGAGTTTGTCAGCTTTCTGGGGGTAGCATTGATGTTGCCTTCTAACTTTAATCCGTGGCGATCTGATAAGACACAAGTGGACACTGATTTTTTTTGTATCTGTGGAGGTTTCCTTTGTTTCCGAGTATGTGGTCAATTTTTGAGAAGGTTCCATGAGCTGCAGAGAAGAAGGTGTATTCTTTTTGGGGGGGGGGTGGAGTGTTCTATAGATGTCTGTTAAGTCCATTTGCTTCATTACCTCCAACAATTCTGTTAATTCTCTACTAGATTTCTGTCTGATTGACCTGTCCATTGGTGAGAGAGGTGTGTTGAAGTCTCCTACTACTAGTGTGTGTGGTTTGATGTCTGCCTTGAGTTTTAGTAATATTTCTTTTACATAAGTGGGTGTTTTTATATTAGGGGCATAAATATTCAGGATTGAGACTTCATCCTGATGAATTGTTCCTGTTATGAGTATAAAGTGTCCATCTCAATCTCTTCTGAGTGATTTTAGTTTGAAGTCAGTTTTGTTAGAAATTAGTATGGCCACACCTGCTTTTTTCTTAGGACCATTCGCTTGAAAACCTTTTCCCAACCCTTTACTCTGAGTAGATGCCTGTCTTTGTGGTTGAGAGGAGTTTCTTGCAAACAGCAGAATGTTGGATCCTGTTTTCATATCCAATCTCTTAGCCTGTGCCTTTTTATAGGTGAATTGAGACCATTAATATTAAGTGATATTAATGACCAGTGGTTGTTTACTCTGGTTATTCTTGTTGTTTTTGGTAGTAGAGTTTGTGTGTCTCCCTTCTTTGAGTTGTGCTGTTGAAGGGTCGCTAGATGCCTGAGTTATTGTAGGCAGTGTTGGCAATGTTGGATTCCTTGGGCTGTGATTTTCCTTCTATTACTTTCTGTAAGGCTGGATTTGTGGCTACGTATTGTTTAAATTTGTTCTTATCCTGGAATGTCTTGTTTTCTCCATTGATAGTGAACGATTGCTTGGTTGGGTATAGTACTTTGGGTTTGCATCCATGGTCTCTTAGTTTCCGCAGTACCTCTATCCAGGACCTTCTGGCTTTCATGGTTTCCATAGAGAAGTCAGGTGTAAGTCTGATCGGTTTACCTTTATAAGTTACTTGGCCTTTTTCCTTTGCAGCTCTTAATATTCTTTCTTTAATCTGTATATTTTGTGTTTTGATTATTATATGGCGAGGGGATTTTTTTTTTTTTTTGATCCAGTCTGTTTGGTGTTCTGTATGCTTCTTGAATACTCAAAGGAATATCCTTCTTTATGTTGGGAAAGTTTTCTTCCATAATTTTGTTAAAAATATTTTCTGGGCCTTTGAGCTGTGACTCTTCTCCTTCTACCCCTATTATTCTTAGGTTTGGTCTTTTTATTGTGTCCCGTATTTCCTGAATGTTTTGTGATGAGAATTTGTTGGTTTTGCTGTTTTCTTTGATCAGTGTGTTTGTTTTCTCTATGGTGTCCTCAGAATCTGAGATTCTTTCTTATATCTCTTGTATTCTATTGATTATGCTTGTTTCTGTAGTCTCTGCTCATTGACCTAGATTTTCCATATCCAGCTGGTCCTCAGTTTGTGTTTTCTTCCTTGCTTCGATTTTAGTTTTCAATTCTTGGACTGTTTCCATTACCTGTTTGATCGTTTTTTCTTGGTTTCCCAGGGTATCATTTACGTATTTACTCATTTCTTCAAACTTTTTGTTATACTTCTCATCCATTTCTATTAGGGCGTTTTTTACATGTTGTTTAAGGGAGTCTATTGCTTTCATAAAGTCAATTTTTTCCTCTTCTTCTGTGTTAGGGTGTTCAAGTCCTTGTGTTGTAAGATCATTGGGTTCTGGTGTTTTCATGCCGTTTTTCAGATTGTTGGGTGAATTCTTTCCTTGGCATCTGCCCATCTCCTCCTATTGATGCTATCTAATGGGCCTTTTAAACAGGATCAGGTTTCCTTGCTGGCCAGGGACCCCGCTTACAAAATGCACTCGATCCGTTTCCTGGCTCCCACCGTGGGCCAATATCCCTCTCACCACTCAGAAGGGTCTTCAGGACCAGGACCAGGCTCCCCGTTTGCCAGGGACCTCGCCTACCACTCCGCAGGCCAGTCTCCAAAACAGAGAAATTCCTGCTGCCCTCTGTCCCGAGCTCCCGACCCAGCGCCCAAACAGGCTAAACTGGGTGATCCTGTGGCCCCGCGGAAGGGAGGGGGAATGAAGGAGGCCCATGGGCGCAAGCTGGGATGGGCCAGGGAGAGAGGTCGCAGCAGAGGAGGAGCAGCCCCAGGAGAGGGGACCAGCCCTCACAGACTAACCTGGGGGTCAAAGGGGTCGGGGAATGCCCCCGCTCCATTTCCTGTGTCCCGCTGCGGGCCAAGAACACTCTCCCCACTCAGGGTGGTCTTCAGGGACAGGACCAGGCTCCCCGTTTGCCCATGGACCTCGCCACTAAAAGGCCTACCACTGTGCAGGCCGGGCCCCAATAAACCTACTTGATTTAATTGTAGTGGGGCGATCTGCTCTCCGTGTGGGCTTCAGTGTTTCATGGCTGGAGTTTCCCGCATCTGCCGCATCTGTGCGCTGGTGTCTCCGCTGCGTCTGTGCACCGGTGTCTCCGCCCGCCGCTTGAGCCTGCGTGCTGGTGTCTCTGCCCGCCATTTGGGCCTGTGCGCTGATGTCTCCGACCCTGTTAGCTTTCTTGTACCTGAGTGAATACTGGAGATAGTGAACTTTCAGAGAGAGGAGGTTCACTTGCTCATGGCTTTGGAGGTTTTAGGTCATCTTGGTGACAGGGTGGGGGAGGGGGTGGGTGTCTCATTGCATTGTTGGAACACTTGCTTGAACAAAGCCATCCATATCATGGCCAGGAAAAGAAAGAGTACAGGCTCTCCCAGTCTATGAACTAAAACCTCCTCTGGGATTGCAGCCTCTAGTAGTGCTGAGCTGGAGACCAGGCTTGAACATGTGGCCCTGCGGGGTCATTTCTGAGCCACACACTATCTCTCGGTTCTGAGTACTGTGAGCCCTTCCCACTCTCACTCAGGTTCCCTGGCCATCAAGTGGTTAAGTAGGTAAAATGTTAGAAAAGGTTTGCACGAAGATCCTGGGGATCTCTAGAGCAATGTTGTAAGTGCTAGTTAAGATGGAGCTCATGGTTGGGGAGGGAGTTGGATCTGGTAGGGGTTTGTGGGGCAGGATAGAGGATTCTTACGAGCTCCAGTTGGAAAAACAGTTGAAGCGTCCAGGCTCTGTGCATGTGGACTCTACGAAATCATTCTCAGCCTCTCCAGCTGTGCTGCAGATTCACTGAGAAAGCCAAGGTCAGGTGAACCCCACATGTTCTGTACTCTCACCAAAATGCTAGCATAGAGCTCTGAACTTGACACCATTACCATCTATTATCTGAGCTAAGTTCTGGCTGCCTGAGAAAACATTTTTCTGACTAATCTTAGGTCAATGAATGCTGAGAGCTTTCTTGAAGGCTTGGGGTCAGAGATCACTGCTGTGCTTTCCTTTCTCTATTAAGAACTAGGAGGCAGAGACCCCACTCCCCTGCAGGCCATCCTAGCTCCATTTGACATGGGCAGCCCCACTGCTTCCCCATGGACACCTTCCCCTCCTTGGCCTGGGATGCTCACTCTTCCTACACAGTCTCCTGTACACATCTCATAACTGCCCTGTTCCCTTGGAAAAGAACTTCCCTCACTGGTCAAAGGCATGTTTTCTTCTGGTGGGTAATGTCTTATCCTGTTGTTGATACAAACAGGTAAGGAAGTCTTTTGTCATGATTGCTGCTAGTTAATTTGCAAACACAGAAAGAGGACGAGTCGATGTGTTATCTACAAACACAGTAAGTTATTTATTTTAAACAGGAAAGCATTTAACACTGGCCTTTTTTTTGTTGTAAAAGCAGGATGCTAATAATATTTCTATATATTTTCTGTAATGAAGTTGCTTATTAACACATCTTATTTCATGTCAATAAGTACTGTCATAGTATTTTGAGTGCATTTATAGCTCGGTCGGCATATGTGTCAAAGCCCCATAATGAATTCCTTCCTCTGGCTGCACATTCCTGTGCTTCCTAATGCCTAATGCTGAGCACGTTTTCTAGCAATACCATAGGGATGCGGACCTCCCGAAACAGGACAGCACCCAGTCCCCTAAAAAGGGACCCTCAAGCCTAGCATTCTTTATTCTTTAAAATTGGACTTTTTAAATTACTTGCATGGTTGGTCAAATTTTCAAATGCTTTTAGCCATTTGTGGTCTAAAAAAAAAAATTTCCTGCTATGTGTTGTCTTTGTGGGAGGGGAGTACCTTTCTCCCAGTTACTTACAAGGGTAGTTTTAAGACTGTGTTATGAATGTTCTCTGTTGCAAGGAAATCTAGCATCTTAGTCATTTGCTTTAAAATTGTCTTTTTCTTATATTGCACATAGAGATTTTTGTGCATGTGTTATAGGCGTGTGCATGCGTGTGTGTGTGTGTGCATGTGTGGAATCCAGAGGCTAGCTTAGGATAATTTCCTCTATGCCTCTCAACCTTAATATTTTGAGAAAGAATTTCTCAGAGAACCCAGAGGTTTCTAACAAGCCCTACCCTTCATTTCCCTGTCTCCACCCCTTCGAATGCTGGGGTTGCAGGTATGTGCCACTGTGCATGGCCAGCTTTTCACATGGGTACCGCTGGTCCTATCTCAGGTTTTTGTGTTTGCACAGCAAGCACATTATCTACTTGAGCCATCTCCCCAGATCCTCATATTTTAATTTCAAAGTTATTTATGCATCCTAAAAGAAAAAATTTAATGTATAGGCTATGCTCTTCCTCTTTAAGGTGCCATCATTTCATTGTGAGGATGAGACAATGTGGTGCCAGAAGGTGCAGCCTTTCACAAAGAAATGAAGAGGCCAGAGCAGCAGTGCCCCTCTTTGAGTGATGGCTGTGAATCTGGATAGCAGGCTAGGTAGAATGAAGCGTGTCCCAGCGGCCTGTAAAGGATTATGCCTGGTGGTGCTGTGCTTGTTCTTTCTCCTCTTCTGGACAACCAACTGCATTGTGCCAGCACCTCAGACACCATTGGTGATAGAAATTGTATTTTCTTTGCTTTATGAAAACCTGGCAAAGAATCAAGGAGAATGAGCATCTTCATTGGTCTTCTGACTCTGAGGTCATGTTGTGCTGTGCTTAGGAGTGCCAACTTTATTGTCTGTGTTCTCCCTCCCTCAGCATCTGTCCAAGTGACCCATGTGTTTCTCAGACTCAAGGTGGTGGAGACCTTGCTATGTGGGAGAATTGCTGTCATTTCAATGTTTGTGTTCTTCCAAGACCCACATTACCCTCTAAGGGTGAGTGGTGAGTCCGTTAGGAGGACTCATTTCTCAGGACTGCAAACAGGGTCTTGATAAAAGGGCTCACGGATTCTCTGGGTAGCCTGGGCAGGTTTGAAACTCCCCGTCTTCTCCAGTGTTAGCATTACAGGTGTGTGCTACAATGCCTGGAACCAGCATCGTAAATAACCACACTCGCAGCCCCAAACCCAAGTTGCTTCTTAACATTACATGCTATATGCCAAAGAGTTCAATGATGTTAAAAGAAAATTTGCTGAAAATCTCCAAGACGTGGTAGAAAGGGACTTACTAGAGCAGGTCTGACCTCCTTACACTTCTAGTCACACAAGGAAACACGAAGGAACAGTAAACTGGGAACAGAAAGCAAACTGACCCAACCTTCAGGTTACTGGTGTCTCGATGGAGGATTTCTGAGCCTACAGAACTGGGAGAAATTATTCTTATTACTTATAAACTCCTCCGTCTAAGAGATTTTGTTAAAGCATTGAGAACAGAGATAGAAGTGTGTGGAGAAAGGTGCCACCTATGGGAACCCAGGTGCCTGAGGTGGTGAGGGCCTCGTCTCCCCTGTGGGATCTTCACACTGGCAGATGTCCAGAGAGCTGACTTTCCGTTTTGTTGGACTTCATCCCTCTCAGGTGCCAGTGGACATTACAACACGTGGAGAGGCCACAGGGTCCAAATTTGAGGGCTTTTGTGATTCCTGTGTTGATGGCTGCTGTGGGGATTGGAAGAGACCATGCTGGGCCTTGCCCTGAGTGGGAATGGAGAGATGACTTCTGTTTCTATGCAGCTTCTTCCTTCCTTTCTTCTTGTTTCTCTTTCCTTCTTTTTGTTCATTCGTTCTTGGCAGACCACATTCATTTCTTGGGGCAGAATCCAGTACACAAAGGGAGGCTACCAGCACACATATCAGGGCACTAGCTTCACCAGGGGTGTCAGGACCTGACCTAGAGGCAGCAAGGCCTGGGACTGAGGTAGAAAGCTGAGGCAAATTCCAGTAGTAATAGATGAGAAAGAGGCCCGAGCTCAGAGAAAAAGTCGTGCCTGGTACTCAGCTCAGGCCATTCCTAGCACTGACGTCCTGGCCCATAGTGGATGCCCTGCAAGCCATGGGTGTCCCTCCCCTCCTACTCAGACATGGCTCAGACCATGATGACCTGGCTGAGGGAGGACACTAAGGACTTTGACCCCAGATGCCAGGCAGGATAGGAGTTTCATTAAGAACTCCTAGAAAAAAAAATTGTTTATCCCTTGCCTGCCCCCCGGTTAAATGAGAATCCTCCTATCACGAGATTTGGGCTTATGGGGAGTTACTATTCTGAAGCCGTTCTGTCAACAGATACTAGAGGGTGAGCAGCAACAGCAAGATTTTACTGCCATGGAGCGAACATCTTTGTGGAGAAAACAAAGTAGTTGCAGGTTGAGACTAAAGGCTGAACTGAAACCCAGCAGGGACAGGAGAAGGGGCACTGTTTCTTTCTGAGAAGACCTTGCACCCGAGGCTGCAAAGTTGAGAAATAACTTCTTTTTCCAAGAGCCCATGGCAAAAGCAGAACAAAAGGCAAGTGCCCGTGTCCTAAGGCAGGAAGACAGAAAGAAATGACCTGCTTAAGGCAAGGGTTGGAGGGCAGGGTGATGGATGTGGTGGGAATGAGTTGGGGGAGGTACCGGAGGGAGGCAAAGAAGAAGGGGAGCCCCTGGCCTTGTGTGGTCTCAGAAGCCAAACTGAAAAGTTTTTTTGCTTGTTTGTTTTTCTTTTTAAGTGGCACGGGAAGTGGCTGTGCTACTCTTACCCTAGTCTTTCTTGAGCCAGGAAGTTGGCATTGTCCAGGATAAGAACAGTGAGTTGGCGAGAGTCGTGTGTGCTGTGGTCTGCTTAAGGTGCCCCTAAAGACGCTTTCGTCTGGGGCTCTGTGGACGTGAAGTCCAGTGTCAGGGAGCCAGCTCAGCTCCAGTGATGACTTCCTCCTTCCTCACAGAAAGCACCTTTCTTGCTGTGTCAGGGAGAGGGAAGCTTGACTCATCCCAGTGTGCTATAGCCTTCGAGCAGCTTTGATACTAGAGACTTTAACTTCAGCATGTATAGTGGTCACCTGCCTGAGGAATGGGTGAAACTTGGGTTTCTCTCCTCCCAGAAATGGAAATTCAGTTGTTCTGAATTGGACTTCATCATCCTATCAAAGAATTCCGTCCTAGAGCATGGTGCTGTTGGTCCACGGGTGCGGAAGCTCGTCATAGCCTTATCGTGTGCTGAGTGAGGCTTCCTAGTCAAGAGCATATGAACATTAGTCCTCTTGACAGATATAGATATGCTGTATGAACCTACTCATAGATCTTCAATAGATTTATAAATCTGAAAGTGTGTGTGTGTGTGTGTGTGTGTGTGTGTGGTGTACCTGCGTACGTGCCTATCTGTGAACCCAAGTGTCTTTCTCTATTGCTATTCCTTTGAAACAGGGTCTCTCACTAAACCTGGAGCTAGGATGACAGCTGGCAAGCCATGGTGGTCTTCCTGTTTCCATCTGCTATGATGCTAGGGCTACAGGTGTGCATGTGGCCATGCCTGATTCTTTGCACACAGATGTGAAGATTTGACCTCAGGCCTTCACGTACGTACAGCAAATGCGTTCGTCTACTGACCCATATCTCCAGTCCCAAGCTTATTTATTTTGTTTACAAAGTAAACTTTCCTTGTAGCATTTACATACTTACTTTTGTTTCCCTTGCACACCTCCTCCCCACCCCATTTCTTTTCACCAATGTGTTGTTATCTCCAGCTAACTGGAGGTTCCCTTTCTTCTTCTCTCTGGTAAACTAAAAAGTGTTTTGCAAAGTTATTGAATTCCCGACATCCAGGCCAAGTGGAATAGCAAATTAAAGAGTAAATAAATATGGAGAAGAATGAGCCCTGAGGGAGAGACAGTTCAGGCCCATATGCAAATCATGGCAGAGCAGGCTACAGCAAACAGGACAGGGACTTGTCAGCAGATCCTTAGCAGTAGGAGGAGAGAGGTGGGGTAGGGGGAAGAAGAACAGGACTGTCACCTTCAGATAGGCTATGGGCCTTGTAGGTTTGTTAACACAGACATGAAGTACCCCTTTAAATAGTAACATTCTGTGGGGCTGGAGAGACAGCCCCTAATTAAGAGTGCTTGCTGCTCTTCTGGAGAACCCCAGTTCCGGGCCCTACAACCACATCAGGTGGCTCCCTACCGCCTGTGACTACAGCTTCAGAGGATGTGATGGATGTCCTTCCTCTTCTGGCTCCGAGGACATCAGCACTAGTGTGGCAGACAGAAACATGCATCCAGATAAATAAGAATAAAAGAAATTTTATATTAACAGACTGTAAAACCCAATAGGCCTTGGTTGGGGGTTTCTGAAGTTACGATAATCAAGTCCCACAAAAATTGGAATTGGTGGGCATGTCCCACAAAGATGCCTGGGTATTTGTGGGTGTGTCCCACAAGGATACACAGGTATTGGTGAGCATTCCTCATGGACTTTCACACCAGTGGATGAGAATTCTCAAGCTCTGGACACTGAAGTGCAGCGTCAATGCAGTCGTGGGTCACAAAAGCAGCTTTGTTCCGACTGCCATTTTACCTCATTATTCCTGGTACAACCCAGTGGAAACAATGTATATTTAGTTATGAAATTCCAGCCAAAAGCCCTGGCCTCAGACAAGAGGGAAACCTTGGCAAGGGCTCCAGAACAAAACTGTGGTATGTAAGTTCCATGTACAGAACATGAAGAGTTAATGCGCAGCACCACGCCAAGAGAACACTACCTAATATCTGTGCAGTTTCTACCAGAAGGAGACTTGCTGGGAGGAAAACTGATCTCCCCTGTTTGGTCCAAAAATGTCATTTCCAGAATTGTCAGCTACAAACCATTTCAGAGTGTGGTGTTTCCAAACTCACCCCAAGAAATACTGGTAAGTGAGGATGAAGGGTGTGAAGTCAGTAGGCGCGGCTCCTTTAAATGAACACAGAAAAGACCACTACCAGCAGCAGAAAACACTGCGCTCCCAGGCTGCAGGGGCCAGTCCTGAAGGCAACTTGGAGATGAGATGGGGCCTTAAACCCACAGAGGGTTTTTTCTAATGCAAAAGAGAGTTTTTAAGACTGGAGGTGGTTGAAGCTTGGTATGCTCTTCAAGCTGCTCTGTAGCAAGCTCCTGGGCACACCAGTTTTCCTCAGCGCCAGCAGACTTATTTCCTGTCCCCACGACCAGACTCTGTGTGTGCTGGCTAGTTTCATGTCGACTTGACATAAGCTAGAGTCATTTGGGAAGAGGGAATCTCAACTGAAAAATATCCCCACTAGATAGGCCTGTGGGCATTTTCTTTATTAAGTATTGATGTGGGAGGGCCTAGCTCACCGTAAGTGGTACAGTCCCTGGGCTGGTGGTCCTGGGTACTACAAGAAGGCAGCCTGAGGAAACATCACTCCTCTGAGGGGGCCTGTAGGTGCTAGACAGGAAGTGAACACTCAGTCGGCATTTTTGGTTCTCTTAGTGCTTCTCTGTGAGAACAAGGCTCTCCATGGCCTCTGCATTAGTTGCTGCCTCCAAACGCCTGCCTTGGGTTCCTGCCCTGACTTCCCTCATCCACAGACTGTTGCCTAGAAGTGTATGATGAAATAAATTCTTTCCTCCCCAAGCTGCTTTTGGTCATTGTGTTTATCCCAGCAACAGAAACACTAAGACATCCTGGCAGCTACAGATACGTTTTCTATATCTGCAATTTTGTCATTAAACAATATCATATACTTGTTACAGTTTCCGATTGACTTTTCCCCACTGAGTCTAATGCTTACAGTACCTGTCTAAGCTGTTTTGTTCAACAATTGCTTATCACATCTTAGTTTCCCTGGGAGGTCTTGGTATGTATCCCAGTCTGGCCATTCTCTCTGTAGCTACCCTGAGACTGCTGATGCTCTTCCCTCAACCTCCCGAGAAGTGGGGTGATAGACATGCACCACCACACTCGGCTCTAGGGCACTCCTTTCCATTTGCAAGTATGTGTGTTTTCTATATCTATATTATATATAAACACACTTTCCATGGTGTGTTTAGCTATATATTTATCGAAGGGCAAGTGAACTAGGGTGTGTGTGTGTGTGTGCTTGTGATGGATGGAACCCAGGTTCTTGTGTACGTGCACCAAGTGATCTGCGGTGGAGCTTTGTCACCAGACCTAGGTCTTGTGCTATTACACACACACACACACACACACACACACACACACACAACTACAAACACTGCTATGGCATTTCTGTATGCATCCAGGGTTTTATTACTCTGAGACAAATGCCCTGGAACACAGATGCTGTTCCATAATGCAGCTATATGCTCCAGTTTCCAAGAAACCACCATGCTATTTCTCAGAAGTGAGATCTGTGGGGAAATAGTGACAACTCATTGTGGTTTCAACTTCCAGTCCCCTAGTGGGGAATGATGGGGAATAGATTTTATGGGTCCACGTATCAAGTAGCCCCCTCTCAAGTGAAATGCCTGCAGGTCCTTTGCATGCTCTAATTAGGTGAGCTGAGGTCTGATTTTGTTTGGTATTATACTATGTACGGTAGTCTAATTATGTCACCGTCACTTTTGAAAAGATTTTTTTCAATTATGGTGTGGCTTTTGCACCTCTATCAGAACTCTGTTGCCAGGAATCCTTTGGGTCTATTTCTAGGTTCTTTCCTGGTTGCTTGGTTGGCCTGTCACTCCTTCCGCCAAGGTCCTGTCTTGATTGCTGTAGCTGCAGCAATCTGGATCTGGAAGCAAAGGTAGCTGACTCTGTTCATCCTTTTAAAGAATTGTTTCTGCTCACTTCCCTTTCTTGCCTGCGGATACAAGTTTCACAGAAATGTTGTTTGTATTTATCAAAACTGTACTGAAGTTTAAATAGAAACCAGTTAGGTCTGTATATTGATTTGAGAAGAATTGACTTCTTTACTCTGTGGATATTGCCAAGGGTTGAAATGTAGCTCACTGGGAAAGAACTCATCACAAACAAAGAAAGAGAAACCAACCAACCAAACAAGTGAAAGAAAGACAGACACACAGGGTTCTAAGCCATGGATATATATCATATGTGCCACTATCGTTTAGATTTTATCGAGTTCTGTTATCAGTGTTTCAGGGGTTTTTACCATATAAACTTGTATACACATTGTGCTAGATTTACATCAAAGTATTTTCATTTTAGGGGGAGTTATAAGTTGTATTCCACTTTTATTTTCACGTTTCACTTATTCCTTGCTTGTTAGCTTCTTTAAACCAGTGTTTTAGATTTCAAAGATTAGATATGTATATGTGTATGTGCACATGTGTGCTGGTGCCCTTGGAAGCCAGAAGATGGTGCTGGAACTTCTGTGTGTTGGGTGTTTTCTTCCCTTCCTCTGAGATTTCTCAGAACCATTGGCATGGAAGTCATGCTAAGCCTCACCTATTAGAGGACTCTCCTGAGTGTCAGATTCTTGCTTTAATTGGCTAAGTCTCCTCCCTAGCTCATTTCCAACTACAGAATTCACGGAAAACCTGACAAATTCTCTGTGGTGTAGCTCGAGCTTGGCTTGTTAAGAATGCTTGCTTTAGCTGTACAGGTGGGTTCCCCGCCACTCGAACCCTTTGCTGGCTCTGGTGTCTGTGGTCTTGGAGGCTCATTTCCTAGTCCTTTTCCATAATCTCCCCTTCAAAACTCTTGGAGTGGAGGGTGGGCACTGTCACAGTATGGAGGAAGACAGCCATGGCTGCATGTGCTGTGGGAAAGTGCATGCCCTTGCTGTAGCACTGCAGGCCTCTGCTGCTGGCCAGTTTCACAAGATGTGTCCCACCAGGCTGATAGCTACTCCACAAGCAGCTCTGCATTCTCCCATGTGGTGTTTTGTGCGATTCTTAATGAAAGCATTCCTAGTGTGCTTTAATCTGAAGAGCCATGCATACTCCTGGCCCAGAGAGGAGAGATTTAATTTGTTGTTATGGTTACTAATAGTCCCCAGCTGTTTAAGGTAACATACCATTGGATTTTTTAAAGTTAATTTTTATTTATGTATTTTGTGTGTTTGGGGGCACATGTTATATCGTGCATGTATTTGAGGTCAGAGGACAACATTCAGGAGTTAATTCTTTCCTTCTGCCTTGTGGGTCCTGGGAATCCAACCAAGGTTGTCGGTCTTGGTGGCAAGTGCATTTACCTCTGAGCCATCTTACTGGCCAGTGACTGACATATTTAAAAACCATTAAGTCTCTGGAACTGTGTAGAGATGTAAGGGAATTTGCTAGTTTTGCTTAGCCAACAATGCCAGATATGAGAGTTTGGTACAGGTCCCGGTGGCAGACCTGACTGCCACTGTGGTGTCAGGTCCAGGCAAGAGGTGTCTCTACCAAGAAGTCACAAATACTATTTGGCACATACCAAATTTTGCAGAATGGAAGTTTGAATTCATAGGGGCTAGAAGAAAAGTACTTCTTAGTTATCCACAGTTATAAGTTGCTGCTCTACAGGGGTTAGGAGCAAAGTAGTGCTCATTTTTATCTTCTTTTCTTTAAATCAATCTTTTATTTATTTATTTTTATTTTATGCTCACTGCTGTATGTATGCTTGTGTGAGGGTGTCAGAAGCCCTGGGACTAGAGTTACAGACAGGTGTGAGCTGCCATGTAGGTGTTGGGAATTAAGCCTGGGTCCTCTGGAAGAGTTGCCAGTGCTCTTAGCCACCAATCCATCTCTCCAGCCCCGGAAGCACTCACTTTTCCAAGAGGATTTTTTTTTTTTTTTACATAGTGTCTCACTGTGTATCTCTGGGTGGCTTAGAACTCTCTATGTAGACCAGAATGGCCTTGAACTCATAGAAATATGGTATTCTGCCTTTGCCTTCCAAGTGTTGGAATTAAAGGCATGGATCATCACATCCAGTATCTAAAGAAGGCAGGTTTTTATCAGTGAAGGCCAGAGCAACATCGACAGGGCTAAGAAGACATTCAGTGCCTAAAGTCCCTGTCAAAGAAACATGAGGTTCTGACTTCCGATCCCTGCCACCCACATTAAAAACCAGGTGCACGGGAGCATTTGACTGAAATCCCAGTGCTGCAGATACAGAGACAGGAGGATGCCTGGGACTTGCTCACTAGGGAGTCTTCCCACAATGATGAGTTCCAGGTTCAATGAAACACCTTATCTCCAAGATACAAAGTCAACAGGAATAGAGGAAGTGACTGTCAGTGACCTATGGTTTCTTTATATGTGTGCATGCACATACACGTATCTGCACATGAACATATACACATACACATAGTGACATTGACTCCCCCACCACATGCACACACATGTCTGCACGTGAACACACACACATAGTGACATTGAACCCCCACCACATGCACACACACAGTAACATTGATTCACTTACACACACACACACACACACATGCACACACGGCATTGACCCATTTGCTAGGTTGTTTAAGAAACAGTGTTTTAAGCAAGGTTGTGCTTTGTGGGTTTGTGGTTGGAGTCACATCTCTGGGATAGCAGACAGGAATGATTTCCCCAGATAGAATGTCTATTTGTCTATACATTTTCACCTGTAGCCAATAGCATGCCTTTGCAAGAGAGGCACACAGGCACGGTTCTTACCGGCGCATCTGTTTCCTCCAGCTGGAATTTTCCATTTTTGGAAAAACTGTCTAATGACAATGTACAGTGTTGAAAGGCAGGGCCAGTTTGCGCAGCCGCAACTTGTTTGTGCCAAGCACTGAGACACAAGAGCTCAAGTTCACTAAGGTGATGCCCAGGAAAGGCAGAGATTGAGGAGGAAAAGAAGATGGAAAAGGAAAGAAATGAGAGCTGACTCTCTCAAGTCAATCTAGATGAGGAGAGCACACGTGCCTCCTGGGAAGGCAGGGCCAAGCTGTGAGCTCCTAGGAAGATGTCAGCACCATTCTCTCCGCCCCTCTCAGTGCAAAGGTTCTCTTTGTAGGTCTGCTTAGTTGCCCCGTCACTACCTGGGGGCAGACAGCCGTGGCTATGATCGGATTTACAGTGATAGTTACATATTCAGGCTCATATCTTATTCTGTATTTTTGTGGTGTTTGCCTCCTTACGACAGGGCCATAGGCTGGGCTGTGGCTCCATTGTAAATCACTTGCCCAGCATGTGTGAAACCCTGATGTCCCCCTGTGAACTGCACCAGGAGCGGAGAGCCAATGTCTGTGTTCTCCTCAGAGGTGAACTGTACCAGGAAGTGATGCTGAGTGCTTTTGACAGGTGACAGAATGAAATGACGGAGACAAAGTCAAAACTCAAAGAAACAGAAAAATAATCCATCTATAAATTCTACATTAAAGAAGCAGACTGTGTTATAGTGTGCTTTACCCTGACCCTCAGGGGACTGTGCTCTGGAATATATCTATAAAGCAGTACCCAAATGTCACCATGTTCTGTTTCACTGGGTGCACACTGCCGTTGGGCAGCAAGCTGGAATGTGCGTCACGTTACAAGAGTGACTGAAATGTGGCGATCATATCTAAGTCTCAGAGAGCAGCCGGGAAGGTGAGACGCCTTACAGAGCAATGGCTGGAAGCCTCTCCCGGCTCTTCCCAGGCTACCCTCTTTCCACGCAGTCTCATTAACAGACTGCTCTTAGACAATAGGAGAATCGACGCCAAAACTGTCAATTATTTAGTCCAATTTGGGTAGTAAAACCATTCTATGAATTGAAGTGCAGTTTACTTTGAAAGGAAACCATACCTCCCCGGAGGCTGCTAAATGTTTGGAGGAAAGCAGTTCTAGGATTTGCCTCTTTATTGCAACATTATATGTTGGAAAAACACACTTAATTATATTTGGTTTGCTCGAAAGCCTTTTCCGGTGCACACTGCTATTAACAAAGGAAAAGTGGCAGGAGAGGCTGTGCAGAAGAAAGCCTAGCTCCAGAGCTCAGGGGGCACGCCCGTAGCGCGACAGAGCCTGCCTGACGGACCCCGTCTTTCGTGAATTCAGCTGCCACTCTTTAACTTCATGAAGCCAACCCTGCAAATGTCCAGAAGAGTCACATGCTTAGCTTAGGGGACATATGTTAGAACACAAAAGTGTTGAGGTTTGGGGGTTTTTTAAATTGTAAACTGCTGAGCCTGCAAGATGGCTCCGTGGGTAAAGGCACTTGCTGCCAAGTCTGGCGACCTGAATTCGATCCCTGGACCCCACGTGGTGTGGTGAAAAGAGAGAACTGATTACTGCAAGTTGCCCTTTGACCTCCATGCAAGTGCTGTGTCGAGTGTGCCACGCACATACATATATGTGTACTCATTCACACACCCTCCACGCTAACACAAAACAAATAATGTGAAAAATATCCATTTACACAGTGCTGTTCTCATTCATTTGACTTGTGTTTGCTGGAGTGAGCAGGACCCTGCCCAGCAGTTAGTACGTTTTTCCACGTGAGAAGCTTTTAGGAAGGCTGAACACGATGTGTGCAAAAAGAGCCAGGGCCACTTGCCACTGGTATTTTCTCCTTTATGCTACCCAAACAAATCCCCTCTTCTAGCCGCCATTGCTCATTAAGGCAGATTTAGAGGGGGCTTTCCTCTAGACAGAGGTGGTGGGAATGGTAGCTCGACTCTTCTTGCCTGCAGAGGTCCACACACACGCACACACCTCAGCCCCATTTTGATACACTGGACCCAGTTCTAGTCCGGGTCGAAATGCAGGACCTGGCTGTCGCATAGGGGGCATCTAGGGATGCTGCAGTATTTTGTCCATATGTCCCCACAGGGCACTACCACAGAACCCTGGAGTTTAATAACCTTAAAAAGAGGAAACATTTTGGGGAGCTCCTAGTTTTGGAGATCTTACTCTGTGATCGCTTGGCTTGTTCCTTTGGGCTGAGGTGAGGCAGCACACTGTGGGGGGATCATGTAGAGGAGTGAACCCCACAACTCTAGGAAGAACACACACAGAGAAGGAGACAGGGGCCCCATTCCCTTCAATGGTGTACACCAGTTACTTCAGGACCTCCTGTAAAACTGTAAGCCCACTTCCTTTGGACTGCAAGCTCTTGAATAATGACACTTATTATTAATTATGAAAGCTTGGCCTTGACTTGAACTTTTTCCAACTAGCTCTTATAACTTGCTGACACCTTAATCTGCATCTGTCCTGTGGCTCATTACAGCTCCTCCATACTGTATGTCTGACTTGCTCAGAGACTCACTGGTACAATATCCACCTCTCTGATTCCTTCCCAGAGTTCCTACCTCTATCCTGAAGTCCCACCTCTCCTCTCCTACATAGCTATTGGCTGTTCAGCTCTTTATTAAACCAATCAGAAGGTGCCTTGTCAGAGACACTTCTTTACAACATGCAAAATGATTATCCTACGACATAAAACCACTCATCTCAACATCCCCTGTACTAATGACACCACTTTGGGGGCTTAGCCTTTAGCATGTGGGAACATTCCAGAACCAAACTACAGTGATGGTGTTGGCTCCCAGAAGATGACCTCCAGGCAACCTACTTATGTGAGGGACCAGAGGAGCATGCCTAGGTACTGAGGACATTGTCCCAGCTTCTGATCCTATCATGGGGTGATCAGTCAGGCTCTTTACCAGGGGTTTCTCTAGTCTGTGGGGTTCTCTTGACACATTCTGTTCTGGTGCCCTAATAAATGTCAAATTACCCACAGGGTATTTGTCCAATTTTGGATATAAGGAAATTAAATACTTTTGTCCTATTGAATAAGAAGAGTAGAGAATAAGATGACTTAAGACTCCTATTGTCACTACTGCATGTATTTATTTCTGGACAAAGGTTTGGGGCACAGAGCAGTCTAACCATACAGAGTGTTTATGACAAAAATATTAGTATTCTAGACAGATGGGGAAGTGTACAACTGTCCTCAATACCCTCCTTACATTAAAAATTAATAAATAACAAAAGCAAAACTAACAAAGCTCTTGTGGTTCCTGCCCTTTGTCTTTTCTCTCATAAAAATCATGAGACTTGTATCATCTAATTTTATACTTAAATGGATTCTGGGTAAGTATAAATCAATGAATTCTATTTAAACATTTGATATACAGTATGACTGGACTCCTTTCCAGTAGCAGAAACTGGCTCTGCCTTAATCAGAATGGATACTTTTGGGCCAGGAAGAAGCTCACTGGGAAAAGCGCTTACCACGCAAGCAAGGAGCATGGGGACTGAATTTGAAGCCAACATCCACACAGGGCTGGAACTGGCCAAGCATGCACCTGTAATCTCAGCACTCAGGGTGGGAGGCAGAGACAGAGGAGTCTCTCCAAAAGATCAGTGGCAAACAAGGCTGCAGATGCTGCCGTGAACAAAAGAAATTTAACCAAGCAGAAGGCCAAAACCTACGCCGGAGGTGTCCTCCATACACATGTCCGCACTCACACCAATATAAAGACTGCATGCGTGTGTGTGCATGTGTGCATGTGCGTGTGTGTGATTTTAAAGAGGGTATTTGGGGGAGGAGGCTGGAAAGATGACTCAATGTTTAAGAGTTTTCCAGAGGAGGACCTGTATTACATTCCCAGCACCCACATGGCAGCTACAACTGTCTGTGACTCCAGTTCCAGGGGATCTGATACCCTGCATATATATATATATATATGTATATCTGCATATACAGATATATATGTAGGCAAAACACCAATGCACATAAAATAAAAATAAATAAAGCTTAAGAAAAGAAGATATTTGGGGCTGGAGAGGTAGATCAGGGGTGCTTGCTACTCTTGCAGAGGACCTGAATTTTGTTCTCAGTTCTGAGACCCTCTTCTGGCCTCCTTGGGTACCTATATTCATAACACAGACATGCACATGCACGCACAAACACACACATATCCCACTTTTTTAAAATTAAAAAAAAATTGAATCCTAAAAGTTTGCTGGAATCACACTGGGGAAAGTTCAGATTCAAAGGAGTGGTAAGAGGCACCAGCTGGGAGTACATAGAAATAAAGGCAGCTCTTAGAAGCAAAAGAGAAATAAACACAAAAAGAAACAAATTAGGGTAAATTAGAAAAATGGAGTGTCCTTTATATATGGGCTTTCTTGTATTTTCCCTGACAAGCCTCTCTAGTACACATTCCCTTATTCCAGGAGGACGTGGGCCACTTTGAGTCTTTGCTGGAGGAAAAGGCTGTTTGAGTAGCTGTTGAAAGGTTGTTAAATGTGACAGTGACACCAAGTGCCAAGGCTGAAGCAGGAGGATTGCAAGTGCAGGACCTACCCCCATAAACAAAGAAACAATTCAAAAAGGAACGAAAAAGAAGCTACTGGGTAAGTAAATCTGTCCCAGGGGCCACTATGAGTAGCGGTGAACCTAAGTCCCACCAAGTAAACACCTCGTGGGCTGTAGGCTGCAGAATGTGCCAGAGCCATCATCCATTCATGAGTCCTACCTACCCTGGTGGAACTTCAGAAAAAGGAGGTAGAGACCCACAGTAAGGGCTAGGAGGCGCCGAAGGGTTTCTTGGCTTCATTGAACCTCTGTTTCCTGGTTTGTAAATGAGCCATCTCTACAGTGAGACGTCAGTGGACTGTGGCTAATCCTGTGCGTTGAACCCCTCAGTCTGATAGCTGGCACTGTCCTAGAAAACAGCTATAGGCCCAGGAGGTTGGGTTTGGCCCTGATGTGGACAGCATTCATGTCCGAGTCTCGGGCTCTTTCTCTGTACATCTGGTACTGAGGCTGGTGATTTCTCAGAAGGTTTTTTGTAGAGGACCTTACTCTCCCTGGGGTTTATAGCAATCAAGAGTGAGACTCTCTTTGGGTGCTGTAAACAGAAGTTTCTGTTCTGCCAAATCCAACATTCATTTAGTCCCAAAGAAACAGACAGAAATTATATTAATTACAACATTGTTTGGCCAATGGCTTAGGCTTATTACTAACTAGCTATTACAACTTAAATTAGCTCATAATTCTTGTCTATGTTTGGCCATGTGGCTTGGTACCTTTTCTCATTGAGGCATTTTCATCTTGCTTCCTGTGTCTGACTGATGACTGAGTCTCTGCCTTTCCTCTTCCCAGAATTCTTAGTCTGGTCCCTTCACCTATACTTCCTGTGACAAATGACAAATCTTTACAGTGTACAAAAGCAGTATTTCACAGCAAAGTGCCCTGGAATGGACACAGCCTTTCAATGTCCTGACAGGGTCAGGAGGAAGAAGTCTTGCAGCTCCCAGTTGAGAAAGATACATCAGTACTTGGCAACATGGCGGGGCCATCTGCAGAGAAGCCACCCACTGTCTCAGTGGCTACCCCCTCCTCTGTGGGTTCTACCCAGTGATTTCTAATGAGGAAGGCTGGGGAAGCTGGATCAGTAACCAGACAGCTCCCCACATGACCCTGTTGCCCTGCTTCCTCCTGATAATACAGTTCAAGGTGCCATAGGCAGGAATGTCACCTGACTTCTGTGTGTGACAATTTCACTTCCATATCAGATGCCTTTCTTTGTCGAGTAGCTGCTTCAGTGCAGAGAGGAAAGGTCACCCTGGACTTGGCACAAAACACCCGAGGGACTCATCATGGGCTGGAAACTTTTGCAGTTTTTTGCAGTGTGTTCTTGACCATATATATTCATATTTTCTCTCCTCTGTCTCTCTGTCTCTCTCCTCCTCCTCTCCCTCCTCCCCCCTCTTTCTTCTTTCTTTTACTTGTTTTTCTGAGACAGGGTCTTGCTCTATAGCTTACTGGCTTCAATATCATGGCACTCCTTCTGCCTTCTCCCATCAAGTACTGTGATGACAAGAAAGAGCCACCATGCTGAGCTTGGGCAAGTCTTTTTAACTGCTGGCTGCTCCCCTGTCTCCTGCCCTAACAGTTCAAAGAATCTGGAGGGACAGAGTGGACAGTGCGGACTGCTTTTATTAGTAGAGAATAAAGGAAAGAAAAAAAAAGAAGAGGTAGAGAAGAGATGGAGGAACTGAGAATGAGAATAAGAGATTCTGGGGGAGGAGAAAGAGGAAGGGAGGAGGAAGGAAAGAAGGGTGGATTTCAGAGAACACATCTGTGTTCAAGTTTCTCAGACAGAAGTTTATATACAGAAGGCATATTGCTGGGTTAACTCCATCTGAATCCATGCAGGGTGTCCCTTTCTCCACACAGAGGTCTCCGTGGGCATCACTGTCCCATTCTATCCTCCCTCTCTGTGGTCTCAGGTTCTCAGACACATATGTTCTCTGCACCATGCTTCCCTCTCTATGCTTCAGTTACAGCTGTAAGTTGCTGTGCCAGATTTTTTTAAATGTTTCTGGGGATCTGAACTCTACTCTTGGTGCTCCTGGGACAGGCACTCCACTGACAGAGCCATCTTTCCAGCCAACATGTTGGGATGCTTTTATTGGCAGATACATCCCAAGAGCACAGAAGAGTGTCAGGCAAAGCTGGTGCTCAGAACACATTCATCAGTGGGCAGAAGTTTCTCATTACAGCCTGGTGAGGAAGTGAGTTTATAGTTGAGGAACCTGGGACTCTAGAAAGCCACATGACTCTCTTCAGGCATGTAGGATGTAAGGGAGCAGGTACAGGGCAGAGCCTAGCCACTAGCACCTAGAAACCAAGGTGCTGGCCAGAGAAACAAGCCCCTTGATTCCTTCTGACCTGCTCGCGGAGCCTGGTGTCTCAGAAAGTCTGGTCTCTGCACAGTGTGTCGCTAGTCCAGTACATTCCTTGCTCTGAGTTTTGCTTCTGTCTTTGCTGACTCCGTTGCCGGTCCTTGCCACCATTACCTTTTCTCCTCTGTCTCTGATGATGCATATTAGATCCATTTACTGTTCAGTGTCCAGCTGATACCCACTCTCTCTCTCTCAAGCACAGGCTGCTGCTGCTGCCACGCATACCCTTGCCTGTTTCTCCAGTTTGTTTTTCTGTACCTTGGGTATTGTTCCTTTACACTGATGGTGGTGCTTTCCCTCTGGGTAGACCACATGCTCCTCCAGACTGGAGCAGCATCACACAAGCGTTTGTGGAGCAATTGGCTAGTGAGGCAAGGAGGAGTCAAAGGTTACCATCTTGTCCCTATCATGATCCATTTTATACCTGTGGCAACGAGAGAATATATCTAAAAGGGTTATGAATAAATGAAAAATTAGATAAAACTAAAGAAAAGGTTTAATGTAGGTCAGCTAATGCATCATGGCCGTTGTGTGTTAATGATCTATTGATGAGTAACAAATTGCCCCAGAACAATCCTTTTCAAAGTGATATCTGCAGAGTCTCTCAGGAAGATGCAATCAAGATTTGAGCCAGAACTCTAGCTGCCCAAAGCCTCATCAGGACCAGGAGATTGGCCCCCAAGACAGCTCACCCACACAGACTGCTTGACCAGATTCCTCCACATCACCACCGCCACATTCTACCATTCCCATAAAATGAGAAGGGACAACAGGAGGCTGTGGGAACCAGGACAGGAAGACTACTGGGAGCCTTCCTGGGGCCTGGCTGCCACATCTTCAACTTGCACTTAGTCTGGTTGGAAAATCCACTTACCACTTTTAAATGGTCTATAAAATGGCATTGCAAGAATCTAGTGAGTTATTCCAGATAAGCTGGTAGGATCACTCTTTTAATACTGATGGTCATCCCAGAAAGCAGACACCACAGAGGGAGCTGGTGAGGGCAACTTAGAAAGCTCATGCCTGTGATGGGGTATGATCTTGACTTAGCGCTGGGTTCTATATGCTGGCTGCTAAGTAAGTGTCAATATGGCATTGTTTCCTAATCACCTCTGATGGTGTCACCATTACACCCATGGAAATCACTCCTCCTGGGTCAAAGCCCTTCTCTCTGGCTATTAGGCATGCTACAGTTACTGTAGAGATGGTTGCAAAATCCACCACTGATTAGCTACATCCAAGTTTGAGTGCTCATTTGTAGAATCTAATCAAGCAGACAGGCATACATGTCTTGATCAATGTGTGATTTGCTCCTGCAATAGTGTGCTCCTGATATGAATTCCTTTGCATTTTATAAACCAAGTGACATATGTTGCTTTGATACTGTATTTCCATTTTAGAGATGTTCATTTTGATGCACTTTTGTAGCCAGAAACTTCACTTTGTTTCCTGGCCTCCCAGACCCAAATATTAATTGCTATGTTAATTACTATATTAATTACAACACTGCTTGGCCAATAGCGTAGGTATATTCCTAGCTAGCTCTTACATCTTAAATTAACCTATTTCTATTAACCTGTGTATAACCACAAGACTACGCCCTACCAGTAAGGTTCCATCATCTTTCTACTTTGGCAGTTGCATGGCATCTTCCTGACTCCACCTTCTTTTCCCCTGTATTCAGTTTAGTTTCCCTGCCTACTTCTATTCTGCCCTGTCATAGCCAAAGTAGCTTCTTTATTAATCAATGGTAATAAAACATACTTACAGTATACAAAGGGGAACCCCACATCATACTTTCTTCTCCCCCCCCGTCTCCATCTCTCTGTGTGTAAGAGAGAGAGGAGAGAGAGAGAGAGAGAGAGAGAGAGAGAGAGAGAGAGAGAGAGAGAGAGAGAGATGTGTGCACACATCATGGCACACACGTGGAGGTTAGAGGAGATCTTGGGTGTCAGCCCTTGCCTTCCATCTTGTTTGTGACAGGATCTCTTTGTTGTTCACCATTATACATCCAGGCAGGCTGGCTTCTGGGGCCTCTCCTTCTCTGCCTCCATCTCACTATAGAGGTGCAAGGATTATGAATGTGTACACAGTGCCTGTCTTCACGCTGGTCCTGGGAGTTCAAATCCAGGCCTTTATACTTGCATACCAGCACTTCACCCATTGCACCAATAGTGCATTTTCTAAGAACAGTGGACCTTCATGACTTCAGCCCAAAGTTGCTCCCTCCTTTATGCCTCCCACTGTCCCTCTCTCTCTTTTTTGGCCAAGAAAGTAATCACCTAGAAACATTTAAAGCTATTGGGAAGTTACCATAGAAATATCAACCTTTCTGAAATCTGGTTAATTCCTGACTCTGCTGGGGCCTGAGGCTGGCATGTGCTCAGGATATAGTGGAGGCAGGAGTCTGGACACCCACTTGTGAGGACCCTGTAATGCAGAGTAACAATGGAAACTGTCCTGTCTTTCAGTGATCTTAGCCGAGATTTTCTCAATAGACTGGGACTTATGCTAGAATTAGAAGAAAAAATTTCTGGTCATTCACAGCTGATGTTATAGTCACGACATTGGGAATCTGTCCAAGAGGGGGCGAGGAAGTTACAAAGCTAGATGGCATCTCAAGCCCTCACTGTCCATGGCTTTTCATCTATGACAGAGCAGTAACAACTTTCCAGCTCTGGGTGGGAAGGGCTACAAATGATAGGCTGGTTCCTTCCTCTTTGTGTCCACAATGGAAAACTGGCGTGAACTTAAAGACCACCATCCCAGTAGGGGAGCAAAAGGCTCCCCTCCACTCATATACCGAAATCAGATTTTCCTTTTCAGTGGACTTGGTGAGCATCCTTAACGCGATTAAAGAAGTGAGATAGTAGGACCAGTGGCTATCTTTGTGAGTTTCACCCAAAGGGGAAAAGAATATCAGGCAATCAAACATGGAGCTTTCTATAAATTGTAATTTTGAGGTCGATCTCTGCATTGAGAGCTGTTTCGAATAACTAAAGCCATCTGTCTGGGGGCTTCACTGCCAGAAGGCTCTTTTGATACTGACTGTGGGTTACCTGAAAATAACATGGCGTTCTCAGTATGGATGTCTTCCCTACAGCCTGTGGGGCAGGGTAAGCTGGTGTGTGCTCTGTTTGTCTTTCTACCACCTTGAGAGGGGCAGCCTGTTTCCTACTCTTGTATCTGAGCAGGCTTTAAGACCTGATGGTATAAATGGAAGTGACCCTGTGACAGAGTTCAGGCCCCAATTAGTTTTTAGATTTATTTTATTTTTAATTATGTGTATACATGTGTATATGTCTTTATGGTGGTGTGTGCTCGTGAGTGCTGGTGCCCATACAGGCCAGAAGAGGGTACTGGATTACTAAAGGTGATTATAGGTAGCTGTGAGTCACCAGACTGGATTCTGGAAACTAAACTGGGTCTTCTGCAAGGCAGTATGCACTCCTAACCCTGCGCCATCTCGCCAGTCCCCAGGCCCAGACTGAAAAGGTAAAGCAATTTTTAATTTGTTTCTTGCAGCCCAACCTGACACATAAGAAATCATCTCCTGTCTGATAGACTACGGCGAGAGGCCAGAGAAGCAATTCGGGAGGCGAGAGGGTCTGTTGGGGGTGGCTCTTCATGGCTTCCCTGACAGTCTTCCAGGCATGCATAGAACTATGTGAGAGCCTCCAGTCTCGCTGGCTGCCCACTGATGACCACTTAGCAACCTCCGTCAAAGCTGTGTGAACAGAATAATCACCTAGTTCCCTTGCCAACTTTCTTACCCACAGATAACGGGAGTGAATACGGTGCTTTTTAAATTATTATTATCAATAGAAATAAACAAAAACCAAAGTCTTTCCTGTTTTAGGAACGCCCTTCTCATTTGGAAGCCACCTGCAAGTTACGATCCACAGCACAAATTCCAGCCAGTGCCAGGACATCTAAATTTGATTAAGCTGAAAAAAAAAAATTCCTGCTTAAATTCTTATCTGGTTTTGCAAACTTTCTCGGAGCTGCCTGGAGAACAGCTGCCATTCATTCTTAGAGACTGTTGCTCCCCTGATCCCAATCGCACCCCGCCAGAAAATGCAGCGGATCAGAGCAAATCATCCTTGGGTAGGGGCCGTTTCGGGAGCGCAGATATTAGATTTGGGGAAACCTCATCCCAAGACACGAGAGAGATTTTGTGGAGGAAATAGAAAAACGGAACTCTTCAACTCTGTGAGAATCTGACGTGTCGGGTGGCTAAAGTTTCAGATTGATTTTCTGTTCTCAGTACTGAGATAGGATCCTCTGCCTTAAATAAAGCAATTGTTTCCCTCCACCTGTGTCCTATGTTTGCTGTGCTCCCGTAGATGGACAGGGTCCTCTTTATCTTAAAGGGTCTGGGAAAATAATGTTCAGGTTATCTAAATATTTTACTTAGTTGAAAATTCCTATTCACAGCATACAAGAAAGAGCAAACTTTCCATTAGCGGTAAAAGAACACCGCTATAGTTCTCCCTGGACTGCTCTGGAAGGCCCTTTTCTTCCCACAGTGCTCTAGGGCATCAGAAGAAGCCTGACTGAAAACGGAGAAAGCCCACAAAGAAGCAGGGAGCTCACATCATGTGTATTTTGATTCAAGATTGTTCCACATAATTTAGTCCCATGGCAAGTTTCTCATAATCTCCTCCTTTTGATTCAGACAAAAGAGAACTCAGAGACAGAAATGGCACCTGCCTGTTCCCTTGACTTCCGCGTGTCCTCATGTGAAGTATGTGGGGAATTTCATATGGGTGGAAAGCATTGATGTGCTCAAAGTGAGGTTTCCCACCAAGCTCTTGGGACGGGATGGGAAGATGCCTCTGTTCAGGATCTTCACATGATACAGAGCACAGGTACATGCGTGGGAAACAAATCAGAAGCTCAAGAAGGCGGCAGTAGGAATGGAGAGTGGGAGAACGTGCCCTGGGATGGCCTTTCTGGAGGCAAAGGATTAAGCCTCAGGACCATCACCTGATTCCTGGTCTTGACTGTGACATCAGAAATTTTAGAGATTGGCTTGCCAAGTGCTCAGTCTGCTAAGTGTTGCCTCAAATTCAGGGGCAGCAGGACGCCATCAGCAGCATCCCCTCACTTTCAAGGATGGAGAGGGGGACAGTGATGGTCAGTCTGAAGCAATCTAGAATGACCTGGGAAGAAATCTCAGTGAGGGTGTCTAGATCCGGATGGCCTGTGGGCACATCTGTGGAGGACTGTCTTGACCATGCTGACTGATGTGAGAAGGCACACCATTCGGTGTGTAAGTAAAAACTAACAGCAGTATGCACACATGTGTTCATTTCTCTCTGCTCTCGACTGTGGATGTGATGTGACTAGATGTTGTAAGTACCTGCTGTCTCTACTTCTCTGCTACAATTGGCTGCCACCTTGGAATCATGAGATAAAACAACCCTTTCTGCCCTAAGTTGCTTTTTGTCAGAGTATTTTATCACTGCAACATAAACAAAACTGACAAAGAGACAGACTCCAGGACAGAGGCTTCCAATCTCAAAGGATGCAAACTCCAGCTTCGGTAGGCTGAAGTCAAGCCCTGAGGACAAAGCCATAGGCACGAGGTCTGATTAGAATATCTTTACCTGTCCTCATTCAGATGAAAGGTCAAACTAGGATTGCACAGAGGTCAGGGGCCCAGTTCTCCAGAGTGCAGCCCTGGGCAGGCCACCTTCCCTAATGCCGGTATTTCATGTAATTCCAGTGGTCACAATGGTTTGTCTTTGCTTTTGTTGCCTTGTAGACTTAGTGTGTGATTGACAGAACACTCAGGTTCTAACCAGCCTGGGTTTTCTACTTGTAGTACACGAGGTCTCGACACCAGATCTTTTCTGTGAAGACATACTCTACAGAGAGAAAGGAAGCACCAAGACAGCATTGCTGGGGCCTCCCAAGTCCCTGCAAATAGGAGAAGTCGTGAGAGCATGATTTGGCTGTTTAGCTTGCTGAGCCATCCACAACATTTCCCTTTTGTGAACCCTTAGGCGTATCCTGATAGGAAAGATGGACTATGTGGCCATGGCCAACAGGTAAGGAGAATATTAGTCATGTCTAACGCATGGTTGACTCACTATCTGATTGAAGGAATCAGGTCTAAAGTTACTGGGTTTTCTCAGTCTCTACTTTGTAAAGACGAGAAAGGTTTTGGATCCATCCAATGTTCATTTATTAGTGGTTGGAACACCTAGTAGCTTCGTGACTATCAGTAAAGCTAGTTGTGGTCTTTGTCTGTGTGGCGCTTACACCAGCAGAGATGAGTTATTATGTCCACTGCTCATTGTCTTGTGCTGATGGAAGTGTACAGGGTCCTGTGATCGCATCAAGCAGGAGACTAGACCTCGACAGGTGGCTGATAGGAGCAATTGTTCCTGTGAAACTGACCTTTAAGTGAGTGGGGCCTGGACAGGAAGAGAAAAAGTTGTCTGGGCAGAAGGAACAATATGGAAAGCCCCAAGTAGACAGGATAAGGCACAAGGAAGGTCAGATGGGAGGAGAACCAGCCAGTGACATTGACTGGTAAAAATCACTGAGGTCTTATAACAGAATTCCATAAAAATTGGGGATTGGGCCCGGAGAGAAGGCTCAGTGATATCTGCTGTTCTTGTGGAGGACCTGATTTGGTTCCTAGCACTCTCATGGTGGACCACAACCATTCATAATTTTAGTTCCATTGAATCCAATGCCTTTGTTTGAACTCTGTGGGCACCAAGCACACATGTGATGCACCTACATATATGCAGGCAAAACACTCATGCATATAAAATAAAATTAGTAAATTTTTATATAAAAAATCCCCAAAACTCAAAGGATTAACTCACTGTGGAAATAGGCAGAGCTTTTTGTTTTGTTTTGTTTGTTTTTTAATGGGGATTTTACAATAATAACATTGGGGACAGTCTAAGGATTTGAAGTGGTGACATCTGCTGTGGCCTGGTCACAGATGACTCGGCTACTGTGTGACGAGCAGACTGAAGGAACAGGAATGGAGGAGAAGGGCTATTGCAGAGCGGAAGGCGAGCCTGCTGCAGCCTGAGCGCTGAAGCAGCTGGGGCGGCTTCCTTCTCTCCCTAGCTTCATGCTCATATAACAGGACACTCATACCTGAAGTGGAAACCACTCAAAAAGCAACTAGGGACAAGATGGGAGGCCAGTGGTGAGGACATTCTGTAAGTGCCGACTGTGCACAGTTGGAAGCCCTGTCTAACACTGGGGAAGAGCAGTGTCTGAGCTCAGAGGAAACGACCTTCTCCTTGAAGGCTAGTGGCCATGAGAGCGATCTTCCCCCATTCATCAAGGTGTTTGTGCTCACGCTACAGACTGGAAGGAGCTCTATTGTAATCTTTACATCCCCCTGCATCTTGTTTATTCAGTGTTTCCCTTTCTACCTCTCCTCTATGATATGCACATATCTTATATGCATATATATGTGCATACACGCACAACCTAAGGACTTGGTGTGATAATTAATAATGGTTGTCAATTTGACAGGATGCAGAATAACCAAAGAGACAAACCTCTGGAAATGTCTGTGAAGTATTTTCTGGACTGGATTAATTGAAGCGGGAGACTCACCCCAAATGTGAGCGGCGCTTTTCCATGTATGGAAGTCCTAACCTGTCTGAAAATAGGACGGGAGCTGGTGACCAGCATTCGCCCATGTGACGAGCTGCCTTGCACTCTTGCCACCAGGCCTCCCACCTCGATGGATGGTAGCCGCTCACACGTGAGCCGAACAAGCCCGCCACCGCTTTAGTGTCTCCCGTCAGACTGCCTGGTCTAGGCAATGAAAAAGAAAATAACATGCTTTGTTTTTATTCCACTTTCCTAAAAATAATATGAGAAATTAAGCCCTAAGGGTCAAAAACGAATCAGCAGGCTGCCCATTGCTCTGTGGTCCAAAGTTAATCTATTTACGTGCTTACCATTTTCCTAGGCACTGCCCAAAGTACCTTGTGTGTCCCAACTCCCTCGCTATGCATCATGTAGCGTGAGTAAGAGTTGTTCTTGACTCCAGTTCACGGATCAGAAAACTGAGGCACATACAGTTAAGTAGCACGTGTCAAGTACTAGAGGAGAGTCATGAGCAAGTTCTCTCTTCCTCTTAGTCCCAAAGGCCCATGGCTCTCAAATCAAATCTTTCAATAGACATAATGCAAAACCTAACTCCACTTGAATCAAATCCTCGGGAGACTCTCCCTCTCCCTCTGGACCGGTGGCTGCTCTCCACTAAGGGCCTCATTTCCTTTGTCTTCTGAGAACTGTCCTGTCCCAGCTGGACTCTGTGTGACTGAGAAGAGGTGGGTGTGAACAGGTGTACCAAGGCCAGAAAGAAAGAGCACAGGGCGGGAAGGAGATGCATTTGCGTCAGCCCCTTGGTGATGTTCGGGAGGGTGAAGTTTGAAGCCACAATTGAACTTGAGACTCTGGCCAGTCAGGTTTTGAGAAATGTCCCATCTGCTCTGTGTTTAAAAAGGGATTTTCCTTTGTGGGGACGTTTCGGTTCGAGGATTGTATCAATGCCAGAGAAGGAAACACTGCCAGAGGGAGGGCCATTCTCAGGGGACTCCTTGGTGATCCCTTGAAGTTTCGTGCCCAGTCCAGAAGTGAGTGAGTGTAGTCTTTCCTGGAGCCCATCCTGGCCTGTCGCTTCTTGGACAGCAGAATAAAGGAGAAATTGATTGGGAGTGGGAGCAAAGTAGGGACATAGGGATGAGGAAACACACAAAGGATTAGAAAGTGGTTGGGGACAAACGCACCCCATAGGCTAGGCCAGAGTGAGCTTGCGTTATCTTCAGTAAAAACATCATAGTGTCACAGCTCTGTTCCAGAGCACATCTGCTGGGTTCTTCTTGGGGAGGGAGGCACATGCTTTTATTACTCGAATTTCTCCTGAAATCCCTTTGGTATCCTTCCCAGCAAAGATTTTGAAAGATAGCAATTTCAGAGTTCAAGGTCAGAAACACTGACATGCTTAAGACAACGTGGAGAAGCAACGTGTGTTCCTGACATTGAGAAGTATTGGCTGGAGGCTAGAACGCTAGAAGGCTGGATTTAGATACAGAAAAACATCTTTAAATTGTAGAGATCACTGTAAAGAACAGAGTAACCAGCTGGGCTCCATTTCCACCAAAGAAGACATGAGAGGAAGTGTGCTCAAATGGCAATATGAAGGATTTGTGCTAAGTATGATATAAATAGACGGTAAAAGCAAAGGGCATGCATGTAGAAAGAATCTGAGAGCTCACCCAGGCCCTGGGTCCCAGGATTCTTTTTTTTTTTTAATCATTATTTATACTTAAAATATCTCTGTGATTCTGGAAACGAGAGTAATGTCATTTTGATATATCAGTATTAGCTGCATTACTTCTGACAATCTGAACCTCAGGGTCACTAATTCAGTTTTAGTGTCCAGGTCACTGCATTTGCTTTAGATATAGGTATAAGAGAAAGAATGAGAACACAGTATAGGTTGTGGGGGTTGAGGTGCTGATGGATATGGTGGAAATACTGGGGGAGATGGGAGAAGTCCCATTAGAGAGGAAGGAGTTATTGAGGAGGTCAAAGTACCGATAGAGGTCCTTAGGGAGCTGATGGATGTACTGATGGAAATGCAAGGTCCTGGTAGTGGTGGTGGAGACTCTGATGCTCATGGTGAAAGAGCAGATGTCAGAGGCCAGGATGGAAGTGGTGGAGGTACTAATGGAAATGAGAAGCTGACAGTGGTAGTCATGGTGATGGTGGTAATAATGGAGACGATGGAGACTCTGATGGAGGTGATGGAAGGTTGGGTGGTAAATATCAGGATGAAGGTGAGGGAGGAAGTCTTCTGCCCTGAGAAAGCCAATTAAAGACACACTGATTGATACGACTTTATTAACTTCCTTCTCCTGTCTTGCTTCAAGGGACTTTAGGGCAGGGTGAGAGGGGATAAGCTAAAATATCTTTGAGAGCTTCCCATGCCTAATAAACAAAAAGACCCAACTAAAAGGAGGGGCTTCACTTTGACAATGCATGTGAAAACTTGGTTTGCTGTCCCCTCTTCTTAGTGTATGATTCATGGGATGTGCACATGTGAGTGTGTGAGCTGTGAGTGCTCGTAAACACAGGGTATTTTCAAAGTTGCTTTTCCAAAGCCACCTTACTTAACTCCATACCTTTTCCATGAAGAAGGAGTTATGTGAGATTTGTAGGTCTGTTCAGTCAGCGCTCTGTGTGGACAATAAAGGATGAGGTTCTCCGCAGCGCTCAGTAATGAGAGATAGACTATCCACATGGGAACCCCAATTCCTCCTTCAGATTTCCCAAGGCTGTCAGTGAAGTCCAGTACCCCATCAGATGCCAGCATGCAAGATATTCACTTTTAGTTTCCTACCTGAGGAACAAACATGAGGGGCTTGTTTGACACAGTTCTCTGGTGTGGCATTAGGGACTGGGAAAATAATAAGAAGTTGGATTTCTCAGAGACTAGTTGCCCTTGCTGACAGGAATAAGATTCATAATTCTAGGAAGGTCTGGTTTTGATTGCGGCTTTCTTCCTGCGAGGGTGGGTGGCTGGTTTATAAAGCTGATCTCTCACTTCTGGAATTGGGCGTCGTTCCCAAGCGACAATGGGGCTGCGTCTAATCTGGATCTGCCCATGTGCTCTGGGGCTGTGCTATCTGCTGAGAAATGGGGCTCAGAGTGCAATGCAGCCCTGTCAGGGACAGTTTAAACTGTTTCAGGTCCCACAAGGCAGGGAGGTCTTAAGGCCCTGCTTTTGAAAAGTTAAATCTGACTGTGCGCATGCCAAGCAGAGTGGAGGAGGCAGCAAGGACGTGGGGTTTTACCAACGCTCACAAAGTGGGCTCACGCTTAGCCCCATAGTTTTCTTTGCTTACACACCAAGAACTAAGCCAGAAACTTAGCAGAGAGTCAGGATGATTGCTGATACTGAACAGCTCAAAAATATCTCCTCCTTCCAAGTTTCTCTCACTGCCAGATAAAGATAAGGGATTTATACTCAGAAGTGGATGTCTCCATAGAACTGCTAACTTTTGGCATGACTTAATATGATTCATTACATGAACAGAGCTCAGAAGAAAAGGCATGTGATTATTTTCAATAATGTTCGAAAAACATACTTGACAAAATTTATCACTCATCCGCACTCAACCTAGGAGTTGAGAAAACTTTCTTAATTTGATAAAGTAAGCCAAGCCTAGCCTGCATGTTGCTTGTGGAGAATAGCAGATTCCCTTCTGTCAGGGACAAAGCGTACATGGTGACTCCCTCCATACATGATCTCAACCTGTGGCTGGTGGGACAGCTCAGTGAGGAAAGGGACCCGCTGCCAAGTCTCACACCATGAGTTTGATTCTTGGGATTCCCGTGGCAGAAGCGGAAAACCAGCTCTCTAGACTGATGGAATCAGCTAAAAAAAAATCTAGAAATAAACACAAGTCTATCATATTATAACTTGTACACATGATCATGGTAGATTTGAAATTTGTGAGTGGAGAAGACTTTTGTGTGTACAGGTAATTGATGAAAAATTGAGATATTTTCCCATGCCACATATGAAGGTATAACCCATGTGGACCACAGATCTAAGGGTCAAAAGCAAAACTGTGTGAGTACAGGAAGAAAAAAATCTGGGTGAGCTGCTTTCAAATCCCCAAAGGAAGGTAAAGCCAGAGTAAGAAAGAGCTCAAAGAAAGCTGGACACAGTAAAGCTAAGGTGAAGCTTTAGGCATTGCAAGACAAAGAAAACAATAAACAACAACAATGTAAAGAGAAACCAGACTAATCCAAGAAAGTCATTGCAACTTCCTGGGGAGCAGGCTAATATCCTGGGCTCGGAAGGAGTTCAGAAAAAGAGCAAAGACAGCAACAGCTCAAGACTGACAAAATAAATTAGTCTTTCACTGAAAAGAAATGAAAATTTTTAACAAAATGCTGCAAATGTTGGCTTACTCACAACAAGATAAATGTGAAGTAAAGTTCTGAGACAGACCAATCGGAGCCTAAAAGGTGGTTCCGTCAGTAAGGGGCCTGCTGCACAAGCTTGAGTACTGCATTCCGATTCGGAGCACTGGACTGGAGAGACGGCTCAATGGTTCGGAGCACTGGCTGCTCTTCCAGAGGACCCAGGTTTGATTCCCAGCACTCACATGTTGGCTCTTGACCACCAGTAACTTCAGTCCTAGGGGATCCCGTGTCTCCTGGCCTCCATGGGTCATATGTGTGTAGACACAGAGCTCCCCAAGCCCCCGCAAAGCACGGGTGGTGTGGAGCCAAACAGAGGCCGGAGCTCTCGGGTCAGTCAGTCTAGAGAGACCGTGTCTCAGAAAAGGTAAGGGATAAGGGAAGGAGACACGGACATCCATCTGAAGCCTCCACGTGCATGCCCTGCCCACAAACTTCCAGAATTCTCGAGATATAATCTGTTAGCAAAGCTAAGATATGCTCCCTTTAAAACCGCTGTGTGGGAGGAGTGAGAAAATTGCTATATAAGGAAGCTGAAAACACCTACAGAATTCTGCATTTAACCCCTTACCTCAACTTATTTGTAGAAATATGTCTCAAAGATACACTGGCAGAAGCATGAAGCGATATCTGTATTTATTACAGACTAATGTGTGTTGTCCAGTGACTGGAAACACATAACATCCATTAGGAGAGAAAGCAGCCTTACGATGGTGGAGAAGGTATGAGGCCTACACTTGGAAAAGCAGCCAGCTGGTGGGAGAAGTCTCTGTCTTAGAGAGGAATCTGCACACATAAAATTAGAAAAGTGGGTTCTCTTCTGAAATAATATAGCCAAGCAATAATCAATCGATAGTGGTAGCTAAACATTAAGTATGGATTGATGAACTTTATAATATTATTTATAACAGTTGTAATTTATAGATTGGCTGTGAGCTGCTTGGTTTTAAAATACAGCATAATCACAAACAGCATATCTATCTATCTGAAGATCACAGTTTATCAATGAGGGAAGTCAGGGTAGGAACTTGAAGCAGACATGCTTGCTAACCAATTCAGCATTACTTCTGATGAAGAAACTCACTCCACGGCAGAAAAAAAAGGGTAGGAACCTGAAGGTTGCCACTGTGCCTGGTAGGCAGGTTTATGCTTAGATAGCTTTGCTATACTGCTCACCACCACCTGCCTAGGGCATGGTGCCTCCCACAGTAGACTGGAACCACAGAACAGCGCCATACATAGCCGGGTTGACCTAAGCCAGATAATTCCTCATCAGGACCCTCCCCTTGTGGTTTTGTTGTTTCTGAGGTTTTTGTTTTTGATATTTATTCTTGTTTTTGCACTATGATATTATGATAAATATAGGCAGTGATTTCATTTGTTTTTAAGGTTCCCTTGTGTCTTAGAATTTGGTCAATTTTAGGAAACGGTCCATGTGTGTTCTTTATCTATAGACTGAAATGTTCTTAGATATTCGTTGAGCCCAGTTCATGTACGGTATGATTTATCTCTGAGGGTTCTTTCCTGTTTTAGTTAGGAAGGGCTATCAGAGGGTGAGAGTAGAGCATTGGGGTCGCCCACCATCACCACAGCAGGCCGTGGGTCACCATGCCTCCAGCCCGCGTCAGCATTCACAACCATCCCCAGTCACTTGACTTGGCAAGGCGAATTCTCGGTGAGATCTGCTTGTTAGATACAACCGTACTCTGCTTGGAGCAAAGAAAACCAAGCTAGTTAATTACATTTGCACTACTAAAGAAAGTTTTGGAAAACAGGGTTAAAAAAAGAAAAGTTTTAGAAAACCTTTCTATTCATTTCATTTTGTTTATCTTTTGAAACGGGGTCTCATGTAGCCACTCTGGGTTCCAATTTGCTATATAACTGAGGTTAGCCTTGAACTCACAATCTTCCTGCCTTCCTCTACCAAGTGCAGAGGTTACAGGAACACAGCACTACATTCAACTGTTAGCTATGTCTGTCCCGCTAGCTCTGGGGTGCAGATAACGCACCATTGCGTGCAGCTTTCTCGCGTGTGCTCAGGCGTTCACACTTGTGCAGAACACTTTGTCCACTGAGCTAACCCATCAGCCCCTGTAAGATACTCCTTCAACACAATGTATGGACTCCGCTGTTTACTTACATTTATGGTCTCTAAAGGGAAAACTGGGGTTCACTCCTTTCAAGTGTGCATTCCTCTGTCATTAGCTGAGTGAATAAGAAAATGTGCGTCTTTCAGGACAATTGTAGTTTATACAAAGTTTCTGAACTATCATGTCAGTAAAATCTTTTATTGGAAACCTCAAACAGATAATAGGATTTTTTAAAATGTGACTATTGCTTGGATTAGTACATTGAAGACATAAAACATAAAACTGGCTGTTTTACGAATGTTCTCATCAGGCAGTTTGCTGAGTGGGCGGTTAGCTTCATCTGCACATCATCAGACTGTGAGGAGTTTGGTGCGGCAAGCTAGAGCTCCCGTTCTGAAATGTTGTACAGCACAGGGCTTAACTTTGCTATTCTGTACATACTAAAAATGACTATGGATCTCCCCGATTAAATTCTTCTTTGTCTGTCAACATGCTATGAAGGGTCCCACCTCCTTGGAATGATCAAATATAGAATTCCTTATTAGATGTAATCTGAATATAGCCCTTGGAAAACAAACCATGTATGAACAAACACGGTTCAGAAAAACAATGTTCGCCACGTTGCAGAGAAGTATTTTTGAGACTGGAGGCAAGTAGATAAAGTGTGTAACACTTCCTTATGAGTGCTGAGATTTGGAAGCTTTGCGTGGATATCACCCAAGCACCTTCTGTCTTTCCTTTTGCTTTCATTGTATGCATTCATTGTACACAGGGCATTTTCATAAAAATTATGTTATACACTGAGCATGCTGATGTGCCCTGACATAATTCCTGCTTATTTAGAAGGTGGGACCTTCATCTAGTTTGCTTGGCGATGTGTGGGTAGTTGCAGTATCAGTTAAAGGAGACAGTAACTAATTAGAACTAAGACAAAAAAAGCAATTCGTGTGCCCCAGAAAACAAGTATCATTGAGAGAGCATTAATAGCAAAGCAACAAAAAGTCATGTGAAAATGGAAGCCTGATTTGGGGGAATTAGCGGCCTGGAGTCTCCAGACAGATATACGAACATTTTTGGAAAGAGAGTCTATATATAGCACATCATCCTTTCAAACTGCTCCTTGACCGTGCAGCTAGGATAATGCCAAGGCTACGCTGTCTATTTTGGGGTGGGATGCAGCATTTCAGACAACAATCTGGGTATTTTGTTTGCATAAACCAAACCAAACACTACTTGATAACTGAATGAATTTTGCTTTTACCTGGATACATCAAGCACTTTTACTGCCATCCTGACCTTCCAGGTTAGGAAACCGAGGTACAGATTGGCTAGAGGATATCTGTGTGGTCACACACGCACTGGGAGGGAGAGGGAATCTGAGTTGTCACATTCAGTTCAAAGATAACTTTTTCTTCACTACTCTGTAATTCTACATGCCCTAAGAAAAGCTGAACCTTAAGTTAGCATTTCAAAGCAACTCATGAAGATGGTTTTATTAAAAAGACTTATTTTTAATTACACGTGTTCCGGTGTCTCTGTGCACATGAGTGCAGGTGCCCGTGGAGGCCAGAAGAAGAAGGTGTCCTGAAGCTGGGGTCACAGGTGGGTGCGAGCTGCCTAGTGCAGGTGCCGGGAGCTGAGTTCAGGTCCTCTGCAAGAGCAGCAAGCACTCCTAACCACTGAGCCGTCTCTGAAGTGCCTCATGGGTTTTCTTACACTGGTGGGAAAGCGAACAGTTATCTCACTTGAAGCGAGTGACTTGTTTGATGTCTCTTTCTTCCTTACACATATTCTCTTCATAGTTGCTCGCCCAGCTTCATCCTGGACCAGCATTCTCCTACGTACAATGGCTGTGTTCTCTCCTGTCTACACTCTTAGCACAAAGTCTCCACATAGGAAACTCTAGGTTAGCGTTTGCTGACTGAATTAGAGGACGGTACTTCCCTTGTGCGTCCTGGATGAAGGACAGCACCAGAGGTCGGTTTAGATAGTATTTGAGTATCAGCCACTGACGATCCGGCCAATTCAAGGGAAAAAGGATGTTCCAGAAAGTCTGAGGCCTCCCGTGCAGCACCCTGACTCACTTTCCTATCAGTGTGATCTGAAGGTAGTAAGAGGTTTTGTACCATTGTGCTCAAAATACAATTGTGTTGTTAGGCAATGTGTAACAATTAACTTGTACCCAATCGAAGAGAGTGGAGGAAACCGAACAACCAAGGAAGCCAAAATGTCTTCCAGGTACCAGAGCAAAGCCGCAGCAGTCGGAGCTGCACAGACTCCATCCCACACATACGATAGTTGTCTGTGTGAATGACTGTATCACCAGCACTTTGCTCGGGAATCCAAAGTCTGAGCTACACCCGAAGTTGAGCAGCACTGCTTGTCTGTTCAGTGTTGGTGTTTATACCCATGGCCCTGGGCTGCTCTCAGCTTTCATCAGAGAAGCGTTGATCTGCCATGGGAGCAGTCGGTGGAGAGACAGACTGGTCAAGGTGCTGAGAACAATAGTTTGAGTGTCCGGTCGTGTATATCAGCCTCTTCCTGCTCCCTGGCAACCAGACTCTGGAAACGTCAGGAAGAAAGGGTGGGAAACCGTACGAGCCAGAGAAAGGGAAGGACAGTGGTGGAATGCTCTGGACACAGCACGGCTGCACACACACACAAACTCATGACAACTGTGGTTACTTACACAAGATCAAACCAGCTCAAATTCATACATGGCTGTGAAAGGGGTTCCCAAAGCACTGGCCTAACTGAAGAACCATTGGCTGCTGGATGAGGGAGGGTCACTTTTCCTTGGAGGTGTGGCCAACTGGCAGGTTGTCCATGCCCACACCCATGCACAGAGTCAGCACTAGTTGGACTCAGTGGGTTACATATAGAAAAGAAAGAATGAGGGAGATGTGCTGGGGGTAGCTAGGATGGGGAGGGCAATGAGCAGTGTGGATATGATCAAGACACACTGTATCCATGTGTGACATTGCAGAGAATAAATAAAAATAAAGAATTGCTGTTTGGGTAAGGCTGAGCCAGTCAGTGTGTGAATCGGCCCTCGCCAGTCTGGCCATTGCATATGACTGGTGTGTCCCTCCCTGTCAGCTCCACGAGGAGGATGTACATTTTCTTCATTGCTGTACCCTTAGCATGAAGTGAAAGAATATTCACAATTAACCCCTGGAGGCAGAGGGGGAATGATGACCTTGAATTTGTCTTCTGGAATCATCCGGAATCTTTCTGTTTGCTTGTTTTATTTTGTTTTGAGACAAGGTTCCTCTGTGTAGCCCTGGCTGTCCTGATACTCACTCGGAAGGTCCAGGATGGCCTTGAATTCAGAGATCTGCCTGCTTCTGCCTCCTGAGTGCGGGATTAATTTAAAGGTGTGTGCCACTGCCCCCAGCTTGTCCTGAATCTTAATACAGCACTCCAGCATGTCGTGCCTCTGAGCTTCTCACCACAAAGCCCAAGTGGCAAACTCAGAGGCAAAGGAGAGCATCAGGGCTCCACTCCTCCCAAGACTGCTGCAGGAACTAGAGTAAATATAGACATCTTGGCCCAGTCCCACTTTCTTCACATTTAAATTATGGGACAATGAAAAGACTAGGTATTTTTCTGACTAGCGCCATTGTCAATGGTAGGACAAACACAATTGTTAGTGCACCGTGCCACCTTTCGGATATTCTGTCTACAATTTCTAAATCTCTGTTTTGCTGGGTGCTCTCAATGAAACCTACAGTATCAGAGGTTCAGCGGGTTTGGAAGGATTTGACTGAAAGAATGGATGGGGAAAGGAGAACTTAGCTCATGTTTAAATTCAGCATTGTCTCCAAGGCAACCTTAGGCCTGGCACTGGATCTCCGGACACCTGCCTGCTGAGGCAGGGGCAGCTGGACAGGAGGGAGAGAAGGAAAGCAGAGTTTCTACTGTCAGGGCTCAGAGCAGGTCATGAGCATGGTGAGCCCCACCCAACCACAGGACTATGCCCAAAGCCAATGACAAGGGGTAGGGAGGTGCCCACCTTTATGGGAAGCTGTGTTACTGGTGTGGGCAAGGCGTGTGTGAAGATTGAGCCTGTAATGCAATGAACGGTAGCATCCCCTCCTGTGTGTGAAATAACTCCTGAGTCAGAGTACATCAAAGTCTTAAGGAACCGTCTCCAAGTTCAAGATTTTGATATCTACCTTGGAGCCAAATGTGCCTCACTCTTCGTTCAGTCTTTCTCTGTTGCCCAGGCTGTCCTGAAACTGACGGTGAAGCCCAGGCTGGATTCAGGTTTGTGCTGATCTGATCCTTGGGTCTCAGCTTCTAGAGTTTTTTGCGATTGTAGTCCCGAGCCACCACAGCCAGCTAAATGTGCTTCTTGATTCTGAGACCTCTGAACTAAACAGTTCATCTGCACTGCTCACGACCAACATTCAGTGGTGAACACAAAACCAATAGTCACACAGCTAAACGACCCCCCCCCCCACTACAAAGAGGGAGAACAGGAGCCACGGGAGCCACTCGGGAGGTCTAGCTAGTGGGGACAGTGAACTCTCACCCAGTACAGCCCGCCAGGCCCTCCTGCATGGATGAGGAATGCTCCTTCACTCGATCTCAACTCCAGCCTCCGTGGCTGATGCTTGATCTCGGTACTGGGAACCAAACTCAGGTCCTCTGCAAGAACAGTAGCCTCCTCACCATTGAGCCATCTCTCCAGCTGTGTGCGACGTTTTTATGTGCATTCTGGGATTGAACTTAGTTCTTTATGCTTACAAGGTAAGTATTTCACTCAGCCGTCTCTCCAGCTATAAATATATATGTATATAAATATATATTTATATATAATAAATATAATATAATAATAAAATAATATAAATATATAAGTGTTATAGCACTTTTAATGTTATTGCTGATATCTCCTCTTGCTGCTCAAATCATTTTCACTGTGCTAAGGTTTTCTAATGGGTGTGCCCTTCTCCCAGACAGAATTCTGCTTCCCTGAGCTACTGATGCAAAAATGTCCCTCTAGAGCACAGTGGCTTTAGATGTACTCACTAATCCCCAGCTCTGAGAGTTATCTGGCATGTGCTGGCCAGGTTGTTGGGGACTGGTCACAGCAAGGCTACAGCACAACACTGATCAAAATGTACACTGTTGACCATGACTCACGAGAAGGAGGAAGAAAATAATGAACACCGTGACCTTGTGGGGCTGGCAGGACACTCCTTGGGGAGAACAAGGAACTGGAGCCTTAGAGAATGGGTGTGAACACAGATAGAGAGAGAGAGACAGACAGACAGACAGACAGAGACAGAGACAGAGTAATAATCTTCAGATGTCAGACTGGAACTGGGGATCTGTGGCTGGATGACCAGTCCCAGGAGAGCCTATGAATCACCAAGAGGCCGTGGCAAGTCCCCCAAGGCACAATGACATTTTATTGAAAGAAATGAAATCTCATTAAGGAAGGAGAACCTCGCTAAAACAAAAAAACGGGACAGAGACCCAGGAGACCCCAAAAGCAGGACAATGGTGTCCTGCTGGTTAGGGCAGGACTGTGGGCTTGCCTGGCACTGTCAAGTACTGCAGCATGGTCAAAAAATGTGGAGAAAGAAAAGAAGCGTAGGCCTTGGCTACCGAGAGGCCATCACTAGAGAAACCAAATAATTTATTTTCACCGGGGCACGTGTGAGAGCAAACACTGGTGCTATTAATAATTACAGCAGAACAGCGTGTGCTCCTGAGCAAACAAAGACATATGGCTGTGTTAGCATCCAGGGTCTTTGCCAGAGCACAAACGTCCTGTGTTGTGGGTGGAGCAGTGACAGGGGCCACACAAGAGCCAAGGTAACTGTTAAAGAAAAGTTTAAGGTGGTTGTTAGGTGTGGTTTTGTCTGGTCTCTTGCTTGGATGGGAAATGGGAAGAGAAGTCAATGGCAGAACTATAGGCTTGTTATGTTGCTGGACTCTTCTTAAGCGCAGGCCTTTGGGGGGTGTCTATATCTAAACATAACTGGCTATGAGGTTCTTAAGGGGGATCTAGAAAATGGGGCCAGCTAGTAAGACCATCCTTACCTTAAAAACATTTAAAATTCTGTGTTTGTTTGTTTTTGTGTGTGAGGATTCATAGAGGCCAGAAAGGGGCATTGGGTCCATTGGATATGGAGTTACAGACATTTATGAGCTGCCTGATACAGAACTCTGGTCCTCTGATGGAGCAGTAAGTTGTCTTTGGAATCACTTTTCCAACCTCTAAACAGCAAAGGGAGTTAACGTGAGAGTACTCTGGAAAACAGTGGACAGTGGAAAGGAAAGAGCACTTGTTGCCTTGGCTCAGGTTGAGAACTTCTTCAGCAAAAGCAAAGCCTGACAGGATGCTCTGTTGCATGCCTGTAGCTCCACCATCTGGGAAAGAGACAAGAGGATTGCCGCAATTTCAAGGCTAGCCTGAGCTACGTAGTGAGATCCTGTTTCCAGTAGGAGGAGGGGAAGGGGGAGAACTAGGAGGGGGAGGGGGAGAAGAAGGAAAAGGAGAAGAAGAAGAAGAAGAAGAAGAAGAAGAAGAGGAGGAGGAGGAGGAGGAGGAGGAGGAGGAGGAGGAGGAGGGGGGGGGGGAGGAGGAGGAGGAGGAGGAGGAGGAGGAGGAGGAGGAGGAGGAGAAGAAGAAGAAGAAGAAGAAGAAGAAGAAGAAGAAGAAGAAGAAGAAGAAGAAGAAGAAGAAGAAGAAGAAGAAGAAGAAGAAGAAGAAGAAGAAGGGGCCCAGTGTCGGCACACAAGGGGCCATCAAACAACCTGGGAGGGACTGGAGGCCTCTCTTCTTTGCTGGCATGCTGCTCTCCACCCCAGCTACTCGTGACAATGATTCTGACTCAGACTGGCCCAGGAAGCCCCCCAGGAACAAGCTCTCTTTGTTGACACACCGGGCGTTCACTGAGCTGCATTTGAGAACATTCAGGATAATCTCAGTTGAGTTTTCCTTTCCTCATCAGTGCCAGGGCTCTGGGAGCCAGGCAGGATGATGTCTGGCCTTTATCTTGCTTCTGCTGTTCTTTCATAGGGCTGCCTGTGGGGAAACCAGGAGCCAGGCCCCAGAACTCACTGGACATTTTCAGGGCTTTATTCGGACTCAGGCTCTGTCACACAATCTGCCCTTCCTCCAACCCTTTCCGTTCCCTGGGAACTGCAGAAGGTGAGATTTGAAAATGAATTGTTTCTTTGAGTACATAGAAGATAGCTGTCTAAACGAGGGGCTCATGGGAAAAAAACTCAATTTGTAACAGTCCCAGCAATGGAGTTGACCTGCATGAGAATTCCCTAATGCCACTGAGACTTTGGGGCTTTTCAACAACAATCTAAAAGACACAACTTTCAAGGTAAGTGCCGCACATGAAACAGAAGGGCTTTGTTCCAACTCAGCTCTGAATCCTGGGCGTCAGCTTGGACCCTGATCAGTGTGCAACAGCCAAATCAGAACTGACCGCCGAGTCCCGACGCCTGTCCTCGTCTTAGCTTTGGGACTGCAGGCCACAGTGTAACTCTAGGTAATTTTCTGTTTTAGATTTTCCTCACCCAGGACATGAAGTTGGCTGTTTCCTTGGACTTTGCTGTAACTATTAAACAAGGTTGCACAAGTTCAACTTTCTCAAGCCAGGGGCATGGTTGCCTCTGACTGGCCTCCAAGCCTGGCTCTCATGTGCTCACCTATGACGCTCACCGGAGCTGCTCCAGACCTCCTCCCCCACGGGGTCTCCCAGGAAGGAAGCTCTGGAGACATTCTGAGGTGCCAGGAGGTCACATTATTAATACACAAGTCTTGCTAACAGGTTTTCTCAGGCTTGTCTCATGAACTGCTTCCATACAACACAACACTGAGAACATGACAACAGAAAAGCCAGGCTCCAATATCCACTTTAAAAGTTAATCAGTACTATTGTTATATGTGTGTGCACAAATGTATGTGCCACAGCTTGAGTATGGAGGTCAGAGAACCCTTTGTGGAGTGCCCCCTCCTTCTGTCGTTCTGTTCAGGGAACTGAACTCAGGTCACCGAGCTCCTATGGCAACTGCCTTTATCTGCTGAGCTGTCTCACAGGCCTCCTACTGATTTTCATTATCACTCTAAGTTTAGTTTTGGAAGCATCCTGAAATGCTTATGGTAGAAACTGAGATCCTGACTGAAGGACATTCTACCCAAGCTCTGACAGAGTAAACATACCGTCCTCTGCTGGGGCCCGCTGCCTGTGGCAGATGGTGTCTCTGTCACCCTTGAGTGTGTTTCATGTGCTTTAAAAAGACACTTCTAGGGACCATGAGGTGGCTCAGTGTGGCAAGTGCTCACTGTGTAGACATGATGACCCGAGCTCCAATCCCCAAAACTGAACATGAGAAAGTAAACTATTCCAGCATGGGCCTGTAACCCATGGGGAGCTGAGAGAGAGGTTTCGGGGGTTTTACAGTCCCAGTGCAGCTGGGACAGTGAGCTCCAGGTTCCATGAGAACCCCTGCCTCAGAGATAAGTAAACATGGAGAAAGAATTGAGGAAAATACTTACTCGCCTTCCGGCTGTCACAAGCAAGTGCACACACATAACAAGGACGTCACTTCTAAATATGAATGCATATACATATATATCTTTATAGAAAGAGTTTTGTAAGGTGTCTTAAATGGTCCCAAAGTGTATACCACATTGCCTGGAAGCTGTGCACCAGGTCCGCTCCTGCAGTATGTGCTTTTTCACTGAGTGTTCGCTGTGTCCACACGTTTTTGGGCATTTGAAATACATTAAAAAAGCAGAGCGACAGGGATTGTGGTATGATGCCCAGGTGACATAGGAAGTGCATTTTGAATCAGGGCTGCAGGGGGAAAAGAGTAGAAAAAGTTTTGAAATGTGGATGTCGCGAGAAGCAGGGATAAAAAGGGCTCAGTAACAGCAGTTAAATGGTAGGATAACACTCCATTGTTTGGAAGCACTGTCACTGCTCACCGATTTCATTCATTCCCAGTCTCCTGCTAAATATGAGACATCAGTGAACATCTTTGTGTGTGGCCTCTGCCTATGTATCTACACATGAATCTACCCGAATGCTTTCGTGGGATACATTTCTGGAAGTTAGCTTACAAAGTTGATGCCTGCTTTGACAGCACATACACTAATAAACTGTGACAAGTTGGTGCGGGCTGATTATACACAAAGACTGAGCCAACTTAGTTCATATGTACTTTTACTAATGCCCAATTGCATCTTCAAAACATGATACTAGCCACACATAATGATGTATACTTGTATTCCCAGCACTCAGATATGAGGCTGGAAGAGTCGCATGGGAACCAGCCCTAGCTACATAGCAAGATTCTTGTTCAAAAAGTGAACAAACAAACACATAATTTTATGTCAGATAAAAGTTTGGTACAGCACACCCGATGTGTGACATTAGATATGTTAGATGTTACTGAGTTAGCATTTTAAAAGTCGCATTCCCTTTACACTGACACTGAGTGACTTTTAAATCTTTCTCCAAGCTGCTCTAAACACTCTAAATTTTGTCATCCAAATCTGAATTCTCTCTTCTAATAACCTTCGTAATACTAGGATTATAAATGCATTTTAGTCGGACAGACGATGTTTGGAGACATTGTCAAAGGATATGGCAAGTGTTGTTTCTTCACCTCTTGGTAAACCTTCTAGAATAGCTATGAGAGCTCTAAACATGAACCCTAGCCTGTGCTTTCTTCTGGCTAAAATACTTTAATGGCTGTGGAGGAGCTAGCAAGACCCAGCCTGCTTCTATCCTTTTAATGTCATAGTCCTTCAGAGTTAGTAAACTCCACACCCCCCGGAACAGACTTTATTCAACTTATCATACTGTATTATCTGAGGTGTGGGTCCCGCTGGGCGGGTTGCCTCTGTACTTGCCCAAAGAAGCAGCTCATCCCTTCATTGGAAAGCATTCTCTCAGAGGACCAATTTCTGACTAAGAAAGGACCAAGACACACACATACCAGCCCTGCCACCCCTGGTGGAGCTCCTGCTCCAGAGGCATGTAACAATCTGGAAGACAATCTGAGGGGAGGGGCACTGTTTGGGAGTTTAGCTGGTGACCCATATTGTAAGGGGAGAAATAAGCAAGGAAGGACAAGTGGGGACATTGATACTTGAGATGGGACAAGGAGAAGCTAAGAAAGGATTGGAGATGTTTAGTGTGTTGGCCATGGGGCACTCAGTCAGAAAACAAGTGGACTTCTGGACTTTTGCTCTGTTCGGACGCCCAGGAAGGCCACAGGGCAATGGGCTCTCTTCTTTTAAGAGCAGTTGGGCATCAAAGTGGTTGATAGGTAATAAAAAAGCAAGGAAAGATGGTTGCAGTAGGGTTGAGACCTTGGGAGGAGGAATCTCAAGATAAGGAGTTCCCAAAGCCAGGGGAGACACCTTCAATGCCCCTTGCATTAACCACACAAGTTATCCCCTTTCAATCTTCCTTCCTTATCTTAGCCTTCTAGTTCTTTAGCAAAACTTCAACTTATTTTCAATATGCCACACAAAAATAAGTATGGCTCCCACAGGCTTAGGAAACATAGGAGAATTTTGCTATTAAAGAGGCAATTTTATGCCCTCTCAGCTACCACTTGTGACAAATGCTGATTTCCTTTTGATACACAGAAAGTAAGTGACATCTGAAATCAAGGGCCAATATTATACACAGAAAGCAAAAGCCAATATGAAAGTCTTAACTTTAATCATATTCTTCCCGATGGACAACTTATGAATTATAACTTCGCAGAGAACCAGATCTTGGTAAATATTCCCTTCTTTCTGCATTGACTTGCATGTGTGGTTTATTCTGCACTCACAGCCCTGTGTTTCTAAAGCAGCCAAGACACTTCCTCACTAAAGGAATACGCCTGTGTCACAGTTTGGATCTGAAATGGCCCCCTAAGCTTATGCTTGTTCCCCATCTGCTGATGCTATTTTTGGAGACTGTAGACTTTTAGAAGAGAGGGCCTGGCTGGCAGAAATGGACATGGAACATGGGATCTTTGAAGGTTACAGCTGACCCCTGGCTCATGCTGTGCTCCCTGCTTCCTGCTCTACTCTGATGTGAACAGCCACAACACACTCCCACTGCCAAGATGTGATAAGCTGTACCATGCCTCCCTTCCATGATAGGATGTGAACCCCTGGAACTGTGAGCTGAAGTAAGTCCATCTTCCCATCAACTGTCTAGTCACAGTGGCACAAATATAGCTGATACAACCTGTCATGCCAACCACGAGGATTGAGTGTGAATAGAAAAAGGATGCCGGGGGCTGGAAATGGACGAGAATGCATGCTTGCTAGTTTGATGCTATTCTATTGTATTTTAATGCTGGATATAGAGCCATAGAACCCAAAGCACTATGGATGCCAGATAAATGCTTTACCACTTAGGTGATGTTCAATCACACATTTTCAAAAGCTTTTGAACTTGGACTCATCATCCAGTTTCCTTTCCTGTCATAACAGCAAAAGGCATGATGTGTTCAAATATGAAATACAACCCCAGTAAGACTCAGAGTTCCTAAGCTCTAACAAATGTCTTACAAATTGACTTTTAAAATAGAGAGGTATAGCTTGATTCACAGTTTCAGAGGCTTCAGTTGGTGAGCATCTGTCCTTGTTGTCTGGGTGGGACATCACATCCGAGAAGGGCACCTGTGGCAGGGCCAGGCTGTTCACCTCAAAGTGAAAGAAAGAAAGAAAGAAGTAGTGGTTAGGTTGCACGATCTCCTTTGAGGGCACATTCCCAGTGACCTGAAGTCAACCTCCTAGGCTCTGACGCTTAGAGGCTCCTCTAGCTCACAGCAGAGGTTTGTCCTGTGCCCTGCAGACCTCCACTCACTCCGAAGATCTAAGTCATAGTGGATCAGTTACTTTACTGTGGCTGTGTTAGAATTCCATGACCATAGCAACTTAGAGGAGAATAGAGTTTGTCGAGGGTTTATGGTTCCAATGGGATGGAGACCACCATGGTGGGGAAGGCATAGCAGCTGGAACAGGAATCTGGGTATCACATTTTTATCCACACAGGAAGCAGGAATAGAACAGAAAGTGGGCAAAGTCATAAAATCTCAAACCCTGTTCCCTGTGACCTACTTTTTCTAGCAAGGCTTCACCTCCAAAGTTTCTATAACCTTCCCAAATAGTGCTACCAACCTGGAATGAAGTGTTTAAATACATGAGCCAATGGGGGACATGATTCATTCTAACCACAATACACAGCAACCCTAAGTTAATGTTTACTTGATTTTTGACTACATTTAGCTGTGAATCTATGACTATTATCACCTCTGATATTCTCAACTACAAGAAACACGTTTTATGTAGTGTGAAGAGACACTCCACCTTGACTGGTGATGGAAGGTTCGACAGCAGGGCTTTCCAGTTTGAATTACCGGCTCTATTCCCAACTCCTGGCTGTGTTCAAATCTACCCCAGCCAGCTCCCCTCAGAGTTTCCATTTCCATTATTGGAAACGTTCAATCAAGGCTGCATTGTTAGAGGAAATGAAAGAACCCAGAACCCAGAGAGCATATAAACCTAGAGGTTGAAGGTCACGAGGCCCTGGAGATGAAGAGAATTAAGAAGAGGTGGTGACTCTGAGGAGAGGAGATCTGTGTCACTTCTCACGCGTTACTACTTTCGGGTCACTGGGACAAAGTTCTGACAGAGGCTCCCCAAGGGAGAAGATTATTTTGGCTCATGGATTCAGAGAGATTTCAGTCACTAAAGGCAGGGAGGGCACTGCGGTGTGACCCTTTGTCAGGAAGCAGAGAGCCTTAAGAACTTTGTGTTGACAATCTTCAAAGGCCAATCCCTAATGACCTACAGCTGCCAGTTAAGTCCCACCTTCCTAACACCCCACAACCTTCAAAACCGTCACCACCAGCTGGGGAGCAAGTGTTCACACACAAACCTGTGGGTAGCATCTCAGGTTGAAACCATGGCAGGAACTGCTCAGAAACCTGCCCATCTCCCTTTCACCAAGCCTGTCTTACTGGCCGGTTTACCTCAAGTCAATGTGCCATGAGTATCATGAGGAAGGAAGGCAGGAGGGGGACCCCAGAAACAACTCGGAAAGGTGGCCATGGCTCCCACTGTTATCCTGCATTCACTGACAGCTGCCACTTGCTCGGCACAGTGCTTAGGCACTGCCCCAGAGGGTGGAATGTTGCCAGAGTTCTGTTGACATAGCGCGCAGGCAAACGGGTTCATGAACCGTACAGAGCGGCGTTAGCTTTGCACTAGGCACCAGCAGAAAGAATATTGGAGGTCCAGAGCTTAGGGTGACCTACTTAAAACTTCCTTTGCGTTTGAAGTTTTTTGCACTCACTCCTGGCTTCCAGCCAGCACAGGCAGCAAGGACACTTTTCCCATTCTGATTTAAGAACCATCTTCCAAGGATGCAGTCATGCCTAGCCTTGAACTTGTGACTTTTCAGTCTCAGATCCGACACTGGGCATTCACTATTTGGGCTTTTCTGGACTTCAAGTCATCTTCTTTTCTGCCCAGGCTAAGAGGCTGCTTTCCCTGTCTTAGATTGTGCCTTCTCCCGAGGCAGAACCTGACAAGTTGGTCTTTCGAACTCACAGCCAAAGGCTAAAGACAGCATGCTATTCTACCGCAACACTCTCCCTGAATGTCACTGCCTAGGAACAGGTTTGTCTGGTGGAGCGTGTAAGTGCCAGGTTCCTGTTGGCCCCTGCGCTGGGGCCATGCGGGGAGAGGTTGACAAGCAATGATAAAGGGAAGCAGATTCAGAAGGTAAGGAAGCAATGTATGCCTTCAGCGGGACCTGGTGGCACATGCCTGAGGCTCAGGCAGCAGGATGACCAATTCAGGCTTGCCAGGGTTACAGAAAGTTCAAGGCCAGCCTAGGGAGACTTAACAATGTCATGTTCTAGATTAAGAACTTGGAAAGAGGTGCGAGGGGCCTTGAGGATGTTGGTCAATACTAGAGCCCTCATCAAACACATGATTCAGTGAGTTCAACACACACCACAAACACACACACACACACACACACACACACACACACCAAAAATAAGCAGGGAAGGGGGAGGGATAGGGAATGAAGAAGTGGAGAGAAAATTTGCACTGTTTTCAACCCCCCTGGAGTGACATCTTCAAGTTGTTTGCATGTCAGTTGTCAGTGCCTGTATCTGTGTGCAGATAAAAGGAAAACTCACGAGAGTTTGAAACTGAAGAGCGCTTGGCGGCTTCTAGCTTATTATCACGTCCACATTTAGCCAATGAAATGGGCAATCGTTTTCCTCACTCCACTTATGCAGTTACTGAACATGCTTTGATTTTATTAAACAGTAACTTCCCTTAAATGTGACGGCACTATGTATGCAAAAGTGTGCACATACTTGCACGTATGCATAGAACCATTTAGCCCTTGTCACCATCTCTCTCACCAGGTCTGTGAGCATGGCATAGTTCCATGATAAATCTCCATCTCTGCCTCGTGCATCTGTGTGTCTGCCTCATAGTGCCTGGGACTGCCTTGCATGAAATGTGGACAGCAAATGGACGAGTTAGCTGAGTGTGGCCAGATAGGAGACAGTATGGACATGGCCGCTAAGTGCAGTGAACCAGCCAGGCTTGCTGTAGACAGCCTCGCTGGAGAGCCTTCTTATCCCCCTGCCTCTTATTGTGGCTGTCCAGTTCAAGAGCATTTTAGCATATCTTAGCAAGTACAGAATAGCGAAAGCATATATCCAGGAGCTGCCTGTGACCTGGGCATTTCTGTGACTAGCAGACAGGCCTGTAGCCTGGGCAGTGGGAGGTGGGTGGGGTGATAGAGGCAGCTTTTCCAATAGTGCTTGTCGAGGGTCACTTGGGATCGTTCACAGCCAGCCTGGTGCAGCAGCTGCAGGGTGGGCCCGAGCACCAGCCTTTCCCAGGCTTAGGCCGTGCTGCGGTCTTGAAAGCTGGTACTTCTGTCTGGAGCTGTTTGGGAGTGGGCACATCTATCGATGCTTTAAACAATCTTTTTGTGTGATTCCTGTTTGTGACTTGTTTTGGAAGTACTGGGTGTGGGTGGTGGTTTGTGTCATCAGTGGTTGTTAAAAGTCACCCTTGCACTCCTACACTGATGCCAGGAATCTGTACACAGGCCATACTAGGGTCCAGGAATATAGCAGAACAAGCGTGTCTCAAACAGCCAGAGATCGTTATGAGTGCACCGAGCTCATGCCCACCTACACAACACAGCGCTTCCTGCACTAGAGAGGCCGGAATGACTTGGATCCACCTAAAGGCTTCCCAGAATCTGTGGGTGAACATCATGGTTGATTTTTGATTGTCAGTTCGATTTGACTGAGACAGATCTAAGAGTAGTGGAGAAAGCCTAGGTCTCCATCTGTGAGATAGTTTCTGGAGAACACCGATTAAAGGAGAGAATGCACCTGAGTGTGGACAGCTCTCTCCCACAGTCTGGAGGCCTGGATGGGGTGAGGGAGGGAGGAGAAGGAAGCCGATGGTGCAGACTTCCTCTTGCTGCTTCCTGACTGTCATGATGCCAACTGCTCTGTGCCACCAGGACGGACTTGCCGGAAGCCATCAGCCCAAGCCTGCCTCCTCCTATGCTGCTTCTGTCAGGCATCTGTCAGAGTGATGAGAACCTAGCACAGCAAGTGGTCACACTGTGGTGTTTTCTCTGAAGCTAAGGAAGGACCCCACTTCTCAGATCTCTCAAATATGTGTTTTCAATCTCCTCCTGGTCTCCCTAAGCAAGCATGTTAAATACGGGGAGACGACTCAACAGAGAGTGTCTGCTCCACAGGACGAGGACCTGAGTTCAAGTCCCCAGCACCCACTTAAGAGCTGGGTGTAGATGTGCATAGCTATAACCCTGCATGGGGGCGTGGGGGGACTGCAGGGCAGAGACAGCCGGATCTCCAGAAATCATTAGCCAGACAGAGTAGCTGAAGTAATGAACTACAGTTAAGTGAAAAATAGGATCTCAAAGAGTGGAGCGTAAGCAAGTAAGACACGTTCAGACAACACCCGGCCTCCATAAAGGGTGTGCATGCACACGTGGACATGTTAACTTGAATCTACATATAACACACACACAAATGCACACACTAAAAAGGCTAAATTCCAAGACTAAACATGTCTTTGAATCTTCCAGGAGGACTCTAATCTCCTATGATTGAGCAAGCCTGTAAGAAACTCTATTACAAAGTGACCCTCAGGTTCTGCCCCTCCCGACCACTGCTGAGGGCCTTCTTTCTCAATAATGCTAACTGCTCCTTTTCTATAAGGAGCAATTGAGCCAATGAGAGTCCAATCCTAAATGGGGAAGCAGGAGCCGAAGTAGGAGTTATAACAACATTTTTTCCCATTATGAACTGTAGAGATCTGTTCTGCTCAGTAGAAACCACACAATTATGATCTCATTGAGCTTTGATCCATTGCAATATCAACATTTCCCCTAGATAAAGCATACAGTAACCAGTGTTTCTCCGCAAGAGAGATGATTGACATTTGCTCAGATTTTCCAAGCTACAGATAAAAAAAACTAAAAGGATCTAGCCCTTGTTTTCATATTTATTTGAATTCTGTTGATAATTTGTGGATCATATTTAGATTTGGTTCAGGACAAGACAAACTTTCTAACAATAGAGAAGTCACCACCGGTGACCATTGATTGGCACTAAAATGCATGGCAGAGGCTTAACTGGGCACCAGCTCACCAGCCTCCCTGACGCACGTAGACTGGTTTCAGAACCTGGTCATTCATCAAAACCATATGGAGTGCCAGGAAGATGTGAGCTCCTCAAAGTTGAAGACCTGATGAATCTGGTGTTCTCAGTGGCATTAACAAGTGGAAATGTTTTCAAACACTCTCTTGCCCAACATTGGCCTCATGGTAGTACCGTAGCCACCACTGAAAGAACCTTTTGATGTCAGGACTCTAAGACACTAGGGATGTCTGTGAGTAGAGGTGACAGGTGCTTTATAACCCAGAGAGGATAATGTAAACATAAAACATTTCAGTGGTGTGCATTAATACATGTGCCTATCACGTTCATATGTCACCTAAGACCCAACATGATAATTACCTTCTTTTTTTTTTTTTGCTTTTTTGAGACAGGGTTTCTCTGTGGTTTTGGAGCCTGTCCTGGAACTAGCTCTTGTAGACCAGGCTGGTCTCGAACTCACAGAGATCCGCCTGCCTCTGCCTCCCGAGTGCTGGGATTAAAGGCGTGCGCCACCACCTCCCGGTGGTAATTACCTTCTAAGAATAGGATTATCAAACAAATAGGGGACTAAAGAGATGGATCAGGGCTTAAGAGCATGCACTGTTCTTGTAGAGGAGCCAAGTTTGATTCCCAACACCCACATCTGGCAGCTCACAACTGCCTGCAGTCCTAGCTCCCAGCATCCAACTCCGCTGGACTCTGTCTCTCTGTCTGTTTCTCTCTTTCTTGCAGAGAGAGAGAGAGAGAGAGAAAGAGAGAGAGAGAGAGAGAGAGAGATATTTAAAAATAAAATCAAGAAGAAATGAGTAACTGAGGGGTTCTAACTAGCTAGGCTCTCTTGCTCACCCATGTGAGAATGTAGCAAGAAGCCTGCTACAGACACTGAATAAGGTCATTGTAACTTCGTGCTTCCCAGTCTCTAGAAATAGAAACTGAATAACCGTAATGAGCTAATGAACAAACATGGCCACATCAACCTCATGTCTGTGTGGGGCATAGTTCACAGTGCATGAGGAAATGTCAAAGCCAGTATTAGAGAAACACATTCCAGTAAAGGGTGTCACGCAGGGGTTTGGGTCACTGTGAGGGTAGAGCTAGGCCCCAGAAGTAAGGCCTGAAGTGTTCAGAGAGTGTGAGGGGGTCAAGGAAGAGGGTGACTCAGAACGAGGGCACAGGCAAAAACTGTGAATCAGGCAATGAAGCCGGACAGAAGTCAGCCAGGTAGAGAGCAAGTTGTACCAAAATGTCAGCTCTTGTGAAAAGACCCACAGTGGGAGCTGGGAATCCTGGGAGAGCCACAGAAGCACAAGGGGCAGGACTAACAGGTAAGTCCAGCCAGAAGCACAGTGAATATGGAGGCCATGTTCAGGGGATCCTGTCTTCCTCAGCACAGAGGGCAGGCAGTGGGAGTCATCTCTCAGAGCATCCATGGCAAGAGAAGGCCCCACCCAAAGGCTGTCTGAAATGGTGGATTCTGCTGATGAGTAGGAAGCCTGGGGAGGGAGGAACCAGAGTTCCTGGACAAAGCATGCCATTGTCTTGAGTTGATAGCCTTGGGCCTGCTGTGTGACCTTCAGCAAGTGCTTCATCTCTCAAATTCAATGTCATCACCTTCAAGATGAAAGTTCAGGAAGGGAAGATAACCCCAAGGCCTCCAGTAGCCAAGGCAGGGTCAGCAGTGACGCTGCAGCCAACATTTTCCAGCCAGATGCCGTCTCTGCAGAATAATATTATCTCCAGACTTGGCACCTGGTGTCCAGCCAAGCTGAGCAAAGGGAGCGAGTCTGGTCTCTCTGACGGTGGGGTCGCCAGTTCATGGAGGTGCGGAGTCGTATATCACAGGCTATCGTGTACACTGCAGAGAGCACACAGACTATCAATAGGGTTACTGTTGTCTTAGCAACAGTGGGGGCCAGATCTATGTTGGTAAAGAAGCTATGTGTACCCAGCATGTATACTAATTTTAACATTGTCAGCGTATGGCCTTGAACTTTCTGGGCCTCCATTTAATATTGCCTTTAATGAGTTCGCCACTTCCCAGTTGTTAGCTTACAGAAACAACAGTTCAACATGATTCAGTGTGGTAGGAAGGGGAATTGGCATGATCAAAATTTATCTTTCTTGTTTTATTTTATTTTTTGTTTTTACATTTCAAGATAGGGTTTCTCTGAGTAGCCCTGGCTATCCTGGAATTTTTTTCTGTAGACCAGGCTGACCTCAAACTCACAGAGATCTGCCTGCCTCTGCCTCTTGAGTGCTGGGATTAAAGGTGTGTGCCACAAGTACATGGCTCTTTGTGTGTGTGTGTGTGTGTGTGTGTGTGTGTGTGATTTTAGTGCAAAACCTAAGATAGGTTTCATTTTTTATTTTATTTTTAAGGAATGTGTATTGATTATTTAAATTGTACCACACCACAGCCTAGGTTCTCACGCGCACGCTCAACAAGGCAGTCCTAGCAGCTATATCTGCATACTCTGTGCTATTGCAGTGAAATGCACAGGTCAGTCTAACCTTATGAAGAAAAGATATGTGAGCGTAACTAACAATTTTGGAGGCTGAACAGTGTGAAGGCTCTGAGGAGGGTCCCTTGTGACTATGTCACCTCATGGCAAGTGACACTGGCCAGGTTGGCATGAGGGTTTCCCTGTAATCCCACTACTCTACAGACAGTCCGGGGAGCCCGTAGGCAAGCTTGTCAGCCAGACTAGTCAAATTAGTTAACTCTAGGTCCCGTGAGAGACCCTGCCCCAGTTAATAAAGCAGTCAGTTATCAATAAAGATAGCAGATGTCAACATTTGACCTCTCCACACACAAGCACACAGGGGCTTAAAGACTTGCACATATATGATATGCATACACATGCAAAATAAAAAAGGATTTCCCCATAGGTATCAGTTCTCAGAGTTACCATGACAATCTCTATATACCACATCCCTGGGGACCAGCTTTCCAATGCCCGAACTTTGGAGACAAAGCACATTTGAGTTGAACAAGTGCAAACCCCAGAGAGCCTCCTACTCAACAGAACAGGGCTCCAGTTCCCAAACAACAGACCAGGGCTCCAGCCTCACACAACAGACCAGGGCTCCAGCCTTACACAACAGACCAGGGCTCCAGTTCCCACACAATAGACCAGGGCTCCAGTTCCCACACAACAGACCAGGGCTCCAGTTCCCACACAACAGACCAGGGCTCCAGCCTCACACAACAGAACGAAGTTTCACACAGGTTACTTTTAAGTCTGGGCACTGAAATTCTTCTAAACCAGGTGAGAGGGAAAATTCCCATCCGAGAAGACTTCATTTCTGTAATGGAAAGTGGGCCAGGGCCATTGTCTGAGTGCACATCTCAGTGGTACTGAGAATGAGCCGGTCACAACACTGACAAACTCACTCCAAGGCTGGGCTGAGGATACTTGAGAAAGTGAAGACTGGAGCTGTTATTCTTCACTTACAGCGTGGTCAGCCAGTCAAATATGAGGAAGAATCCCTACATTACTTTTATGGTATGAAAATGTTCAGCAGAAATATGGCTTTTATGTTGACAGATCTGACATAACGTCAGATCATCGGAGGGTGTTGGCTCTGATAGTAGCCCAATGAAGCCAGTCTAATGAGCCATCTCTTGATAACATCTTGTAAAACCTCATTAACAACACAAAATGACCAGTTTTATTACAGCCAAGTTTTCGTACTTCAGACTTTCATAGCTGTTTGCAATGACATGAAGACTGGGCAAACACAGACTTCGGAGGCTCAATCAAAAGAGACTCAGGTCCTCAGCTACTTTCCACCTGTAAAATTAACCACTTCATTTAATTTGCTCACTCCGGTGCTTAACTATGAAAAGTCATGGGTCACTCATAGAAAGGCGATGGTGAAACCTCCAAATGAAGAGGAATGTCTTTGGGCTGTAGCGGAAAATCTCATCTATGAAATAGCTCATAAATTCCAGTCTCACTCCTGAAATATATGACGATTCCACCAGCTGTCACAAATATCTTACTGACATTTTAAGAGGGTGAATAAATTTGGTGAGACAGGCTGGGCCATAGGGTGATAGTGACCCCATCTTTGAAAAGGAAATATAAATTGAACATTTGAGCTCAAAATTTATTTGGAATCAAAACAGAACAAGTTTCCCTCTTTGAAGCTAATTGAATGTCTGAGTGCAATAGGCTTGGGCTGTTTTCTGTTGCTAATGACATTACCACAAAATCCCGTGTTAACGGGTATATTTGAATGGTTTTTCTTCCATAAAATAAGCACACAATGAGGTTGTTAAGGAGTCTATACATTCACAGTACTAACCATAGAAGTGGAAGGATGCCGATAGCTGGAGGTCAGAGGAACGCAAAGGGAAATACCTTGCTTCAAGAAAATGCTTGCTTTCACCATACTTAAAATCTGGATGTCTCAACATTAAGGCATGGGTGTTGGCTCGTTTGGTACCCTTACTATGTTGCCCAGGCCCCAAGGCCTGGCAGGGGGTGGCATACGATGGTTCTCTAGTCACTGTGCCCTCAAGTCTGCTCCCAGGTGCCCTTTGACACATATATGGTGTGGTTATACCTCATGGTCAGCTTGCCTTGTTTATCCCCTAGGAGATTGTGAGGCTGGTGTTACTGAGCACAATTCCAGAGTGAGCCTTCAGTGCGAGAGGCATGGTCTGCAGGCTGGCAAAGAGGAAAGCTTGAAGGAGTGCTTCTCTGTTTCAGGCTTCTGCCTCCCTAGTGTCTGCCCGACCACACAGGTCCACAAGAGCACACGGGTTTACAACAGCCTAAATCTTGAAACGGAGCAAAGCCAAATCCTCCTTTGAAGTTGTTTGTACCGGGTGTTTGGCTACAGTGATAGTAAAATAACTAACATGACCCCCATTGGGACTGTAACTACTTGTGTCATGGGGTTTACAAACATCTTGAGTCATTGACATTGGCCACCTTGGAGTTGAGGAAGGTGTCAAGATCTCCAGATCTGACCATTGAGGGTAGGAGGAACAACACTAGAGTCTGTTAGGAAGGGCTACAGGATGAGGCTAGTGGCAGAGGACCCTGGGGCAGAGCTCAGTGGTAAAGTAAGTTATGAGGAAAAGCGATGCTTAAATGAGTCACAGGTGGATCCAATTCTGTCCTGCCTTGGATTTCCCCATAATACATCACTTCTGGAGGATGACTATGCCCCAGTTGGTCACAGTGTTTTCTGATTGCACAGATCAAATACAGCCCCAGTCAGCCACAACTCACAGCTGAAACGGGAAGTAACTCTAAGGTCACCATTGTTGATTTACCTCTGTTCATGTGCATGGGGCAAGTGCCTGTACGCACACACACACATACACGCACACACACATACCATGAGCATGCATGCTGCACATGCACACACACACTCATGCTGCACACACCCTGTGAGCATGCAACACACATACACACAGGGGAGAGAGGAAAAATAAGAATATTTTTTAAAAGCCTCTTCCACATTTTTATGTAGTTTGAGTTTAAACTTTTTATGAGGATGTGATTAAATTTTATGAGAATGTGTTCATAAAATATTGGGCAATGCAGCTACAAACCCTTCTGGAATGTTTGGTGAGACACTGTGGACACTGTCCTTGACCCACCCACCATTTGTTCTCCTTCAGTTCACCTCTTGTCTGGGATGTCTGACTCCTCTGACCGAGGCTCCCTGAATGGCCACTGTCTTTGTGTCTGAGGATGGCGAAGTTCTGAGAAATTTCATCAAAGCACCTCACTAACCTCTGTCTGCATTGTGCCAGCACATGGGATAAGAAAAGTCCAGACTGGAGAGAATGGACCAGCCAGACACCTACTCAGAACAAACTTCCTTCTGTCAGGAGGATTTGCGTTTCATGAAACAGGTTTGTCGGTTGATTACAGATGAACTGGGGTTCTGCAAACCAGGCAGACAAAGGTGCTTGTCCTGCAAAGCTGGGCAGGCAGTCATGGGCCGGTGTGTGAAGATACAAAACTGAAGGTTTAAGGAAGCAATGGGTGAAGTCATTTTTACATAATTATCGGGGATAAGGCTACTCCAAAATGTGATTTATATTTGTGTCTCCCAAAGAACAACAACAAAACAAAATAAGAGGGTTTTTTTTTATTTGTTTGTTTGAAGTAGAATTTATCTATCCATAAAGGCACAATTAATTTGCTTTGAATACGGGTTGCTGGTCAAAACATTGAGTGCTGGATCAAATGACATATTTATTTATATTGTAAAACTACCATGTAATCACAAAAATGAAAAATTCTATGCAATTAACAATATGTTTAATTAGAGCAGTGGTTCTCAACCTGTGGATCATGACCTCTTTAGGGTCAAATGACTCTTTCACAGGGTTCATCAGAAAATGCAGGTTTGTAACAGTTTGTTACGATTTGTAACAGCAAAATCACAGTAGCAATGAAAATAACTTTATGTTTGGGAATTTAATACACGAGGAGCTATATTAAAAGGTATCAATCACTAGAAAGACTGAGAACAACGGAATTAAGAGGAACACTCAGTGGGAACTCATATCAAGGATGGAAATACACCAGCATGAAATAGATACATGGATGAAGAAAATATTGGGTTGCTCGCATAGGAAGCCTTTCCAAATCTCTTGCAAAGGTTAATAGTTAACCATGGTGTAGCCCACATTTTTGCTGTCCGTGATTACCTAGTAAATGGTGAGTAATTCATTCTAAACACAGTCTGACTCTTCTGAGATAGCTCTGATGCAACCTTTTTAAACTTTTTGGGGGGGGCATGGGAAAGGGTTTATTTTTTCTTGTAGGTACAAGAAAATCAGGGCATAAACCTGGAGGCAGCAGCTGATGCTGATGCAGGGTGCATGTTTTTTTTGAGAACATCCTCTTTGACTGGACTCTGCATATTTATTTGGTTGTGGTTTTCTGTAGTGGTCTCTGTCTAGTGCAGAAAGAAATTTCCTGCAAGAGAGATGAAATCTACAGTTACAGGACAAATGTTTATAGATTATTGTTAGGGATTATGCTGGTTTAATAAATTAGTGACCATAGTTTCTCTTCCAATAACCATAATTTTAATAGCACTAGTTATGTTTCCAATACTAAGCATGACTTAAACTTTTATTTTAAACAAAACAACAACAAAGTTCAGTTCAGGGATAGGAACTGATCCAAACAGATGTGACTGGGAACCTGGACCCACCCCAGGTAGGCTACCAGGCTGCTTCGCTCTGGATGGGCTGTGTGCAAGAGCTGTGTCTGTTCCTAAGCCGACTGCATAGTTCAGATGTATTGCAGGGGCCATATTCCTTTCTAAAGAAACTGCTTCTATATTAAATTTTCTTATTTTCTTTTTTTTTTTGGCAGGGGCGGGGGGTTGTGAGACAATGTTTCTCTGTAGCTTTGGAGACTTTTTTTTTTTTAAAGTTGGAAACTGTAGAGCTTTCTTACTACCGCTTGCAGTCCAAGAAAGTGATCTTTTCCCTACTATTCTATTCTTGTCTAAACAGCAGAATCTGTAGATCAGACCAACAGTGGACAAAAATAGAAGAGGAAAAGTTTTATCAATGAATTGTGTAGGATTTTCCAATGAATTGAAACGTTCTGTGTGAAGAGAGGCTCCTTAAGATGCAGGAAGTAAACTAAACTCACCAGGCTCAGGAGGAACAATGTACAAGGCTCAGAGAGTTCCTGAAACTTACACTATTCTCAAGACTCATCCCTCTCCAAGGTTATATAAGCAATAATACTGCTGAAGAGAGGAGATTCTCTGACTAGTCAAGTGTTTGTAAGTTGAAAAAACAACCTAAGAACGTGGTTTTCTCCAACCAGGAGTGCTGACTTATGTTGGCAAATGGGACGAAATGAACCTATCCTATTATCGTGTCTTTAAGGCTTTCAAACTCACCATCAATCAATGTAATGCAAATTAAAGAATGACACAGTTTTTGACTTACAGTAAGTCAAAAACTGACAAGGATTGCTCTTTCGTAGTGTTGGTAAATGGTATGGAAACAGCCAGTCCAATGTAGGATGGAGGAACCTACATGTGTGTAAACTTCCCCTGGGCATTTTTGACAGTACTTAGCAACCTATTCTGGTTCACAGTTTCAGAGGGCTCAGATCATGGTCGCTTGACCTATGCACTTGGGCATAGCACTGTGGTAGAAAGATGGTATGCCAAAGAAAACTATCTTGTCAGACTGGTCATTACTGTAGCTCATAGAGACCACAGCCTAGTAAAACTGTTAATGCCTTTTCCCCCCTCAAGGCAGGGCAAAAAGGCACCAGGATATCATCAAGTACCCAATTTTAGCTGTCTGTGTCCTCCAGCTGGGATCTCCTAAAGTTTCCAGAACATCCAAATTAGTACTGCTAAGGGTGGGGGATACGAAGGCAAATGGTCGCCACTTAAGCCTGCAGGGGAAGTTTCATATTCAAACCATTATAGGGTGTGCTAGCAATCAAGAACACAACTAATAAACATGTCCTTAAGGCGTTCAAACTCACTGTCAATCAAGGGAACGCGAAGTACAGTGACGCTGCTTTTTCTTCTGCTGCCAGAAACTGAGGAGGGTTGCTGACTCGTGTGTCGGCAGGCGGGATGAAACGGGCCAATCCCACACAGGACAAGGAACCTACATGTATATGAACTCCCCCTCAGGCATTTTGACAGTACCTAGCAAAGCCTTCAACACGGTTACAGCCTTTGAAGTAAGAACATTTTCAGGATTTTATCCTGGGGAAATAATTAGAGAAGCATGAACCATTTTTATGTGCCAGAGCCGTCTCTGTTGAATTATTTGTAACATTAGAAGGGAGGAAAGGGAATCATTAACTGTCTAACATTAGGAGTCTAGTTAAATAAATGAGTGTGCTCACAGACAGAAGACAATGCTGAACAGAAACCGTGTCTGCAGAGGCTATTCAGCAAGTGGAAGGTGCCTACGTTATGCGGAGGACAAGGGCACCGATTTTGGGATAGAGCAGACAGAACAGGCTTGGGGATCAAGTCACAGAGTTCAGATGCCAGACTTTTCACTGATTAACCTGGAAAATGGCTTGGCCTGTTGGAGCCTCTGATGCTTCATCTATAAAATGGGAAGAATGCAGACTTTGCAGGATTGCATTAAGGCTTAGTTAGAATAAGCCATATAGAACCTGTGTATAGCAAGGTAGCTCGGGGGTAGAACACTCATCTGATACTCGTGAGCCTCTGGGTTCCATTCCCAGAAGTGGAGTTTGGGAAGAGGAAATAAAAATACATATAAAGTGCTTTGCTTGGCACGCAGTGAGCATGCATTAGCAAGGCTTAAATAAAGTCACCCAAATGTCACCAGCATCTGATATCTTAATGTGATGGCGAATCTAAATTGTCAACAGAGATCTGGAATCATCTAGTAGACTAGCCTCCAGGAACACCTGTGAGGGGAGTCTGCATATATCTGTGAGGAATTGTGCTAATGGAGATAAGGGGACTCACACGAAAACTGAATGACAGTACTTCCTGGATTTGGGTCCTGGGTTGTATCTCTCTCTCTCTCTCTCTCTTTCTCTCTCTCTCTCTCTCTCTCTCTCTCTCTCTCTCTCTCTCTCCACACACACACAGACACACACACAGACACACACACACACACACAGAGAGAGAGAGAGAGAGAGAGAGAGAGAGAGAGCTGACCACCAGTCCTCATGGCCCCCTGTTTCCTGACTGTAGATGCCCTGTGGCCAGCTCCACCTTAGTCTTGACTCTCCCACTGTACTGGACTACACCCTTCAACCTTGAGCCCAAACCAACAGTTTCTCCCTTAAGTTGCTTTTGTCAGGCTGTTAGTGACAAGAAGAGAAACCAAGACTCTTAGGTATTAGACACAAATGAACTTTCATTCCATCAGTATTGTTTGTTTATGCTCCCATCTGCTCTGCTCACAGAGCTCGACTTCCTCGTGCACCCTCTCCTCCTATTCGTCTCTTTAATTTTCATCCTCCGGCTCCTGCCACATCACTTCTTTCAGATTTTCACTATCATGTGTGTAAGAGAATATCAAACGTGCATTATTGATCGAGCATCTGTGTGCTACCCAAATACACATTGGTGGATTGGAGTCCATGCTTCCTTGGAGTTTATAATGTGCTGCAAGAAAATAAACATTTGCAAATAAATATCAGATGTCAGGTGATGCAACTTTCTCTGCTTTCATTTAACCCTGGAGATTAAAACCAGCTGATGGGCTGCTGTGTGGCTGCGGGACAAACCATAGGAAGGAAGGCACAGTTTCTCTGCATATTTTCTTTTGGCTGCTCAGTGTCTCTTCTAATTGAACAACTAAGTTGGCTAGGCACCTACTGGCACGGTGAGAAGAGCTTTCAGCTCTCAACTCCGTCGAATTTCCCAGGTCTCAACTGAATTGATGTCCTTCCAACTTGTCCTGTGCAGAAAATGAACTCCACCATGAGCAGAGTGCTCCAAGGCTCACTCTCTAGGTTTCTCAGGTGTGATTGCTCACCTGAATGCCAAGGGCAAATGGAAGGTCAACTGAGGCCAGGCCTCCAAGTATGTTTGTGCATTTTTGGAAGGGGGCTTTTAGCTCCTTGAACCAACTCCATATTGCTGAGGATGGTCAGAAGGATGGGTGAGTAGTAACATCTCAAGACTGGAGTTGTAGTGGTGTTGTTGGGCATGGCAACACAGATTTGACATTTGAGATGACCCTAGGAAGTCAGAAGCTCATTGTCTAATACAGGAAAAGCAAGAGAGAACTGGTTCAGCTGAGCCTAACTCTAGGGATAACGATATAAACGTGACCTCACATCTAAAGTATTTTTCCATGCTCAACAATGAAAATCTTAAACTCAATAACTTAAAATTTGTACAAAACTGCACATTTTCATCCACAATAAATCATGTTTTCTGAGCATGGTGTTTGAAGGTCTTTCTGATGCCTCAAGCACAGTCAGTGCTCTTGGCATTCTTCCCACATCCTCATTCTGTCTTGTGACCTACCTATGGCTGTCCCTTTACCGTACCATTCTTTGTTTCCAGTTTTCTGGTCATTCCTCTTCTTTCACCACTAGCTCTAAGTTCTAGTTTCCTTTACTCTTAGACCCCTGCAGCCTGGGGGAAGCATGTACCCCAACTCTCCTGGCCAAGGAGATTGGTGAGCATTGGTCCTCAGCTATCTCAGAGGATGACTCGCTATTTCCACCAATGAAGGTAGGGTCCAAGAACCAGAGAGAAGCTCGTACTAATGATTCTCATGGAGTCTCACACAAGTCAAACTGGAATACAGAATTGGAGTTATAACCACCGAGTTATAAAGTACTATATATTGAAACACCATCATCTCTTCTCTTTATCCAGCTTGGAACAGGATCATTTCTGTCTCTTTAAAAAAAGGAAGTTCTGCCTACTCAAGTGTTATAGTAAACGCACATCCCCTAATCCGAACCCTAGCTCCTGTGTTCTCGGCCTTCCTAATGCTGCGACACTTTTAATATACGTCCTCACGCTGTGGTGATCCCAACCATAAAATTATTTCATTGCTACTTCATAACTGTAATTTTACTACTGTTATGAATCATAATGTAAAATCTGATATGCAGGGTATCTGCTATTCAATCCCCTCAAAGGGGTCACGACCACTAGTTGAGAACCACTGCTCTAGAGGAACAGAACTCATAGAGTGAACATATATCCAAGGGGTGTTTATTAGATAGGTTCACGTATTATGGGCTAGGTTGTCCATCAGTAGCTGCCTGTGCAACAGAGAGACTGAGAACCCAGGAGATGCTTCCTTCGTTCATGAGGCTGGAGGCTGGATCCCAGCATCAGTGAAGTATGGCAGTGGAGGCATTTCCTAAAAGGGCTTGTTTAAGATTCTCAAACCCCAATGCATCCCTCTCTTGTTTAAAAAACTGGCCAGATCTACTTAAGAGGTATTTTTTCATTTTACTCTCTGTGTATGTTTATGTATGAGTGCTTCAGTATATGTAAGGCACCACATGTACATACAGGTGCCCATGGAAGCCAGATCCCATGGGGCTCTAAACAGTGAAATGACTAGTGTACAGGCTCGGAACAAAACTCAGGTCCTCTATGAGAGCAGCAAGTACTCAGCCTCAGAGCCATCTCCCCAGCCTCCAAAGGAGCTAACCTCACAGACTGGATACAGTCTTTTGGCAGAGGGATTGCCTAGCATCCACAAGGCTCTGGGTTCAATTCTCAGCCCTGAGAAGAAAGAGAGGGATGGGGTGGGGGTGGGTGAGTGAATGGGTTCTGGAATTGAGGCAGATATGAATGAGTGAGGTTGTAGAATTGAGAAGACTCCCCAAATACCCAGAGAACTCCTCTATCAAAAAAGAAAGAAAAGAGATCTCTGAATTAATACAACTGGGCAAAGATTTGTCAAAATCTTTGTATTTTTGCACATTATCACATATTAAGTAATAGAATAGACACAGTGGAAGCCCTGCAAGGACTGAGACTCGAAGTGTGCTCTGTAACATGACTGAAATCACCTGGCATTGGGGTGAAGTAAGACAGCGGTTTCACGACTGGTCTGGCCACCACGTGGGAAGACAAGTCCCACCACAGAGTGTCTTCAGGATCTACAGAGTTATAGACAATGGGACATAAATAGAGTTTTCCCTAAAATGTGGACTTTTCCACTTATTTACTTTTATTCTTTAAAAAAAAAATATCGTCGAGCTTACTTAGAACCATTGCGAGAAATCCTTACCTGAGCACAGTTCACAGAGGTCAATAGATGATCAAGCGCTTTTTCTCTAAGATACAGCTGAGATATGGGGCTTGTATTTCATCATAGCAGTGGAACTCCCAAGCCTGAAGGTTTGATTCAGGGCTGGAGCAACACAGGTGACCTTGTTCCTTTGTTTCCAGGGCAGTGGCATTGCCATTCCCTAGACACTGGTAAGAAGCACAAGATCTTGGACACTCAGTAGATCTGCCAGGCTGGCATCTAGGGGCATCCAAATGTCCAACCAGTAGTGTATATCTGAGCAAGACCCCAGTGGGGTCTGATGAGCCAAACTGAGAGCCACTGGCCAAGAAGCATCCTGTGTTTTAACAGATCGTCAGGCCAGGCAGTGACAAAAGGTGTTCTCATCATGAGACGTGTCTGTCATGAGCGCTTTCAGAGTTCATTGACATCCTCCGCTTTCTAGAAATAAGGAGAGATTCGGTCCTTTATACAGCATAAGGAGGTCTCTCCTGGACCTGTCTTAGTTTGCTGACTGCTCATTGCATACTTATGGTCCTTCCTCAACAGCTCTAAGTACTACTGCTCGGAGGTGAAATCCCACATAACGACTGCTTGGGGCGGAGCTGCCCTGACCTTCCTCTGCCTGAGAGAGGGGCTTCTGTTTGTCCTTACTCCCAGTTGTTGTCCTGGAAATGGGCTATGTTTGCCCTTTCAAGGTAGGACAAAAGTAGATACTAACAAATAATGCCCCCACTTGTGTGTTTCTCATATTATGACCCCTGGTCTCTTAAGCCCAGTGTCTCTGAGCTGTTTGTCAAAATACAGAGCTCCCAGTCTCCCCTCAAAAGAGGCACAAAATCAGAGCTCCCAGACTGGAAAGTTTCATTCTTCATTTTGATAAATGTGTTTTATGTATCTTATGAACAGATGTTTGCTATCCATTGATTCACACCCCTGGCTTGACTTATCTTTCAGGTTTTTTTTTTTTTTTAGCTTGGCTTGGTTTCTAGTTTTTTGTTTGTTTGTTTGTCTTGTGTATTACCTGCTTCTGATCATCAGAGCTGGACCTATAGAAAGAATAGACACTTGAAAACAAGCTGAGACAAATATGGCTTCAAGTCTCAAATGTAGAGGGGATCAAAGGATAAGGGTTTTGGGAAATGCTCGAATTTACATGAAACTCAATTTTCTCACCTGTGAACCCAGTGTGTAAAACCCAGACTGTAGGGGCTCTGGGGAGGGGAGTGAGAAACTGTGAGCAAAACCATCAGACACACAGAGAGCTGTTAGAGATTCACCCTGGGGGCTGGAGAGATGACCCAACAGTTAGGGGCACTGGCTGCTCTTCCAGAGGACCTGGGTTCAATTCCCAGCACCTACATAGCAGTTGACAACTGTCTGTTACTCTAGTGTGTAGGGAAGGGGGTACAATGCTCCCTTCTGGCATCTGTGCCCACAAGGCAAGCATGTGGTGTACAGACATACATATGGGCAAAACACATTTATAGTCAATGAAATTTCAAAAATTAAAAAAGAGATTCTTTGTCAATTTTTTTTTTCAAAAGGAGGATGGAGGGAAGGAAGAACTGAAAATGGAAAGGGAAAGGGAGGGAAGAAGAGAAAAGAAGAGAGAAGACAGAATGGAGGGAGGGAGGGAAGGATGAGGAGGGAGGGGGAGGGAGCGAAAAGAGGACAGAAGACAGAATAGAGGGAGGGATGGGAGGATGAGGAGGGAGGGGGGAGGGAGAGGGAGGGATGGAACCAGCTTCTGGGTACCCAATAACAGCAGGGTTTTTTTTTTTTTTAAATTGGTTTTGTTTGTTTGTTTGTTGAGGCAGGGTTTCTCTGTGTATCTTTGGCTGTTTTGGAGCTTGCTTTGTAGAATAGTCTGGCCTTGAACTCACAGAGATCTGCCTGCCTCTGCCTCCCGAGTGCTGGAATAAGGCATGCACCACCACCGCCCGGCTATAACAGCAGTGTTGTGTGAGGCTGGAGCTCTCATGTAGAACAGCTGGAGAGCCCGAGGACCAAGAGCAAACTCCTCTGCTACCAGACATCATGCACGGAGGCAGCTGGAGCTCTCTGGTTAAATTCACACTGTTCCTGGGGAAACGGAGGTCCCTTTTGGGTTCTTAGTGTCATTAATAAAGGAGCCTTAAAATGTCCTCAGGAAGGAGCTTGATAAAAATTTGTTAGGGTTTGAGAGAACAGCAGCCAGGCAGGCGAGCTGTAGATTTGGCAGTGCCTGGTGGGAGGTGATGGAGACAGGAAAGAGGCCAGACTTCTTGCAGTGGTGGTCGGCGAACAGAAAACCGAGGGGGGAGACTTCAGAGAATGAGAAGCCCCACACAGTCAGGGAAAACAGGCTTAGAAGCCAAGACCTGAGCCTGGCCCTGCAGGACTGCGCGTGGTTAGAGACAGAGACAGCTTATCAAGACTGAGGAAAGAGCTCCGCAAGCCTCGGGTCATGGAGCCCCTGGCCCTTTTTATAGGATACTTACATAACACGCGTCTCCTCAAGTTTGTATATGGTGAGGAAGGGTTTCCAGTGTTCCTCTGTGAGCAGAACTGAGCATGCTCCATTTGCTGTAGGAGGACTAGGTGGCCAATTGGCTTCTCTCACATATTAGTCTTTATTTCGGGTCTTCAGGCCCCATTCATTCTCCTGTTAGACCAACACAGAAATAACCCTGCATAGAAAAGAGCTGAAGATGCAATCGATTCTGCCGTATAGCTTGGTGAGTAAGCCCACGGGGTTTCAACAGACAGGACCCTAAGTAGAAGCACGGGGTTGCTTCAAGGTTTTTAATGCTAGAAGAAATGACTCAGCATTCTATATCCTCTAGCCAGTAAACCATGCCCCGATTATCAAGCTGACTCTAACAAAAGCAACCAAAAAAACCTGTCTGCCCTCTGTGGCGACACAAGTCCTGGTTCAGCTTTTAATGGCTTTCGTTGTTCTGTAGGGATGATGGTGGTGTTCTTTGTTTTGAATGTCAGCTTTGATTCCAGCCTCAGATAGGGCCCCAGGACAAACCATTAAACCCGACTCCATGTGTGTCGCAAGAAGCACGGTTGGTATTCTGTGGCCTGGGAGAGCTGGCGATCTGAAGATCAAGTCAAATGCCCCGGTCACTGACGACAGCACGTGCTCTCCACACTGAAGAGCTGGCCTGAGAAAGTTCAGTCTTCCAAGGTCCTAATTCCAGAGAGCAAAGTACGCTGATCACTGTGTATGCTCACACAGCCAAGACACCCTTTACAGTCCTCAGAGTTTCGGGATCAAGGAAGAGGACACTTAGTGGAAACCAGCATGCCAGAGCCTTTTGGATCTGTCGGAGATGTACGGGAAACAGTCCCAGAATTATATTGCTACAAAATTAGTTGTATTTTTTCCTCTTGTTCAGCATGAAAACACGGAAGATAAGTGCCTCTTTTCCCACTCTAGAAGTCAAATAATGTTAGTATGCATTAACGTATCCAGTTCTTCAGACACAATTTTGCCTGGCCCTTTGAAAGCATACGTACAAAGTGATGATATTTCATCCACGGGTGTGGCCTCCATTATGTCAGGGTGTGTGCATAATTACCCTAAAGGTAACAATTTCCATGGAATAAATGCCCTAATAGCAGTAAAAGAAGACGCCCTAGTAATATAATTTTTATTGGCTCTTTCCTGCCCATGTTGTCTTGATAAAAATATATCTGGTGAAGTTTAGCACACATCCCCTAGAGAGATTTTAACTTACAGGATTTGGCCCTATGGTCTTACCTATGAGCATTGGACACCCCTTCCTACCACGGCCTGGTCTCTTCAAATAAAGTCCAGCATGAGAGTTTTTGATTTCCAGAACTTTCTCTTCCTTTTCAGAGAATGGGCAACTGGGAAATTCTGACTTCTATGGCTTATTCTTCCAGGAGAAATACTTGCTAGATCATTTCTGGGTGGGAAAGTGCTCTGCTGAATTAGGAGCTTCCCGTGGCCCTGAGTCCCGCCTGGAGGGACAGCATTGAGGGCAGTGAAGAGAAGCGGTTGAAGGAGCGTGAGGTAAAGAGTGGGTCCTTGCCATGGTGCACGCGGAATCACAGCACACAGAATGGCTCTGTGGAAAGATGTGTGTGTGTGTGTGTGTCAGTCTTGGGTCATGCGTTGGCAAAGAGCTCTGGGGAGCCAGTGTGTGACTTGGGAGCAATGGCCTTTGGGCCTTGAAAACTGCGTGTGTAGAGCCGGGTGTGGTGCGGCAAGCCTGTAATCCCAGCGCCTGGGAAGCTGAAGCAGGAGCTTGGCGAGTTAGAGATAATGATGGGCTACAGGACAAGACCCTGGTTTTTGTTATTTGTTTGTTTGTTTTAAGAAGTGAGGTAGAGGGATTGAGAAAGTTGAAAAGAATAAAGCAAAATCCTTTCTGGGTTTCAGAGACCTTATGGCAGGAGACACATGAGGTTCAGTCTGGGCCAAAAAAGGTGATACTGAAATGCCCAGTAGATCTCAGCTTGAGAGCCACCTCCTCAGCCATGCCGTTAGTGCTCAATGAATCTTAATCAATGTGTCCGTCACCTCTCTCCAGTCCGTGTCCCTCTGATCATATTAAATCATTGTCGCTGCCTTCTGATGCCAGCAAACTGCATATGTAAAGGAAATGCTCGCTCACGGCTTTATCCCCAGTGCCAGCAGAATACCTGCAACATGCCCGAGTCAGCAGTCCGTTAATATTTGTGGAATTAATCCCATGGGGATGACTCTTGGGGGCAGACATCCAAAGAATGCCTCCACAGTATTGTGTGAGACTCTTGGGAGAACAGAAATGGGAACTGATTACATGGGCTTACCAACAAAAGTTCAAATTTAAGTACCACACATTTATTGAAATTGGACTGTTTAAGACCTGGGAGCAGAGGGAAGGCAGATGTCTTTTGTGTCTTTTGGAGGAGGTTACGTGAAGCCATGGAGAAATGGGAAGACTATACTACTTCCGGTGGTGTTGGTAAGGAATCAGACTAAACAGGGTCGGTCAGAATGTCTGCAGTGTGGCCCCTTCTCTCTGCCCGAAGAAAGAAGGGAGATGCCGTCAGTGTTGGAATGTGAGATCTAAGCGCCGACATCAAGAAAGGAGGAGGGTCATGAGAGGCTAAGAGTTTGAAGAGACTGCGAGAATTATAGAGAGATAGATATAATTATTCACTCCAAGTGAAGACTACTAGACAGGCTGGACTCTTGCAGGCACCTAGCATGCATACTCAGACACAGGCACACATGCAGATGGGCTTATAACCTTCATGGAGGGCACACAGGGCTACAGGTAGACAGGTGCAGCAGGCTGGGGAAGGTGAAGGCAAGAGCTCTAACCTCTCATTTCAAGGCCATACTTATACAGAATGACACAAAATAGACATTCTGCCAGGAACAGTGATACAGCATTATATCACTGCAGACTTTGGGGTTCCCCAGATATCCTGTGTGACTCATAGAAGCCCAGGTGTCCAAGCATCGACTGTCTTGGCCCATGCCAGATACTGATACTGCTGAAGCATGAACTGACCCTTATGATCCTTTGTTCCCTACCCAGAGGTTAGGGCCAAGGGAACTGGGCATGTACCCTAGGATATCTCCCCATCCTAAAGTAAAGGTAAGCTAAGACCAAGGAGCTTCAATTGGGGACTTTCCCTAGGTGGCCTAATGCTGGGAGCCGATTCGAGTGGCCACCATTACAAGATGGCGCTTGGCCCCAGCCTCGCTTGGTGGACAGCTCCATATTAGGCAATGCAGTGGAACCGTGCCTCTCGCATGTGCAGTGACGATGATGTGCTTAGGGCCAATCCCGTGGCCAGGAGCATCGGCAGGCGCGCATCAGCCAATCCAGGCACGACTCATTCCCTTACCCCCTATATAAGCAGCAGCCGCTTGGCGCACGGGGGCCCCTCGCTTCTGCTCTCCCTTCAACCAAGAGGCTCCAATAAAGTGTGATTTGGGAAGAATCCTCGTCTGGTGGTCATCTTTTCCTGCTGGTCAGGGAGTTCGCCGCAACTGGTGCCGGAAACCTGGGACGCTGGGACAAGCTTTGGTACCGAGTGAGGGGCCAAAGAGGATTCAGAACTTGACACGTGGAGCGGCGACGTCTGTGAGTCTCCCAGGTATGATGATTGCTGGGGTTGCACCTGAGGTGTTTTGCTTGATCTTTGTGGCCCTCATGATTGTTGTTTTTCTGTGCTGCTTTTGGTTGCGCAGGGAAGGGAGGAGGGCACTGCAAGCACACCAGGACAGCCTATCAGAGTCAGATTCAAAAGGGGGGGACGTAGGCAGGTCTAGACAGAAAAGAATAAAGATAAAAAAGGATAGTAAAAAGGAAAAGGATAACAAGATAAAGGGTATACCTAGAGAAGAAACTCAAGAGGACCCTCAATGGGAGGAAGGGGATAAAAAGCAGAAAAACCGGCTTTACCTACTCCTCACAGAGTTCACTGACTTAGATTTGTCGGAGGATGAACTCAGCTCACAGGAAGAGGGGGAGCTAGAGGAGGAGGCTGCTAAATATGAGGAAGAAAGGTATGAGCGGGACTATCACCGTCCCCCAGCCTATAACCCACCCAATGCTCGCGCACTGATAGAGGGTGTGTCTCGCCCCTCGGCACCGCCATTAGGTGCACAAGCGGCTGAACCAGGAAGGGGTTGCCATTATATTAGCCAGAGCACTTGGGCACGCTTAGCCTCAGCATACCCAGTGATGGAGGATCCCGTCACCCATCATAGGTGGTATGAGCCAGTGCCATATAAACAACTAAAAGATCTGGTAACAGCAGTTAAGGATTTTGGGGCTACTGCAGATTATCCAATCGCCCTCCTGTGCAGACTTTGCACCTCGGTGCTGACGCCTACAGATTGGACAGAGATGGCTAGGGCCTGCTTGACTCCGGGACAGTTTCTGGATTTCAAGTCTCTGGTTGCCGATAGAGCCCATACCCAGGCTAGAGTTAATGCTCAAAATGGTCATCATGATTGGACAGCTGATATGCTTCTAGGACAAGGACAGTTCTCTGGCAACCAGGTTGGATTCCCTCTAGAGGTCTATCAGCAGATAAGTGATATTCACTACAAGGCCTGGAAGGCACTCCCCAATAAGGGGGAGGTAGCTGGCAATCTAACCAAAGTTATTCAGGGGCCTGTGGAGCCGTTTCAGACTTTGTGGCTAGGATGATGGAGGTTGCAGATAAAACATTTGGCAGCTCTGAATACACCTTGCCCTTTGTGCAGCAGATTATTTTTGAACAAAGTACCAAGGAATGTCAGAGAGCCATAGCACCAGTCAGGCACAAGGGACTGGATGCCTGGATAAAGGCTTGTAGAGAGATCGGGGGTCCCTTGACTAATGCAGGACTTGCAGCCGCTATGCTTTTAGCCACAAAGTCAGCCCGTGATAATAAAGGAAAAGGGTGTTTTTGCTGTGGCCAGTTGGGGCACCTTAAACGAAACTGTCCCAACGGCAGTGGGCCGCCAGGAACAGCCATAAAACTGGGCCCACGTATGCCTGGTACTTGTCCCCGCTGTAAAAAGGGAAAACATTGGGCTAATGAATGTCGTTCAGTTAAGGACATTCACGGCCATCCCATCCCACAAACTTCCAATCTTGAGTCAAAAAACGGCATGAGGGGCCCTCAACCCCGGGGCCCAAAAATATTTGGGGCATTTCAGACTTCAGTTCCAGCCCAGAACCCAGTAGGATCAACCCACCAGTCTGGAGGACAACCATCGGTTCCGCAGGGATGGACCTCTGTGCCACCTCCGGAATGGTACTGACCCCGGAGGTAGGTGTCCAGATATTGGGGACTGACATGTCCGGCCCCTTGCCACGGGGCCATGTGGGGATTGTCCTGGGGCATTCCTCATCCACAATGAAAGGTTTGATTGTCCTTCCAGGAGTTATTGACCCTGATTATATGGGGCAGATCAAGCTCCTTTGTTATTCTCTCAATGGTGTCATCTCTATCACCCCTGGCGATCGGCTTGCACAATTGTTAATTTTGCCTTCTCCGCATGAGAAGTTTCCCTTCACGGGCGCATCAAGGGAGAGTGCTGGTCTAGGCTCTACTGGAGTTGATCTCGCCTGTTTATCAATGGCCTTGGACAATAGGCCTGTTTTACAGTTGATAATTGAAGGAAGGACTTTCTCAGGCCTGGTGGATACAGGGGCAGACCGAAGCATTATCAGAAACCAGGACTGGCCGAAACAATGGCCCTTGCAACAATCCTCCCAGTCCTTACAGGGGCTGGGATATGCACGGACTCCATGCATAAGCTCCAGAGAACTAACCTGGAGGATGGAGGACCAACAAGGAAAGGTCCAGCCTTTTGTGGTAGATCTCCCGATCAGCTTATGGGGGAGGAACATCCAACAGCAGCTCAAGCTCAGATTAACCAATGAGTTTTCAGAAAAAAGCAAGGATATGATGCGGCAGCAGGGGTTTGTTCCCTCACAAGGTTTGGGGAGGTGACTTCAAGGTATACCCCAACCGATTCCGCCAGCCAGCAAAACCGATCGAAGGGGACTGGGTTTTTCCTAGGGTCCACTGACATGTCAGCTTCTATTATAAGATCCTTGCCCATACCATGGGTAACAAACAAGGCAGTATGGGTACCCCAGTGGCCCCTTTCCCAGGAAAAACTGGAAGCCGCTAGACAATTGATTCAAGAACAGTTATTACTAGGTCATATTGAACCATCCGTGTCTCCATGGAACACCCCAATTTTTGTTGTAAAAAAGACATCAGGAAAATGGAGATTACTTCATGATTTGAGTGCCGTTAACAGTCAGATGCAAGTTATGGGCTCAACCCAGAGAGGCCTCCCATTGCTATCAGCATTGCCAAGGGGTTGGCCTATCATGGTCCTGGATATTAAAGATTGTTTTTTCTCCATTCCTCTATGCCCACGAGATAGGGAGAGATTTGCTTTCACTGTACCTTCTGTCAATCATGAGCAACCGGATGCCCGTTTTCAGTGGTGAGTTCTCCCACAGGGAATGGCCAATAGTCTCACTATGTGTCAGCTATTTGTGGATTCTGCCTTGATGGCTGTAAGGCAACAATACCCTTCTGTTAGAATTATTCATTACATGGATGATATCTTATTGGCAGCAGCATCCCAACGGATGCTTGAAAATGCTTTTCAAAAGACAGTTCAAACCTTGGAGGCATATGGGTTAACCATAGCCCCTGACAAGGTACAAAGTTCTACAACAGCGAAATTCTTGGGATCTATTATTTCTCCCGATGCCATTCGTCCCCAGAAAGTTCTTATATGGACTCAGCATTTAAAAACTCTTAATGATTTTCAGCAATTGCTTGGGGATATTAACTGGATCCGAGGGTATCTTCACATACCTCGGTCCGAGCTGTTGCCTTTGTTTTCCATCCTGGAGGGTAATCCTGAAGTAACTTCCCCTCGCTCCTTGACACCTGCAGCCATGCACTCCTTGCAAGAGGTTGAGAAAGCCCTATCACAGGCTCAATTACATCGATATGATCCCTCTTTGCCTATTCTCTTGTGCATCTTAAAGACAAGACATTCACCCACAGGGGTCCTGTGGCAAACGGGGCCCTTATGGTGGTTGCATGGCAATTCCATTGGGGCAAAAACACTTAGGTATTACCCCAACTTGGTGGCTGTTCAGGCTCTAAATGGCATAAGGTTTTGCTTGTCCTCCTTTGCAAAAATGCCTGACAAATTAATTATACCCTATACCAAGGATCAGGTGGAGACTTTGGCTGCCACCGTGGATGATTGGGCCCTTTTGGTCTCAGGTTTTCCAAATATCATAGATAATCATCTCCCTAAACATCCCATCCTAAGTTTTGTAGAAAATAACTTGATCTATTTCCCCCAAGTGACCTCCCTAAGACCAATAGCGGGAGCCTTGACTATATTTACTGATGGGTCCAAATCAGGGAAAGGTGCTATGGTGGTGGGTAATCGACCACCGGAGGTTTTCAGCTACCAGCCCGGCACCCCCCAGGCCACAGAATGTCTGGTGGTGTTAGAAGTTTTTAAGAGATTCCAGGAGCCTTTTAATTTGTTCTCAGATTCTCAATATGTGGTTAATGCTGTCTCTTTGCTTGAGATAGTTGCCTCGGTTCGCCAGGCGAGCCCAGTATCTAATATTTTGGTCATATTAGGGCACATACCTTATTACCTGACTTTATGTCAGAGAATAATGCCAAAGCTGATCAAGCTACTAGAGCCATGGCTCTGGTTGCAGCTGACCCATTGCAGCTCGCTCAGGAGTTTCATAATCTTTATCATGTACCTGCTGATACCCTTCTCAGAAAATTTGCCCTGTCTCGGAGTAATGCAAGAGACATTGTAAAAGCCTGTTCCTCTTGTGTCACCTTCTTTCATCCTCCTCACATAGGAGTTAATCCCCGAGGCTTGCGTCCAAATGCGTTGTGGCAAATGGATGTAACCCATGTTCCTGAGTTTGGAAAACTTAAATATCTTCATGTTTCTGTCGATACATATTCGGGTATCATATTTGCCACTCCATCGGCAGGCGAAAAGGTCACCCATGTCAAGACCCACTGCCTAGAGGCCTGGGCGGCTTGGGGCAAACCCACCTGCCTTAAAACTGATAATGGCCCTGCTTATTCCTCAAAAGGTTTCCGCGCCTTCTGTGCACAGCTTCAGGTGGAACATTCCACTGGCATACCCTACAATCCCCAAGGTCAGGGGATTGTGGAGAGGGCAAATAGAAGCCTTAAAGAACTCCTACAGAAACAGAAAGGGGGAATAGCAGAGATAGCTTCCCCCAGGAACAGAGTTGCACTGGCACTCTTTACTTTTAACTTTTTGATAGTTGACGGCCGGGGCAGGACAGCTGCTGATCGGCATGCTGCAATGACCCTTGAAGATAAAGGAGAGGCCATCATGTGGAAGGATGTGTTGGATAACAAATGGTATGGCCCGGATCCTGTCATCAGAAGATCCAGGGGAGCTATTTGTGTTTTCCCGCAGGGTCAAGAGGTGCCTCACTGGGTTCCATGCCGATTGACAAGAACCATTAAGGATGATTCAATTGCTCCCCAGCCAATGGAGGAAGGCCATGATCCAGTCGAAGATGACGCCGCTGCTGTTCCTGATGATGATGGCAATGACAATCCGGATTCGGGCGGAGCAGAGATGGGGAATACTGTCTGCCTTCCCTAAGCCGATTCCTGTTCGCCACAATGCCATGGTTTTCCCCCGCTTTTTTATTACCAACAAGGATTTGGGCCTCCCCATGTTACAGGCTTTTTGGTTCAATGGAACCTTCTTAAAATCTGCTAATAGATGGCTCCTCTGCAGGGTTAATGGCAGTTTCTCTGATCTCTCCCCTTTTTGTGTTACTTCAGGGAGGGCAGGCTGGACAGAGCAACTTTAGTTGTGCTACCAATACCACTAATAAGTGCAAAGTGAGTAATAGTACAGGCTATTCTGGGCCTCAATGGGCCCCCGCTAATTTCACTAGAGGCTGCAACAAAAGGTTTTCGGATATCAGGAATGTTTTTTGCAGGCTGCATAGGAGAATGTATAGTCTGCCTTTGGCTAATATGCCGCCTCCGAGCTCAAACATCTTGAGATAAGGTTGTGGTTCTACAAGCGTTAGCCACTTTGGAGAATGGCGATTCACCCCAAGTATGGTTAAAAGGCCAGTAGGTTTGTTCCTTGCATAGCCTTTGTACTCTCAGGGATAAATTCTCCATTGCACTGAGGAAGGTATGCATTTTTACTCTGAGTACTGCCTTTGCACCTCCCAGGAGTTTATTCCATTGCACGGGAGAAGGAGTACCAGGAGTTTTGGGCCTCCTTTGATCGGTCCTCGCATCATGAGGTGAGGACCTGAACGGGAGTAAGACCTTCTCACTGGCCTACAGATAAAAACAAAAAGGGGGAGCTGCTGGGAGCCGATTCGAGTGGCCGCCATTACAAGATGGTGCTTGGCCCCAGCCTCGCTTGGTGGACAGCTCCATTTAGGCAATGCAGTGGAACCGTGCCTCTCGCATGTGCAGTGACGATGATGTGCTTAGGGCCAATCCCGTGGCCAGGAGCATCAGCAGGCGCGCATCCGCCAATCCAGGCACGACTCGTTCCCTTACCCCCTATATAAGCAGCCGCCGCTTGGCGCTCGGGGGCTCCTCACTTCTGCTCTCCCTTCAACCAAGAGGCTCCAATAAAGCGTGATTTGGGAAGAATCCTCGTCTGGTGGTCGTCTTTTCCTGCTGGTCAGGGAGTTCGCCGCAGCCTAAGGAAAGGTCATTCTCTGGAGGTCATAGCATGAGCTAGGCACAACAGAGAGCTGGGTATACAAGCTTCCTGACAGCACTGAGCAGTAGCCCCGTCTCCATGTCTCACAAGAAGGAAGTGAAGTTTGGTGCCACTGCTTAAGGCTCTCATACTGTCTCACAGAGGTTCTTTGATTCCAGAACATATTTTTGAGATTGCGATACAGGAATGGCTAGTAGGCCTCATTTCTGCTTGTTGGGGAGTTTGATATCTTAGTGCCCTTTCCTGGTGCTGCAATAAAACACCCCGACAAAACACTTTAAAGGAGAAGGGCTTTATTTGGGCTTAGAGTTCAAGAGTATAACCCATTGTGGTGTAGAAGTCTGACTGACAGGATCTCGAGCTAATCGGTCAAGTTGTATCCACAGTCAGGAATAGAAAACAATGAATTCTTGTGCTAGACTAGATATTGCTTAGTATTCAACCTAAGACTCAAACCAAAGGAATGGTGCTGCCCACTATCAGGGCAAGTCTTCTTACCTAATCTGACCAAAAACTCCCTCAGGCTTCCCTGGAAATAGACCAAATCGAAACAGTCAGGTACACCCAGACGCTTTTCCCTTAGGTAATTCCAGATCTCACCAGGGTGAGAAGCAGCACTGAGCATCGTAGGAGGCATGTTTGCAGAATGTCATCCCATTGGAGAATCCAGGCAGATTGTATCTCTTGGGGCATTCCCTTGGAGTTAAGGTGCATTAATTTTTTGGAATTCTACTAACCTGTATTCTAACTCCCACCCTGTCCCCAGCTCCAGCATGAGAAGCAAGTTTGAACTTGCACATTAGAGAGTGGGGGATTTAAGGCAGTGGACCCCTTGAATCACTCTGTTTTCTAAGATGTAAAAGGGACATAGTTCTTCTTAATCCACAGTATTCTGAGGAAGCTCACATTAATAGTAAGAGCAGATAAGTCTGGTGGCATAAGCCTGTAGTCCCCAGAAGCTGAGGCAAGAGCATCTTGAATTCAAGGACAGCTTGAACTATTGAATCATGTCTTGTCTCAGAAACGTATACACATACAACATGCACACATGCACACACACACACACATGAAAACAAAACAGGAGTTTAATGCTTTGAAAAATCACAACTTGTAGTGATGAGGCGAGCAGACCTGCTTTTCGTCCCACATGGCTAGCTTAACAGCCGAAATAACAACACACAATTTGTATTCATTTAAATACTTCCTGGCCCATTAGTTCCAGCCTCTTATTGGCTAATTCTCACATCTTGATGAACCCATTTCTAATAATCTGTGTAGCACCACGAAGTGGTGGCTGACCGGGAAGATTCTAACCTACCTATTTCCATCTCGAGCCAGAGCTTCATGGCGTCTGCATGACTCTGCTTTCTTCCTCCCAGAATTCTATTCTGTCTACTCTGCTTATCTAAGCTGCTGTTCTATCAAAGGCCAAGGCAGTCTTTTTATTAACCAATGAAAGTAACACATAGACAGATGACCCACCTACATCAACGACTCACCTAATAGAAGATTATTTTTAGTTCCTAAGTTAATTGAAGAAAGGAATAATTATGTTTCCATGGCTGGTTCTTGCAGGTGATCAAAGGCGGCCTTCTGGAGTTTTAAATCTGCAAAAAGCCATGTACCCTCCCGCTGCCTTTCCCTGGCTCTCCCAGGTCATCTACAGTGCACAATCATTCTTAGCACTGGAGCTGGGTGTCCCCCTTCCCTTAGCCTCTTCCAACTAATCAGGGAAGAAATCAGAAATTTGGAAACGTTTATTGGCCAGAACTCATTCTCCTTCTGCAAGTATGGCATAACCCTCCTCTCTTAAGACAAAAACAAACAAAACAAAACCAAAAAACCCCTTCAGACAGAGTCGAGGCCATAAGCACCCAAAGCCGGCACTGCCTCAGCTAATGGTGTGCACTTTGTTCTCAGATTCTCCAAACACCTTAAGCACTTAACTGGAGCCCATGCTCACTGCGGGTGGGAGCTGCGGTTTCCAGGCAGAATAAGTGCACCTGACTCTTAGTGCCCAGTCTGCCAATTGATAAGGCCGTCTGGAGTCTCCACACTCCCCTAAGTGCTGGCTGTCAGGCAGGAGCCGGGCACCTCCTGCGGAACAAAGAGTTGTTTTTAAATGGCTACTCCATGTGAAGAGGTTTCCAAGAGCACTAATGCTGGGGTGTTTAAACACAGTAATGGGCTATCTTTCAAATGCCTTTTTAGTTGGCAACTTAATAATCTCCCTCTTGTTCAAATATTATTTACACCACAGCAAATCTGATCCCTTCCAAAAGTTAAACAAGTCACTCAGGAAAGTGGGCTGGAGCTGTGACAAGCTGAATAGACACCCTAAGAGGTCCTACTCATTTTTTCATGTCTGGCATGGTATCCCATTCCCATATCTTTTGTCTTTTTACCTTAGGAAACTTTTTACCTGAAGATAAACAGGGTTGAGGTGGGGAAACACATACAATTGTATTTAGTAAGCAAGGCCCTGGCTATATGAGCATAATTTTGTACATATAACACATTTTTTTTTCTAGCTAGGGCCCTGGAAATCGGAGCTGGAGGAGATTAATATATGCGTGGATATTCTATTCAAGCAAAGCACACATATGAGAAGTTAAAATATGGAGCAGAAAAGAACTCAGCAAGGGCATTACTCCCAAGGTCTCCAAGATATTCAGGGATAGCTGGGCCATCTGTGGGACACCAAAGTCACCCCAACCATCCAAGAAACAGTTTCTGGTTCTTTCTTTTCTTTCTTTTTTTTTTTTTTTTTTTTTTTTTTGGTTTTTCTAGACAGGGTTTCTCTGTAGTTTTGGTGCCTGTCCCAGAACTATTCTGGTTCTTTCTTTGGCTATAGTTCTCTTAGCGTGTAAAAGGAGCTAAGACGTCTCCATCTCCCCGGTGTTTTGAAAATCTTCTTGGCTGTAGACACTAATGGACGTGAGGTAACAGGGAGGAAAGTGGGAACTGTGCAGAAAGTGAGCTGCCCTCAGCCTGAGTTCCTGAAGGTCAACCTCAGATGATGAACGAGTCACAGCGGCCTTTGTTCTCCTACTTGTCATGTGAGGGTGATAGAATCATGAAGATATTGGACAGAATGCTGAAGTTAGTCATTCTGCCCTTCAGAGTTGGGGTACTTCAAACCTGGTATCTCGCTGGTGCTCCAAAGCATGACCCTCCAGCTAAAAAAACAACAAACAAACAAAACCCCAGAAAACAAACAAAAAAACAGGCAACTGCAGTATTTCGATGTGCTAGAAAAGTCTACGTGAACCACTATCATGAGTCTGTCTTTCTCCTCTTAGGATAGTCAGAGACTACATATGACTCCAGCTACCCCGAACTCCTGGCAAAGTAAAGGGACACTGTCACCTGCCGTGGGCCAGGATCAGAGTCTAGGTTCTCTTCCCTTCCCTGTGTGATAGGCAAGTGCATGGGAGCCATTGCAGTGAGGGCAAGAAGTCCTTACAGACCGATTCCACTATGGGGAAGTATTAGCACTGAATTGGCACAGGGAAGAAAAGCAGTGTTCCGTTAGGAAAGAGGGCAATTTTCTAGTCCTTGGCACCTGCAAGGGGCCTCCAGTTCTGGCTGCAAGCTTTGAAACGCCCTCACAGTTGCTGGCATAGAATTTCCCTGGCTTGTGTGGATGCCTTGTGGTCCCAGAGCTGGGGAGCAACCTTGAGTGTAGCTTCAAAAGCCCTTCAGGTATCACATCTGGCCTCCAGCTTATAAGTCCGGTGCATGCAAGCCATATACACTGTCCTTCTAGACCAGGAGCTGCTACTGAGATTTCGGGACGGCGAGTGGTTAGCCTCAGCTTTGGGCCCCTTCCAGCCTCCCTAGGCACAGCGACTGTTCTTTTGGAGGCTGCTGGCTGGCTGTGGCTGGATCTGCTTGTCTATACCCGTGCTGTCTACCAGCACCCACTGCGGGAGGCGACAGGCCAGGCTGGACCAGCTGTTGCCCAGGCTGTGTCATGTCTCCCAAAGTTCAGCTGAAGTTGTTCAGGTAATGAATTCCTTAGTCGACTCTGCTTGGGGCTCCCTGGCTCTTGCCAGAAAATAGCACTTGAGTCCCTTATTTGGGTCTCTCCCAGTCACAGCTGGCCCAACCCAAGCCAGCTTAGGCCATCTGTGGTGCAGGCCAGTCCAGGGTTCTGAACATGCGTATGAACTGCATGTCAGACTATTATGGCAGGGACCAAAGTCAGCCCTGACAGTTAGGTGATGTTTCTAAGTGGCTGCCTAGATCGTTGAAGCACATCTCTATGTAAAACACCGACAAGGTTGTGGTGGCGGGATAATTTCAGCATTGGGATGCCAGGAGCAGGCCTGAAATTCCCAGCCCTATTGATTCATCGCTCTGATGATTCCTCTTGGCCCCGAAAGCTGTTTCGCCCTCATTTGGGCAAACAACCCTAAGTCACAGTCGGATAAGCGTCACTTTCCGTTCGCTCCATTTCCTTGGTCTCAGTGTATGCGGCAGGGAGGCACAATGTCCCTTTTATAATTTTCTCCAGCAGCCCAGTGCTGCCAGCAAGAAAAATTATAGCCTCCACCGTCACTAAATCCAAAAGCCCAATCCAGTGACCTTTGCTTGGAGACAGAATTTCTCACTGCTGCACCAAAAACAATCCAGCAATGGGCTTTGATACTGAAAAGTATTAAACTAAAACAACACACAAAACAAACAAACAAGTCAGCCCAGCCCAGCCTAGGTTCAAGAGAACTTCGTTTCATGTGGTTCTCTTCGTGCCTACATGCTGTGACAGGTTCAGAATGTCTCCGGCTGGAGAACACTGGTATTTGATGTTTGAAGAGAGGAAAGCTGACCGCCCAGCACAGAACTGGATTCACAATCCACATGGGGACCCGCCCTTGCCTGGAAGCCTGCCCACCATCTCAGGCAGGCTTGTAACTACCATCTCTTTGAGTTCATCCTTCAAAGCAATAGGAGGGGCAGGGCTAAGATGGGGCCTATGGCGTGGCCTGTGGGATGGGCACTGTGGGCGTGTATAAATGGCTACTGAGTCTACATACAGTGGTCTTGAACGTCTCCCAAAGACACTTTTGTTCTGGACCCTGCCTTCTTAAATGACCAATCCCTGAAGGGAGAGAGGCCAGATTGATCAAGAGTTGCCAAGGCCTGAGGAGAAGAATGGGAAAACAAAGACAAGCAAACAAACAAAAACGCTAAAAACAAACAAAAGCCTGAGGATTCCATCAGGTTGAGGAAGCGTGGGCCTTAAGGCTGTTCTCCAACAGATGTGTACAGTGGATCCATCATAACTCTGGGCAAAAGCCGTGGATTTTAGCTTCACACCAGCAAAGCATGGTGCCACCAGGAGAAGAAGGCCGCTCGCTACCTCTTGTCATCTTGAAGTGTCTCGGTTAGCTGAGGTATTTTGGTTGTGAAACATTACATTGTTAAATGCCCATGAAGGGCAGCAGGGCAGGTGTGGTGTCTGCAGGAATAAGCATGCTTTCTTCCTCAAATGTGACCTTATGGGAATTCTTAGCTAGCGAAGGGGCCTTCAGATGGGGAGCATCCTACCTGCTCAGGTGGGGGCATGCATGAGTCAGTGAGATGCGAGGCTTTGTGGCCAGGCTCTCCACTTGAACCTACAGACTCTTTACACCTGGTAACATGCCAGGAATTATGTGTCCTGACAGACCCAGTGAAGCACCAGATCCCACAATCACATCAGATGACTATAATCAGGCCCACAGCACAGGGTTAGAGCCAACGACTGTCACAAAAAGTCTACCCTGAAAGCACAAAGATCACTGACAATGATCTTGGTGCCCCCACATTCTAGGAGATGCTAAGTGTGTATTGGGGAAAGCCAAACTCCAGCCTAAAAAGACAAGGAATTAAAGAAGGAAAAAGAGCAGGATGCTAACGAATTTCCTCAACATGGGAAAGGCGGTGGGAGTAGGAGACCCCTCCTAGACTGCATGGACAGCCCTCGGGCAACTTGGATTTGATTTTTGCCACTAACCATGATGGACCACAGTGCCCATTGGTACCAAGATAATAGGTTTTGTAAATGTGTATTTATTTCTATCCCCAGCATGGCCTACACATAGGTTTCACCGATAGGGTCAGTAGATCTGTGGAAAGGAGCTGGCTTAAAGTCATCTCAGCAAAAATCTGCTTTAGACAGACTTCTGTGGAGACTCAGGAAAGGAGCAAAAATCTGGTGGCCAGATACAGGCCTAAGTGACTGGAGGCACAGTAAGATGTTCACAGCCAGAGATACTAGCATGAAGCCTGGACACTTCCCCATTCCATGCAGATGACAGAACGCTAAAGATTGTACAAAGCCCAATCTTGCCCCCAACCCTGGAAAAAACCAGAAACAAGAGGGCAGACAGGAAAGTCAACTGTCAGAGTGACAGAAAGCCAGTCACACCTCTTGCCTTGCTGCTGTCTTCAGAAGGGAAGTGTCCCGGCCTTCACTCAAATTCAAAGAGCAGATTATTGCATACATCTCTTTTAATAACTCGGAAGAGAGAGAACAAAAGGCCTTGGGAGAGCTCTGTGATCTGCCTGAGATTTCACCTTGGGACAGCTATAACTAAGCCTGATGACTTACTTCACTGGGGAAAGATGGGAAGGACACACACATTCCCTCTCACACTGCTTCCTATTCGGTCCTCTGTTACCCTATGAACAGAGGTTCTCATCAGTCCTCGTGGAGGCCACTGTGAGCAGAGAAGGGGAGGAAGGGGAGCTGGTTTTAACAAACAATTTGCTGGGGCTGCTGACTGGAGACTAGGGATGGGAGTTCTCTCAGCATCTGACTTCCTCATAGTTGGGAGATCTGAGGTTATTTCCTCCTGAATCCTATAGATGCCTTTCTTCTCTCTGCCTCTTCTCTTGATCTTTCTTTTGTGTCCAAAGTCTCTCCTCTGATGAAGGAATACAACAGTCATAAGAACAACTCTGTAAGTCCTCCTTTGACTCCAGGGGTTAATTTGAGGTTGCAGTTCAGTCACACATGTGGCGCTGGTAAGAACAGAACTTATCCACAAGGATGACCCCAGCTAAGACCCTAAGCAATAGTGGAGAGGACGCCTGAATTGGTCTTGTCCTGTGGTCAGATTGATGACTATCATAATGTCATCGTAGAACCTTCATGCAGCAACTGATGGAAGCAGATGCAGGGATCCACAGGACTGAGCTCCTAAAGTCCCGTTGAAGAGATGGAGAAGTGAAAATATGAACAAAGGGGTCAAGACCATGATGGGGATATCCATTGAAACAGCTTACCCGAACTAATGGGAGCCCCCAACTCCAGCCTGACACCGGGGGAACCAACATAGGACCAAACTAGGCCCTTTCAATACGGGTGACAGTTGTTATGGCTGGAGCAGACTGCAAGGCCCCCGGCAGTGAGACCAGGATTTATCCCTACTGCTTGTACTGGCATTTTGGAACCACTCTCTTTGGAGGGTTACCTTTCTCAGCCTAGATATAGTGGGGAGGGCCTTGGTCTTGCCTCAAAGCAGTGTGCTACACTTTGTTGACTTCCCATGGGAAACCTTATCCTCTCTGAGGAGAGGATGAGGGGGTGGAGTGGGGAGGAAGGTAGAGGGAGTGGGAGGGGAGAGTGGGAACTGGGATTGGTATATAAAATGAGAAGATAATTTAATCCATTTCTATTAATCTGTGTATTGCCACATGGCTGTGGTTTACTGGCAAAGTTTCAGCATGTCTGTCTCTGGTAGTGGCTCCATGGCTTCTCCCTAAACTCTGCCTTCTTTCTCCTAGCATTCACTTTAGTTTTCCCTGTCTATCTCTATTCTGTCCTGTTATTGGTCCAAAACAGGTTTTTTTATTAACCAGTGATATTCACAACATACAGAGGGAGATTGACGATGATGATGATGATGATGATGATGATGATGATGATGATGATGTGTGTGTGTGTGCCGTCTGAAACTCAAACTCTTGACAATCTTCTGCCTCAGCCTACTGAGTGCTGGGATTATAAGCATGAATCCCCTCACCTGGCTATAAATATCTATTATTTGAGTCTATTTTATTGTAGCAGCTGAAGCAGACTAAGCTAAGGAAGATCATGAGCTATTTCTATAAAGAGGTATATAGCAAATACTTTCTATCTGGGAGGTCACATGATCTATGTAATTAGTGCTTAATTCCTCAGTCACCTTGCAAAATACCTGTGACCTTATGAGCCTGCTTCGCAACCCCTGTGCCTTGGGGTAACAAGTGATTTCTCTCGGAAAATCTCCAGCTCCACTTCCCCAGTCCTCCCCCCTTCTCCACTGAAGTTCTTTCCCCAGGATGTCACGGATCACAAAGGCCCAAAATCACATCACATCCACTCACTTTCCTACCTTAACCTGTTGTCTCCACTTAGTTACTGTGGACAAAGTGACAGCGTCACTTGCCTGACCTAGAGCACTGTCCCAGCTAGTGTGTGACTTTTCTCCCGAATCAGCATCTCCTGGCTGTTAGGTGTCACTGTGTATACACTGAGATTATGACATTTCTCCCAAATCAGCACCTCCCGGCTGTTAGTTGTCACTGCATATACACAGAGATTACGGTATTTTTTCCCCTTTAAAAACAGGAAGGACTCTTGCTGTCAGGCTCACTTTAGCTGATGTCTCATTTTTCTCCCTCACTTTGTGGCAAAAACCCCAGAGGCACTCATTTTATCATTTCTGTCGTCTGCTCCTGGCTGCCCATCAAACCACAGCTGTCATATTTCTACTCTTAACTCTGTACAACGTGACTCTGCTCCTGACCCCTGGTGGCCTCCATTCTGCTGCACCTAGGGTCAGTTCTGTCCTTCATTCTCCTAGCCCGCTAATATCACCGAGGTAGGTGACATATGCCCCTTCCATAAAGTGTGCTCCCCCACCCCTGGCTTCTCAAACATGGGTCTTCTGATTTTCTTGACTTTCAGACTTCTCAATCTTCTCAATCCTCTCTGGTGAGCATCAAGCCTGTCTATCTTGGAGCCTTGAGAAGTGAGGTTCTTCTTGGAATGTTCTTCCCAGGCAACAGGGGTCACCCTCTGTGACCCAAATGCCACATTCTTAGTGAGATTCCAGCAGCTTTTCTGCCAACGTTACAACCCCTTCCCCTCACCCTTTTTACTTTCCCTCCACAACTTACTTTCTGCTTCATATTCGGCTTCATCTCATACAATATCTATTTATGCATTTATGCTCAATGAGTTTAGTGTCTGTCTCCAAGGTTTTAAGATACTTAGCTCTCTTGCCTGATTAGGAGGAGAGCTTTGGAAACTCCTGTCAGGCTTGTTGCACTGCTAGAGCTGAAGGGTCTGGAGGGGTCTAGGGAAGACAGAGCCAGCCAGTTGACGTCCCCTGTCCCTGCTTTCCTTCAGTGCTCAGATGACATCACAGCTGTAGTCTACTCTGTTTTGTTCCTTATGATATTAGAAAAAGCCAGGCATGGTGGCCCATGCCTTTAATACCGCATCTGGGAGGCTGAGGCAGGTAGGTCTCTATGAGACCAGCCTGTTTTGCACAGTGTGTTTCAGACTAGATACGGCTATGTAATGAGACCCTATCTCTTTTATTGCAAGCAAACAAACAAACATCAATCAACCAGCCAAGCAACCAACAACCCCCACAAAAGACCTAAAATCTTCTAGAAAAGTTAGAAGGAAACTTTATTTTCAAAATAATCTTTTATTATGTCCTCTGATTCTCTCAGGATTAATACTAATAAATACCCAAACTTTCTTTGGAGACAATCCAAGGCCCTAATGTTTAAACTCTACAGAATCTTTCCCTTTTCAAATCACATTCCAAACAAGTAATTGTGTTCCATTATTTCATGCAATTGTAGAATCATCTGCAAATGACTTTGAAAACATTGTTGAGAGAACAGAACCCATTCCACCAATACGGAAACTCCATAATGAAAATTTGAATCAGCTGACTCTTCCTGTGTACGTGGCCTACCAGTCTGGGAAGAGGTCGCTCTATGGTTTGGGCTGTGAAGCTGAGCTCCTGACTCAGTCTTGTACATAAAGCATATTTTCCAATCCACTCTTACTGGCAGAAGTACTAATTTGACAAACTAAGTGGACTAATGGCATCATTTTGAAAATAATCCTTAAAGGTACGCAGTAAGACAGGTATGACTTCGGGAAGATCCCTTCTTTCCATTAGTCATCCGGCCTTACAGTCACAGTTTAAAAGCAGTCAATTTTTGCACGTTAATAAGATCAGGATCCTGGGAAGCACAGACCATAAACCAGCAGACTCTAGGCGAGAAGGGGCGTGCATCTTGATGAAAGCTGAAGCCGCCTTAGGTGTGTGACATCATCCCTCTGGGGACCCAACCCTGGCTGGGAGGGACACGTTGTATCTGGGGATCTGTCCCTTTGGAAAGGGCTTGCCTGTGGGTGTGAGTTGGGTCAGCAGTGCAACTGAACACACAGCCAAAGAGAAGACCATCCAGTGTAGTTATGTTGAACTCTGTTTCTCAAAAACCCTTGGGATTGACTGCAATTTCCCACTTTTAATTAATTGTAGTAGCAGTGGTTTTCCTGAGGGATCGTATTAATAGACTTCTGATAAGTAGGTTGTCCTTCAGTTAAGTCCTATTATATCACATTAATAGATTTCTGATAAGTAGATTGCCCTTCAGTTAAGTTCTATCAGATCATATTAACAGATTTCTAACAAGTAGATTATCCTTCAGGTAAGTCCTATTAGAATCCATAGAAAAGCCGTTTGAGTTTTAATGTGATAGTTTTTGTTTTATCTTATTATATTTTATTTTACTATATTTTATTGTTATCTTTGAGAAGCCTGATCTTTGCTAATGAGAGACAGAAAGGGGGTGGATCTGGATAGAAGGGGAGGTGGGGAAGAGCTTGGAGAGGAGAGGCAGGATATAATATATGAGAAAAGAATCTATTTCCAATAAAAGAAGAAAAATAAAGAAAAGCATTTTGAAATATCCAGCAATACTTTTGCAATCTGCTATCAAATACAACCTCGGACACACCTGAGAGTCACGTAGTCTTCCAGCCTGTTCTAAGGATTGTACACATGGATCCCACAGGAGGCTGTGGGAAACAAGGGTATGTGACAAGGGCGAAGGGTATTCATTAGGAAGGTTCTGATTGTACAGCATGCCAGGGCAGAGGGCTGAGAACTGGGGGTGTTGCAGAAACCAAAGGAGCCAACTAATGCCCTAGCCCATCCTCAGGAGGTCTCTCAAGTCACCACTACAAAAAATGACCTGTCACCCCCTTTATTGTTTGGTCACTGTGAAAGCTTAAAGCCCTAGGACTCCTGTTGTTAGACCTAAACATATATGGAGTCTGGGTAGGGAAAGAGAGGATCTCTACTCCTCAGATTAAAAAAAAATCTAGCTATTATCTATCAACCTATGTCTATTGATTAGTTTCTTTTGAAATGATTTCTTACTATGTAGCCCAGGATTCTTACTTTAAACTATGTGTTCCAGGATGGCCTTGAACTAGTGACCATTCAGGCTTAGCCTCCCCGGTGGTGGGATTACTGGAGCATCACTACCATTGATTCCATCAAACTAAAGGACAAAAGTGTTTTGCCTGAAAAAGACAGATGGATCCCTGGGAAAATCAGAGCAGTTAGGAACAGGAACACATGCTAGCCAAACACCATCTGCTACAGCACACTGTGGAACCTCGGAAGGGTTCACATCTCTTATATTAGCAACCCAGGGTGACGGGTTTTTGTTCATTAGTTTCTGAGTAATGGTCTACCAATAGCAAATCTTCGTTAAGTTCTTTACCATCCCAGTCATCTCTGGCAACATGACCAAAACAATCTCCAAACAGTGGCTGAAAGCATTCCCATCTCGTACTTCATGTGGGTCAGGAGATGCCTTCTAGATTTCACAGGCATCACCTGACTGTCCTCTCATCTGGAGGTGGAGTGGAGAAGGTGTTTCTACAGTCACTCATTGTTGGTGGGGGAGGAATTTGGGTCCTTCCGTTGTCTAGCAGCCTTCCTCATTTCTGTGCTGTGTGAATCCCTCCAACAAAGCCACTTGCTTCCTGAGAGCCAACAGCAGAAACTCAACTGTAAAGAGTCCTTTGTCATTTCATCATCAAAGGATGGCCCCTTGGAGTTGCTGAGCCCTGTGGATTAGAAGCAAGTGACTGGCTCAAGAAGAGGGGCCTGGGAAGGGTGTTAAGCACCAGAATGTAGGGACTTCAGGAGACTCACTCAGAGGCAGCCTAAACCCACAGCAACCACACAAACCAGAATCATCATGCTGTATTCAACTGCAGTAAGTGTTAGCTGCAAATAGTCTAGCTGTTCCGGTTGGCCCAGACAGCTCACAGGTGCTAAACTGGCATAGTCAACTAGTTGAGGCAGCAGAAACCTTAAGAATTAGAATGACTTTGACCAGAGGAGGGGAACACCAGCCCACCACATTTGAAGCTTCTGTTTGTCTCACTATTAAAGATGGGGCCTCCAGAGCTGGAGTTCAATGCACAGAGCTGCTGGAAACGGCTGCCCTTGGTGGCCCTGCCGGAAGCCTGAGGCCAGCGACACTCCCTGCTTTCTCAACCACACTGTAGGCGCCTTGGCTAACTCCTCTCTTGGGCTTTTAAATTCTACCATTTGTTCTTCTTCTTCCACATCCCAGTCTCTCCCAGCCCACCTTCAAGTACATCTCCATATTTTAATATAAGTTCCATGGTGGATAAATTGTGATATTCTTTTGTATCTGGAACATTCTCTCTTCAGATTAACACATTTTGTTACAGTCATTGGCTTGGTTACTATTGTCATAGCGACACTTTAGCAACCTGTCAGGCTAGATTAATGTGTTCATATTCTCTCTCTGTGTCTCTCTGTCTCTGTCTGTCTGTCTGTCTGTCTGTCTCTCTCTCACACAGACACACACACACACACACACACTTTATTAATATAGTTGTATATTACCAGAGTTTTTCTCTCATCTCTTGTCATAACAGCACTTAGAAACGTCAGTCTCGGGGGGTTTGCTGGGTGGGGTTGGCATTCTTGGCTTGCAAAATGCCTTTGTCAAGCTGAAAATCCACAAGGACCATGCATTCTTGTTGATATTCACATCATCATCATTGTCTCCCACAGGGACCTCAGATACAGCAGGAGGATGGATCATTTTTCTCTGTTTAGTAATCAGTATTTCAAATGCTCTAACAATCTTCTTGGTAAGGCCTGGCTCTTTCCTAATGCCTTAGACGCCCCTGAGGGAAAGGCACTCCTCAGAGGACAGAGGCCTGAGGACTCTTTCTGCCATTAGGAGTCATGCCCCAGTCACGACTCTCCCCACAGTGTAAAACTCTTCGTACCCTTGGCGCCCTTTTACTCACCCACACGGCTGTCTGTCTCCATCAGTGTTCTCTTGCTGTGAAGACACCGTGACCACAGCGACTCTTATAAAGGAAAGCATTTAGCTGAGACTTCCAGTCTCTGAGCTTTAGTCATGGCGGCGAGCCTGGCAGCATGCTAGGAGACGTGGTGCTGGAGAACAGCCGAAACATCAGGGTCTGCAGGCAGAAGGAGAAGAGAAACTTGGGCTTGAAACCTCAGAGTCCACCCCCAGTGACACACTTCCCACAACAAGTCCACACTTTGTAACCTCTGTCAGGTCGTCTCGCTTTCTGATGCCTACGCGAATCAATCATAGGAGTCTATGGGGCCATTCTTATTCAAACACCACACTGTCTTAACTGAGAGACGTCCTCCTCACTTTCTTCTGTACATTGTCTTAGCTGAGAGACGTCCTCCTCACTTTCTTCTGTTCACCAACCTCTTCAGCACCTGCTGGGCTCTGTCTTCTCTAGCACTCCAAATATCCCAAATCTTTCAGAAACTTTTCCAGTCACTGACCCAAGAGTAGAAACCTCTAGAAGAGAATACACAGCAGCAAGCAAACTGCACACACTACCCAAGTCTATGGACTCAGGCCCCATGAATGTGTGACTCAGTGGACACAGCCCACAGTCCCAGAAGACAGCTGATTGCCCAGCCGAGGAACCCCAGCTTATTCACCTGATCCTCACCCTCAAACTTCCGTCTGCCCACTTCTTGACCTCTACACACTTCCCTCTTCAAGAAGTACAACCTCCTACACAGTGCTCCTCAAATTCAATTCAGCTCTTTTTGTCCCCCCAATCCACAGTCCATCGTGTACTGGGCACTCTGTACCCAGGCAGAAACTTGAATCTAGATAGCAACATTTATAGCTGTATGACTTAGAGCAAGGCACCTAACTGCCCTGAGATTCAACTTCTTCGACTGAAGATAGAACAATAATATCTATTTCAGAGAACACATTGAAAATTAAGTGCTATAATAAGCACAAGGAGCTAAACTGAATGACCATCGCATAATCTGTGTGAAACAGATGGTGTTGTTTCCGGGGCTGGTCACTGTGGGGTCCATCACTCACCCTCCTCCACTCATCCTTGCTATTCCATCCCATCATTTCTATCAGAGGTTGGCTCCCACAGATAACCCCTCTCAGCTGCGGGACATCCCCCACTCTTGGCTCCCACAGATAACCCCCCTCAGCTGCGGGACATCCAAGATCTACACAGAAACCAGGATTCTCCTCACAGGCCCACGAAAGGCTGGCATCATTTAAATGATTTAAGTTCTCAGCTAGGATGACATTTGGTGGGAGACACCTACCTAGCACATATGAAAACGCTGGCTTTGATTCCCAGCACCAAGAAGACACATATAGTTCTCCTTTTTTTTTTGTTCAGTTTCTCTTTTTCCCACTCTGTCTCTCCCTGTCCCCTTCCTTTCATTCCCTGACCCCAACTGTCCCTCTTTCTCTCCCCCTCCAGAGGTAGAGAGCAGCTGGGTGTGTAGCCTATAGTCACAGCTGCTAAAGAGACTACAGCAGAAGGAGTTAGAGACTAACCTGGGCAACAGCAAGAACAAATCAACAGGAAGAACGAGTAGGGAGACCAGAACCCAGGGCCCAGTGCAGAAATTAAAAGTCATTCTAGGAGCTTGGAAAATGGTCTAGCAGGCCAAACACCTGTCATGTAAGCAGAAGAACCTGAATGAGAACCCTGAGCCCATCAAAAGTGGGCTCAAGCACAGGTCTCAGTGTGCCTGCCTGAGACAGACGGTAGACAGGGATAGAATTCCCCAGAAGCCTGGGGGCCAGCTAGTCTGGTGTACTGGTGTACGGCAGTAAACAACAGGAGGTCGTGCCTCAAACAAGGTGGAAGGTGAGACCCAACACCCAAGTTTGTCCTATGATCTCTGTACATACGTGCTGTGGTGTACGCACAAGGGGGTGTGATGGGGAAGCTCAACCAATCACTTCTGGTTAGGGTGTGGCCGCCTGCAACCCAGGTAGAAAAACCCAGGGTAGGTAGGCGCGTGTGCTCTCTACACGGTGCTCGCTGGACAATTTTGGATTTCGGATCTTCCACTCTTGTAGTGTGAGTTTCCCCTTTTTCAATTATTAAATTATATCTGTTGTTCTTGAGCTGGTCTGGTCATTTATCGTACCGATCGAATATGTCAACGCCTGGCGCCACGTGAGGCTTTTAGAGCCCTTTACGGCTCTGGCCTGAGGATTATGTCCCCCTCTTCCAGCAAACTTTGCCCTCAGGTTTAGGGACATCATTTAGGGGTTGGTTATAATTAGTATATGGTTGAGGGGTGGGGGAGGAATTTTATAGGCTCAGGGGTGTTCTTGAAAAAAAAAAGAGGGATAATTGGTGATGGGATAATAGATTGGTATTTTTGAGTTATTGTTTTTAGACAATTATATTGGTATCGATTCTTGTATATTGATACAAAGTTAAATTATGTTAAATGTTGTATGCATGTATGCTTCTACCTCTATTTGAAACATTGTTTATGTATTGACATATATATTTATCATATTGCAGTGTACACTACTACCTCTGATCAAGATACTTAACATTGTTTACATTTGGAGGTCATTGTTCTTATTTATTGCACAGTTGTTTATTGTCATAGTCTTTAAGTTAGATAGGTATTGAGAATTATAGATCAATAGTCACCTATATTTGTCATATTTATAATTAGGCTAATCAGGTTTTTTAGATACATAGAGATTATATTCAGTATAGATAGTATCATCTTCAACCTCTTCAAAGAGCTGTAGAAAATGGCCTTTAATCTAACCTAGAGTTCCGTGGTAATGAGACACAATCACTCCTGGCAACACGGATCTACGCCCGAGAGAATGTTGAGGACCAAAGTCACTCCACCTGGAGCCTTTCTTCTTGGCAAACTGGCCTTTGGGCAAAGAAATGCCCATACCTCAACCACTGACAGAGATACAGAGTATCCGTAAATGGATAAAACAGGACTGTCATATCCTGCCAAGACAGGGTAAGATAGTTTTGAAAAGTTTCTTGCCTTTAAAAATGTTATGTCAGTTACACCAGGCCTTAGCCAAAGTTGGTTGCCTCAACATTGCAAATGAGACTTTGGGTGATTGCCCAGGTAGCCAGTTGTCTCTGTCATTTGTTGCACGTTTTGGAAGTTTCTCTATTGTACTTCCTGTTTATTCAAGTAATATGACTTCCCTTCTCAAATCTTTGATGGAGTTGAAGATTAGATAATTGTAGTTACTCTCCTCATGATTTAGCTAAACTTAATTTCAATACATTATTTAGACTCCTTAAAATGGAATGCTTAGTAAAACTTTTGTTATGCGTTTCTTGTTTAATATTGTTTATTGCTTGTAATTTTATATTTGGTATTGGGTTTGAATCGATCTTGTTTAGACAAAAGGGGGAGATGATGGGAAAGTTCAACCAATCACATCTGGTTAGGGTGTGGCCGCCTGTAGCCCAGGTAGAAAACCCCAGGGTAGGTAGGCTCGTGCTCTCTCTCTACGCGGTGCTCGCGGACAATTTTGGATTTCGGATCTTCCACTCTTGTAGTGTGAGTTCCCCCTTTTTCAATTATTAAATTATATCTGTTGTTCTTGAGCTGGTCTGGTTATTTATTGTACTGACTGAATATGTACACACACACACACACACACACACACACACACATTTTTAAAAACCCATTCTAGCCTTTCCACAGACCCTGTGTCAGTTCAAGAAAGACTACGAAAATACAGCCCTTGAAAACACACAAAGGAACATGAGGCCCAAGGAGCAGAGCTGCTTCAATGAGATGCTTCTCCTTGGGGTCCCTGTTGCAGGCCTGGTACCAACCATGCAGAAAGAAGCGCCTTGCACACATACAGATTTCCCAGTCCTTTCAAGATCTGGTGTCCTTTGCTGTCCTCTGAAGATCCCCCAAACCTCCGGAGCCCCTGTCTAACTGCTTGCTCTCAGTCCCCCATAAAGCAGGCCTAGCCTCCAGCTACGTTATTTCAATCTTACCTGGTGCCCTTGAAGTCTGCCCCAGACGCCCTGACCTGCACTTATCTTGCTCTTAAATCACATTCAGTGGGAGGAGGCACAAGGTTGAGAGCTGAAGGCAGTGTGCTGTGTGATTTTGTGCCCAGGTAGACAGTGGGCCCTTTCAGAAAATGATGGTGCTCTCTTAGTCTCCCACCGAGCACCCTATACCAAACCCAGCAGGGATTTAATTAAGATCTGTTGATAGATTAATTGAGTCGGCTACCTGGTCCTGCTCTGGGGAAAAAAATTGTCTCTAAGCCCTTTGTCCTTGGCTATAGTGGGGAAAAAGCTAAGGGAGACACAGGAGTGGACACCAGCAGCACTGTCCTCTGAACCCTGCAGAGTCCGCAGCAGGCAGGGCACCACAGTCTCTGGGCTCCGAGCTCACCCTCACCTTGGTCTTCATCTTCTCAGCCTTGGGCCCCTGCAGGTGTCCTCCCTCACCTGACACATAGGAGAGGACTTTGATTAGTAGTCAATGACTGGTTCTGCCTAGGGCAGAATCTAGGGTCAAAGACAGACTCCTGTCTTAGAATGAGCCAATGATAGGTCTGCTCTGAACACCTCAGGCTGAGCTCAGCATAACCTAACCATTTTAGGCCCTGAGCCTCTCCTGGGAACTTAGTTCAATGGTTCAGGGGATGCTTGGTTATGGGACAAAAGTCAGCCCTAGCTCTTGACTGGATAATGGCTTAAAACTGGGCTTCTCAGCACTGGCCATAGTGCCCCCCCTTCATAATTCTTCATACTTATATGCCATATGGATACATGATTTTTCCCCTTAAACCATTGAGAACTTTGAAATCCAATATATTTTTCCACTTATGACTCATGAGAACAAACAAACAAAAAACTGGTGAGGTAAATTTTTCACTCAGATTTCAAATGTTCATCCCGCACTCAGGATAGTGTTTTCTATTTCCATCCATTTGCATCCAAAATTCAAGAAGTCATTGTTTTTTACTGCTGAGTAGTACTCTAATATGTATATACTCCAAACTTTCTTCATCCATTCTTCCATGGAAGGGCATCTAGGTTGTTTCCAGGTTCTGGCTATTACAAACAATGCTGCTGTGAACATAGTTGAACAAATACTTTTGTAGTATGATAGGGCATCTCTTGGGTATATTCCCAAGAGTGGTATTGCTGGGTCCTGGGGTAGGTTGATCCCGAATTTCCTGAGAAACCGCCACACTGCTTTCCAAAGTGGTTGCACAAGTTTGCATTCCCACCAGCAATGGATGAGTGTACCCCTTACTCCACATCCTCTTCCAGCAAAGGCTATCATTGGTATTTTTGATTTTAGCCATTCTGACAGGTGTAAGATGGAATCTCAAAGTTGTTTAGATTTGCATTTCTCTGATCACTAAGGAGGTTGAGCATGACCTTAAGGGTCTTTTGGCCATCTGAACTTCTTCTGTTGAGAATTCTCTGTTCAGTTCAGTGCCCCATTTTTAATTAGGTTAATTAGCATTTTAAAGTCTAGTTTCTTGAGTTCTTTATATATTTTGGAGATCAGACCTTTGTCTGTTGTGGGGTTGATATAGAACATTGAGTCTATAATTCACGATCCTAGAGAAGCTAAATAAGAAGGTGAACCCAAAGAAAAACATACAGTTATCCTTCTGGATATTGGAAGTAGACAAGATTGCTGGGCAAAAATTGGGAACTGGGGGGTGGGGTGGGATGGGGGAAAGGGAAGATGGGGAGAGACAAGTGAGAAGGGGAGGATGAGGAGAGCTTGGGGGAATGGGATGGTTGGGATAATGGAAGGATGAATATGGGAGCGGGGAAGTATATATCTTAATTAAGGGAGCCATTTTATGGTTGGCAAGAGCCTTGACTCTAGAGGGATTCCCAGGGGTCCAGAGAGATGACCCCAGCTAGGTCCTTGGGCAAATGAGGAGAGAGAGCCTGAAATGACCGGATCCTATAGCCATACTAACGAATATATTGCATATCACCATAGAACCTTCATCTGGCAATGGATGGAGATAGAGACAGAGACCCATATTGGAGCAATGGACTGAGCTCCCAAGGTCCAAATGAGGAACAGAAGGAGGGAGAACATGAGCAAGGAAGTCAAGACCGCGAGGGGGGCACCCACCCACTGAGACAGTGGGACTGATCTATTGGGAGCTCACCAAGGCCAGCTGGACTGGGACTGAAAAAGCATGGAATAAAACCGGACTCTCTGAATATGGTGGACAATGAGGGCTGCTGAGAAGCCAAGGACAATGACACTGGGTTTTGATCCTACTGCATGTACTGGCTTTGTGGGAGCCTAGCCTGTTTTGATGCTCATCTTCCTAGACCAGGATGGAGCAGGGAGGACCTTGGACTGCCCACAGGGCAGGGAACCCTGACTGCTCTTTGGACTGGAGAGGGAGGGGGAGGGGAGTGGGGCATGGGGAGTGGGGGTTGGAGGAGGGAAAAGGGAGGTGGGGAGGAGGCAGAAATTTTTAATTAAAAAAAAACAAAAAACAAAAATCAAATGTTCATCCTGGCCCAATCATCATTATCTCAAATGCCGTTCTAACTGGATACAGTTAGCTTCAGCTTCAGAGAAGCACCTAAAGTATTTCCACCATGAAGGTTAAAGGACACCCCTACCTGAGGCGTGGGGGGCTGTGGGACAGGTGGGGAAGAGTATTTCCTGGCACTCTGAGGTAGGTGGAGCCGTGTGTGTGGGGGGGAGCAGTGTCACCGTGAGGTAGACAGCACAGGCAGGCAGCGGCAGAAGATGGCCATATTCTCTCTTTCACTTGACCTTGGGAGTGTTTACATAAGAGCTGCAGTCTGATTATTTTTTAGAAAAACATATTATGTCTCTTATACTTTTCTTCATTTAAATTCATAAAGGAAATGAATAAGAGTCATTTAAAAAATAAAAAGGTGAACTATCCAAGAACAGTTAAGCCAGCTCCCTGCCCCAGGACACTGAAATACCCTTCTCCTCGCTACGATGGCTCAGCCCGTTGCTGCTAGGATTGGGGTGGTACGTAGTCATCTGGGCTGGTCTCAGAAGCTTTGTGCTTTGTGAGTTTTGACCTTTATGTTCATAGTTAAATTGCTGAATATCTTTAGTCTCCTCTCTCCAATCCCAGGCTCCCTAAAAGCACAAGGGGTTATTTAATCTCACAGCTCCCAGGTCCTCCATCACTGAGGGAAGGCTGGAATCTGGAGGCAGGAACAGAAGCGCGGAGGGACATGCTTACCGGTTTTCTTAGCTTGCTTTATTATACACCCCAGGATCACCTGCCTGGGGACGGCACCGCCCGTGATGGGATGGGCCTTCCTACACCAATAACCAATTAAGAAAATGCCCTACAGGTCAATATTATGAGGGCCATTTTCTCAGTTGTGCTCCTGTTAGATAACTCTACCTTGTGTCTCGGTTGACAAGAGAGGTGTGTGGTATGGGGAGTAACACAACTCCTGCCTCCCAGCTGAGACCAGACTTGGAATTGGCTGATGACATTCTTCTTCAGCAAAGTCCAAGGGTTTGTGATTTTTGAACTTTATAATCAGAGTTAAATTGCTGGATTAGCAAAACTCAAGGGTTTGGAGCGTGCCTGTCAGGGAGGTGAGATGCTGATGGGATGAGCCCAAACAGCTTCTGATTTCCGTCTGATACCTCGACAGAGACGCTCTCCACCCTGGGAACCTCCTCTCTTGAGGACACTAAGGTCGTGAGTCTGCAAGTACGTCCTCTTCTCACTGCTTGTCACCATCTCCTGGACTCAGTCTTTTGTATTCATTCTCTCCCTCTCTCTGTCTCTGTCTCTGTTTCTCTCTATCCCATCTCTGTCTCTGTCCCTCTTTCTCTCTTTCTCCCCTCTCTCTCATGCACACACACACACACACACACACACACACACACACGCACGCACGCACACACACATCCCTGTTCTCACCTTTCCTTCCTGGGTGTTCCATACAAAGCCTGTGCCCCAGGGAGAACTCACACCCCAATGATGTACCTGGCAGGGTGAGATAGGACCTGGTTAAGTCTCTGGTACTGATGGGGGTGGGTAAACTGGAGGGCAGGATTCATCCCATGAACTGGCCAAGGCTGTACTGAGAAGAGATGGCAGTTACCTTGGCCCCTCCCAGACATATCCCTGGCTGACCTGGGTCATACAAGTATTGGATAGCAATGCTGCTCCGACTGAACTGTTGAGGTGGGGATGGGCTGAGGGCTGGAGAAACTGGAGTCTCTTTCTGGCCAACTCTGTACTTTGGTTTTAAGTGTGAAACCAATGTCAAGGGTTAGGACTATGGTCTGAGATAATGAATCCTCCCTTCACATTGAATTCCTAAATTTCAACACAGACACTTCTGGGATCTCTCCAAAAGGACCACATACTGAAGGCTTGGTCTTCTGCTGGTGGCACTAACGAGAGGTGATTCACTCATGAGGGCACTGACTCTTTTGATGGGTTTAATGCAATGTAGGGGGTGGGATACATTAGTCACTGAGGTCACTCTTGAAGGCGTCTCATCTCCTGACATCCCCCTCATTCTTTCTGTATTCCACCAAGAGGTAAGCCACTTTCCTCTAAGACATGATCCCTCTTATGTTCTGCCTCAGCACACTTGGGCCCCAAAGCAATGGAGCCAACGGCAGTGGACAGAAACCTCCAAAGGAATCAGCCAAAATAAATGCTTCTCTTTTTAAGTTGTTTGGCCCAGTTAATTTGCCACAGTGATGAGAAGCCAACTAACACACAGGAAGTGGGTAGACCGTGAAGGTGAGGCCCTCCTGAATGGGAGGCCCTAGACAGAAAGATTCCATCCTTCCTACCATCTGGACCAGAAAACTGCAGGCCATCGCCAGATGCCCGTTCCATAGGTTCCTGCATCTTCGGAGCTGTGTGCACTGAATTGCTGTGGTCTACAAGCTGCCCAGCTTAGAGTGTGTGTTCCAGCACTCTGAACAGTGGTGACATCAATTTACCCATTGTTGACAAGTAGAGTCTTGTTTTCACAAGACTAATATATAGAGTGCTGGTTTTTCCTACAAAGTAACTTTCAACCAATGACAGAAATGACAGCTAGACTCTTTGTTCATACTGTTCGCACAAGAATGAAATACCTTGGACTAATAAGCATAAAATTATTTCTCACCACGTAGAGGTTTCAAACTCCAAATTAAGGTGTCTGCAACGGTGCCTGTCTTAGTTAAGGTTTCTACGGCTGTGAAGAGACACATGACCACAGCATCTCTTATACACATGACCAGAGCATCTCCTATAGTTAAGGTTTCTACTGCAGTGAGGAGACACATGACCACAGCATCTCCTATACATAAGGTTTCTATTGCTGTGAAGAGACACATGACCACAGCATCTCTTAGACACATGACCTCAGCATCTCTTATAGTTAAGGTTTCTACTGCTGTAAAGATGCACATGACCACAGCATCTCTTATACACATGACCACAGCATCTCTTACAAAGGAAAACATTTAATTGAGGTGGCAGCTTGCAGTTTGAAAGTTCAGTCTATTATCATCATGGCTGGGAGTGCGGTGGATGGTGGGGACCATGGCAGTGTGCAGGCAAACATGGTGCTGGCTACATCTTGATCAGAAGGCAACAGGAAGAGGACTGTGGCACTGACTAAAGCTTAAGCAAAAGGGACCTCAAAGACTGCCCTGACAGTGACACACTTCCTTCAACAAGGCCACATATAATAGTTGCCACTTCTTATAAGTTTATAGGGGCCAATTACATTCAAACTACCACGGTGTCTGATGAGGCTCCAGTCTCTTCTTCCAAAGGCACCTTGAATGTGGTATGTGTCTAAGGAGAAAGATAGACATGGTGTCTGTAAGCGAGGAAGGTCAGAAGGGCCAATGGGTCCCAATGCTGAGAAAAGTCTCTTTTTATAAGGGCATACAGTTGGGGTGAGTCATAGAAGCTAGCTGAGCTTGCCTTGTGTCAAAACTAATGACACATATCTTTATAGGGAAAGATGGCTGAAGCCACTTTTTCCCATATGATAGAGACAATGGTTTTCACTGCAGTGAGGTTCCGAGGGCATTTGCAGGAATAATATAATGCTATTATTCAGTCAATGAAGTTATATGTCATTGGCAAGATTCTTCTTCATATATCTGTGGGAGGAGTGTAACAGAGGATTATGGATTCTCAAGTTGTTTTCATTTGCCCTTGATAGCACAGTGCCCACACCTGGGTATGGTCAGTCTATCTGCAAGAGTTGCATCAAGATCATGTTTCTGATCCTGAGGATATAGTTGCCCTGAAGTGATATCAGAGCTTGCTCTCAAAGTAGAGGCAGGGATCCACTGGGAAAGAGAGCAGAGACCAGGCTGAAAAGTCAACCTTCAGTATTCTCCTGGAGACATCTGCAGAAGGGCAAAGAGGATGAGCAAAGGTTTGGAGGTGGGTGGTCCCTTTGACTCTTAAATGACTAGTAAGCAGAGAAGATGGGAGACCAGGCTGTGTGGCATTTTTCTCAGAAGCACACACTCAGTTTTATGACACCGAGTTATGTCATGTGTTATGACAAAATACAAAAGGACAGATTCTGAGGATCTGGATTCATAGCCAGTACGATTAGACCTTACCATGGGATAGGTGGTGGGTATGGTAGCCCTTCTATAGGTGAGCAGCCAGTGGGAAGTCTAGGCAGAGTGCAAGACTTTCCTCATGCTTTTTGGGGGGCATGAATACACTCTCTTAGGTGCCTTCATGGAGCTGGCATGGCTGACTTCAGTGGTGAGCAGGATCTTCTGCTAGTTGTGAACTCAGAGTGGCCTCAGGCCCAGTGCCCATTGGTGCACTGAGCGGAGGGGCAGCGGTGAAGCCAAACATATCACAGTTGGGTTCTTTCAGACCCGTGCTGGCTGCACTGCTTCTCTCGGGGTGTGGGGTGGGGCAGGGTGGGGGAAGCCATCACTTCTGTTCCCTGGCGTGCTTGCTCTTGACTCTGCCTTGACACAATTCCTCATGATTTGGGGAATGTTCTACCATAAAATTCCTGGCTTGAAGCAGGAATAATACAGTGTAGCAGAAATATGATGTATATTTAGCATGACATGTAAATATTTTATAGATTCTAACGTAAATAATGTATACATTTGAAAAAGTCAGTGTAAATATTTGATAGGCAAGTACAACTGGCAAGCCAGAAACCAAGTGTGCTTGGAGGTGGGGACAGGGGTAATGTCAGTGGAGGTTCAAGGATAACCTGGTTATGTCTTCCCGAGACATCCCTTCTTCCCCTCTGGCTGACAGCTGCTTTGAGCACCCAAACCTCAACATTTAATATTCTCACATGATTTATCCATAGCAGCAGGAGCAGCACACCTGGCCTTGAGAGGCTGCCAAAGGCCGCTGCGTGGAGGATCCTTAGTGATTGGCTGAGTTCTCTGTGTGTTTGTTGTCTCAGTTTCAGAGCATATACCAGGAGGCTGTGTCTTGAATATTCTCATCTCCAGTGCCTGCTACAACACCATCGGTGTGGCTCTGGATGTATGTGAGCTGAGACCTAACAAAGCAGACGAGAGAGCCCAGTGTGCCAATTCCAGTCTGCAGCCACAGTCCCACCCGGAAGACATGATAGTTTTCATCCCTATGTGATACAAAGCTTGAGTGTGACTATTCAAGTTGGTCATAGCAAGTAGCAGAAGGGTATCTTGATGAGATGCTGGCTGATTGGATGCGGTATTTGTGTGAAGTTTCAGACCCCAGGAACCAGGATTCAACTCACAATCACAGAGCTGAGGGATGAAAAGACCCAAAGAGGGTTGGTCCAGCCTGCTATCTCCAGCACCCAATAGGCATGAGGAGAGAGAGATCCTCCACTTGGTGTGTCTTGTGGAACCTGGGAAGACACTGTACCCTATAATTCCAGTTAGTTATCAGATATGCTAATGGGCTTTGCTCATCAGAGAGGTGTGGTGTGGAGACACAAGGAGAATGAAGAGAGCCTAGAACCTCGGTGGTTCCCTTTCTGATAATGTTACGGCAGCATCACACAGCCGAGTCATACATACAACTGTGGTACAGGCCAACCTGGCTTACAGACAAAGCTGACGTTCTCTGTAGGATGGTCACAGCAGAAACCTGGGTTGCTTTGTCATTGTCTTCAAGGGAAAAGACAGCTGTCCTCCCTATTCTGTCCAGCAATGGTCTAAATTCCATGTAAAACACATAGGCAAGTATACAGATCAAGCCGCTACTAGGAGCAGACCCAGAAGCAGAGTGACTTCATGTGGGGCTCTCTGAGGATGCAGAACCGGGGGTACAGTAAGGGTGCCAGTGCCACAGGATGGGGCTTAAAGAGATACTGAGGCCTGCGGAGGTCAGAGCTGCATGCTGGATCCTTTTCCAAGGTCAAGTGTCGATGAGGACACGCTGTGTCTTTTTCTCTCTGCCCCACGAGCAGGTCCTCAAGTCCTTCGCAGTTCTTTGTTCATGATGTGGCTGAGCAGCAGAACCCTTCAGGGCAGATTAAAATCATTCTGGGTGAATTTAGGGGACTGAGGTGCTGCCCAGATATGAGCACATTCCACACCCCAGCCAGGGCACCTCAGACTCTGTAGGAGGACAGAGCTGAGTTTGGGAACCTCAGAGAAACAGCGCTGGCGTTTCACCCAGCTCCATGTGAAGGCTCAGGCATCTTAGTGACATTGCGGAGATCATGGAAATGGACATGAGGATACAAAGTCTCCTTTCTTCTGGCCCTTTTTTGTTTTGTTTCTGTTTTAGTCAGTTTTCTATTGCTGTAACAAAATACTCCATATAACTAATGTATCAAGATAAAAGGTTTGCTTTGGCTCTTGAGTTCTGTGGTTCCCTCTGGTGGGTGCTCAGAGACAACGGTGAGGACTGCATGACTAGAGCACACAAGGCCACTTTGTCTGCCGGTACTGGAGGGGGAGGAAGCCACAGCAACTGCAAACAAGAGAGCAGGGTCCTGCTAGGTCCCCACATTCCCTCCCAAATCACACTGCCAGAGATCTTTAGATCTCCTGCAAGTGTGACACTCCCAAAGGATCCACACACCTTCCTTAGTACCACCTCAGAGTCAAGTCCTTAACATGGGCCTATGTAGCTTATTCAACATCCAGACTACAGAGGTCTTTCAGTGGGGGCTGGTTCTGGACTATAGAGGTCTTTCAGTGAGGGTTGATTAGGTCTTTCTGTCTGTATGTTAAGTCAATGAAAGAATGAAAGGGATTCTGTTCAGTTTCATCTGGACAGATAAACATTCAGTGAGCAACTATGGGTCGCTCAACCTCCATGAGCCAGAGATGAGAAACACCCATTTAACGTGTGTGTGGTGAGTGTTAGAGACAAAGGCATGGAATACAGGAGCAGAGGGCAAGCAAGGCAGGTCCCCAACTTAAAACAAGCAAGCAGTAACAATAAGAAAGGTAGGGAAGCTACCTGGGGACGGTGACATCAGATGCAAGTGATTGGGTCTCTTCCCCCATCCTCAAGGCTTCAGAAGAACTGACTAGAATGGTGATTGAACGGATTAAAAACAGACAGAAAAACATAGAGAAACACAAGACCACACAGCTTTCTTTAAATGCTGGAACCAGGTGGAGTGGCTGCAGCACCCTGGCAGCGTGGGGTGCTTCGTGTAGTCAGAACTGAACAGAAGACAGGGTTATTGCATACAGCTGGACAAATGTGCATTATTAGGTACAGGAAAACGAGGCAAGCAGAGTTTGTGGTGTTCAGCTGGATTAAGGAGATGGCTTAGCTAGTCTCAGTAGGGGCAGTCTCTGTTGGAGAGCAGTCCTAGAAGGCTGTGAAGATCCAGGGAAAGAAAGCGATGGTGGGCATTTTCTGCGCACACTGTCAACTGCATTCAGTCATTCAAGGAAGGCTTTGAGGCTCACCCTGGGGCAAAGACTTTAATACCCCCATGGGTCTGAGGGTACTGGGCTCTTTACATGGCTGTGACCATCCACAGCATGCATTCACTCAGGACTTCATTCTTGCAGGGCTTCCTCCACTCCCCACTGTCTCTGTACTTGCATTTTTAACCAGGACGACCACTTACATATAAACTGCACAGCCAAACCCAGGTTTAGAGTAAAACCACCAATCTAAAGGGACAACTCTGCCACTCCCATCGGTATTGGTTATGATGGTTGATGTCAATTATCAATATGACAGAATCTAAACTTACTTGGGGGATGGAGCTCTGGGCACACATGTGGGGAATTGTTTTGATCATGTCATGGGATGATCTATCTTAATTGTGGATGAAACCCGGGCTATACAAGTGGAGAAAACAAGTTGAATGCTAACATGTATGCATCCACTGCTCTCTGCCCTTGGTTGGGAATATGATGTGACCAGCAGCCTCTGTGGCTTTTCATCGTAATGTAACCTGAAATTGTGAACCCTTTCACAATTAAGTGGCTTTTTCAGGATTATCACAATAGCAGAGGGGAAGTCAAGTAGTACAGCTCCTTCCTGCAATGAACACTCGTCTTCTGATGCTCATCAAGCATGGTGATCCTGGCAATTCAGTGCGACTCAGCTGGTTTCTGCTCCATAGGGTGACTCATGCTACCCTATGGAGCTCCTGTTCTAGGGCCTCACTTTCTTTGCCACCAAGTTACCTACCACTGGGGACAGGAGAGAGAGGTCGAGAAGACCCATTAGCTTTGGAGCTACCGCAGTGCCCAGAAGTGACCCATGTCCCTTCCCATCTGATCACTTTCTATCTGTTCAACAAGGCAGGTGGCCTTGTTCTAGTGGCAAGGGACCTGTGAGCACCCAAAGGATATTGATGACTGTAAGTGATCAGCCATACCAGCAATGTCAGACCAGCAAGGTCACCACACCTCCAAGAACATCAGATTCTCCTGGTGAAACAAGAACTTTTTTGGGGGGCCCCTGCACACTTACTGGATGCCTGGGAACACTACAGTCACAAGCTAACATGGCCAAAATAGTCAGCACCCAGCAGGGACACTGTGAAGAACGTGCTGGCCTGGGAACATAGTTGTGGCCCACAGTATCTACCTCTTGCCGTGAGAGACCAACAAAGAGCTTATCCTCAGAAGAGAACGCAGGTGGGGCACCGCTTACTCTAAATGTTTGGACCAGAAATGTCTGATTTAGGACTTTTTCATCCCTTATATTTAGGACATTTGCATGTAAGTAGTGAGTTATCTCAGATATGGAGCCCATTTCTAAATAAGAAATCAATTTATTTTCATATAAGCATTATAGACACAACCTGAAGGTAATTTCATATTTTGGCAATTTTGTGCATGAAAACAATTTCATGGTATGAGGTTTTCTTTTAAATTTTACCTTCCTTCCTTCCTTCCTTCCTTCCTTCCTTCCTTCCTTCCTTCCTTCTTTCTTTCTTTCTTTCTTTCTTTCTTTCTTTCTTTCATGTGTGTGTGTGTACTCACACATGTGAAAGTCAGGAGGTCAGTTTCAGGAATTAGTTCTCCTTTTCCATCACGTGGGTCCCAGGGATCAAATTTGGGTTGCCTGACTTGATGACAGACTCCTCTGCCTGCTGAGACGTCTCATTGGCCCATGGTGTGGGTTTCTACCAGAGGCGACACATCTTTCTTCCAAAAAGTTTCAGGTTTTGGTTTTCATAACAGAGGTGTTCAACCTGCATGAGGTATTGCAGAGCTTTTCTGGTTTTCTTACTTTTGAGGCTGGAGGTCTGTGTGCAAGAGATGGGACACACAGGTCTGCCATGTGCCAGCATCCTGCCACTACACACCTGTCAATACAGCCACTTGCAGATTTTCTAGGCTTTCTAACCAAGAAATGCTGTAAATTCTATATATAGGGAGAAGTTGTAAATTATTTATTCACACAATTCTCTAAGCAAATGAATCAATGGTTGCCTCTGACCAGTGGGGTCTCATGTGTTTTCTTGGGAACTGACATGGCCCACCCCACACATGACCGGTCATGAGGAGTGAGCTTGCCCTGCCATTTTGCTTCCAGAGAGTGAGGTGGTCCTACATAAAACACTCTGTTCCTTGGTACCGCGTGCCTCGAAAATTATATGCTTTCAACTGGAAGGATGCTAGAGATGAATGCTCATGCTATTTTATAACCTGTTTCTCAGAGCCTGTGGCCTTTTCGCCCTCCTCCCTGCTTTGAGTGCACAACTGTCTCAGAAAAGAGATTAAACCTCAAAGGAATCCGGGAGGAATCTCTGCGCATTTGCATTGGGCAGGAAAACACTGTCTCCCCCACAGGCTGGATGTTGTCACCCTGCACCACATTCATCGCCGAAGCCAGAGAGTGGTGCTGTTTTTACAAACAGGATTTTTTAAAAAAAGAATCAAAGAAAGATAAAATTTACGGGTGTTCCCATGGCCCTGGCGGTACCCAGGCAGCAGTCTTCTCTGACATCCTAATCTTCAATGTTAAGGCTATAGAAGTCCCAGACTGCCCTTTTGGAAACCTAAACCGAGGCCATTTAAGAGAAATCAAAGGGCAGATATCAGACAAGCTATGCCTCTTCCATCATCCATTCTGTTGTCTATGTAATCCTTCAGACTTTAGTCTGAGAGATCACTTGAAATTCTGGGGCCTCTCAGCAGATTATCTAGAGTTGTCGAGGCTTTGAAGTCTAGGCCACTGGCATCTCATTACTGACAGAGATCAAAACCGAAGCTGCGGAGTGTCCTTGCCTGGAGGGCCTCCTTCTCACAACAGAATCACTAGATTACCAAGTCTGGGCCACGTCTAGGTACTGCCTGCTCAGCAACAAATTGCCCCTCCCACCTCCTGCCAATCACTGTCCTGTTTTTCCCCTAAATCGAGGAAGTCAGAGTCAGCAATGGCAGTTCTTGCCTTAGTGAAGAACATATTTGCAGCACACCAGACAGAAAAGTATCGGCGTCTCCCTGGGGCTGACGCCCAAAGTGGAGTTTAGAGAGGAAAATGTTTCAGCAGCAGGGTGTGACTGGTCCTTTGCTTAGGTCTGCACTTGTCCTTGAGTGGGCTCAGGGGTAGCTGGGCTCTAATTCATGGTGTGTCTCCTATCCCACATTCTGTCCTGGTGGGCTTTCCTCGATGGGAGGGAAAGATCCGTCAGAAAGGTATTCTGATTCCTGCTCAGGTTTTCTAGAAAGAGTCTCGCCCCTGGACAGCTGCCCTGGGATCAGGTCATCACGCTCCGCCACAGGCTGTCCGGAGACACTTTTCCTCTCGCACTGGCTGTTCTTTTAGGAAATGCCATTGCTATTGCTCGTGTTTAGGTCGGGGTCACTAATGGAAATGTTCTATGCGTGCTCTCAAACCTCATTTCTGCGCTTTGGGGTGAGCCTGCCTCCTGCCTCACTAAGGCTGCTGGGGAAGGCTGGGTGAAGAGGATGTCTCTGTGGCCCCAGTGTAATCTCAGTCTTACAGTCCAGTTGGCTCTCTGCCAGCCCTCGCTTCCCACTCATCTTGTTATCTGTAATTTCCCTAGTGGATTTATTCTTTAGCATGACGGACTTTTAAAAAACAGTGGTGCTGGGCTTTGGTGGCGCACGCCTTTAATTCCAGCATTCAGGAGGCAGAGACAGGCGGATCTCTGTGAATTCAAGGCCAGCCTGGTCTATAGAGTGAGTTCTAGGACAGGCTCCCACACTACATAGAAACCCTGTCTCAAACAAACAAACAAAACAAGTCGGTGGTTAGGGATTCTACCAATTCGAATCCTGCCCCTTCCTCTCCGAACTTCTCCCGGCCTCATTCCTTCTGTCAAGTATAATTAGGTCTGACCTCGTTCCTCTTGCTTCTAGCCAACCCTATCCTTCCTGCTCATTGGGAGCCCCAGGTCTGGCTTCAACCTTGCACGCACACGTGTGTGTGTGTGTGTGTGTGTGTGTGTGTGTGTGTTAGCATGAACGGGCATGCAGACACCAACAACAATGCCAGGCTAGTCTCTGTGCAGTTTATAGATACCCTATCATAGTTTCTTCTTCTGATATGTTCAATTAGTGATGAGTTGATCACAATGCAGCCCTGTGGAAGCTGAGTCCCATTTCTGTTTTAGTCCTAGAGGGTCCTGCCATCATGGGGCTTATTCAGACTCACCCCACTTAACTAGAGCAGACTGGACTCTCTCATCACGGCCCTGATATCTGGTTTGAAACATTGGACCCATCTTGTTCATTCACTCAACTTCCTTTTCCCCTCCCTGACTACAAGTTCTTGGTCACTTACTATACTGGATGTATGGTAAAGACTTTAGAAAGAATGAGGAGTGGAGAGTGGGGTGGCACCCAGTCACAAGGGCAGATTCTGAAGGCATTGTTGACCATAGGAAAGGGGATCTAGTGGGATCCTACTAGAACCTGATAGAAGTCAGCAGGATCCAAATGCCCTCTGCATTAAAGGTGTCTCTATTCAGCCAAGGCTTTGACGGTATGCATCTATAGTCACATATCACCCTTACACACATACACACACACATACACACACACAAACACACAGAGAACATGCATGCATGCCTACCATCTATAGTCCCACTGACCTCAGAGATTCTGTGTTGAGGTTTGTGTTTGCTTCTTTAGTTGATGATGGCTAGAACATCTCAAATCTCATCCCAGGAACAGTCCTCCAGGAACAGTCCCCCAGGAACAGTCCCCAGGAACAGTCCTCCAGGAACAGTCCTCCAGGAACAGTCCCCCAGGAACAGTCCCCCAGGAACAATCCCCCAGGAACAGTCCCCCAGGAACAGTCCTCCAGGAACAGTCCCCAGGAACAGTCCTCCAGGAACAGTCCCCCAGGAACAGTCCCCCAGGAACAGTCCCCCAGGAACAGTCCCCAGGAACAGTCCTCCAGGAACAGTCCCCCAGGAATAGTCCTCCAGGAACAGTCCTCCATGAACAGGGCCATTTTGGGGTTCATGATTCAGTAAGCAGAAGTGACTCACTGACATAAATGGCACAAATCCAATGGGGAATAAATCAATGAGGATATTTTGGGCCCTTCTTTATGTTTGAGCGAACACTCAGGATACCTGTTATCTTCCTCTTTGCTCACGTACTGTCTGATGACTTCCCAAAAGAAAGGGCACAGACTTCAGATTCAATCACAGTTTAATGTGCCTGCCCATCCCTGATGCCTGAGGAAAATGTATACGTCAAGTCTTTTCTGTAACACTCATCTGCAGGTGAAGCAACGGGGGAAATGTAAGCCAACGCTTTCACCATCTGCTTTTGCTCCTGTTTTCAGTATCAGGTCAGGGTCCACTTCCTTCTGATGAGGTGTTGCTGATAGTCCTGCCCCTTGGAAGCAAAGCTGGAAGGGTTACTGAATCCTATATCTGGGACACACGAGTCAAGTTTGTATTTCTGCTCCTTTGCTGTCCTTTGTGAGAGAGATGGAAGGGAAGGCAGATTTTTTTTTTTTTTTAAGAAAAATTGCAAAACATTTGCTTTCAAACTGAAGTTTTCATGCCCCTGCCCAGGTCTTTTCCCATGGGTCTGCTCTGCCCAAGCACAGAGCTGGTACTGTCTTTCTGCTCTGGGAGGCAGAGCACTTTCTCAACTCCCCAGAGCCACCGGCTCCTTCCACAGAGTCATTGAGCCTTCTCCTTAATGGGTGTTGCTTTCTGATCAGTTTGTGGTTCTGGATACTCACCTGTCTTCTCTGCTAAAGTCCAAGTTCCTATGGGGAACATTCCAGATCCATAATGCAGTACCCAATGCCAGTGATCCACTCACTGCCCTGAAGTAAACCAGTCAGAGTTATAATTCATGGCATGTCACCCTTTTCTAGTGAGGCTGGCGAAGCCACAGCTAGAGGTTTCAGAGATTGCCATGGATGTGCTATGTGAGAACGTGAGAACTTGGACGAATCGGCAAAGCCCCTGCTGCTAGCCAGGTGTGTCCAAGTCCAGACCCCACTCCCTCTCAGTCACTGGCAATGTCCTTTATTTCCCTTCCTTTCCTCATAAACAAACACGCAGAACTTACATTAGAATGTCACGAGAACTATGAGTCAGGGTCCACGAAACTCTGGAGCAGAGCGCAGACTATGGTGAGGATGCTCCTCTTCCTCCTCCTCCTTCTTTTTGGAGAAAGATTTACTCAGTGTAGCCTTGCTGTCCTGGAACTTGTAGACCAGGGTGGCCTGGTGCACACTTTTAACACTTGATCATTCCTAGGACATAGGAAAGAATCCTCCTTCTAGTCTTCAACTTTCTCTGTGTTTTCTAAATTTTCTTTTCCTGTCTGGTAAGGAATCACCGACAGATAAGGAAGGGAAGCCAGTTGTTATTCCCACAGAAGATACTCAAGGCAGGGGTTGAGTGTGCTGTGGTTTTCCTTCTCTTCCTATTCCTCCTTCAATCTCTTCTTCTCGAAAGGTTGATGAAGGAAGGTCATTTGTCAATAAACAAACTGCCTTGGCCCATTCGATAGGCCATCCCTTAGGTGGGTGGAGTAGACAGAATAGAATGCTGGGAGGAAGAGGAAGTGAGCTCAGATGCAGGGCAGCTCCTCTGAGAGACAGACGCCATGCTCCCCTCTCCCTGCCAGACGAGATGAAGCTCCGACCCAGGATGGATGTAGGCTAGAATCTGCCTGGTAAGCACACCTCAAGGTGCTACACACAAAAATAGAAATGGGCCAAGCAGTGTTTAAATGAATACAATCTGTGTGTTGTTATTTCTGGTGTAAAGCTAGCCGTGCAGGAGCTGGGCAGGACGAAAGGCAGGCCCGCAGCTCGTACTACAGAATGGTGCCCAACATGTGGACAACTGAATCCACAGAAAGCTTGGGAAAGAATAGAGTAAAGCATATTTTCTTGGTAGCAGCAATTTCTTGGTTCTGTTCTGCTTGCTAGAGGCAAGCAAGCACTCTCATCTAAGAGAGGCTTCCTGACTCAGCTTTAGCTGTAAAAACTTGCAGCTCTCTTACGAGGTCCTGCCACAAAACACTTAAATGGTATTGATAAAAGCTGAACGCATGCTTTTTGGTTTTCAGCCGTAGCAGGAAAAAATGCGCTATTTAAAAATGCCGTCTTTCTGGGCCATCCTGCCAGGGCAAACTCTGACTCTTTGAGGCAGGAGGTCAGCTACAGAGAGAGCATTTGAGTGTTGTAGCTAGTTTGCTGGCAAGGACCTTGAAACGCCACAGAGTTGTGGTGATAAACATGGCTACAGCTGGTACCTCCGCCATGAGGCTGGAAAGCTAAGGAATGGGCTGGATCTAGCTGGCAAAGCCACGGCTTTAATCCTACCCATATTGCTCAGTAATTTAAAGGCTCGTGTGGTCAGAAAAGAGAGAGATACAGTAAAGAGAGATTCAAAGACAAAGAAAACCTTTAAATGATTTACAGTGTACTTAAAAATATATGCAGACTAAATGTTCTTAAAAGTAAAAAATAAAACAAAAATAAGGAAGAAAGAAAGTAGTTGGGTGTGGTGGTACACACCTTTAATCCCAACACTTGGGAGGCAGAGGGAGATTTACCTCTGTGACTTCAAGGTGTGGTAGCACACGCCTTTAATCCCAATGCCTGGAAGGCAGAGACAGAAGGATCTCTGAGAGTTCAAGAACAGTCTGGTCTACAGAGTTATTCCAGGACAACGATATACAGAGAATATAAAATAAAAGTAAAAATAAATGAAATAGAGGTTAAAATAAAGCCGCACAAAGATGGAAAATACACAGAAAATCTTGATACTGTATGCTATTATGCTCTCTTTGAATTGTTTGAATGCTGAGAAAAGAGCAACAGCTGCTACAAGATATTTGTTTATAAATGTTGCTGAACTAATCCAAGATAGATACTTTCAAAATACCTTGACTTCAGAATTTGGATCTAAGGATATGATACTTTGGAAAAGAGATTCTTCTTTTGTTTTCACAGAGAATGAGACTCTATGGATTGCTTCTTCGATCACAATATGGTATGATAGACCACGCCCTCCTGAAGGGTTGCTGTGAACACCCTTAAAAAATTGCTTCGCTCAACTGCCAACTGAGATGAACCTAGCAAACAGGTTATCCCATAAAAGACCCGAATAACAACGCCCCCATTCAGCAGGAAGCAGTTTGGAGAGAAAAAACTGCGCCCATGTTCCCATATATTGTTTATAAATGTTTTTTTACATTTAAAGGGGGAGATGATATAGATGTGAATAATTTGCATTGATATGAATCTTGGTTCACTGATATTAATTTAAGGTCAATTTTGTTATATGTATATGTATTGATTAAGATATTGTGATTGTGTAGTTCATTTAAAAATGTAATGTATATAGGTTGTTAATGGATAATTATCAATAATAGTCAAGCTTGTAGTCATGTTAGTTAGATTTTCTAGACGTACATAGATATATTTTAGATAGGCATTCTTCATATCTTTCAAAGGTTATAGAATATGGCATTTTAAATGTTTTAATAACTTAGGGTTTTTTCATGACAATGAGACATGTCTGCTCCTGGCAGCACCAATCTACTTCAAGAGGAAGATGGGCATCGAAGAGGCTCCTTATGGAGTTTGATAGCCATTTGGGCAAGAAACTTCTCTTGCCTGGACTGTTGCATAAACTGGACACAAAGAACCCGCAGAGAGAGGACTGCTGAACTTGCCTAAAGGTGAGATGATCTTTCGGGGTTCCTGATTTATGAAAGAGTCTGCGAGACACTCTGCAGGACACAGCAGATAGTGACTGAACTGCCTTTGAAATTTCCTGCTTCATGGAAACGTCTCTGGATACTATGGGCCTGAAGGCTGAAGATTGATGCCCCAACGGTGCAGAGGAATTTTGGGTGACTGTACAGGCAGCGAGATGTCTCTGTCATTTCTAGAGTTTTGAAAATGGCTTACTTTTTGTTTGCTTAGGTAATATTGTATTCTTCTGGAGTCTTTGATGGAGTTGAAGAATAGATAGATAGTTATAGTTTTCCTTAGTTATGATAAAGATAAAATAGATGTAAATATTGTAATTTTTACTTGATAACTGTTTTGTTATATGTAATTTTGCTATGTTAAAGTTAAAGCCTTCCTTTTTTTGTTTAAACAGAAAAAGGGGAAATGATGGAGGAAGGTCATTTGTCAATAAACAAACTGCCTTGGCCCATTTGATAGGCAACCCCTTAGGTGGGTGGAGTAGACAGAATAGAATGCTGGGAGGAAGAGGAAGTGAGCTCAGATGCAGGGCAGCTCCTCTGAGAGACAGACGCCATGCTCCTCTGTCCCGGCCAGATGCGATGAAGCTCCGACCCAGGATGGATGTAGGCTAGAATCTTCCTGGTAAGCACACTTCAAGGTGCTACACACATGAATAGAAATGGGCCAAGCAGTGTTTAAATGAATACAATCTGTGTGTTGTTATTTCTGGTGTAAAGCTAGCCATGCAGGAGCTGTGCAGGATGAAAAGCAGGCCCACAGCTCGTACTACAAAAGGTGATGGGTATTATCGTTCCAAATGCATTGGAAGACTTAACAAGGTTAAGAGTATTGTCATATAAGCCAGCTTCCCACCACATATCACCGCACATTCTTGTTTTTTTTTCTTTTTTTTTATTCTTTTTTAATTAATATTTCCACCTGCTCCCCGTTTCCCATTTCCCTCCCCTCCTCCCAAATATTGCCCCCTCCCCCCACTCCCCTCCCCCTATCCCCACTCCTCTTCTCCACCCCCCACACCATTCCCCCTCCCTCTCGATACTGAAGAGCAGTCCCAATTCTCTGCCCTGCGGGAAGACGAAGGTCTTCTATCTACGTCCAGGAAGGTGAGCGTCTAAACAGGCTAAGCTCCCACAAAGCCAGTTCATGTATTAGGATCGAAATCTGGTGCCATTGTCCTTGGCTTCTCATCAGCCTTCATTGTCCGCCATGCTCAGAGAGTCCAGTTTCAACCCATGCTTATTCAGTCCCAAACAAGCTAGCCTTGGTGGGCTCCCAATAAATCAGTTCCACTGTCACAGTGGGTGGGTGCATCCCTTGTGGTCCTGATTTCCTTGCTCATGTTCTCCCTCCTTCTGCTCCTCATTTGGACCTTAAGAGCTCAGACCGTTGCTCCAAATTGAGTCTCTGTCTCTACCTCGATCCATCGCCAGATGAAGGTTCTAAGGTGATATGTAAGATATTCATCAGTATAGGATAGGGTCATTTCAGGTTCCCTCTCCTCAGTTGCCCAAGGTACCAGCTGGGGACATCTCCCTGGACACCTGCGAACCCCTCTAGAGTCAAGTCTCTTGCCAACCCTAAGATGGCTCCCTTAGTTAGGATATATACTTCGCTGTTCCCGTATCCACCCTTCCTATATCCCAACCATCCCAATACCCCGAGCTCCTCCCATCCTCCCCTTCTCATGTTTCTCATCCCATTTCCCCTTTGCCCCATGCCACCTCACCCGCAAGTTCCCAGTTTTTGCCCTGCAATCCTTGTCTACTTCCCTTCTCCAGGCGGATGACTATACGATTTTCTTTGGGTTCACTTTCTTATTTAGCTTCTCTAGGATCACAAATTATATGCTCAATGTCCTTTATTTATGGCTAGAAACAGATTATGAGTGAGTACATCCCATGTTCCTCTTTTTGGGTTTGGGATACCTCACTCAGGATAGTGTTTTCTATTTCCATCCATTTGCACACAAAATTCGAGAAGTCATTGTTTTTTACCACTGAGTAGTACTCTAATATGTATATATTCCACACTTTCTTCATCCATTCCTCCATTGAAGGGCATCTAGGTTGTTTCCAGGTTTTGGCTATTACAAACAATGCTGCTATGAACATAGTTGAACAGATACTTTTGTCATTTGATGGGGCATCTCTCTCCGCACATTCTTATGTCCTTTTTCTTTCTTCCCTCACCTCTGTCTGGAATGATCTCCCTTATCACTTTTGCATCTGCATTCTCCAGCCTTCTGATTTCTTTTTTTTTTAATACTTCCACCTCATTGATACTCTCTTCCACTGTGTCTATCCCCTGCTCTGATCACGTTACTAGATCCTGGTTCTGTGCTTTTCAGTTCTAGAACTTTTGTTTGCTTCAATTTGTCTCTATTGTTCTCTGTAGTTTTCTTCCAAAATGCTGGAACTTGTTTTTGTTTTACTCCAGTGAACATAGTAAGCATGGTCATTTCATCAATGTGTCTGGTAATTCCAGCATCTGGAATCCCTACATGGTGACACATTTTCTGTTTACATTTATGTTATCTGGTTTATTTTTTCACTGGAATATCTTTTCATTTTTATCTTGGTCACTGGACCTGAAACATTGTAAGAATGGCACACTTTTCCTCTAAAGAATGATTTTGTTGTTTGTTATTTTCTTTTTCCAATAATCTCAGCACAATGGTGCTCCTGGGATACCTTAATCCAATTCAGGGTTGGAATCTTCCATGCCACTCAGATGATTCGGAGCTGAGTGGCCACACACACGGGGCCTGATGTGCTTTTTTTCTGGTGTTCATCTTTTTGGAGCTCACTTGAAGATCAAAGGATTTGCCAGGGTCCTGCTCACACTTAGTGAGCTTTTGACACCCGAAGGATTGCATTAGGTGCCATTAAAACTTAGTTTGTCCTTTAATACCTGTGAGATTCTGTCTTATTCTTGATTTGATTAAATCTAATCTTGGTCAGCTTTTTGTTGTCTTTGGGATTTAAAAAAAAAATAACATTTCTTCAAGTTTTCTGATTGTCGTTAGCAGGAGAATTACCTCAAGATGGATTAAGACCCATTATCTTCCCACTGAGACATTTTTTTCTGGTGTTCTATGAACAGAATAACTAAAAGATACATAGCCAGCTCCCACATCAGGGAGCGAGCAGGGTAGTATACAGATGGTACTTGTCTTTGCAGAGTCCCATCTCTTGTCTGTTTCAGGGAACTTAATCATAATATACTCAGAATCTCTTAAATCTTCAAAACTATGATTTCTTGGTTCAGGTTTCATCAAAGAGAAAAGCATAACATCCAGAGAATAGAATTCCTTAAGGTTATGGAAATTTAAAAGGACCAAAATAGCCCAGCATTTTGTGCTAAGCCTTCCTTCTTCTAATCTCCTTGTATTTATTAGGAAATTTTTTTCACAAGACTAAAGCCAGTGATTTGTCTCCATGGTCATATGGAGAGAGAGAAAGATAGACAGAGACAGAGAGAGAGAGAAAAAGGGGGAGAAGGAGAAGAAGAAGGAAGAGGGAGGAGGCTAAGCCCACCTGTGACGTCAAAATATACTCAGGAACTAGAACTCTATTAGCATTTTATAAAAGATAATTTAGTTTAAGGTGCTTCACTCATCATGGACAGTTTATATCTATATGTAGAAATTGTGATAGGGCATAAAAATCCTCTCTCTCTCTCTCTCTCTCTCTCTCTCTCTCATGTGTGTGTGTGTGTGTGCGCGCGCGCGACAATAGTAGACCAGTCTCTTCTCAGTTAACATAGATGTCACTGTAGAGTTTGAAAGCCAGAATGTGGTGCAAGGGTATTGAGCACTCTGTGGTAGTTGTCGGCTCTAGAGCTGGAACTGGTAGACAAGAGGGAAAAAAATGCCAAAACTCAGAATCTTCAAGAAATGGCCCCGGAGTTAAAGTGTGAAGCTGCAGAGGGGAACCCACTGACATCACAGGAACTTGGAAAAGAGCTTCAGGCTACCAGTCATCCTCTGAGGAGTCCTTGTCAGTGCATCAGGGATGAGGATGCGTGAGGCTAGTTCTGGAAGAGCTGCTCTAGAACTAGTGGTTGCTGTTGTCCAGGGAATAACGATCAGACTGGTGCTCTGCCCTCCTCAAGTCTCTGCCTACTATTCTGTACTGACAAAGCCTCGCAATGAGATATCTGGAGAAAGGGATGTCAGCATAGCCACACAGGCCTGTTCATGAAAGGGTGGATTTAAACTTGACATGCTATATTTTTATGCCCAGAATACCGTGTTTGCCACACTGAGTCTGCTTCATTTCAGGAATTGGTCCCCGTGGAGTTTGGAGTTTCAGGTAAGAGATGTGTTTCCAGCCCAGGTGCTTACATTGGTTTTATCTAGATGTGGTATGTCTAAGTAAGAAATGCAGGTAGGATGCACGTGGAAAGAAAGTAAGCCTTCAGAATACTAACTGAATATGAAAGCTGCTTTAAGAAGTAAATCCTACTTCTTTCTCTTTCTGTTTTCAACCCTTGTATATTTTACTCTCAGATGAACCAGCCTTCAGTTAGCTTGTTCAACAATACACATGCCATTATCTTGTAATACACAAGCAGACAGCAATTCTTTCTCCTATGTTCCAACCCCAGCAACAGCTGAACCACCAGCTCACTGTCTGCAGATTGAGGTAGTCAGTGATTCATGTGCTCTAAGCAAGCCTCTATCTAAATACAGACAGTGTGCAGAGCCAAGACTAGGGCTCCACCCTCAATTAGTCTGGACACTCATAACCAAACAAGGGTCCTTTAGCTTTAGCTCACACTTTCTCTGTCCTTTTCTTTGTTGTCAGGTAAAGACAAGCTTGAATTGTATATAAAATATTTCATTACAATATATGGTACAGTGGTATCTAAACTGCTTTTTATTATCATAGAGTCACTCAGGCCATGGAAGGTTTGTTGTTAATCAAGCATTGAACTGGGTTTGGGAATCTTATGTCATATGGAATCACATTGTGAAGGTGATGTTTATTTCACAATGGAATGAGTCATTCCTGTGTGGTACAAGACCCAAGGCTATTGAAAGTCAACTGAAGAGACAAGAACCCTGTATTCTAGAAATTCACACTTAAAATCAGCAACACAGGGCATAACATCCCTGCAGCTAAACTTTCTTTCACACTCATCATCATAGAACATTCCCAAATAAACATTCCAAAATAAATGAATCTGTTGGGTATGACACACATATTATTTCTTTTTGTCGTTCCAGCACATGATTAGTTACAAGACTGTTGGCGTGTTGGCAGAAGCTATGGGATACAGAAAATAGAGTTCTCAAGTTTATAGAAGACAAAGTCTTCTTGGGCATCATGGATAAAGGAGACAATGAGTAGGATGAGGGGACATAGCAGTCCGTCTTTCAAAGACCATATTCATGGGTATCACCATCTCCCACCCTGTAGAGAGCCGCGAGGAGACACACCTGATGGCGATGTGTACAGAGAGCTGAGTGGAGCGGCACCTGATGGTGCTGATAACACCAAGGTCACGGGTTCCATACAGGACACCACTTGTCGCGCCCCCTCGGCCAGCAAGGAAGACGCAACACCGGAGCTCTTCTTGCTAAGCAGTTTATTCAGGACTTTATTCACAGCAATCTTTCTCCTTCTCCTTCTCCTTCTCCTTCTCTTTCTCTCTCTCCCCAGGCAAACCTCTCCCAGCCCTTAAAAAGGCACAGGCCGCCAACCCCAGATTGCTAGGTGGGCACTGCCCATAGGTCCACGCATATGCAAGCAGCTGACAATCATTGCGTGATAATAGCATAAGTCAGGCCTTAGCCATAGGAGTTGATTATCATAGAGAGAACTCGCTTTCGGGATCGCGGAGGGCAGAAACCAGCACCATCAGGTGCCGCTCCATGCAGCTCTCTACACATTGCCATCAGGTGTGACTCCACACAGCTCTCTACACATTGCCATCAGGTGTGACTCCACGCAGCTCTCTACACATCGCCATCAGGTGTGACTCCACGTGGCTCTCTACACCACCCTATGATCTGTGGCAGGGATAAACACCTAGAAAACAAGGCCTCCCTATGGCCAGTTTATCTCAGGGCAGTTAGCATCTTCTGCTGTAGAAAATTTGTCTCAATACTTAGTAATTAAACACTTTTTACTCCACACGTTCTGTGGGTCGGTAATTAAGGATGGACAGGTGGCTTGGGTTCAAGGTCTTACAAGAGGTTGCAGTTGAAGTGTTGGCTGGAGTTGCAATCTTATCTCAAGGACTGGCAGGAGAAATCTCCTAGTATTCCTCACGTGACTGGATGCAGGAGGTCTGACCTCTTCACTGACTATTGGACCAAAACTTCAGTTCTTACCATCCAAGTCTCTTTAGACAACTATGCACATCTTTGTGGCTCACTTCCCAAGACACACACACACACACACACACACACACACACACAGAGAGAGAGAGAGAGAGAGAGAGAGAGAGAGAGAGAGAGAGAGAGAGAGAGACTGAGTTCTGAAGGAGGCTGACCCAACCTAACCTGTTGTGGAGGTTCCGGTTGTCTCACCAAACAGTCCTGGAACTTTGTGCTGGAACTACAAAGGGCCGCTGATGACCACAAAAGTAGACACCAGCAGTGTCATGTGTGCAAGGTCCTTTTCTCTATATTTCTTTCAAATCTTTTTTTTTTTACATTTGCAACAAAGTACTGGAACAGAGAGAGAGGATGCTGGAAGATTGGGATTTTTGTTACACAGAAAGTCATGGCAACAATATCTGTCTAGCAACTGCCATATGTGTGGCCCTAAGCTGGTATCAGGTAGACTGTGGACACCATAGCTGCAGGGTCTAGACACAGCTCCTGGCACCGAGATGGGGCAATGAGTCAGAATTACGCAGAAGTACAAGCAGGCAAGGTGCAACACATATAGAGGAGGGCGTGTTTGCCCTGGGTCAGGAATAACGGGTGCCATTTAGTATTTAAATATTTTAATTTCTAATTGATAAATTGAATAATGAGTTTAGGCTACATTGAAATCTAGGGAGCCTATAAAGTCTTACATTATCTAATGATCGTGTGTCTACTATGGACCATAACACATAGCAAAGGAAACCAGTGAGACCTCATGATTGAGAAGTTCTGAACTGATCAAGACAGCCTCACTAAGTCCCAGGGGACAGGACTGTCAGTCTCATTGTAGTTCAGTGAGTACAGTGACTGATGTGACTTTGAACTTCAAGTGCCTTCCTCTGTGTCCACATCAAGAAAAAGGCGTGGCTTTCTTGGTAGCTCTTCTGAAATTACGCTCAGCTCCACACTCTTCTGGTCTGCCTGGCCCTACTTATTTTTCCCTGAGATGTGTGCTACCAATTACCCTGAAGATCCACCCAGCTTAAGATACTTTACTGTGCTCCGGTCCATGGATAACAATAATTGCCTCATCATTCGCAATCAACTTCAACTTGCCTCACACTAGAAGTCCTCTGTCTGAAACACCACAATGTTGGTTGAGTGAAAGCCATGATGAATCTGTTCAGGTTTCCCCCTCCACCATGGAATTTCTAAGCTTCTTTTTAAACTGTTACATTAAACAAAGCAATTCTTTCTCATTTTGTTATTTCCTGTGTGCAGCACTAGTTCTTCCTTCACCGTCTTATAGGGATAGCTTTGAAGCAGATAATCATATGCAAGCTGAGATCTGCTGAGCTCATTCCCTCTGCAGAAAGCTACTGTGCTCTAGAACATTCCTGGAGAAGAACAGCACCAACACTCTTGCAGTCTTGGCAGAAATGCAGAATTTCCATCTTTCCCTCAGATTCACTGAATCAGAATTCATATTTTGGGTCAAGATTCCCAATTTCTACCAACCTCCGGATAAGTAAGGGGGGAACCTGCATCTAAAACTGAATATAGCTGTGCTTCTGAGCAGTGTGGGCATCCAGATGCGTCTCCATCTTTCTGTCAATCACTGTTCTCCTTCCCTCCTTGCTCCCCATCCCCTTTCCTCCTCTTTTCCCCCATTCTGTCCCTTCTCCACCTCTCTCCTCTCCTGTCTCCCCTATCTCCTCTCCTCTCCTTTCCCCTCACCCCCTTTCCTTCTTCTCCCTGTCTACTTCTCACCTCCTTCCCCTCTCCCCATTTCTCTTCCTCTCACCTATATTTTTTTTTTTATCATTTTTATTTTTCTATGGAAATAATGAAGCAATCGTGACCTGTTTTTGTTTTTCCCATCACTTGGAGCTGAGTCCTTTCATCTTTGATTCAGCCAATTTCCTTTGGAGCTAAATATTAAACAGATCTGTCTTCTGACAGCTGACCTCAAATAGGGACAGGCAGTGGTCCTCACCCTGGGGGTGCAGAGCAAGCCGACAAAGGTAGAAGAGAGACAGAATGGAGCCAGTTCCTATCCCCTGGGGAAGCCCGGGAGTTCTGTCTAAGCCTTTGCACAGCCAAACAGCCAAGAGCCAAACAACCCATGGCTTCTGGAAGGCATTCTTGAAGAAATGCCTTTTTTGCCAGAGGGTAAAAGGGTTGCTAATTGATTTTGTCTGCCTTTTCAGATGGACTTAGAAAGACACAAAAGCCTAAAGTCTAACAGAGGTAACATTTCTGGATATGTGAACAAACTTCTCTGGGGTTCGTGTAACCGAGCAATCCTCTTCCCAATGTTTGTGTGTGCCTCTGTGTTTGTGTGTTTGTGTGTGCTTGGGTGGACACATTCTTATCATGGCATGACTATGGAGTCACAGGACAAGCTCCTGTGTTCTCGCTTTCTCCTTTGTCCATGATAGGGTCTATTGCTCTATTGTTCATCACTGTGGACGCCAGCCTGGTTGGTCCACGAGCTTCCACAGAGTCTCCTGTCTCCACCTCCCATCTTACTATAGGAGCACAGAGGTTACCAATGCATTCTACCATCCTTGGCTTGATAAAAGTTTTAAAGAACTTAACTTGGGTCCTGATCTTTGGCAAGCACTTTACTCACCGAGCCATCACCTCAGTCTGAATATTAGTGTTTCTTTAATCAGTTTATCATCCTGTTAATATGGTAATTATACTTAATTAGGCTGAACATCTCAGAAAATAAATGTCTCTGTGCATCCAAACCATCACTTGTTGACATCAGTGAATAAGAATAGGCTATGGGGCTGGAGAAAAGCTCAGTGGTTGAGAGCACATGTTGTTCTTGCCGAGGACCTGAGTTTGGTGCCCAACACCCACATCAGACAGCTCACAGCCACATGTAAATCCAGTTCCAAGAGATCCAGTGCTCTCTCCTGGCCTCTATGGGCACCTGAACACTGGGACAAATCCACACAGACACACACACACAGACACACACATACACACCACACCACACCACAATTTTTCTTTAAATTAAGAACAGGATAGATTTTCTCAAATACTCTGAGACACTGGCAGCCTCAGCTGGAACTGGGAAAGGAGTCACTGGAGAGCTTTGGTCACAGAGAGGTCATCTCTGCCCTCTAGGATTTAGCTGAAGCACCAGGTCCTATCAGTTTGAAATCTGGGTGCTGTTAAGTCAACACAAGACAGTTGAGAAGGCAGAAGAAATGTACAGAAAGAAGGGGCCCTTCAGCCCATGACCCTAAGTCGGCTATTAGAAGCCAACACAGGAGAGCTGTGTCATGTACAAAAGAGCAAAAATACCCATTTCTAAAGAGATGACAATGATCTTAACTGGTACAGGGAAGTAAACAAGTCTTGTAGTCATTGTGAATGATCAAAGTTTTTCAGAGAAAAGGAAAACAATCACAGCATTCAGAAGGACTGCCCGTTACTGGAATAAAGAGTTGGGGTCAGACTCCACGGAGGGAGGATCGTTTTGCTTGATTAAAAGAAAAACCAGGGAGAGCCTAGGCATCTGTGCAGACTAAGTCTCTGTAAGCCTCTGAGGTTACTTTCATCCTTTCTTTCTTGCTATCCTAGATTTAAATGTTGTTCTTGTGATTTTTTGAAAAATGAAAACTGTGGGCTTATATCCCCACCCAATCAGTACATGAAAATGAGAGGTGGGAGCCTGGGTCCATTTCCTTCTCAGCTTCACGTCAATCAAACAGGGATTCAGGAGTTATTACTGATTTTTTCAAAAGACAAAACCACCACAAATTTAGTTAGAGATTTAGTTGGATTTTAGTCACAACTAAAATCATGCAGTGGGTGGGGGGGGGGCAGCCTCCATGCCTGCAAAGCGAACCAGCATTGGCTCCTCTGGGCAGGAGCAGAGCAGTGTGCTCTGTAAGACAGGAGCGGAGGGGTGAGCAGTAGGGGGCAGGTGGGTGAGGGCCAGGTTCGCACTATCCAGGCCACCTTTGTGTAAAGCAGAAGGGATTTCCTTGTTACAGTGGCTCTGGCGAGCTCTCCTGTTTAGGAAAGTCTCCTCTGGTGGGGATCTATTTGTCTCCCCAAGTAGATAATACAATAGGACAGGATTGGATATGGCTGAAGGGTTAGAATTCAGCCAGAGTGATGTCATCTTAGTTTATCTAGTTGTTAGTATCAAAGGTGGTAACTCAATATAAAATAATGAACTATCATTATTTTGTTTGACACTTGCGACATGAAGAAAATACTTAGGCTGCCCTGGCCATTGTTGATATGTACATTTAGAATGTAAGTTAGACTGTAGAGTTGCATAGATATTAAGTCTTCTGTAGGATAAGTGTTTAAATAGAGAGTAGAGAATAATTTATTCATCAGTGTCGTTTCTGAGACAAATCTAGTGACTTGCAATAAACTCAAGAAGTTGCTAATAAAATTACAATACCAGAAAAAACCGTTTAAACAGGAAGCCATAGCTTGCATTCATTTTACTTATATCTCTTTATAAAGAGAATATGAAGCTTATTGGAGCTCTAATTTCAATCCAATTTACATACTTTCTGTTTTCCCTCTATACCTAACATATATGATAATGGTCCTATAAAATCTGTCTAGAGTAAGCAAGTTTGTCATTCTGGTAGTTATTTATTCAAAATTAGTTCATATGTATACATAGATACATGCACATATATGCATATATAAAATTAAACCTGGAGTTATTCTTAGGTTCAGTCATACTGGTTTTATATCTGTTATTAAAAAGCAAGGGTTCCTCCCAGTGAACCAGCAGTTCAGCGCAGCGCACTAGCTTCAGGTGTGCTTATTTCTTTGGCTGTGCAGCAAATTCGTTTTCCCTAAGACACCATCTTAGGGATCTCCTGACTTGAGGACCAGAGACAGCCAAGTCTGTATTAGGGACGCTGCAGTGGCTCCTTCACAGCACTAGAGGCCTTTAGCTAAACTCCATCCCAATTCAGGAGGAGGTTTCCTGCTGAAGGTTTGGAGCACGGGGGGCAGTTTTAGGGTAGTCATAGCCAGCACACCAGGATTTCTCTACTTGAGCTGGATCAGCTAAAGACACATTGACCTGATGTAGTGTGCAGTCTCGCGGCACTGACATTGGAGCCACTGCACGGCAGACCATGTACACCGCAGCCTGCACCGATTAATTCACAGTTGTGAGCAAATGGAGGCCATGGAAGCCACAAAGCTGTATTGACCTTTACCAGATATTGTCAACTTTGGGGGTCAGTGAAACGGCTTAGAGGGTAAAGGCTCCTGCTGTCGTGCCTGATGACCTGAGGCTGGTCCCCAAGACCCACATTGCCAAGGAGAAAACTGATTCCCGTAAACTGTTCTCTGACTTCTACTTTTGCGGTGGCATACATCACACACACACACACACACACACATACAGAAAAAGAGAGACAGATAGACAGAGAGAGAGAGACAGAGAGAGACAGAGAGACGAGAGACTAAATCAAATATAATAAAAATAAATATAATTTTTAAAAAAGAAATGCAACTAAAGTCACTAGCCTACCCCCTCTCTCTCAGAACCCTCCATCCAATATCCAGTTTACCCTCTTGACAGCAGGTCTGAGGCTCAGCTGACCACAAGAAGGCTTTTCCTTTCTTTTGATGAGGTTACAAGATGGCTCATTTGCTACCTGGTGGAAATGGCTTTGAAGGAGATCGCTGGATGCTGGGTGACTGTAATTGGATTTAACTAATGTTGAGTATAGTATAAGGGTGAAGCATCTTCATAATAATTAGAGCTGTCGTCTCTGGGTTTTATTCAACATTGTAATCATGCTCCAACTTCCAGCATTGCCACCAGCCTCGAAGCCTCATCTCCAAAGGCTCAGTGACTGCAGGGACACACTAGGAATCCAACGGCAAGTTGGAGCTCTCTGTAGAAAGTGACGTGTTCTTGAAATGCAATCCCCGCCATCTGGACAGCCAGCTCTGCCACCCAGGGTGATTGCTACAGAAATGATTCCCAGATCAGGAACTATGGCTCCTCGAGTATACTGTGTCAGGGTGTTGGGGTGAGGCCGGAATTCTCTGCTGGAATCTTTCCAAGATAAACTGACTTATCTTTCCAAGGAGTCTTTCCAAGATAAGCCTGCTGATCCCAGAACACGGAGAAGAGAGGAACCAGGCTGGACCGTTAGGCTGTGGGCAGAGGCCGGGGTTTTACTTCTAAATCACAGCAGAGTCTAAGATCAAGAACCCGCTAAGATGACAAAGTATTTACCATGAACCTGGGCTCCCAGCCAGGGCTCTGACAGAGCCAGTGCCAAGCTGGTGCTTCTTCCCTGAACCACCAAGCTCAACCAGGGCATAGATAGCAAGCCAGATTCTTTGCAGCCTCCTTTGAATTTTAAAAAGTTACAGTGGATAGGCTAGAGGAAACAAAGCTGAAGATGGGGGTGAGAGGTAAGGTAACGAGGCCCAGTTTTTTCTATTATTTATTTAATTATTAAAGATTTCTGCCTCCTCCCCGCCACCGCCTCCCATTTCCCTCCCCCTCCCCCAATCAACTCCCCCTCCCTCAGCAGCCCGAAGAGCAGTCAGGGTTCCCTGCCTTGTGGGAAGTCCAAGGATCTCTCACCTCCTTCCAGGTCTAGTAAGGTGAGCATCCAAACTGCCTAGGCTCCCACAAAGCCAGTACGTGCAGTAGGATCAAAACCCAGTTCTTGACTTCTCAGCAGCCCTCATTGTCCACTATGTTCAGTGAGTCCGGTTTTATCCCATGCTTTTTCAGACCCAGTCCAGCTGGCCTTGGTGAGTTCCTGATAGAGCATCCCCATTGTCTCAGTGTGTGGGTGCACCCCTCGCGGTCCTGAGTTCCTTGCTTGTGCTCTCTCTCCTTCTGCTCCTCACTTGGGCCTTGGGATTTCAGTCCAGTGCTCCAATGTGGGTCTCTATTTCTGTCTCCTTTCATTGCCTGATGAAGGTTAATATCCAGGAGGATAACTATATGTTTTTCTTTGGGTTCACCTTCTTATTTAGCTTCTCTAGGATCACGAATTAAAGGCTCAATGTCCTTTATTTATGGCTAGAAACCCATTATGAGTGAGTACATCCCATGTTCCTCTTTTTGGGTCTGGCTTACCTCACTCAGGATAGTGTTTTCTATTTCCATCCATTTGCATGCAAAATTCAATAAGTCATTGTTTTTTGCCGCTGAGTAGTACTCTAATATGTATATATTCCAAACTTTCTTCATCCATTCTTCCATGGAAGGGCATCTAGGTTGTTTCCAGGTTCTGGCTATTACAAACAATGCTGCTATGAACATAGTTGAGCATATACTTTTGTTGTATGATAGGGCATCTCTTGGGCATATTCCCAAGAGTGGTTTTGCTGGATCCTGGGGTAGGTTAACCCCAAATTTCTTGAGAAACTGCCACACTGCTTTCCATAGTGGTTGCACAAGTTTGCATTCCAACCAGCAATGGATGAGTGTACCCCTTACTCCACATCCTCTCCAGCAAAGGCTGTCGTTGGTGTTTTTGATTTTAGCCATTCTGACAGGTGTAAGATGGTCTTGGAGAGATTAGGGATACAAGGGTCATACCTAAATATAATAAAAACTATTTACAGCAAGCCAACAGCTAACATTAAATTAAATGGAGAAAAACTCAAAGCCAACCCACTAAAGTCAGGAACACGACAAGGATGTCCACTCTCTCCATACCTCTTCAATATAGTGCTTGAAGTTCTAGCAATAGCAATAAGACAACATAAGGGGATCAAGGGGATTCGTATTGGAAAGGAAGAAGTTAAACTTTCATTATTTGCAGATGATATGATAGTATACATAAGCGACCCCAAAAACTCTACCAAAGAACTCCTACAGCTGATAAACACCTTTAGTAATGTAGCAGGATACAAGATCAACTCCAAAAAATCAGTTGCCTTCCTATACACTAAGGATAAGGAAGCAGAGAGGGAAATCAGAGAAGTATCACATTTCACGATAGCCACAAATAGCATAAAATATCTTGGGGTAACTCTGACCAAGGAAGTGAAAGATCTATTTGACAAGAACTTTAAGTCTTTGAAGAAAGAAATTGAAGAGGACACCAGAAAATGGAAGGACCTCCCTTGCTCTTGGCTTGGGAGGATCAACATAGTAAAAATGGCAATTCTACCAAAAGCAATCTATAGATTCAACGCAATCCCCATCAAAATCCCATCAAAATTCTTCACAGATCTGGAGAAGACAATAATCAACTTTATATGGAAAAACAAAAAATCCAGGATAGCCAAAACAATCTTATACAATAAAAGATCGTCTGGAGGCATTACCATCCCTGACTTCAAACTCTATTACAGAGCTACAGTATTGAAAACAGCTTGGTATTGGTATAAAAACAGAGAAGTCGAATAGAAGACCCTGACTTTAACCCACAAACCTATGAACACCTGATTTTTGATAAAGTAGCTAAAAGTATACAATGGAAGAAAGAGAGCATCTTCAACAAATGGTGCTGGCAGAACTGGTTGTCAACCTGTAGAAGAATGAAAATAGATCCATATATATCACCATGTACAAAACTCAAGTCCAAATGGATTAAAGACCTCAATATCAGTCTGAACACACCGAAGCTGATAGAAGAGAAAGTGGGAAGTACTCTACAACACATGGGCACAGGAGACCACTTCTTTTATTTTTTTATTTATTTATTTTTTTTTGGTTTTTCGAGACAGGGTTTCTCTGTGGTTTTGGAGCCTGTCCTGGAACTAGCTCTTATAGACCAGGCTGGTCTCGAACTCACAGAGATCCGCCTGCCTCTGCCTCCCAAGTGCTGGGATTAAAGGCGTGCGCCACCACCGCCCGGCTAGGAGACCACTTCTTACATATAACTCCAGCAGCACAGACACTAAGGGCATCATTGAATAAATGGGACCTCCTGAAACCGAGAAGCTTCTGTAAAGTAAAGGACACGGTCACTAAGACAAAAAGGCAACCCACTGACTGGGAGAAGATCTTCACCAACCCCACCACTGACAAAGGTCTGATCTCCAAAATATATAAAGAACTCAAGAAACTAGACTATAAAAAACTAATTAACCCAATTAAAAAATGGGGCACTGAACTGAACAGAGAATTCTCAACAGAAGAAGTTCAAATGGCCGAAAGACCCTTAAGGTCATGCTCAACCTCCTTAGCAATCAGGGAAATGCAAATCAAAACAACTTTGAGTTACCAGCAGCACTATTTTATGAACTAACACTGAGCTATGTAAGACCCATGGTTGAATTGTTTAGATGCTACTTATAGCCCCGGAAGACTGCTTAAGAACCCACCATCCCTCTAAAAGTCTAATCTGGGTATTTCTAACTCATGTATATTTTCTGCTGTGGTTACTGATGTGTCCAGTGACAGACAAGTCAGCAATACCCGTGGGGTCAGTGAGGGGCATGGAGACACGCTATTCTGGAGGTGGCTTCAGAAAACACCATCTACCCTACTGCACATGAGCCACCGCTCGTATGGGGAAGCCTATTGACTGTAACTGGCGAGCACGTTAACCCTGGATTGGATAGTGGGTACCCACAGCACCAGGGTCTCTATGTGGAAGAAGAGCATTTAAGGAGATGAGGAGAGGGCAGACTTGTCTGTAGGCCAGCTATTGGCTATTCATGATGTTGTAGAATTTATTGCTGTGACTTCTGGGGCATGGTGAACCATGCTTCTTATTTAGAAGTGCACTGTGTCAAGGAGGCTGGCCCCCAGGTCATGCCTGCATTTTCTCCTACAGTTTCTTCTCGTGGTTTTCAAATGACCCTTGATGGATATTCAGGGTGGACCCTTTGTCTTTATCTAGGTAAGGACTTCCATAAATTAGGTTCACAGAGTTAATGTGGGAGGAGACAATGTCTAACTAGTTCTCTTTTGTGTTTGCCATGTTTTGTATTTCTGGCCTTAATTCCCTAAGAAGCAGGAGAAAGAATTCATAGACCATCGACTTTCCCATACTAAAGTGAGAAGACTCCTTTCTCTGAGCTACCCCATTACCGTCCCATAAAGGTACAGGTATAAGTCAGTTAAATGAGCAAGAGAATAAATCAAAGCTAGTCGTTAACTGCCGGATTCTCGTCACAGGTGTTTTCTAGTCCTACTGGTAGAATCTAAGCTTGGCCTGGCTCTTACATCAACACACACCAAATCCCAAAACAGAGTCCAGAATCAAGCACTCCTGTGTTTCAAGTCATAGAGTCTGGGGTTCGAATCTAAGTTCTGCCTCATTCCCCTTTCCCAACTAAAGGTACGACATAAATGACTTACTTTTTCAAACAAAAATAATAATGTCTAACTTGTGTCTGCTGCTAACATTTATTGAGTACTTACTGTATGCTGTGTGTTAAGAATTTCACTTGTGTTTCATTTTATCCTTATGATTTCTTCATTTAAATGTGAGAGAATGGAAACTTCCAGCATTTCCAAAACATGCAAAGTGGCAAATGTGGGTCACCAATATAGCTCTTTGTGACTCAGAAATTCTCTGTCTGTCTCTGTGAATATGAAATGATATGAAAGTCAGCAAGTGAGTGCTTATGGGACGTGAGGAAGAGAACCTGGATTGAGTGAGAAACTCCCTTCTGTGTTAGCATTCCTGGGCTTCCATGTGGCCCAGGCCTTGTAGATTTGAACATTCTCACAGGGGATCATAGATGGATGAAGAGAAGTCCTCTACATCCCTGGAGAATGGTGCCTTCTTCCGCTGTGTGCTAAGTGTCCTAAGAATGCTTCTTGAAGAGCTAGTTAGGAAACAGGTCGCCACTTAACCAAAAAGACATTCTCCAACTCAAGCATTGGACTAGATGGGATAAAGTATGTCTCACATTGACCCCAAACTCTTTCCTAGATGTGAGGACATGGACTCGGACCTCATCATAAGCCTGGAGAAGGAAGAACAGCTTCATTTGTGACAACAGGCTTCCTTAAGCTTTCAGAACACAAGCAGGTGCTTATATTTCAAGGGCTGACTGTTGGTCTCAGTTCCTCCAAAAGATTTCCCAGAGTCTGCACTTGCCATTCTGGTTGGGCTCCCATTTTCCAGTGGAGAGGAAATGGCACTCCATTGTAGAGACCAAGTTCTCATGATTTCTGAACTACACTGGTTAAAAAAAAAAAGAAATGAGATTTTGTGTTAGATACTGAGGTGACTGCAGTTAGCACAGATAACAATGGAAGGAAAAAAAGAACAAGGGAAGCAAAAATACGGTTGTCCATGCTCTTCAGAGGTGACTCCTAAGGGCTCAGCCCTGTACCAGGTTTGGCCTTCCTGAGAAGTATTGTTTCTGCCCAGTTGAGTCTACTGGCACCCATAGCGATCTTTTTATATTTTAAAACAAAAGGAAACACACCCTAGAAAACACAGCATATGGTTTCTGTGTCTTTTGTTGTTCCCTCAAGGCATTGTTAGATATATGTTTGACCTCATAATGCAATCTTATATTTGAACTTGACATGGATCACGGTCATGTTGAAGACAGTAACTTGCAAAGAACATTTACAGGGATGGAGTCCCTCACTTGATACAAGTCATTTCAGTTCATCTTCTAGATTTTGCTGAGAAAACTGAAACTCATATTTTAAAGACTCTCTCTCTCTCTCTCTCTCTCTCTCTCACACACACACACACACACACACTTTCTTTTGAAATGGGGTCTTATGTAGTTTAGGCTAGCCAAGAACTTACTCTGTAGCTGGATTGGCCCTGAATTTCTGATTCACCTCTAGAGTGCTAGGATTATAGGCCTGCACCACCATGCATGTCTATGCCATGCTGGGGATGGAATCAGACTTCCTGTATGCTAGGCAAACACTACCAATGAGCTATATCCCTAGCCCCTTAAGGATTTTTCTAAGACCACATACATAACACACACATTTGCATTACACACGTTTAATTTTTTTTTTTTTTTTTTTTGTCTTTTGGTGCTGGGGTTGAGCTCAGGGATTCCCACAGGTGCTGAGTACACACTTTAATTCTGAGATAATTTCCAGCTCTCTGCATGTTATCTGACTGTAGCACCCACCATAGTCTGCACCCTTGCCTCTAGCAATGACACACAACAAGAAGGGAATGAGGGACAAAAGGAGGTGGAAGCTGACCCCTGTGCTTGCTCAGATATTTTAAATGTGTTTTTCACACCCGAGTTCGTGACCTTGACAAATGAGCTGGTATTTGCACCAAATGCACCTTCTTCCACATTTTTATTCTTTCCCCTCAAATGAATTTTTGTCTGATTATGTGAGTTTTAAAAATAAGTTGATTTATTAACCCTGTAGTCATAAAATCTAGTCCTGAAGCTACCAGGCAAAAATTTTGAAAATTAAAGCTTCTAAGAATAATTATCTGGTATATATTGCTATACAGAAAATTATCTCAAAGTTTATTGACTGAAATAGAAATTTATCATCATCATCATCATGATTTTATTGGTAGAAAATTCAAGTAGAATCATTTACTCTCTAGAATGACCAAATGTCACAGTATGTACGTGTGTGTGTGTGTGTGTGTGTGTGTGTGTATGCATACACATGGGTGTGTACAATAGCATGCACGTGAAGGTGGGGACAGTTTACAGAAGTCAGTTCTCTCTCTCTGTTACATGTGCTCCAAAGACTGAACTTAGGTGATGGGTGACAAGTGCCTTTTCCCATTAAGTAGTCTCACTGACCCTGCACTTCTTACCAGATCAAATGATAGGGAGCTAGAAGTGAAATTCCAGCATCTTAAGACCTAACCCAAAAAACTGATTCTGCATGCTTATCAAAGCAACAAGAGACCTAGGCCAATCCAAAGGGAAGGAGGAGAGGCCTGTTCGCTTCTCAATGAGCATATAGGGAAATTTAGGAACAGTATTGATTTGCAACCATTAAATCTCAAAGTTGCCTAACTGCTACCGTTAGCTGAATCACTCCATCAGTAGGACAGGCTGTCCACAGAGCTGAGGTTATTCTTCGGGCACCACCCAAAGCTGCTGATAACAGTAATAGCTTATGTATTTACCAGAGGAGCTGCATGCAATCTGCCGATTACCTTGTATCCTTCCCATTTTACAGGTAAACAGCCAAGGGCGGCTTTTGAGCAGCAGGATCCTAATGCTTTGAAATCCCTTTAAATTCTGGATCAGTTTTATTTCAAATTTTAAATAAATGGCCCACCTTACACTGTGTAAGTGGAACCCACCACCTTTAAACTCTTTTTTTTAATATTTATTTATTTATTATGTATACAATATTCTGTCTGTATGTATGCCTGCAGACCAGAAGAGGGCACCAGACCCCATTACAGATGGTTGTCAGCCACCATGTGGTTGCTGGGAATTGAACTCAGGACCTTTGGAAGAGCAGGCAATGCTCTTAACCTCCGAGCCATCTCTCCAGCCCCACCTTTAAACTCTTGAAGTCTTATCCCTCCTAGTCCTCAGTGTGGTTCCCTGTGTCTGCTGAAGGTCTCATTGCTCCCTCAGGTCTCCTGCTCGCCCCTCTCCTCTCTACCCTACCCGAGTGTGAATACCAATGCCTTCTGTCCCCAACATTGTAGGATTCCATTCAGTGCCAATCACATCTTCCACACACCACTGGAGTGTTTCTGTCGTCCTGAGGGTTGAAAGCTAATGAGCATATCGTGTGCTGCCCAGAAGAGAAATTTTTTTTTTTTTTTTTTTTTTTGGTTTTTCGAGACAGGGTTTCTCTGTGGTTTTGGAGCCTGTCCTGGAACTAGCTCTTGTAGACCAGGCTGGTCTCGAATTCACAGAGATCCGCCTGCCTCTGCCTCCTGAGTGCTAGGATTAAAGCCATGCGCCACCACTGCCCGGCTCAGAAGAGAAATTCTTGACTTTAGTTTGAATTTGAGACAATGATGTTGGAAAAAACATACCTAGGCATTTCAGTCCTGTTGACTGAGGTTTTCTGTCTCACCTGGTCCTCGTCCTGCCCAGTTTCCGCAGTCGTTAAGTCCCAAAGAAATCACACAGAGGTCTACATTAACTATAAACTGATTGGCCTAGTATCTCAGGCTTCTTATTAACTCTTACAATTTATACTAGCCCATTATTCTTATCTATGTTAGCCACGTGGCTCAGTACCTTATCCGGCAGGGCAGTCACATCTTCCTTCTTCTGTGGATGGGTCACAACCACTGTGGACCAAGCTTTTCTCTTCCCAGAACTCTCTGTTCTACTTGACCCATCTCTACTTTCTGTCTGGTTGTCCCGCCTATACTTCCTGCCTGGCTACTGACCAATCAACGTTTATTTAAAAGATAATTGACAGAATACAGAGCATGGTCCCACACCACAATCCCTAAATAATTCTCATTGGCCTCACACTGTCTCCATGAACACATTGTATTCCTGCAAATGTCCCCTAGCCTCTTGCCTTTGGGAGTTCTTTCTTTATTATTTTAAAAATGTATTTGTAGTGTTGTGTTTCTGTGTGTGTGTGTGTGTGTGTGTGTGTTAGGACTAGTGTTCACAGTGCAAATGTGGAGGCCAGAAGGCAATTTCTATGGGATTAGTTCACTCCAACTATCTTTAAGTGGGTCCCAGGGATAGAACGCAGGTTGCCAAGCTTGTGTGGCAAGCCCTGTTACCCAACGAGCCATCACACTAGTCCCCTGGAATTCTATATAGCTTTCACTTTACTCTTATCTCTCTACTGCTAGAAACCAATATTCCACAAAACAGCTGGCTCTATGACGAGTGGTCAGCATTCCTGTTGTCTTCAGAGAGAACTTACCAGTTGCTGTCTCCATCAACATCCAGATGGGTCACAAAAATATTACATATACATATAATGTATATTATCTGCTTCTGTCTCCATCAGCATCCAGACGCGTCACCAAAATACTTATATGTAACTGTTTCACTGTTTCACTATTTTCTCATACACACTATTCTGTTGTTTTTTTTCCCCACAAATAAAATCATTTTTCTCCATTTCTATTGCACTGAAATGAAACTCAAGTCTCTCTCTCTCTCTCTCTCTTGGGGTTTGCCATACACATGCCATGGTGTTCAGATAGAGGTCAGAGGACAATACTGGACAGCCATCCCCACCTTCCATCTTGCTTGAGACAGGATGTACCAGGCTAGCAACCTACAGTCTCCCAGGGATTCCCGTCTTTGCCTCCCATCTTGTTTTAGGACTCTGGGATGCCCATGGTTTGTAAGAGCTCTGGGAACTCATGTTCTCACTCTCGTGCTGCAGGTGCCCTCTAAGTCCTCTCCTCAATCCTAGGGAAATAGTGAAGTAAGACGCCTCTGGATAAAGACAGAGAAGCTGTATATGAGAAACGAGGGGAGCATTTAAGGCGGTGACATTGAGAACCGCACAGTCCTCTTCCATGATTCATTGTTTCTCTGGCATTCAGCCTTGCTGCAATCCGCCACGGTCCCTTTTGCTGAGTGACTTTTTGATGCAGACTATATAGGTTTGGAAACCATAGTCCAAATCCATGTCTGGCTTCAGCTCTCTCAGCTGCAGTTCTTGCTTTATACGGGGCACATAGCTTTGTAGAAGTTTTCCCACAATGGTAGATAAGTTAAATTTGGGGGACATCTAGTTGCCATTTCTCCAGTGGCTCAGCTTGAGTTCCTGAGAATTGTATTCATTCCTGGACATCAGGCATTCTTGCTGCACAGAAATCCCTGTCAGTTCTCCTGGGGGATACTATCATTCAGAGACTATTGACCTGCAGGCTCTCTCGGCATCCAGACGGTCCTCAGAATATTTCTCGGCATCATGATTCTCTTCTGAGCACTGTAAATTTGGCACTGCCCTTTTCTGGTTCCATGATGCTTTTTATTTTATTACATTTTCAAAAGCAATGGCCAGACAAGATTTGGTTCCAGTCACAGAGTGCAACAATACAAAAAACATTATTTCCACATTAAATGAAGCACATCCAGGGACTCATGTTTTATAATAACCCTATGTATGAGTGCTTGTGCTTGTGTGCGTGTGTATGAGTGTGTTTGAGTGACTGTGTGTGTGTGTGTGAGAGAGAGAGAGAGAGAGAGAGAGAGAGAGAAAGAGAGAGAGAATGTATGCGTGAGAGAGTGTGAGACTGTGCGTGAGAGAGGACATGTGAGAGGGAGTGTCTGAGTGTGAGAAGGGAAAGTGTGTGTGAGGGTGTGTCTACCCCAGGTGTTGGTCCTCAGTGTCCTCTTGTTTCAGACGGTCTCTTTGTTTTTTGCCTGTTGTGTTCACCAGACTGGTTGGCCATGGGAATTCTGGGAAATCTCTTGTTTCTACCTCCTGTCTCTATAGGGGAACTGGAGTTACAGACCTTGCTTTTTCTTGGTGTTTGTGAACTCAAACTCAAGTCTTCAAACTTGCAAGTAAGTCCTTTATCCACTGAGACCACTCTCTAGCCCTGTGTGGCTTCTGCAGGCTTTCATTTCATCAGTTTTCAGTCTTTTCAGAAATTCTAAAATACACCATTCACAAAGTGAAAGCCATTATTGTTGGTTATTCTTTCTTTTTTATTCACAGACAATGAAAGCCTTCATTTGCATGCATTTAAGAAGCAGCATTAAAGTTGCCTTATCTGGTAGGAAACCCACACCATCTGCTTCCTGGGGCCTGGAGATGTCTTTGCAGAAAATGCTCTACTCCTTTTCCTTGCCCCTGTGGTTTCCCTGCCTCTCGGGACAGTAGATTCGTTTGTTTGATTTGTTTTTTTGGGGGAGGGGGGTTACTTTTGCTACTGTGTTTCTAGATTTTATTTCCATATGAAGAAAGCCCCATGAAGCCTCTCTACCTTTGCTATGAAGCATGTACAGGCTCACAGGACATGCCACACTAAACATGAAAAGTAGGGGAAATGGGTTCCTTCTAAATAGCAGTGAGCTCCTTTCCATCCACGCTGAAAACAATGTAACTCATTCTTTCCTCTTCCCCCACACAGCCAGGAAACAGGGAATTACAGCTAATGTGCAGTTACAGTAACTATTTAAAAACTCTCCTTTTATATGCTTTTTGATTTTCTATTTTAACAGCCTTATTGTTTATGAAAGCTTCATTGAAACCTACCTAAAATATTTTCTGGAAGAAACAACAGCATAGGTTGTTTTGTGAAAGTGGGGTTGCAGATACCGCCTCTAATTACATTGGAATGTGTGGATGATACTCAGATGCAAATCTTTGAGATGATCACAAGTTCTTCTGCTGCTGGAAGAATTACCTCCGTGTATCCACTGTGTTCCTTTGCCCAGAAACGGCTGAAAAAGCGGGAGGCTGTTTAGACTCTGCACTGAACTTGCTCCCTGAGTACGAATACCAGAACAGAGAAGCAGGACCCCACCCTAGCCCTTCCCTGAGTCTTGAGAGTTTCTTAAATGATGTCCCAAGTCTGAGAGCAGTCCCTGGCCCTGGGGAGCGGGCAGCATGGGTTCTGGTCTTGAGAGAAGGACTTCTAGGAATGAGAGACTGAAGAAATCGATGACTTAAGTATTCAAGAGACGCAAGTTCTCGCTGGCTTCCAGCAAAGTTATAACAACACCGACTTGGGCTTTCTAGTGTTCTTACTAGTGGTCTCTTATCTGATTCTGCCACTTCAGAAGAGGGGAAGTACTGTTAAAGAAAGCCAACTAAATCATTCCAGAGCTTTAAAAATAAACATTTGTGTTTCCACCATTGTTAGAGGCCTGGGAACCAGGAGGGAGGCGGTGAAGACAAGTTTAAATTAGCCAGCCTAGTTTGCCCAAGTCAGTCTTAGTCCCAGGTTAACATATATGGTGGGATTCTTAAACCCCTCAAAACTGTGCAATAATTTGTGCAAAAAGAAGTAACAGTTTTATAAAAAGCGCTTCAGAATGATGATTAGGGGCTAATGCTAAACTCCCAAAATGCTGAGATATAGGCAGGGGATCTTTTCTTTCTTTTTTTTTTTTTTTCAATAAAAAAGACTGAGCCTGGGAAACAATTAAGAAAGGTCGCAGGGGAATTTGTGGAATGGGTAACAATCAGAAAGCTTCAAGGGAAAAAGAAATAGCTCATATTTAATATGACTGAGAGAACATTCTGGAAATTTAATAAACTGAAACCCCAGTAATAAATACAATGGTTGAATTCCACTCATTCTTGCTCCATGGCAGAGTGGTCCTTATCTCTGAACATACACCAAAACACACAGAGTCCCTGATGCCTATCTGCCAGCCCTGCGGCAGCCAGAGAGGGAGGCAAGGAAGACGTCTCTCAAGAGGCTTATCTCTTACAGTTTGTGCTTTCCACCAAAATCTGTCTAAACAGGACACGAGAGAGCTGGACTTGTCCAGTGGCAGAGCTGATGCTAGCCACAGACATGTAAGAGGAATGAGGGGTGAAGCAAACCGTTTGGAAACGAGCTCCCCAATGTACCTCTCTGCTCAGCCCTCCCTAAGTAATCCAAAGAAACTCGTCAGAGGTCTGAGGGTTGTTTTTGAGAAGCTCAATTATACACTATCACTTACATGTGTGTTTTTATGTGTGGTATATGTATGTATGCATAGGCATGAACATATGTGTATCTTGTATGTACATATGATGTATACATGTATATATACATAGAATGGCATATGCTCACGTGTGTACATGCATGTTATATATGTTTGATATATGCGTATGTGTATTGCGTGTGTGTTAATGTATGTGTTATGGTATATATTTATGTATGGTATATATGTGTACACCTTTATATGAATGTGCATGTGTGTATTTGTATATGGTATATGCACATGCATATATGTGTGTACAACGTGTGCACATGTATGTGTGCATGCTGCATGCACGTGTGTATATAGTGTGTACACAAGTGTATGCTTGGCTGTCAGAGGACATAAGGAATTCTACTCTATCACTACTTTATTCCCTTGAGGGAGCGTCTGTCACTGAGCGTGGAGCTGAGCTGGCAGTCGGCAAATGCCAGGGATCATCCTGTCCTCATGCTCTGCCTTCACACTGCAGTTCCAGGAGTGTGCAGGATCACTCCCGGTTTTTATATAGAGTCTGCTCATTTGAACCCAGGACCGCATGCTGTGTAGAATGCACTCTTTTCCTCTGAGATATCTTTTGGTCCTATATATTTTTCTTTAAAAAAAAAAAAAGCAAGATCATTTGGTACATAGTAAGAAATTATTTAAATCTGTAAGCAAAGGAACTTTCAGCATGACTATATATTCTTAGCATCAAAATGATTGCAGGGCAACAAGAAGTCTTCCTTCAAAGCTGGGCACGGTGGTACACATCAGAGATGCTAGCAGTACAGAGGTTAAGGTGGGAGGATCGGGGATTCTGATCATTCTCAGCTACTTTGTGAGTTCAAATCAGTCTGAACTCACAACCCCCACAAACGGCAACAAAGAAGCAGGTAAGTTCACATTTCTCTTTCGGAAGTTGCTGGGATGGGACCCCTACAAACGATTGCTCTGGAACTGCCTGCTGGAGACTGGCAAGCTCAGCTCTGTGCCACATTCGTCCTGAAGAGGCTGGAGTCCAGAATATGAAGCGCTCTGAAAACTTGAATCACCAGTTACACAACGTTAAACAATTCTTGTTTTCTGAAGACAATGATAACATAATTTGGGATTAATGTCTAAGATCCTGACTGTGGAGTATGTGAAGAGATGAAGCCAGGAGGAGCCAGAGATGGACAACAGAACTAGATTCATGGAGCTCTAGACTAATGCAGGCACTGGGGAAACTCTGTGTAGACACAGGGGGCATGCCCAGAGACGGATGCTGTCTAGACCATTGTGAACTGCCAAGAGGTGGAACACAAAACTGTCAATCTTGTCCTGAGCAAAGAAACTAAAGCAAGACCTCCTCACTGGAAACTGTCTGCTTGTTTTCTGCAGAAAGACTTTCCTATTTTTGTTTTCTTTCTAGGGAATTCTCTCCTTCTGTTTCTTCCTCCTTAGATACCAGTGCAGTGACCCCAGCTGGGGACGGTGGGAGAGCAGACAAAACCACCCTGAACCATGCCCTGTGCTCCAGTTACAGTTAAATTCACTTAACTTGGTCAATTAGCTTTGAAAGTCTCCTGAGGGCACAGATAATTTCGTAAATTATAATTTTTCTCTTAGGATGCATCTATATCTAAAATATAGTAATGTAGTAAGACTATATAAAAACCTATCTACTGCCGGGCGGTGGTGGCGCACGCCTTTAATCCCAGCACTCGGGAGGCAGAGGCAGGCGAATCTCTGTGAGTTCGAGACCATCCTGGTCTACAGAGCTAGTTCCAGGACAGGCTCCAAAGCCACAGAGAAACCCTGTCTCGAAAAAAAAAAAAAAAAAAAAAAAAAAAAAAAAAAAAAAAAAAAAAAAAAAAACCTATCTACTTAGAAATACCTTTGAATATAGTATGTCATTGGAGCCTGCCTTCCTTTTCCATACACAAGTTTTCCTACTGACTTTGTTTTTGACTTTGTTATCCAAGTTACAATGCAGTTTTTGAAATTTGAAAAAAATGTACATGAAAAATATGCTTGGTTTGGTAAAATTTTTTTTAATATTTAGCATTTATAAACTCTGGATATGTTGTGTGATTAGATTGACTATTTATTAGGACATGTGACAGTTGAGATATGAATTATCCAAACTGTAATTGTCCAAAGGTTAGAAGGCTCAAGTGTTGAAGGTGTGGCCCCAGGTCCTCCATCTCGTCGCTAAATGATGATGAAATCATGAGAGCTCTAACTGCTAAGTTTTGGATGGGGCTGGTGATTCAGAGAGACACTGAGCCAGATTCCTGGGAAATAAGGGGTCTATTAGAATGATTATTGATGCCATGGGCAGATAGAGAGAGGAGCATTAGCATGGTGGGGATTCCCAGGAAGGTTAAGATCCTAGAGCCAGGGCCAGGCAGCAGACAGACAGCATGAGGAATTGTGCAGTAGGTCTCTGAAGAGAATCAGAGCCCACATGCTGGAGGAGGGAGCCTCTCCTATTTTTTGAGGATGCAGGAGGTTCATATTAGGAGCCCACAGCCAGGTTCTCTGATTCCCAGGCAGGAAGCAAGAAAGGGGTAGAAGGCAATGATGTTAACTCAGTTCCCAGATAAGACTGGTGTGTGTGTGTGTGTGTGTGTGTGTGTTAGCTAGAGACTCATGGACAGTGTCTCAGTAGGTGCATGTCGGTATCTGTGAACAGGGAAGATCGCTGCAGATGTTGCAGCCTGAGCAGAGGCCAGATTCTAGCATTACATTCTTACAGGAGCTTCATGAATGGATTAATTAGCTCATTCATGCAATCATTGCTTAGTGGGCTGTTACAGAACACAGATCTAACTGAAGGAAGTAGCTCACTGGGGGCATGCTTTTGAAGGTTACGACTGTCTCAGGCTCTCCCTGTAACTTGGATCTGTTTCCTGGCTGCCACTTCCTCCCAAGAAGTGGCTGCCGCTATGAGATGAACAGCTCAGCTCTAACCACCCACTCTAGGCTATGACACTCTGCCTTGTCTCAGATCAAAGCAATAAGGCTAGCTGCCCTTGCTTTGCTAAAAGCATAAGCCCACATTTGCCTCCCTGAAGTTCTACATATCATAGTCAGTGATGCAAACTGAATGTCTCCAGGCTCACATACACATTCCTTTTCTGACAGGATTGTCTTATAAACATCATGTTACATCCTCTGTACCAGGAAAATAGGCGCAAGCAAAGGCATTCCTTTATGGAGCTCACAAGGTAGTAGCTGTAGGGGTTCTCACTGACAACTGAGGACAGGTAAATGTGTACTAGTGCCAAGACACGAGCCTTAACAGCTCAACTAGATCATCAACTCGATGGCAGAAATTTTCAGGTGTCCATCCTGAATTTCAGACTCAAATAGTCAGGCAGCTGCTTGGCTTCTCTACCTAGTTTCAGTGCCTGGAACTCAACTCCCTAGTATATCCTCCTCCCAAGATTCCCACTCCCCATATGTCTTCTCATTAAATAACAACTTCTCTTCCAAAAGCCCAAGCCTTTGACACCTGTACCCTACTTTTTTCTTCCTTCATAGCCTTCCCCACATGTGACAGCTTCTTCAAATGTCCGCTTCAGACAAACACGCTTCTCCCTGGACTCCCACAGCAAACCCCCGTGCCCCTGTGTCCCTGTCACCCACCCCTCAGTCTTCACATCTTCAGACACAACATCTAGAGTGATGTTTTCAAACCCAGATCATCCCAGCTATGTTGTTGCAAATGACAGTTCATTCTTGTTTGTGGCTAAAGAACGTTCCGTTGTGTATGTATGGAGACAGTACTTTCTTATTTGTTTCTCTAATGACAGACTCCTTCAGACACAGAGAGACACAGCATGTTTTCTGTCTTATTTGTGGGAACAAGAAAGCCGATCTCATAGAAGAAAAGAGTAACTTTATTGTCACTGGAGACTGGGAAGGACAGAGATGGGGAGTGGATAGATGGAGGCAGTAGACCACCCTCGACACCCTAGTTTAACTATCAGTTGTAACCATTTATGATATAGTTCAGAGCATTAGAAGGGAGGAAATTCCCAATGCAGAAATGATCAGCACAGAGATGGCCTCATGGGATGCTCACATATTACACACATGCACTGACTCCACTGTGCATACAAGCTTGCCATAGTAAAAACAGTGGGTGAATTACTCAGTTATGAGTACGTCAGGTTGTGACTCACTCACTCCAGTGGCTTCAGATTAAACAACAGCTCCACGCTTTCAAAAACCTCAGGGTTCCTGTGCTTCTTGCCACCTCCGTTCTCCTATTTTTTCCACTTGTTTTGCTTGGTCCTCAGAAACAGGAAGCTCAAGTCGACCTTAGAGGTCATTACTTTGGCTGTTCCCTTTGTCTAGAATGTTCTTTCTCAGGATTTACCCATGGCTCACTCCCTCTCTTCCGTTCAATTCTGCTTAAATGTCACTTCACCAGTCCCAACCTAGCCTCATCAACCGTGTGTAAACAGTATTCCCTGCCCCTTGCCAGCTATGCCCAACCACCCCATTCTAGTTATTCTCTACGGTCAGCTTATAGACTAGCATACAGAATGCTTACTTACTTGTTTGCACATTGTCTGACTCCCCCACTCTCCCAGCTCCAACAGCGGAGAGAAGCAGAATCCCCATTTGTACAGTCTTATGTTCCCTCCTCGAAGTAGTAACTAAAATATTCTTCACCCAGGTACTGTGTCCAGGATGAAGTCTAAACAAATGTCCCATTTGGGCTGCCTCAGCTCATATATCTAGAATCAGAAGTTTTTGGTTTGGTTTGTGTTGTCTTGAGACACAGTCTCACTACGTAATTCAGGCTCACCTCAAACTCTGTTCACCCTGCCTCGACCTCCCCCGTGCTGGGACTACAGGTGTGTACCCACCAACATGGTGCAGATGCTCTTTTCTATTCCATTCATGGAGTGAGTGAGTTGGTTTTCTTTTGATTCTTGCATATCAAAATGGAATTTTGAGTTACAGTCATTTGAGGGAGTCAATTTTCAAGATTTATTGTGATGAAATCTCAGATTGGGAAGTTGGCTTGGTGCATAAAATGCTTCCCACAAAAGCACGAGGACTTGGGTTCCAATCCTAGAATTCCATGATTGGTTACCTGAGTTTGAAATTCCAGTGTACCTCCAACAAGCTGGGAGGTGGAGAGAGAGCTGCTTCTGCTTGTAATTCTATGGACTAATGACTAAGTTCTGACACAAAAGACTGAGGAAGCAAAGCCAATATTGGTTTACTAGGAATTAATATAATATTAGAGAAATCAGTTTTTACCTGCACGTGAGTTAGCTTCCAAGTACTGAACCTCAGGCCCTGAGAATGTAAGCAACCCCATGATAGGCAATGCTAACCATGGTGGACCTCCACAGTTAGGAACCTGCCTTTGTGTGGCAACCACAGGGACATTGTGCAATGACCACTTTCTTCAGACAGTTCCACATCCAAGGGAAAGCTCTGGGTTATATATTATGCCCATGTTATCACACACTCAGCAATGAAGCCGGCCACAGCTTCATCCACACAGAGATGGGACGGTCAAAGTAGGGTGGTAGGAGTGGGCTCCCTGAGACTTCTTATGATAACCCTCAAAGGAGCAAGAGCATTAGACCACAGAGCAGTCTCGTGGGGTGGGGGAGGTGAGGGTGAATGGGGGGTTGGGGGGAGGGGGGTTGGGGGGAGGGGGATGGGGGGAGGGGGAGTTTGACTTGATCCAGAGAGAATGCTGACATCCTAGAACAGGCAACCAAACAATCTTCCTTTCCCATTCACTCTCAAGGTATGTTTTTAGGGCAGAAATCTAAGTACAGGGAGTACAACAACCCCACTTTGTGTGCGCAAGCATATAATTACAAAAATCAGTAAATGCCACCCGGAAAGATACAGGGGACACCAGCCATGTTCAGCAGGAAATTTGCTCCAGGCAAAAATTCTAGGAATTCTTTCCTGAGAACTTTCTCCGCAAGCTTAACTCTAAAGGTGCCTTAAGAAACAGAATCAACAGCAAAGCAGAAGGAACGGTGGGCATGCAGGCGGAGAGAAAGGTGCCATGTGGTGGCAAATGTTAAAAAAGGTACAGGCAGGGGACAGACAGAGGAAGCTTCGTGCACGGCTTTGCAGGGAACGTGAAGGGCTTGGGTCGTCATCCTGCAAGCGGAGACAACTTTAAGCAGAGTGACATGCGCAGAGTCTCACTCTCTGTGGCCGTGGTGGGGTCCAGTTTATACTTCCAAGAGGTCTGTCAATGAGCGGTTGCAGTCTAAAGTCCTGCCCCACAAAGGAAGGACGGCAGACAGAAACGCTTTGGGACATATTTAGTCAGGATCAGCTTTTTATACACTATTTTTAAGATTCTATATTGGCGCTGAGTGATTTTTAAAAAGCCTTGCTTGGGTGCCAGACTCAGTGAGGGGCGCTATCCCTGAAGTATGTCACAGGAGACAGCCTTCCATAGCTCTCAGACTTTAAAAAAAAAAAAAAATGTTCCCTTAGATTTGATGCATGTTCCAGGTTGTGACTGACTAAGTTTAGGCGTGCATTTTTTAAAAAGATATCTTTAGAAATATTAAATATAAACTCCAATAAACAGTGATACCCATTCGGAAGGATAGAATAAAAAAGAAAAGAAGTATTAAATATAGAGTGATGGTTGATTCTAATTGTACAGATGACAATTTAGAATCACCTCGAAATAGAGTCTCAATGCGGAGGTGTCCCCATTGGGCTAGTCTGTAAGCATGTCTTTGGGGGATTGTCTTGACTAATTGAAGACTCAGCCACTATGGGCGACACCATCCCCTAGGTTTGGGTCCTGGATTGCCTAAGAGTGTTTAAAGAGGGCTGATCACCAACAGCATGCATGCATTCATTCATTTTTCTCCCCTCTTGAACTCCAGCTAGAAGGTGCTACTTTTAGTTTCTGGTTTGACTTTCCCGTTATGATGGACTGAAACCTAACCTAGATCTGTAAGGCTCACTTTTCTAGATTGATTTTGGAAGAATGTTTCCTCACAGTACCAGAAATGAAGGGAAGGCTTACACAGACTTGAGAACTGAAGCATCAGCTATAAGCACCATGTGCCAAGAGAAAACAAAGGAACAGATAGCTCCTGCCAGTGGATTCAAGACCCAGTCAGCAGCCAGTGCCAGCCCTGGTGCTGTGAGGGCAGGGCACAGATAGCAACTTGCCAAGATTTTATTCTGAGCCACGATCTTCTACTGGGTTCCCTTGAGCCTTTGACTGCAAAATGTACCTCTGGCAAAGGAAAGTGCCGAAAAGATGACATTTAAAAAACACGTGGGCTAGGCGGTGGTGGCGCACGCCTTTAATCCCAGCACTCGGGAGGCAGAGGCAGGCGGATCTCTGTGAGTTCGAGACCAGCCTGGTCTACAGAGCTAGTTCCAGGACAGGCTCCAAAGCTACAGAGAAACCCTGTCTCGAAAAACCAAAAAAAAAAAAAAAAAAAAAAAAAAAAACACGTGGGAGGAATATTGATTTCAGCCTGTCATAATTAACAGTGGGCAGTAACTGAGCTGCTTTAAAAACCACTCTAGGCTCAATGTCATAGACGCATTACTAGCACATGGAGAGACTTTTTCTTCCCCTGCCAGGTGGCCAGGCATGCAGGGAAGCGCTTCAAATGATGGAAGTGAAGATAATAAGGAATCAGAAAGCAAGTCTTTTACACTCATTGGCAGAGTCTTCTCTGTCTGTAGAGTTACTGAAAACTTTGGGAAGTCTCATTTGTGCCACTTGTTACAGGGGAAGTTGGGGGACTTCTTTTGGAGTCCCTAACCTTATTAATAGAATAATTTTAAAAACAGACTTAGAAGGAAACTTGAGGACAATTTTATTAGCGGTTAAGGAAAACCCCCTGAACAGGAAAGCTGTAAATGATTTAATTAAAGGGAGATAATTACTCATCTTATCCCTTTAGCATGGCCTGAGGAGAATCAGCCTTCCTTACTGGTGGTCCCTTGGCTAGGTGATTGACAGCCAACTGGATTAACTCTTGAGAGAGAGAGGCATCTCTTCACACATTCTTTTGATTGACCATAAGGAAATAGCTTTCCCTTAATGGGACCTCCATGCTGCGCATCATACAACCTCGTGCATTGGGTTTAGAACCTGGTTATAGTTCGTAAACTCACAGCCAGGCAACAGGAGTGGAGAAAGACTATGGCTTGCCATAGATGAGGAGGGCGCCGAGGTCACTGAATAAGATTTTAAATCAGTGTTCTCTTTAAGGTGAGTGTGGAGATTTTATTTGGGAAGCTTTCTGCATTTGCATGAGGAAGCATGGTGTCAATCAAAAATTATCTGCTTTTTTTTTAATAAAATAAAAAAAAGACCAGCTCTTTTTTAGTTTTTTCTCTAAGAATCAGGAAATGTTGTCTTAATAGGGGATTCTATTGCTGTGATAAAACACATGACCAAAAGCAACTTGGAGAAGAAAGGGTTTATTTCAGTCTACATGTCCCAATCACAATCCATCATAAAGGGAATTCAGGGCATAAACTTGAGGCAGGAAGCAAGCAGAGGCCATGAGGATTTGACTACTGACCTGCTCCCTCGAACTTGCTCCCTCTCACTGTCTTCTGGCATCCAGTACCACCAGCCCAGGGGTGGCATCTCGCACCGGGAACTGAAGCCTCTCTGTCAATCAAGAAAATACCCCACAGAAGGAGGCATTATCTCAACTGAGTTTACTTCTTTGAAGATGATTCTAGCTTATGTCAAGCTGACATTAAACTAGCCAGCATAAATACTATCATTTTGGGTTTGTAAAAGACTTTTGTTGTTTTCTGCTTGTTTTGTTGGTTTTTTTCTTCAAAATCATTTCTGAAAATAGATTTGGGTTTTTGAGCTTGTATTCTGAGTGGTTCACCGTTGCCAGATTCTTTTCCTGTTGTTTATTATTGTATGAAGTTCTATGGACTAAGGTCCTCGGTTGTAGTTTTCTGCACTTCTCTTGACCATGAGTATTAGTTGCTAGAGTAACCAATACCTAAAGGCTAATGTGACACGGACTCCTGACAGTGCATAGTGAATAAAGGACCAAGACACAGATAACCAGGGAGGCACCTCTGTGCAGATGTGAACAGACACGAGTGTGTGGACTGGGCCCCTGGCCCCTTGCCGCGGAACTGCTCCATGCTGTAGCGAAGGGATCTCTCTCTTCACCTAGTACTCATTTGTTTTGCTTTGTGGTTCTAATGTTGAGTCAACTTCTGGAGGCACAGTGCCAAGGTTGGAGAGCACGATCATAGTGAATTCCAAGGAAACGCTGGGGTTATCACGAGCTACAGCAGCCTACATCGCATTGCCAACTTCAATAGAATTTGACCTCAGGCTGAACCTGCTCTTGCCAGGCTGCTGAGACCTGAGCCAGCAGCTGTTATAAGTACAGGCATTCATTGCCCGGATCCAGTGCTCTGCAAAAGCCCTTCTCCTTTCTTGCTTGTGTGAATGGTCCAGTCCCTTGAGTTCACTGAAGAGGTCAGCTTGTGTTATTATACATCAGGGAGCCTCAGGACCCCCTGAACTCTAGGTCTATACTTAACAAAAATGGATCACTTTCCTTTGTGGGTGGGGTTCCAAGACCCTGTGACTTAGGGCAGAGAGAGGAATAGATCCAATTTCTTCGTGACTAGTGGCAATCTAATGCTTCCTTTTCCCTTCTGAAGGTAAAAAAGGCACAAGTTTAAGTTGAGATCTGATACTGTAAAAATGATCCTAGCCTAGTTAATTGTGTGCCAGGTACTGCCCTAGGCACATTACACAGGCCGAGTCGTTAACTCATCGCTATGGCTTGATTCTAAAATACTCCCCACGGACTCATGTTTTAAATGCTTGGTCCTCAGCTTACCGTACTGCTTTAAGAGACTGTGAAGCCTTTAGGAGGGGCCTGGCTGATGGAAGCCCGTCACAATGATACTCTCCCCTGATTCTGGTTGCTCTTTCCCTACTGATCTGTTACCACAGGAATAAAACTCAGCCACACACTCACGCCACCATGGCCATCGCTATGTCTTCTCCACTGCAGTGGGCTGCCATCCTATGAAACCATGAACCACAATTCTTCCTTTCCCTAAGTTGGTTCTCTTAGGAAAATGGAAATCACACCATTAATTTAAAATAACCCAGCAGGGCCACTTCCCAAGGATACACTATGGGAAGCTCTCTTCACAGTTGAGAAAACACAGTCACAGTTTAGGTGAGCTATATTCTTGACTCTCAAGCAGTAGAAGCAGGAACTGATTCCAGAAAAGCTGAACATGATTACAAAACTCTGCTTCAGTCCTTTACTCCAGGAGTTCTCAACCTTCCCAATACTGCCACTCTGTAAGACAGCTCCTCATGTTGTGGGAACCCCAGCCAGATAATTATCTTTGTTGCTACTTCATAACTGCAATTTTGCTACTGTTAAGAATTATAATGCAAATATTTTTAGAGATACCGTTTGTTGAAGGGGCCGTGACCCACAGGTTGAGAACTGATGCTCTACATGCATGGTGTACAGAACAGGGGTACTGAGGCCAGAGTACTGGAGAGAGCTGGGGCCAGCGTATTGGGGGGAGCTTGGGCCAGAGTACTGGAGGGAACTGAGGTCAAGGTACTGGAGGGGAACGGGAGCATAGTACTGGAAGGAACTGAGTTCAGGGTACTAAAGGGAACTGGGGTCAGTACATAGAGAAAAACTTGGAGTCCACAGAAATCTGAAGAAAATATCAGATTTCACAAGGTGAGGGGTTGTTACAGAACTCAAATGAGAGAATTTGAAAAGTGGGGTCCCCCTGTAACCCACACGATTTTATCCCCAACCCAAGGATGAAATCAGATCGTAAAGGAATGCCCATTCAGTGTTGAACGGATGTCCGCTGAATTCCTGGTGGTTGTTAGTCCTCCCGGCCAGAGGAAAGCCCCTTTTCAGGAGAACAAGTGTCTCACTCTTTCTTGTCATCTCTGGGCCAGGCAAGGCCTCTAGTTTCCCCATGGCCACCAGCCTCCTGGCCCAATGCTGCCTTCCTGGGATGTCCAGAAACAGGGTTGATCACTGGTTGGCACCTCTCACACTTGCACAGGAAGAGTTAATCAGATGACATTGACCCACTTGAGGGTCCAGTTAGCGCCCAACGTGCATCATAGGTTCCATTCATTGGTGTTTTTGTTTGGAATCATGCATGAAATACACAGACACAATAACCACAATTTAAGAAACCAATCCTGACTAAATAACTCTCCTGAGTGGAAATAGTGGGGCACGCTGGTACAGAGGTGCTAGGAGAGTGAGCGCAAGCATCCCTGGGACACATGGCTTCAGGTGCCCTTTCCTGAGAGGGCCTTAAAATAGAACTTCTCCATCCCCAAGATGTATGCAAAAAACCCTGTAGAAATATCATGTTGTAATAAGAGCGGCGGGGCTGCGTCCCCAGCACCCGGCCACCCGCATGGCTAGCTTATGCCCCGAAATAATTACACGGAAACTGTATTCTTTTAATCACTGCCTGGCCCATTAGTTCCAGCCTCTTATTGGCTAGCTCTTACATATTGATCTAACCCATTTCTAATATTCTGTGTAGTACCACGAGCTGGCTTACCAGGAAAGATCTTAACCTGCGTCTGTCTGGAGTGGGAGAATCATGGTGACTCCTGACTCGGCTTCTTTCTCCCAGCATTCCATTCTGTCTATTCCACCCACCTAAGGGTTGGCCTATCAAATGGGCCTAGGCAGTTTCTTTATTAATTAACCAATGACCTTCCTCCATCAATATCAGTTCAGGCTTGAGGGTTTGGGGTGGGGCCTGAAGACCTGAAGCCCTAATAAGCAGCATAACGCTACAGGCTGAAGAACACAGTGGTTTTAGGTTCCTCACTGAGTGCTTTCTCATTATGTACAAAATCAAAATGTTTCTTTTCTTTTTTCTCTTTCTTTCTTTCTGTTTTTTTTTTTTTTTTGAGACAGGGTTTTTCTGTAGCTTTAGAGACTGTCCTAGAGCTCACTCTATATAGATCAGGCTGGCTTGAACTCACAGAGATCTGCCAGCCTCTGCTTCTAAGTGCTGGGATTAAAGGCATGTGCCACCACCGCCCGGTTAGAAAATGTTTCTTATTAGATTGCTTTTCTGTCTAAATATAAGTACCTCTACCTCAAAAGATCTCCTTGCCTTTGAGTGTAAGCTCAATAAAACTTTGTCCAGGGGCTCATGGTGTGGTCATCTCACGGGTGAGCATGGGGGCTACAGGAGGGGGAAACAGAGCCATTTGATTAGAATAGGAACAACAGTTAGAACACAGCTCTCAAAGCTTTGAGGAACATCACTTCACTTGACCCCAACTGGGCAGAAAATGTGAGTGCAGCCCAGCAGAGAGGCTGGGCTCAAGGCTTAGTTTAAGCTGCCTTTCCCAGCATTGTCATTCTAGGGCCTGCAGGGGTTGCCCCTATGCTGGGTTACCTTAGTTTCCCTAGCCATAAATCAAGTGGGAACATCATGAGTGAGATGGGTGGGAGACATGCAGGACACAGAGATGAGACTGTCACCTGGGCAGCATTCCTTGTTGCCAGCCGTGAAGGCGCCCCAGCAAGGCACCCGGCATCAATTGCTACTGAGAAGAGAGTGTCCTGTGGGGGCAGCAGAGTGAGGAGGGTGAGGAGGGTGAGGAGGGTGAGGCGGGTGAGGAGGGTGAGGAGGGTGAAGAGGGTGAGGCGGGTGAGGAGGGTGAGGAGGGTGAGGAGAGTTGTAGGGACATAGCCCCACCCATTGGGGGCGTGTTCGCCTCGGGCTAATGTTTACGGATAAATCTGCCGGGCGTGAGCCCAGCAGCCCCTTTTTTCTTCTGCTCCGCTTTTCCAGTACTCCGCGGGAACCTGTGGTCCTGTAAGTCTATTTCCTTATTAAAGCTGTATATATCTATATAATCTGTCTACATTCATTTGCGCCACCACATTTGGCGTCCCAACGTCGGGCTATTTTGCCCCCGACCCGGCACAGGGGGGGCGCAAGCTCCACCTTTCCCGGCTAGTTGCCTGAGCTCAGGAAGGCGATTTACAGCGCGCTCCCTGCTCGCTTTCTCTTCCCCCACTCCAGGCCACTACAGTCGCAGAGCAGCGACCCCCCACAGAGCAGTTAATAGCTCCCTGCTTCTTCCAAACCCTCACTGCCTGATTTAAGGGAAGCACCTGCGGTTTTGAAGCAAAAGCCGCCAACCCCTTCCCTTAACAGGCAGTACAATAATTTTTGTTTTGAGTTAATTGTTTCAGACCGGCTCTGGCTTAGACCACGTGGACTCAGGTGCATTTCTTTAGCCACCACTGGCAGGAAAACTTCATTACAGGTATATAATTTTCTTTTATAAATAAGAAAAATGTCTGAAAACATTACCATTCAAGACTTTAACAGCCTTTTCAGTTGTACCATGTGGGAGATTTTACAAGAAGTGTCTGTCAGCCCACAGATATGGATCTTTCTGGGATTCGTAGTTTTCCTTGGTACTGTGTGGTTTGATAATAGAAATATGATAAAGTCTTTACGAGACGAGGTTGAACGCTTAAAAACAATTGAGAATGACAACAATCTTCTCAAAAATCAGTTTGAAGTTCTCCAGGCAGAGAACAGATCTTTGTTTAACACAACTCGACAAACTGAAAAAAATTTAGAAGAGGTACAGGCTGATGTTAAGGAGAAATTCATTACTATGGAAGAGGGAACAGCTGATTTGGATCGTAAGCTTCAGTCCCTTTCAGTAGGAACTGAAATATTAACGGCTGATATTAAGGAGAAATTTATTACTATGGAAGAAGGAACAGCTGATTTGGATCGTAAGCTTCAGTCCCTTTCAGTAGGAACAGAAACATTAACTGAGAGAATCAAAACTGCTGAATGTGACAATCGGATTTTGTCTAAAGCTTATGACAGATTGACAGAAAGATTATCTATACAAGAAGGCACGGTATATGCTATAAAAATTATGTCCAAAGATGAGACGTTATCTCTAATGGACAAACTTCATACTTTAGAATCCTCAATGAAGGCTTTAGAACATAATTCTGGACAGGAGATTCAGAATTAAAGAAGGCAATGGTGAATAGAATTGAAAAGATTGACGAATTTCTAAATTCTGAGGAAGAAGAGCAAGAGGTAGAAAGGCATATTTTAACTAAATCTGTGGGTAAATCCCTCCAGGACAATTCCCACAAAGCTCTACCTACAGTTCTACCTGCCTTTCCAGTTGTAACAACAGAGAAAGTAGTTGGTTCCAGAAACCCTAGGGTCATCAAGGAAGATACATGGGAACCTGTCCGTATGAATGATCTCAAAGAAATTAAACAGGCTGTAATGACTTTTGGAATGAATGCCTCTTTTGTTAAAGAGATGCTAAGATCTTGGGCCACCACGAATAAAGTCACGCCCTCTGACTGGTTTCAACTGAGCTCTGCTGTCCTTGAGAGTGGAACGCAATTGAAATGGAAATGCTTATTCAGGCAAGAGGCTAGACTTTTAGAACAGCAGGAAAGAGCAAAGGGAATTGAGATTTCCATAGATCAAATTTTGGGAGAGGGGCTATTTTCTGAGCCTCAGGAACAAGCTAATTTGGATGAAAACATACTCTCTGTGTGTACTACAGCAGCCTTAAGGGCTTGGGACAGGGTGCAAGACCCAGGACAGAGGATGGAATCATTTGTCAGAGTTAAACAGGGTCAGAGAGAACCCTTTAGTGACTTTTTACAAAGAATAACTAAAGCTGTACAAATAGGGATATCTGACCCAGAAGCAAGACGTATAATGATCGAGACTTTGGCTTATGAAAATGCAAATGTGGAATGCAAAAGGATTTTGAGACCTTTAAAGCTCAGATCAGCGCCATTAGAAGAATGGGTCTTGCATACACTAGATGTTGATACATTTGACTATGGCACTGAAGCATGGGTAGAAGAAGCAATTTCCAATGGTAAAAGGAGACATCAGAATACCAAATGTTTTAATTGTGGCAAAATGGGTCATATGAAAAGGAATTGTAGACAACGGATTTTCAGAAATAATAATAATGCATCTTCTAGAAATAACAGAAATAGGAGGACTCAGCCTTCAGGTTTATGTAGAAGATGTGGAAAGGGCAGACACTGGACGAATGAGTGCAGGTCTACAAGAGATAGACAAGGCAACCTGATACAGACAAGAAATGTGAGAGGGGGGGCCTCACAGGCCCCCATGGCAAACATGGTTCAGTCATTTCCAGTTACTACAGAGAACGTGACTCGTCAGGACAATTAGAAAGCCCCATGCCTACTGTTACAAGCAATAATGATCAGAAAGATGAGTTCCGTGTGTTTTGGCAAACTTCTATAAATGACCAAAGACCAAAGCTGAGAGTGTGTGTAAATATGGCATTTTTATTACTGGCCTGCTGGACACAGGTGCGGATGTAAGTATCATTACCCCAGAATCTTGGCATCCATATTGGCCTCTTCAGAATGTAAATGTTCAGCTCCTGGGAATTGGAACCCTATCTCGAGTAAGGCAGAGCACGAGATGGGTTGAATGTATAGGACTAGAGGGACAAATAGGAAAATTAAGGCCATATGTAGCCAATATTGCAATGAATTTATGGGGTCGTGACCTATTACAGCAATGGAATACCCAAATTAACATTCCTGCTACTTCTAGAGCCTATATTTCTGGGGATAATATTAAAAGATATTACAAATGGAGAAAACCGGCCATTCGGGCTGTACAAGAACAAGCAATTGATGTCCCTTCAGAGATACCAACAGCCTTGCCTTTAAAATGGTTGACTGAGAAACCAATATGGACAAAGCAATGGCCTTTAGCTGAGGAAAAGTTACAGGCTTTAGAACAGTTGGTACAAGAGCAATTAGATGCTGGACATATAGAAGAATCTACCAGCCCTTGGAATTCTCCTGTATTTGTGGTTAAGAAAAAATCAGGTAAATGGAGAATGGTGACAGATCTCAGGGCTATCAACAAGGTTATTCAACCTATGGGCCCTCTGCAATCTGGAATTCCTTTGCCCTCTTTATTGCCAAAAGGATGGCCTCTCATAGTTATTGATTTAAAGGATTGTTTTTTCACTATACCTTTACAAAAAGAAGATAGAGAAAAATTTGCCTTCACAGTGCCTACTTATAATAATTCTCAACCTTCGAGGAGGTACCACTGGGCCGTCCTCCCCCAGGGTATGTTAAATAGCCCCTCCCTGTGCCAATATTTTGTGAATCAACCATTGCAAATAATACGCAAGAAATTTCCCAAATCGATAGTATATCATTACATGGACGACATTTTGTTATCTGATTCAAACATGGATACCTTGAACAGACTGTTTGAAGAAATAAAAATACTTTTACCAAAATGGGGATTGCAAATTGCTCCTGAAAAGATTCAGAAGGGAGATTCTGTTAATTATTTAGGTTATAAAATAGGTTTACAAAAAATTAAGACACAAAAGGCACAAATTCGGAGAGATCGCCTACGGACTCTTAATGACTTTCAAAGACTATTAGGGGACATTTCCAGTCTACGGCCAGCTATTGGGATAACACCTGATCTAATAATTCATTTGAACAAAACCTTGGATGGTGACAAAGATTTAAACAGTCCCAGAGAATTAACAGCTGAAGCAGAAAAGGAACTGACGATGATTGAGGAAAAATTACAACAGGCACATGTGGATAGGGTAAATCCAGAGCTCGACTGTATTCTCGTCATACTACCATCAAAAATTTCTCCTACAGGAATTTTAATGCAGAGAGATGATATTATCTTGGAATGGATCTTTTTACCACATAAACCAAGTAAGAAACTGAAAACTTATGTAGAAAAAGTCTCTGAGTTAATTATAAAAGGCAAGTTGAGACTTCGTCAACTAGCAGGCATAGACCCAGCAGAAATTATAGTGCCTTTCACTGCTGATGAACTAAAGAAATTATGGGAAGATAATGAACCATGGCAAAGAGCTTGTGCTAATTTCTTGGGAGACATTAATAACAACTATCCAAAAAGCAAGAGGCTTAACTTCATAAAGAGAACTTCTTGGATCCTTCCTCGAATCGTCCGTGATACTCCAATAACTGGAGCCCGTACGTTCTATACTGATGCCAATAAATCAGGGAAGGCAGGTTACAAATCAGAAGACTTGGGTAAGGTGGAACAAAGTCCTTATGATTCTGTCCAGAAGGCAGAATTATATGCCATTCTTATGGTGCTAAGGGATTTTAAAGAACCTATTAATATAGTTACTGATTCACAATATGCAGAAAGAGTTATTTTACATATTGAAACTGCTGAATTTATACCTGATGATACAGAACTAACCTCTTTGTTTATCCAGGTGCAAGATTTGATTAGGAACAGGCTTTGCCCTATGTACATAACACACATCCGATCCCATACGGGTCTGCCAGGTCCTCTAGCACAAGGTAATGCAGAAATTGATCAATTATTGATTGGTAGTGTGCTACAAGACTCTGAATTTCATAAAAAACATCATGTTAATAGCAAAGGTTTGAAGAAAGAGTTTTCTATTACATGGCAACAAGCTAGGGAGATTGTAAAGAAATGCCCTACTTGCTCTTTCTATAACCAAACGCCACTGCCTGCAGGGGCTAATCCAAAGGGCACCCAAAGGAATGAAATCTGGCAGATGGATGTGTTCCACTTTGCAGAATTTGGCAAATTAAAATATGTTCATCACACCATTGACACGTATTCAGGCTTTCAGTGGGCAACGGCTTTAAGTTCAGAAAAAGCTGATTCAGTTATCACTCATTTATTAGAAGTCATGGCTATCATGGGTATACCTACACAAATAAAGACAGATAATGGTCCTGCTTATGTCTCTAGGAAAATGAAACGGTTTTTTGATTATTACAATATCAAGCATGTTACAGGTATACCATACAATCCTACAGGTCAAGCAGTCATAGAAAGATCAAATCGAACTATAAAGGATATGTTGAACAAACAGAAAGGGGTGGAAAACACCCCCAGAAATAGGTTACATAATGCTTTGTTAACCTTGAATTTCCTCAACGCTAATGAGAAGGGAACATCGGCTGCAGAAAGACATTGGATAATGGAAAAGTCTACTGAACTAAATCAACCAGTTTATTTCAAGGATGTGCTGACCTCACAATGGAAGCCAGGAGATGTGCTGCATTGGGGAAGGGGATTTGCTCTTGTCTCCACAGGTGAGGAAAAATTGTGGATTCCATCAAAATTGATAAAGGTTCGTTTTGATGAAGAGAAGCCAGTTGGGAAAGATAAATAACAATTCAATCACATGGATGGCAATCACACTGATGGTAAGTAATACAAATAGGTTGGGGGCAGGGTTCTCTTCTTATCTCCACAGGAAAATACCCATCTTCAAAGAATTTAAGGTACCCCTAATATTTAATTACTGATGGAGGGACTTGTTCTGTAAGTATTAATTTATATATATATATATATATATATATATATATATATATGTCTTAAACTTTCTTTGCTTTTCCTCATATCTGTGTCTTTCTTTATATGTCAGTATATGTCCTTGTTGTTAATGTTTAAATTTCCCATAACAAGCAACAAATTTTCCTACAGTAATCTTTGAAGTTTCCAGGATGAAGATGGGGCCCCACAACATCAACTCCATCTGGTTTTTATGACGTCATGATTTTTTTTTTAAAGCGCTAATATTAGACCTGTTTTTTGGTACCAACTAAAAGAGACAATTTCGAATGGTGCACATTTTTGACAACACTCTGGTCGGACCTTCTCAAAATGCTCTGAGAATAGTTACAATTTTCTTAGGTCAAAGGTTAATTTGGAAATTTTACCATCATTTGCTTTCACAGGACCCCCTAAGAAGAACGTCGCCCCCCTGTCAGCTAGAAGCAATCTTAGAGGACGACATCCCCTCTCCCAACAGAGTTTGCCCTCAGGGTTGGGGACATCTTTTAATGGTTGGTTTAGGGTTGAGGGGATGGGGTGATATTTTTTTTTGGAAAAAAAAAAGAAGAAGAAGAAGAGGAAGAAGAAGGGGGTAACTGGTTTTTTGGGATGATTGGTATTTGTGAATTACTGTTTATAGAAAATTGTACTGGTACTGTTTCTTGTATATTGATATGTTGAATATTGAATGTGAGTGTTCCTACCTCTATTTTTGTATGAGTATGCTTATAACTTTGTCTATATTGTATTGATACATCTACCATATTACATTGTACATTTCTACCTCTGATACTATGACATTGTTTACAGTTGAAGATCATTGTCTTCATATATTGCACAGTTGTTTATTCTTTTAGTCTTCAAAGTTAGATAGGTATTGAGAATTATATGTTTGTCATATTTTAAGTTAATCAGGTCTTTTAGTTACATAGAGATTATATTTAGTATAGATAGTATGATCTTCAGCCTCTTCGAAGAGCTGTAGAAAATGGCCTTTAATCTAACCTAAAATTTCTGTGCCAAAGAGACACAATTACTCCTGGCAACACCACTCTACTCCCGAGAGAACGTTGAGCACCAAAGACACTCCACTGGGAGCTTGTCTTCTTGGCAGAACTGGCCTTTGGGTTAAGAAAAGCCCATACCTCAACTTCTGACAAAGATACAGAATATCCCTAAGTGGATGAAACAGGATTGTCTTATCTTGCCAAGACAGGGTAGGATAGTCCTAAGAAAGTTCCTTGCCTTTAATAATGGTATGCCAGTTATGTTAGGCCTTAGCCAAAGTTGGTTGACTCAACATTGCAAACGAGACTTTGGGTGATTGCCCAGGTAGTCAGTTGTCTCTGTCAATTGTTGCACATTTTGGATATCTCTCGATTGTTAAGTAATATTTATTCCCTTCTCAGATCTTTGACGGAGTTGAAGATTATATAATTGTAGTTACTCTCTATGTTATTTAGACTCCTTGAGATAGAATGTTTAGCAAAAGTTTTGTTCTCAATATTGTTTGTTATATTTATTATTTGTTATTATTGTATATAGTTGTATTTGGTTTGGTTCTATCTTATTTAGACAAAAGGGGGAGATGTAGGGACACAGCCCCACCCATTGGGGGCGTGTTCGCCTCGGGCTAATGTTTACAGATAAATCTGCCGGGCGTGAGCCCAGCAGCCCCTTTTTTCTTTTGCTCCGCTTTTCCAGTACTCCGCGGGAACCTGTGGTCCTGAAAGTCTATTTCCTTATTAAAGCTGTATATATCTATATAATCTGTCTACATTCATTTGCACCACCACAGAGAGTGAGGAGGGTGAGGAGGGTGAGGAGGGTGAGGAGGGTGAGGAGAGTGAGGAGGGTGAGGAGGGTGAGGAGGGTGAGGAGAGTGAGGAGGGTGAGGAGGGTGAGGAGGGTGAGGAGGGTGAGGAGGGTGAGGAGAGTGAGGAGGGTGAGGAGGGTGAGGAGGGTGAGGAGAGTGAGGAGGGTGAGGAGGGTGAGGAGGGTGAGGAGAGTGAGGAGGGTGAGGAGGGTGAGGAGGGTGAGGAGAGTGAGGCGGGTGAGGAGAGAGTGTCCTTTGGGGGCGGCAGAGGATGAACTGTGGGCTAACTGGATGAAATTCAATTCGAGTGTGCTCTGTGAACATGTCCTCCTCTGTGATGGGTGCCTATCAATCCACAGGCAGCGGACAGGTGAGCTGGTTAGTGGGTAAAGATGCTCACTACAAAGGACTGACGACCATAGTTGGATCCCAGAACCCGTGTAAAGGGGGATGAGAGAACAAATTACCCCAAAGCTGTCCCCAGACCTGTATGGGCATCCTGGCCAGGCACAAGCACACAAATATACTAATAACAAACAATAAACATGAAAATAAGAATAAAATAAAATGGCAGGCAACCTGATGCAGGCTGTGTTCTTCAATATCTACTAACCAGTGGGTTGTTTTACACTTAGGAAAAGCATTTGAAAGACACTTAAAATGTGGGCGTAGGAGGAGACTGAGCAGATTTCTCTGCTCAGATTAAGCGCCTCCCTGCTACATATAAAATGGTCCGTCCTTCACTCCTGTTTTTCTGCCTTAGTATGTGTGAGTTTGCTTCTGAGGGACGAATTGCTTAGGTGAGCCAAGATCTGCGCATCTACACCTTGCCCTCGCCAGCAGCCAAGAGGCAAGATGCTAGAGTTTTCATTCCCTTGCTTGTGCAGCCAACATGCCACATGAATAGGAGTGGAAAGGCAGCACCCTGAAGAAGGCTCTGCCCTCCCTAGTGTGTGCCAACTCACACTGAGCTGAAAGCCCCCCTTCTGTGAAACAAGGCCACAGCTTCTCTTTCTTCTGAGGCAACTCTCAGTCCATATTTGTGATTACAGATAACTCTGGAGACATTTTGATTTTAGGGAGGTGGTATAAGGGATTCTGTCTGCAGGAGCTATTCAACCAGCAATCCTCAGATATCACTGGATAAGTGTCCTGGAGCCCCATCTTAGTCCATTCAGGCTGCTATAACAAAATGCCACGCACGGAGCTACTTATAAGCAACAGAAGCACACTTCTCTCTATGGTGGAGGCTGGACAGATCGGAGACACCACAGTGTGGTCCCGGGAGGCTGCTCATCAGGACTGCAGGCTCCATTGCTTTTAGTAGAATATGACAGAGAACAGAAGGGTACCTCTTAATTCTCTTAAAGGCACTGTGAATAGGAATGGTCCCACAGCGTCTTGTATTTGAATTTTGGCCCATGGAGAGTGGCACTATTAAGAGGTGTGGCCTTGCTGGAGGAAGTGTGTCACTTTGGGGTGACTTTGAAGTCTCATATGCTCAAGCTGTACCTAGTGTGACACAGTCTCCTTCTGCTCCCTGCAGATTGAGATGTATACTCTCACCTGCCTCTTCAGCACCATGTCTGACTCACACTGCCATGTCCCACCATGATGAAAATGGACGAATCCACGAAACTGTAAGGCAGCCCCAGTTAAATGTCTTCCTTTGTAGGAGTTGCCGTGGTCATGCTGTCTCTTCACAGAAACAGAAACCCTGAGTAAGACAGCTCTAATCCATTCAGGAGGGTCCCACACTATGACTTCATCTAATGGACTCCATTCCTTCTAGGATGGTTTCAGTGTGTGAGTTCCGCCGTGCCTGAACTGTACTGCTTAGCAGCTGCTCTGCTGAGCTGAGACAGGAAGGGGAAGGTCAAGGACTGCTTTGGCTGCCGGGCAAGTTCAAAGGGAGCCCGGCAACTTAAACAAAGTAAAAAGATGATTGGAGGAGCTGTAGAAATGACTCAGAGCACGAGAGCACTGACTGCTCTTTCAGAGGACCTAGATTCAATCCCCAGCACCCACATGGCAGCTCACAACTGCCTGTAACTCCAGCCTCAGAGAATCTGATACCTTTTTCTGGCCCCCTTATACATGCAGTGCACAAACATATATACATGCAGACAAAACATGCATACATATAAAGCAAATAAATAAATAGTTTTCAAAAGGTGAATGGAGACATAGCTCAGTAGTAGAGCACTTGCTTGGCATATACAAGGTCCTGCTTGAAATAAAATAAAGAATAAAATAAATAATACACACATACACACACATGAATTTCAGCAGAGGCACAAATACTTACGTCCTCACAAGTCCTGCTAAGATATACATTCTAAATCAGCAGTGATAAAGCAGACCCCGAGAGTCTATATTTTCACCAAATCCTTGGTGACATGGCTGCTGCTGCTACTGCCCTGAAAACTGCAATATTTGACTGGAGTGACACTGTGTAGCCATGGTTCTCTAGGAACAGAACTGATTGGATGAATAAACACATACAGAATACAAACATATACGTGTGTGTGTCCATGGAATGTATTAGAATTCAAACATATACATGTGTGTGTACAGGGAATGTATTAGAATGGCTTATAGCCTGAGCCCCACTCAGTCCAACAATGGCTGTCTACCAACGGAAGGCTCAAAAATGCAGCAGCTATTCAGTAGGGTGTCTCAAATGGTCTTCAGTATATGCTGGAACCCCAAGAAAACAGGCTCTAATGCCAGGGAAGGAATGGGCTTGCTAGCAAAAGAGAGAGCAAGCAGGCAGAGAGAGCAAGCTTCTTTCTTCCATGTCCTTTATAGAGGCTGCCAACAGAAGAGGTGGCCCAGATGGAAGGTGGATCTTTCCATCTCAAAGATTCAGATTAGAACTGGGTCTTCCCACTTCAAAGGATTTAACTGAGAAAATCTCCCACAGGTGTACCCAGTCATTTGGGTTTTAGTTAATTCCAGATGTTTTCAAGTTGACAACCAAGAATAGCTGTCATAGATACCTTCCATCTTTCTGCAACAACGGACCGCAAGCATCAGCAGTGATTGCTCAGTGATTGCTCCATGTGATGCCCTTGTCTGCTCAGACATGAGTGACATGTGTGTCAGAGCTGAGATACCCAGCTCAGCTCTCCTCCTGCTCATGGCTCTCCCCTCCTTACTCCTCATCTCTGCCTGGTCACGAGTGGATTTGAGTTGCTCCTGGCTGAGGTATAGCATGTCTTTCCCCTTTGTAGCCTAGCTCCTTGCATCTCTCACTAAGAATGTCCAGTATGGTCTTCCACCATCCCTGCAGACCTTGTGCTTTTTCTATTTCTGAGTGTCCAGAATAGGCATTCTTCAAGATTCTGCTGTGGTCACTGTAGAAAGAGGAAGCAGAAATGTCTGGCTTTCGTGCAGCTCCTGGGACTGTGAGGTTGAACTGTAGAGGAAGATGCCTTAACTAGTCCTGCCCAAGGACTGTTATATTTTGAAAATGGGAAGATTCTTGGCTATTACAATTTCAAAGATAAAAACCTCATGCAAATCCTTCACTACATAGGTGAATACTGAGAATGAAGAATTGGTGAACACTTACTAAGGACTCTTCAATCTCCACAATGGCCCCAGCCAGCAGGGAGAATAAAGGCCCATTTTACAGATGATAGAACTGAGACTTGGAGGGGTTAAGTGCCCAAGATATCATGATTGACAAGAGCTACAGACCCAAGTTCATTTTGTTCCACAATGTATTATTACACTCAAGCAATGATTTTCACCAATCATAACTGAGTCAGCGCTTTGTAGATGCACATGGACATCTGGTCTAGAATCCTTGTTCTGTGAGTCTGTTTCCTCCCTTTGGTGATCAAAAGGGTCCATCTCAATGTCATGTGGTTCTGACCTTGAGTCTTGAATTCAAACATTATAATATTAAAAGGATGTATGACTTCATAGTGCATTCATAACTGAGCTGATAATGCACAGGCCACATCACCCCATATCACAGTTCTATCTGCTCCCTTTGAAAGATCACCCAGATTTCCTCTCAAGACTGATGTTTTTGTGTGTGGAGCCCAGGGGTTACACAATGCATTAACGGCATAGCAATATGACCACACTTCCCATAAGCAGAGTTGTCTTCAAAAGAATTGATTAAAACTTTTAAAACCAATGAGTCAGTTGTTTGATGGTTTATATGACAAAGGGCTTCCTGTATCTAATATTTTCATAAGAAGGCTTTAGGAATCACAAATACCATTGCAGTGTCTTCTTGGCTCCTGAGAGGCAAAGTTGTGAAGTTTCAGGCATTGAGTGAACAGTTGATTTCTCAAGATTAGTGAGGGGTAACCTGGTGGCCCGGGGTGCAGGCCCCGGGTGCAGGCAATGAGGGAGAGAGTTCAGAGACTTGCTCAGCTCACCAGGCAATCCAGAGCAGAAGTCTCGGGACCAACCACCCATTTTTGCATTTCTCTTGCTGAACATCTCAAACCTACGAAGATATTCTGGCTACTTCTCTAACAGGCCTAGGGAGCAGTAGAAGTGTGGTGTGAAGACCTAGAAAGGGCTCCATATCTCCCATTCTTGAACCTGGACATGATGTTGGATGGTGTCTAACCAAATCTCTCCCTTCTTAAACCTGGATAAGATGTTGGATGGTGTCTAACCGAATCTCTCCCTTCTTGAACCTGGACATGATGTTGGATGGTGTCTAACAAAATTTCTCCCTTCTTGAACAATTTTCCTAGCCTGTTGCTATCTGCCCCCAACCCTGCCTGGCTTGTTTTCACAAGACACTAGATTCTACCACACCTAGCCAGGAAATGTGTCCCCCTGGCTCTCAGTGAGAGTTCAAGCTATGGGTTAATGTTATAAAAGTTTGGTACCTGAGCGTTAGACTGTTAGAACAGGCATCAGAGACTGTTGGCTCTGAAAGTTTCAGTGTCCCGTGGCTAGCTTTAGGAAATAAAAACAAAAACTACTCAAAACAAATTCTATTCAAGCATTGGGAGTTCAGGGAAGAGGCACTGGCTAGGAACAGTGCAGGTGGTTTCCCAGCCATCCTCCCCCGATTCTCACACCTCCAGGGTTCTTTTGGGGGGTATTTCATGCAAGAATACTGTGTTTACATCATTTCCACAGCCTAATTCTCCCCTTCCAATTCCTCCTGGTCTCTCACTCCCTCTCAAATTCATGAACTCTTCTTTTTTTTAACTGTTGTTTTACACACACACACACACACACACACACACACACACGTGTATGTTTTTACGACTGACCACTTAAAATTGGATAACCTACCAGGAAGCTGGTCCCTGGAGAAGGCAGATTCTTTCTCTCTCAGTAGCCGTTAATTGCCTGTAGCTCTGGGTCTAGGAGAACCTTGTGAGATTTCCTCTATGACAACGGGTGTTGTCATGGTGTAGAGCTCATCTAGGCAACCCTATTTCTGAGATTTCCCAGGTGCCGCTTCTCCATCATACTATTTTGCAGCAGATTTTCTAGTAATCTGGTTTTTAAAATCCTCTGCCCTTCTTCCAAAATGTCCCATGAGCCTTCGGTGTAAGGATTATGTTGCGGATCTGTCAACTGAGTTGGCTAGCCCACGTTTAGTTGTTCTCTTCATTTTTTTCTGTTGTGAGTTTCTGAAAGGGTCTCCATCGGCTGCAAAAAGGAGCTTCTTTGGGGAAAGCTATGAACGGCCCGTGTCGGTGGAGATGAGGGTTCTTCTCTAGGGTCCATGACATCATGGGCCAGAGATGGGTTGCTAGGTTTACAGTATGGGGTGTAAATTCCCTCCTATTGACCAAACCTGAAGTTCAGCCAGACAGCCATTGCTTAGCCCCGAGGTGTAAGTGGCATTATTCTATCTTGGGGCTAACTTGTCACGCCAGTCACTGTTAATCTGTGAGTTTTACAGCAGGCTTAGACAGTTGATTGTTTTTCTCCCTCGGCAGTTTGCATAACACCTTCTGATACTATGAGAGCTAATTCCAGGTCAGTTCCAGCTCAATTCCTGCAAGTTCCTTGTTCAAAGTGTGTGGTGACTTCAGCAATCGGGTCTTACCTTCATGTTCTAGGAGGTAACCAGGGCAATGCCAGTCATCTATATTATCTTGGGAATCTCCTCAATTCCCTTGATCATCAGCTCAAGGGGGAGTTTTTCCATGCCTAGCACTGAGTTTTTGCAGGACAGTCTATAGCTCTTTAGGGGAGTATTGTCACCCCAAGTGATGTAACTTCATTTAAATTTTATATATATATATATATATATATATATATAATATTACCTGTGCATTTGAAAATAAACATAAAACATTTCTCTGCAGCCTTTTCAGACATCCTTAGTGTTTTTTATCGATCCCTTTTTCTCTTCCTCTATGTTGTCTTCCCTTCCCATTTCCCAGTTAGTTTTCCCATTTCTCCCTTCTTCATTATGTCTGGGATTCTTAATAACAAAGCATTATACATCTCATTATATCACTTCCAATAACGCCAGCTTCTCAAAAAAAGCCCAGGACCAGATGGTTTCAATGCAGAATTCTATCAGAACTTCCAAGAAGAGCTAATACCTATACTCCTTAATGTATTTCACAATATAGAAACAGAAGAGTCATTGCCAAATCCCTTGTATGAAGGTATAGTTACCCTGATACCAAAAACAAACAAAGACCCAACCAAGAAAGAGAATTACAGGCCTAAATCACTCATGAACATCGACGCAAAAATTCTCAACAAAATACTGGCAAACCGAATCCAAGAACACATTAGAAAAATTATCCATTATGATCAAGTAGGCTTTATCCCAGAGATGCAGGGCTGGATCAACATACACAAATCTATCAATGTAATCCACCATAAAAATAAACTGAAAGAAAAAAACCATATGATCATTTCATTAGATGCTGAAAAAGCATTCGACAAAATTCAACGCCCCTTTATGATAAAGGTCTTGGAGAGATTAGGGATACAAGGGTCATACCTAAATATAATAAAAACTATTTACTGCAAGCCGACAGCTAACATTAAATTAAATGGAGAAAAACTCAAACCCATCCCACTAAAGTCAGGAACACAACAAGGATGTCCACTCTCTCCATACCTCTTCAATATAGTGCTTGAAGTTCTAGCAATAGCAATAAGACAACATAAGGGGATCAAGGGGATTCGTATTGGAAAGGAAGAAGTTAAACTTTCGTTATTTGCAGATGATATGATAGTATACATAAGCGACCCCAAAAACTCTACCAAAGAACTCCTACAGCTGATAAACACCTTTAGTAATGTGGCAGGATACAAGATCAACTCCAAGAAATCAGTTGCCTTCCTATACACTAAGGATAAGGAAGCAGAGAGGGAAATCAGAAAACCTTCACCTTTCACGATAGCCACAAATAGCATAAAATATCTTGGGGTAACTCTGACCAAGGAAGTGAAAGATCTATTTGACAAGAACTTTAAGTCTTTGAAGAAAGAAATTGAAGAGGACACCAGAAAATGGAAGGATCTCCCTTGCTCTTGGCTTGGGAGGATCAACATAGTAAAAATGGCAATTCTACCAAAAGCAATCTATAGATTCAATGCAATCCCCATCAAAATCCCATCAAAATTCTTCACATATCTGGAGAAGAAAATAATCAACTTTATATGGAAAAACAAAAAACCCAAGATAGCCAAAACAATCTTAAACAATAAAGGATCGTCTGGAGGCATTACCATCTCTGACTTCAAACTCTATTACAGAGCTACAGTATTGAAAACAGTTTGGTATTGGCATAATAACAGAGAAGTCGACCAATGGAATCGAATAGAAGACCCGGATTTTAACCCACAAACCTATGAACACCTGATTTTCAATAAAGGAGCTAAAAGTATACAATGGAAAAAAGAACATCTTCAACAAATGGTGCTGGCATAACTGGATGTCAACCTGTAGAAGAATGAAAACAGATCCATATCTATCACCATGCACAAAACTCAAGTCCAAATGGATTAAAGACCTCAATATCAGTCCGAACACACTGAACTTGATAGAAGAGAAAGTGGGAAGTACTCTACAACACATGGGCACAGGAGACCACTTCCTACGTAAAACCCCAGCAGCACAGACATTAAGGGCATCATTGAATAAATGGGACCTCCTGAGACTGAGAAGCTTCTGTAAAGCAAAGGACACTGTCACTAAGACAAAAAGGCAACCGACTGACTGGGAGAAGATCTTCACCAACCCCACAAAACTGACAAAGGTCTGATCTCTAAAATATATAAAGAACTCAAGAAACTAGACCGTAAAAGGCTAATCAACCCAATTATAAAATGGGGCACTGAGCTGAACAGAGAATTCTCAACAGAAGAAGTTCAAATGGCCAAAAGACACTTAAGGTCATGCTCAACTTCCTTAGCGATCAGGGAAATGCAAATCAAGACAACTTTAAGATACCATCTTACACCTGTCAGAATGGCTAAAATCAAAAACACCAATGGTAGCCTTTGCTGGAGAGGTTGTGGAGAAAGGGGTACACTTATCCATTGCTGGTGGGAATGCAAACTGTGCAACCACTTTGGAAAGCAGTGTGACGGTTTCTCAGGAAATACAGGATCAACCTACCCCTGGACCCAGCAATACCACTCTTGGGAATATACCCAAGAGATGGTCTATCATACAACAAAAGTATATGCTCAACTATGTTCATAGCAGCATTGTTTGTAATAGCCAGAACCTGGAAACAACCTAGATGCCCTTCAATGGAAGAATGGATGAAGAAAGTATAGAATATATACATATTAGAGTACTACTCAGCAGTAAAAAACAATGACTTCTTGAATTTTGCATGCAAATGGATGGAAATAGAAAACACTATCCTGAGTGAGGTAAGCCAGACCCAAAAAGAGGAACATGGGATGTACTCACTCATATTTGGTTTCTAGCCGTAAATAAAGGACATTGAGCCTGTAATTCGTGATCCTAGGGAAGCTAAATAAGAAGGTGAACCCAAAGAAAAACATATAGGCATCCTCCTGAACAGTAACCTTCATCAGGCGATGAAAGGAGACAGAGACCCACATTGGAGCACCAGACTGAAATCTCAAGGTCCAAATCAGGAGCAGAAGGAGAGAGAGCACGAGCAAGGAACTCAGGACCGCGAGGGGTGCACCCACACACTGAGACAATGGGGATGTTCCATCATGAACTCACCAAGGCCAGCTGGCCTGGGTCTGAAAAAGCATGGGATAAAACCGGACTCGCTGAACATAACGGACAATGAGGACTACTGAGAACTCAAGAACAATGGCAATGGGTTTTTGATCCTATTGCACGTACTGGCTTTGTGGGAGCCTAGGCAGTTTGGATGCTCACCTCACTAGACCTGGATGGAGGTGGGTGGTCCTTGGACTTCCCACAGGGCAGGGAACCCTGATTGCTCTTAGGGCTGACAAGGGAGGGGGACTTGATTGTGGGAGGGGGAAGGAAATGGGAGGCGGTGGCGGGGAGGAGGCAGAAATCTTTTTTTTTTTTATTTTTTTATTGAAAAAAAAATTTTCAGCCTCCTCCCTGCCTCCCATTTCCCTCCTCCTCCTCCCGCCCCTCTCCCCCTCCTCCCACTCCTCTTCTCCTCCCTCTCCAGCCCCAAGAGCAGTCAGGGTTCCCTGCCCTGTGGAAAGTACAAGGTCCTTCCCACTCCATCCAGGTCTAGGAAGGTGAACATCCAAACTGTCTAGGCTCCCACAAAGCCAGAACATGAAGTAGGATCAAAACCCCGTGCCATTGTCCTTGGCCTCTCATCAGCTCTCATTGTCCACCATGTTCAGAGAGTCTGGTTTTATCCCATGCTTTTTCAGTCACAGTCCAGCTGGCCTTGGTGAGCTCCCAATAGATCAGACCCACTGTCTCAGTGGGTGGGTGCACCCCTCGTCATCCTGCCTTCCTTGCTCATGTTCTCCCTCCTTCTGCTCCTCATTAGGACCTTGGGAGCTCAGTCCGGTGCTCCAGTGTGGGCCTCTGTCTCTATCTCCATCCATCGCTAGATGAAGGTTCTATGGTGATATGCAAGATATTAATCAGTATGGCTATAGGATAGGGTCATTTCAGGTTCCCTATCCTCAGCTGCCCAAGGTAATAACTGGGGACATTGCCCTGGCACCAGGTAGCCACTCCAGGTTCAAGTCTCTTGCCAACCCTTAGGTGGCTCCCTTAACTAAGATATGTGCTTCCCTGCTCACCTATCCAACCTTCCTTTATCTCCAATCATTCCCTTTCCCCAAGTTCCCCCCATCCTCTCCTTCACACTTTTCTCTCCTCATCTCCCCTTACCCCCATCCCACCCTACCCCCAAGATTCCAATTTTTTGCCCGACAATCTTAAAAAATAAATAAAAAAAGAAAAAGTAGTAAAAATAAAAATAAAAAAAAAATAACGCCAGCTTCTAACTCAGAGAACTGCCTCCTAAGCCCCAAGATTGTGCTAAGGTGAGAAGCTGAACAAGGCATACCTTTCCTTTCCCTCAATAATACATTGCTGCTTAGTTTCCGACTGATCTTCTAGAGCTTCCTGCTGTAACTACCCAGCAACTCTTACCCAGTGCAAGTTACAGAGCATTGCTGAGGTACCCGAGACCTGGAGGCTCAGAAGTTCATTTACCACAGTTCTGTCTAGAATCTTCATTGGTCCCTGATGTACAGAAGTGTCATACCTCAGGACCCAAAATGCCATCACCCATGACACTGGTGGTTCAAGAACAAAGTCAGCTGTCTTCAGCGTCTGTGAGTGGCTGATGCATTGGAATATTTTTGGGGAGGCTGGCCACGCAGATGGGCCCCTCCTATCTGTCCGGAGCCCCTCTGCTTAGCTTCAGTGCTCAGCTGCAGTTTGCAGCGTCATCAGAAGGCGAACGGTGTGAAGCGGATGGTGAGCATCATCAGTGTGCAGAGGTCAGCCTTTGCTATCCTGTACCAGAGGCAAATGTCTAAGCCAGGACTGAAAAGAACAGCCAAGTCCCTGGACACTGGCAGGGAGTCACTGAGGCAGGGCTGGAGACACAGGACACAGCAGGATCACAGAACACAGGAAACCATTTTATTTATGCTCCAGAGTCCTGCTTTCCAAAGCCCCCACATAGAAAACATTGTTTCAACACCCTGAACACATCCACAGCCTCTCCAGCTCCTGAAAGAAGGACGGTTAAAGCTGTGAAGCTGCCACAAATGCTCCACAAATGCTCCACAGTCCCTGGGACTTAATAAAATTCACTGCGGCAAAGCCTTGTAACTGATGCTTGGGCTACTCAAAGTCGCCCCAGTTTCCTGAGTGGATTCCAGCTGTTAAGCCCCGGGCTCATGCCCAGGACATCTAAGACAGCTGATGCCCTCTATCAGTGTGGTTGCTGAGGTTGGAGCCCAGAGGACCCTGGGTCATGTAGATGCCATCACGGAAAGTTAAAAGGGCATTGTGGTTTGGGCTCAACAGGACACATAAGAGCCTGTGTGAGAGTCAGGATGGAGGCCAAGGCAGAAGCCAAGCAGACGTTGGCTTATAGAGCTTTTAAGTCTGTCATAAATAATGATGGCTCCGTCTACGTGGCCAGCCTCCCTAAAGTTCCAAGTATCCAAAGCGTCCCCAGAGCCTCTCCTTCCAAACTCCAGGAAGGGTCCATTCCAAAAGGACTGAATTCTTCCTCTCTGAAGGCCTTGTAAGCGTGGTTCTTTCTTAGGAAGAGGCAGGAAACTAGGCGATCTCTAAGGACACTTTTAGAAAATTGAACACAGAACCTTTTATCAGGAAAAGCCGAGATGGTTTCAGCCCACAGCCCTCACATTCATCAGAGGCACTTCAGGGGGAAAAAATTAATGAGGATGCTAAGTGTATAATGACTTCTGGAGACCAGCAGGCTCCACTGGGTGGGTGTGGCTGGAGGCTTGCCCCGGAGCAATGAAGCTGTTGCCTGTGCTCTTGACCTCCCAGTTCAGGCTTCCAGGCAGAGAACTGAGGAGTCGGTGGGGACTTTCTCTTTCCTTAGCAGCTGGAAAAAACTAGTAGCCGGAGAGCCGTCGAAACAATACACTTGGGCTATTTGGAAAAAGGAAGAGACTTCTTGATTTAATACTTTTTTGAAGTTAAAATGTAAAAATCCATAGAGCCGGCAAGAATTCGGGTCCAAATCACAAAACAGTTATTTTACAGAGGGTTCAGACACATTAGCTCAGCTGCGTGCTGCAGACGGACGCTGACAGCCAACTCCTGTCTGAGGGAGCTCGTGTTCTGTGCTTTCCAGAACAGGAACTTTACCACTACCCAGTCAGACAGCTGGGAGTGTTTTGTTGGGGGCTCCCCCCCGCCAGCCCCAGCAAGTGCCGATATAGGGGGTCATTGTTTTGATTCACAGCTGTATTCCTGGAGCCTGTCTGCCTGACATTAGGGCTGAGGTGAGTTTGTGCCTTGCCCTGAGGCTCCGTTCTACGAGCAGTGTCAAACACAGAGGTTGTGTGGTGATGCTCCTTTGTGGGCATGGAAACACCACCGTGTGTGTCGCTACTCAGGAGGCACAGGCCGAGAAGTAACTCACTCCTAAGTTCACAAACATGCTGAAATGGTTTTAACCTTTTGTGACCTTTCTGTAACCTATGTGTATCCACAAATACAGGGAGATGGAGACATGCCAGCTTTAGCGAGAGCTGTGCAGTGAGCGATCTAAGAGTTGATACTATTAAATATTTGGAAAGAAGGAACCCGTGTGCCTTAGTCACTGATCCAGAGAACTCGAAACTACTTGGCAAATTGCAGCCAATGGAACCAACGCAGTTTTTGAATTTCTTATTGCACAGTTACTTCTGACATTGAGGAAAGGCACTCATGTCCACTCGTGTTTGTAACACTGTGCACTCCCAACAATTAGACTCTATGATATTTTTAGAAAGAAATCCTCACTAAGTCGGAAGGGGTTATACTGAGGTACCATCCAAAAGTCAAAGACAGAGACAAAAGAAGTCTAGAACCCATGGGCATCTGAAATGAGAACAAGTGACCTGTGGAATTCTTCAGAGGGGAGACTGGAAATGGAAGAAGTGCCTTGGAGTTCTGGGGAAGTGGCCTTCACTGAGGTATTGTCCTCCAAATAAAGGTCCTTGAGTCTAACAGATGGCATCCTAGGTGCCTGAAGTCAACTCTTGTTTCTGGAGCTGGCTGACTCAGCCTGGCCTCTTTGGGTTTTGCTGGGGAGCTGGGCAGAGCCATTTGATGTTCATCTCTAATTACTTTTGTCTGTCTTCTTGTCATTAGAGGATAAATGGTTTATAATGCCCCGAGTTCTTTGTGATGAGATCAAAGGCAAACCCCTTGGGAGATGGCAGGAGAAGGCAAGGGACAGGGTGTTCCCGGGACTTCCTCTGCCCTGTGGCTGGGTTGGGCCTCTACAACACACTGATATTCTCAGCCTTTATTCAGTAGCTGGGGCAGCAGCTTAGCTAGGGTTACTCTTGCCAAGGCTCAGGGAGGTGGCTCCGTCTACAGCCTGAGGATGCTGTTCACTTACTCCAAAGGCAGGGACTTCGCATGTGGGAAGAAGACAGGATCTGTGGCGTTTCGCCGGTAACAAAGTCCAGTGGCATTGTCTGGAGAGCCCGCTGGTCCTTGCACTTGTGTTTGGCTCTTGCTGTATCCAGGGGCACAAGAGCAGGGTTGGCGTCCTTCCGTCATGACGACATCACTCTGATCACCAAGCGTCATTTTGCGCTCTCCCTGCTCCTGACTGAGGTGCTGTGGGCATACACCAGCCCTTCTTGGCCCAAGTGTCCTGAAACCATAGCTCCCAGAGCTTGTGGAGTCCTCCCAGTCATAATGAGCTCAAGCGTTCAGGAGCACAGGTGAAGCTGGTGGCTTGCAGAAAGCTGGCACAAGAGTCTGCGCCACCTAAATTAAAACAGTCATGGTACACGTCTTTGATCCCAGTGTCGGGGAGGCACAGACATGTAGATCTCTGTGACTTCCAGACCAGCCAGGGCCACATAGTGACACAGCAATAGCAGTAAGCTGGACTCCGAGAGAACAGAGGATCTCTGACTCTTCGGTCGCCTGCAGCTTTCTTTCGGGGGGGGGGGGATGGATTTGTAGCCAGAGACGTAATGAAGTTAAAAGAGTCACTTAATTTCATTTCTGTTGCATGATAAAAAAAAAATCCTAATAAAAAGCAACACAGAGGAGAAAGGGGCTTATTTGCCTTAAAAGTCCAGGTCACAGTTTGTCCGTCACAAGAAGTCAAGGCAGGAACACAAGCAGAAGTCACGTTGCATCCACAGTCAAAAGCAGAGAGGACCGAATACATGTTCCCAGCTTGCTACTTGCTCAGCAAGTCCTCTGTCATCATACAGTTAGGACCCTCCCTGGCAACAGCGCTGCCACAGCGGGCTGTAACTTCCTACATCAATTAATGCCATCATTACTGGGACATTCCCTAACAAGAGAGCAATGCCCATGGGTCTGTAAAGGGCACAGAGGCAAATCTCTCCAGAGGCAATTTTAGGAAACAGCATCTGCTTTACTGCTCATCAGCAACCACTTGTATGGCAGTATCCTATCGACTGTGGATAGTTTACAGGCTACCCTACCGACTGTGATTGGTTTACAGGCTACCCTATTGACTGTGTTTGGTTTGTGGGCTACTCTATCACCTATGATTGGTTTACTGGCTACACTATCGACTGCAATTGGTTTGCAGGCTAACCAGAAATAGATGCTCTTCGTTAAGGCTCTGTTCCCAGGTGATTCTAGGCTGTACCAAGTTGACCTGTCAAACCAAGCAGTGCAATGAGCTACTGAAATGAGTGACTTAGAACAGTGCCTGATCTATAACAGGTGTTCAGTATATGAAATCATGAAATCAGCTTTGTCAATACTGCTGAGCAGCTGCAATTCTTAGTGATTTGTTTTCTTTCAAACAGTTTTGAAGAAGATCAAAATGGTCAACAGTACACAGAGACCAAATTGAATCCAAGAAAACGCTCTCACTCTCCAGTGATCTACAAGAAGCGCTGCTATCATTCAACAAGTCAGTGGCAGTCCCTGATGTGCCAACATGCGCCTTTAAGAAGGCAAAACTGTATCTTATTTGCTCGCTGCCTCTGTGAGGACACTGTGAGGGGATGTTTGTCTGCCTTAACCACAGCACATTCTCATTTGACCCACAGAATTACAAATTATGCAGGAACGAATTTGTAAGCCCTGCTTTTAAGAATATAAAAAGTCATTATTAAAGAGTGTTTTTCTGTTACTACAAGCTCGACTTTCCATAAGTTCTTATTGCCACAATATGGTAACAAGTAAAACACAAAAACTTGTAGGTATATGCTTTTAAAGACGCAACAAAGCAAAAGAAAAAAGGGGGGAAAAAGAAGACAAAAGCCAGCTGGATGTGGTGCCATATTCCTCTAATCTGATGCATTGGGAGGCAGAGGTGGTTAGATCTCTGTGTCAACCAGGATGGCCATGCACCCACAGATTAGAGTCACAATTCCTGTTCAGACAGACTGGAAAATGGTGCTTCCCCCATCTAGAGACGACAACCTTACAAATTGCCCGAGTACTAGTTAGAGGAACCTCTTGTGACAGAATTCCATATAATGGACCACACAAACAACTCGCAGGTAAACATAAAGACTTCTGATGAGGGGGTCTCCTCCTGGGGTAGTAACCTCAGTGTGTCCTCAGATGGCACAGAGACATCTTGGCATCTCTTCCTCTTTTATAAGAATACCAATCCTACTGCATCAGAACTGTTGACTCATGAACCCCATTGAACCTTAATTACTCCTTTAAAATGCCTCCAGTCCAGTGTCAGTCAGAGAAGGAAACTAGGGCTTCAACACACGAAATGGAGAAGAGGGCTGCTCTCTTCGGCAGCACATATAGTAAAATCAGAATGATGCAAAGATTAGTGTGGCCCCTCGGGAAGGATGGCATGCAAATTCATGAAACATCCCTTCTGCTGAGGCTGACTACCAAAGTTCAGCAGTCAGAAGCTCCTTTTGGCTCACCTGATTAATATGCCCAATTAAAATGAAACAGCCCATGCTAACACAGGGTTTCCCCCTAAACTATTATAGCTCCATTTGCTTACGAGCCACATCTGCCTCCCCTCTGCCCAGAGGCAGTCCTTTCACCCTCGGGACAAATACCTCCTTTCCGTTCCCTTGTCCCGTTCCCCTTCTCCCCAGCCCCTTTCTCCTTTACTGCTGCATCCGAACACAGACCTCCCCTTCTTCTACTCTTAAAAACTGCACCTGCAGCTGGAGAGATGGCTCAGAGGTTAAGAGCACTGCCTTCTCTTTGAGAGATCCTGAGTTCAAGTCCCAGAAACCATACTGTGGCTCACAGCCACCTACAGTGAGATCTGGGCCCTCTTCTGGCCTGCAGACACACAAGCATGCAGAATATTGCATATGTGACCAAAATTTGCACCTTCTGCTGTTTGCTGTCTGAGTCTAAAAGCAATCACTTTAACTTTTCTTCCCCATTTAATGCAGATCTCTCTGTGAAAACAAACAAAAGAAATGGAGAAGAGGGCTTGAATGAGTTCTTAGCAACATAGAATCTTACAGAAGAATCTTATCTCAGTGGTGGGAAATAGCTAAGAGTAGTCAGCCACAAATAATGAAATTAATAAATCCAGAAAGCTCAAAATGTTTTCAAAATCAATGTAAAAGTAATACAAATAGTTAAGGTTAAAAGTCATATAAAATATAGAAATATAGGGGGCAACAAGATAACAGTTATAATGCGTGAAGTAAAAATTACCTGGCATGGGCTGGAGAAATGGCCCTATGGTCAAGGGCATGTATCAGAGTTTGGTTCCCAGCTCCCATATGGCCAGCTCACCAGGACCTGTATTCTACCTCAGAGGAGCCAATACCCTTTTCTCGCCTCCACGAGCAACTGCATTTGCATGTATATATATGGCCCTTCAACACATATACATACAAATAACTAAACAATAAAAATAAATCTTTAAAAATGTTTTAATTATCTGGTGTAAACAACAGTAGAAAAAATATATCATATAGACAGAGGTAAAGCAATCAAAAGTGACAAAAACAAATACAAATATTCTTAATTAATAAGCATAACAACATATTAACACTATTCTATAGCTTAAAATGACATTGAGGAAGGCACACTTTTAAGAAAAACCTGAGTTACACTTCTAGAGATGAAAGCTGCAGTGTGTGAGATGAAAGTACATGTGCTATGGATGTCAGATTAGACGCAGTCAAAGGAAAGATAGGCAGACTTGAGAGCTCTCTGTATCTATTGTCTGTGAGTTGAAACATTTCTGCCTGAAATGAAAGGATGAGGGCAGCTCATAAGACTCCAGAACTACATGAAACATACAAGGCCCAAGAAATGACTGAAACTTAGGAGGCTCAGAAAGTTCCTGACAGCTACAGTACCCACAAGGCCCCTGGCTCAGGTGATATAGGCAATAAGAGTTTATGGGGAAAGGGCATTCGGACCAAGCACTGACTGCACCTGCACAGGGATCCCAGAAGGGGTCACACACTTTTGGTGACAGAACTGTCATTGAATTGAATATACTCCTACAAGGACCCCTCATCCATGCTCCTTTAAATAACACCAACTAAGACATGACTTCACTAAGCTATGCTTGGGGGGAACTGTCTCTGCTCTGTCATCAGTGACCTACTTAGGGTGAATAGACATTTGTTCAGGCATCCCTGGTAAAAGTCACACAGGAGTATGCAATACAATTATTTTAAATGAAACTCAAAGATAGAGAACAATCTAAATAATGAACAGGTCATCAGGGAGTGGAAAAGCTGAAAAACACAGCAGAAGGCCTTGTGATTGTGTTCCATGAGATGAAGGAGAGGAGGGACAGAAGAAACTTTTAAAAAATGATACTGAAGAATTTTTAAAATTGGATAGAAATTACAAATTCACAGACACAAGTTACTCAATAATCTCAAATCATTAAGAGAAGAAGTAGGAGGAGAAGGAGGAAAGAAAGAAACAAAAAAAACCCACTATAACTAAATTGCATAAAAACAAGAAGAATAGAATTGCGTAGAAATAAAAGTTTGAAAAACAGTCAGAAAAAAGGAGGGGGAATCATCTGCAGAAAGCAGCAGTAAGGGTGGCCATGGATTTCAGCAACAATACATCGTGAGGGCTCATGCCAGTAATCCCAGTACTCTGTGGGCAGGGTGAGGAGATCAGAAATTCAGAAGTTCAAGATCATCCTCTCCTTCATAGCAAATTCAAGGCCAGCCTGGGCCACATGAAACCCTCTCAATCCCTCCTTGCTCTCCAAAAACCCCACAGTGGAGTGGAAGTCGAATTCATACAAAAGGGAAATGCTGTCTTTGAATGGAGTTCCTCTTAACTGGTTTATCTGCAAAAGTTACACATTATGGTCCCCAAACATACAATCAGGGAAGAAGCATTAAAACAACAATTACTAGCTGGGCAGTGGTGGTGCACTCCTTTAATCCCAGCACTCAGGAGGCAGAGGCAGGTGGAGCTCTGTGAGTTTGAGACCAGCTAGTTCCAAGACAGCTAGGGCTGTTACACAGAGAAACCCTGTCTCAAAACAACAACAAAACAAAACAAAAACAAAAAACACCCACCCAACCAACCAACCACCACCACCAACAACCCATCTGTTCCAATACCTGTCTCGTTGAGACTAGGATGAATGGGCCATTATGGAGAAGCGTGGTGCTTGGTCCATACTGGTAAAATCTAGCTAGGGAAACTTTGCAAGCTCCAGCTCCGTGATTAGGTTTAAACACTGAAAACAGTTCTACAGCTCTAGGATCTGCTTCTAGAATCTTCTTCCAACCATCTGAAACACTCTTTGTTTCTTACGATGAGAGTTAGCAAATGTTTGGAGCTGAATGATTTTACCAACTGGGATGGCTTTTCTCATTTTTGTCTTTTATCTGTTCCTTTTTGATCAAATTGGCATTATTTCTTTGAAAAATCTTTCCCAAGAAATATGTAGGCCTTGGAGTAAATTTTCCTAGGGGTCACTTCATTAGACAAAACTTTTTTATTTTTTGCCATAAAGAAGCCCTTCCATGTTTTGGGCTTCTGTTCACACAACTGGGAGCGGCATATTTAACTTTCCCCGGCCCTGTGGTTTGGTGGAGAGGGCCCATGTGGCACACCCTTCGTTACCTGAAGTGGCCCTTTTGTGGCTGCATGCTCTGACTGTCTGGTCTTTCTGAGATTTTGGTAAAAGATTCATATTCATACTCCTGGCTTTCTCCTTGGAGCACTCTTCCAAGTTTTAGAGTCTGTCTCTCAAACTTAGCATATGTTATTTTTATTTTTTCTTTTTTAAAAATTTTTTCTATTGAGATATATATTTTTCTCTCCTCTGGGTGTGGGTTTTCTAAGAACATTAAATCTTGACTCTGTTGAGCTTAACACATTTGTTTAAAAAGAGAGAGAGAAAGAGAAAGAAGAAAAGGATTGTTTTGTTTTGCTTGTTGTTTTTATTCCCCTCATCAGAAAATCTATCATAGCCGGGCGATGGTGGCGCACGCCTTTAATCCCAGCACTTGGGAGGCAGAGGCAGGCGGATCTCTGTGAGTTCGAGACCAGCCTGGTCTACAAGAGCTAGTTCCAGGACAGGCTCCAAAACCACAGAGAAACCCTGTCTCAAAAAACCAAAAAAAAAAAAAAAAAAAAAAAAGAAAATCTATCATAAGCAGCGAGAAAACTCTGGAGATGTCACTGGGTGCTGGAGTCGTCACCAGCTGGGCAATTGAGTTTTGAGAGCCAGTTGCTGTCAGCATCTGCTGCTATCACAGCTCTTACCATCCAAGACTCCAGTTTCCTGGGATTTCAACTTCAGCCGCAGCTCACTTCTGTCCTGAAGAATCCATGTGGGACACAGTACCAGTGGAAGCAGCTGAGAGTTTAACTAGAGCAAGGAAGGAGGCAAGGCAAAGAGAGGGCCACAGGGACAACAGCCCTCCCTTCTGGTTGTCCCCTCCCTCCCTTGTGCATCCTGCATAGGAGGCACCCCCTTGAGGCAGACATGCTTTTCTTCAAATCCCATTTTATCCAGAATTTAGACTGTTTACTAGATGCATATGATGCAAGAATAACAGGGGTTTAGTAGATAGATTTAGAAGATGAATAATTTAGGAGATGCATTAGATGCAAGAATAATAGGGCTTAAGTGCAGCTAGAGTCGAAAAGTCTTCTAGAAAAATGGGCAACAACTCTCTATACACACTGTTCTTCATTAATTTCTATTGTTATTGGTGTGTGTGTGTGTGTGTGTGTGTGTAGGACAAAGGACAATTTTCAGAGTAAGTTCCAGCCCCATTGTGGAATTCTGTAATTGAACTCGGATGTCCTGGTTTAGGCAGAAAATGCTTTTACCTGCTGAGCCTTCTGCAAGTGAGTAGAAGAGATCAGGGTCCTGAAGTCATCTGAGGCGCCTGTGTGCCTCAACCAAGTAGGTTTGTTCTCAGAATCCAAGGTCGGTTCAACATCACCCACTCAAGCATGTGAGCTGCCATATTAATATTTTATTTAAGAAACATTAAGATCATCTCTGTAAGTTCACTGGATGGCTCTTCCTAGGAAAACTAGAAACAACAAAGAAATAAAATGTTTAATGTGTCAAAGTAAGACATGAATGAGTGGAAGGGGTTTGTAGAGAGGAGGGAGACAGACAGGGATGGGCAGGGGTGGGAGAGACTGGGGGCAGATTAACTAGAATGTATTAGAATATACATGTATGAAATTGCCAAAGAACAAAGTTAGAAAGATAAAAATGTACAGACCACTGTATACTAAGATAATATTTTTCATTTACAGGAAGTAATGTCAAATAAAGACATTCATCTAATGTTAGACTCCAGACTCCTGCCAAGGTCACAGTTCTCTCTTCAGCCCCATGTCCCTCTCCTACACACCCCCCGAGAGCATGTCTGAGACTCTAGTTACAGACATCTAGTCTGACGGATGCCCAGGGGCCTTGATTTCTAACCTGAGTGTGAAGACTCTTCTGTGAGCCTTACATCATGAAAAATGTTAGAGATTTTGCAACCTGAAGTGAGATATACAAAATGAAACCCTAGAGCTCCTGGAAAGAATACAGGCCAACAGAAAGAACAAAAGTAAAAAAGATACCAAAAGCCATTGTGTATGCGGATATACGGCTAACTTCACATACACGGCACATGTGACAGTAAAAACATAGAGAATAAACATGGTAAGTATCATGGTCAGTTTGGGTGACTTGTCTGCCTCGGGAAAAGGGCTCTGACGTTGTCAGTAAAGAATTAAATACTATGTGAAAGTAGAGGGAATGTAAAGATGCTTATATAAGATCAACCAGAGAGATATAGTTCAAAAATCAATAGAAGAGCCCAAATAAAATACTAAAAAGCATCCAGTTTATCCAAGAAAAACAGAAAAGTAGGACTAGAGGAACAAAAAGCTTATGGTGTAAATAGAAAACAAATGCCAAGATGGTGGGACTAATGCCAATGGAGTAGCAATCACTTTAGCTGCCAGCGGTTTCTTTCTCTTCCTCCCTTTCTCTTTCCAGTGCCTCCCCTCCCCCTTCTGTTTCATTTCTGTCATAGCCTCCTTAAATACAAGGCCCTTGGACAAAGCAGGACCAGGCAATCTGTGCCTCAGGGTCTTAACACTGAGTCAGTCTGAAATGAAATGGCTCAGCAAGAGTGAGCTTCATCCCATCACCATGTTTCTTCTTCATTTGAAACAATTACTTCTGTATACAACATGCAGCCACCAAACTTCACTGAATATGGTCCAAGAAAGGCGTGAGTGTAAACATGACTTTGGTCACTTCAATGACACTATGAACACTTCTCTCCCTCTGAAAATAGAAATTCCCCTTATAAATATTCATGTGTTAATTATAACAAGAGCTTGATCATTGTTTCAAGAAAATTTCTGAATAGAAGATGAATGAAGAATGAGTGGAGTAGAGAGAAACATTCTTAGCTCCCGCCTCCTGGCCCAAGCCTCATCCATCCCTCATCTCAGTAGCAATGTCACTTTAACACCCCTGTCTCCTCAGCAGTGGTTCCTGCAGAGGTTTGTTCAGGCGTTGTATTGAACTAATCTGCTGGTGTTCTAATGATCAGCCATCCATTCAAAGTTAAAAGACACAGCCCAAGGGTGGATTTCCCCTTTATAGAGTGATGGTTCTCTTCCAGCAGTGGCCTTATTATCCCATTTAGGATGATAGCACCAACAACATATTTGTGTCAGCCAACTGGCTTTTCGGAAGGAAAGGTAATTCAGTCATATGATAGCTTAGCTTCTTCTCATATGCCTGTGACAAAAATGCTCCCACCAAAGGCACTTTCTGAAGAAAAGGTTTCTCTGTGTCCCAGAAACAGCAGCAAGAGCTGGGAAAACTGATCATTTCCCATCCATGCTCAGAAAGAGAGCGATAGTGTATGCTGCTACTGACTTTCTTCTCTCCCTTTACACAGTTCTAAACCCACAGTGGGGGCGGAGTTCCCACCTCAGTTAACATAGTCAAGATTCCCTCCCCACACCACACCCACATTCTCGTAAACCCCCATGCTCAGAAGCCATAAAACCGGACTCTCTGAATGTGGCGGACAATGAGAGCTGACGAGAGGCCAAGGAGAATGGCACAGGAACTTTCATCTGGTGATAGATCGAGAGAGAGACAGAGACCCAATTTGGAGCAACGGTCTGAGCTCTTAAGGTCCAAATGAGGAGCAGAAGGAGGGAGAACATGAGCAAGGAAATCAGGACCACGAGGCGTGCACCCACCCACTGTGACAGTGGAACTGATCTATTGGGAGCTCTCCAAGGCCAGCTGGACTGGGACTGAATAAGCATGGGTTGAAACTGGACTCTCTGAACATGGCGGACAATGAAGGCTGATGAGAAGCCAAGGACAATGGCACTAGGTTTCGATCCTAATACATGAACTGGCTTTGTGGGAGCTTAGCCTGTTTGGATGCTCACCTTCCTGGGCTTGGATGGAAGTGGGAGGACCTTGGTCTTCCTGTAGGGCAGGGAATTTGGACTGCTCTTCAGTATCAAGAGGGAGGGGGAATGGACTGGGGGGAGGAGAAGAGGAGTGGGGATGGGGGAAGGGAGTGGGGGGAGGGGGCAATGTGTGGGAGGAGGGGGAGGGAAATGGGAAACGGGGAGCAGTTGGAAATTTTAATTAAAAAAGAATAAAAAAAAAAAGAAGCCTAGCTTCCAGATAATTCTAGATTTTGTCATATTGACAGCGAACACTAAAACCTCCCATGTGCCCTACATTTTTCCCAACATGAAAATGAATGCACACACAAATTTCTGTTAAAAAAGGAAAAAGGAAAAGAAGTAAGGAGTAATCGTGGGCGTTTTTAGGTTAGCTTTATAAAGTACATGTAAGTTCTTTCTTCTAGATATATTTCTATTCCCTGTTTCAATTCTGGTTTAATTAAATCAGTAAAGCATAATTTTTAAAATCTCATTGTGGGTTTACTTTGATTTTGTGGGCTTTTTCTGGGGTTATTTACTATGTGTGACTATACAACAAAAAAAATGATTTGAACAGAAACCTCTTCCTTCTCACACTCTCCCACTCAATGGGGTTTTCCAAGAGCAGTGGATTGCCTGAACTCGAGAGGAGCAACCAGAGTCAGAACCAGGGATGTGGCATGGGGTCCAGTCCCATAGCAACTGCTTTATCATCCTGGACATGCATCTGAACTGCTGTGGTCTCCAGTTTCCTTTCACATAACTCTGCCAGGATGAATTCCTATAGATGCGAACATTCTAACAAAGCACTGACACAATCACATCACATAGTGCCTTAATCTGAGATACCAGGATGCATTCTAACGCTAGTTCCCTGCTCTTATACGGAAAAGGGACACCATAAAGGAGTGCAGTTAACTGGCACTCAAGGCTCTCTGGTCTTTCTTTTCTGGGAAGATGGAATAGCATATTTTAAAATACGGAACATTTGGGGAGTGCAAACATACAGCGGAGTGTCCTGCTCTTTGTGAAGGAGCCATCTTTAGAAAGCTTAGACTCCCATCTGCTCCTTCAGATGCACTCCTTCAATGCGTGAGACTTCACAGCGCGGTTCCATATTGCCTTGAAAAGCCTGCCGCAGTTCAGTATTGCCTACTGGATGGGTGAATCCACTCATTTTGGAGTTCAGTGAGCCAACAGGCTCTCACACTAAACTACACCCTGCAAATCAGACTTCAGGACCTCGGTGGAGCGGAGATACAGGTGACTAGAGGTCATCTCTGAAACCACAGTGCTCATAGGGGCTTTGTAAAGACTCCACAGATCTGAAAGACAACAGAACAGAGTGGCTAAAATTGCAGGTCCTGCTTCCGGTCTCAGCTGAACTTCAACCTCAGGGCTTCCTACTGTGTCTTCAGCTAAGTCATCTCAGAGCCTTTGTATGCTCATTGGTAGAATCATAAAATGAGACATGAGCAACCTTCTCGAATGACCAACGGATTGATGGGTTAGCACTTTCAGCATGTAGAGTGGTGTCTGACTCATCTCAGGCACCCCACTCTTGGCTGGTACATACAATACCAGTGTTGCAGATCAGGTGTGTGAATCCTTAGACCAGGCACTGGAGTTCCCAGGTTCTCGTGCCTTTTTACAATGAATCATACAAAGAAACACAGTCAGTTACAGGGGTGCAAATAGTTTACTAAAATATAGAGGCCTGGCTCCGACAGGTCAAGACAGTAGAGAAGGCTGAGCTGTGGTTTGCAGTGATCTTTTAGGGGTCATTAACATAGTATCTGCCTCTTTCAAGGTTTATAATGCAGGCTTGCTTCTGAGTATGCTCACTCAGCTGAATGAAGCCCAGCTAGACCAGCCTTTCATATACTAATCTCTGGAATTTCCCTTCCTTTTCTGTTTTCCTGCCTCACGAACATCTAAAAGCATTAAGAAATTTGTACTACTGGGTCCAGGGAGATGACTCAGGCAGCAGAGTACTTGCCTGTCAAGCAGGAGGACCCGAAGCAAGTGGCAAATGACCAAAGATGATCTTGAATAAAAGATGCCTGCATATAGACACCCAATGCTGCCCTCTGCCACCGCGTGTGTTCATGCAATACACACCTATACCCCACCACGTGTGTTCATGCAATACATACCTATACCCCACCAACAAATTGATAGTTATTATTGTAGCGTCTAGTGCAGAAAAGGTTAGTGTTGCATAGGATAAGTGGGTGGGGAACATAGATGTACTGTTAGTGAATGAACCAAAATATTAAATGACAAGTTTATTTTTCATTCATGCAAAGTCTAAAGATATGGAGATATGCACCAGACTGATTATAACGACTTTTTATTTTTTTAAGATTTATTATTTATTATGTATACAGGCTCTGCCTACAGGCCAGAAGAGGACACCATATCAAATTACAGATGGTTGTGAGTTACCATGTGGTTGCTGGGAATTGAACTCAGGACCTCTGGAAGAGCAGTCAAATGCTCTTAACCTCTGAGCCATCTCTCCAGCCCTATAACAACTTTCTTAATGATGACCTTAAACTGGAAAATATTCAGACATCTTTCCATCGAAAAATGGCCAAATAAACTATGTCATTATCATATCCAGTAATTAAAAAGTAGTGAATGGTTGATGTATGTAACAACCCAGATGGATCCCCAGAGAGTTACACAGAACTAAACTATGACAATTTAAAAGAGCACGTCAGATGGGCCCAGCTTGAGGCTTTTGAAATGGCAGTATAGAAATGGGGGATGGATGAACAGATGGACGATAGGCGGGGTGAAAGGAAAGAGGCGAAGCTGGGAAGGGCATAGGAGGGGCCTGGCTGGCGATGGGCGCAAATACCAGTTTAAACTCCCATTTTATTTTAAAATATTTGTCTTTTATTTTTATTTCTGTGTCTGTGTGTATCCATATGTTGCCTGTGTGCAGGTGCCCAAGGAGTCCAGATGAGGGAGGGAGGGAAGTCCCTCTGAGTTGGAGTTACAGGCACCTGCAAGTCTGTAGCTGAACTCGAGTCCTCTGGATGAACAGCAATGGGTCTCAGCCTCTGTCCAGCCCACCCCACCCCCCAACTCGAATTTCTAAAGAAACGTCTCTTCCTGAAAATCTTACCTTCCACAGGAACTATGTGACTGGACAGGGCTTCATTAACATCCTTCATCAGCCCCCATCACTTAAGGTCCTCGGGGAATTCCCAAAGTCCAGCAAGGGCCCACTGCCAGCCTCTGCGAAGAGGAGAGGAAGGCTGGGTACCTACTGCACCCAATGGGGCAATAATGGACAGGCCCTCCCACTGGAGAGTTCTACTGTTCCCAGAACGCCATGTGTCATGGTGTGCGTGTCAGGAGGATTGGGACTGAAGTAACAAGACCAGAATATGAAAGAAGGAAGCTTGCAGAGAAAGCCTGGAAGCCTGGCACTGTGTTTAAGAAGTGGAGTACGTGTGTGTTGGGGCATGTGTTCGAATGGGGGGGGTCTTTGAAATACAAACAAGGGAGGCAGAGGCTGGACTATAATAAGGTCGCATAAAGAGCTATCTGCCACATGGCTGGACACTTTGGGGCTCTTCCCTCAGCTCCCTGACTTTGTCCACTCTGTTTCCTTTGTTGACTGGTTGCTTCCCTTCTGTTCTTACCATGAGTCCCTGGTGCAGTCCTTTGCCCTGGGTGTCCTCTAAACTCAGACCCGGCTCAGCATCCCTCAGCACTTTGCCCTGACGCTCTGGTCTTTCTCTCTGTTTCTCTGATTTCTTAATTCACTTCCGGCCACTGTTGCAATTTTTCTACTTGCCTGTACTGTATCCTTCTCTCAAACTCTAATAAAACTCTCCAACTTTCTTTCTGAATCTGCTTTTAAATTTTTATTTTTTCATTTTTAACTTTTATTGAAAATAGATTCTTTTCTCATGCAATATATCTTGACTATATGTTTCTTTAAATTCTTTTTTTTAACAAGACAAGGAACACAAACACGGGAGCTCAGTTCTCCCAGGAGCTGGCGTGTGGAGGTGAACTGGGGAAACTCCGGAAAGCTGGCTGCTAGTGTTGGCTTGCTTCTCTTCCACAGGCGTCCTTTCAGGTGGCTGAAGTCCTTCTAGAGAACACCATCTCTGTCGTGACCATCCTTGATGTCATATAACCACATTCTTCTACTTATTTCACATTATTATTATTATTATTATTACAGGGCCTTGCTATATAGCCCAGGCTGGCCTTAAATTTGTGAGCCTCTTATTTCAATCTCTTGAGGAACTAGAATTGCAGTTATTTACCATAATGCCTGGCTACTTCCTTAAAGAGTAATTATTCAGAAAATACAGCGTTACTTCATGCCCAGAGCAAGACTACAGCAGGGAGCAACACAGGCTCCCGTGCCGCCCCCACCGTCATTCCATCTTCCTCATCTTCACTGTGCACCTCATGTTGTTTAGGATCTTCTGTGCACAGAGCATTATGGGTGGTGTCCTTTGACCTTTTACAGTCAGCACTGTCTGTATAGATGGAAGGACTTTTGCTTGGGTGTTGTAGAATATTATTTTAAGGTGTGTTAGGGCCTAGAGGCAGATGCTGTCAGAGGTCCTGGTTGTGCCTAGCTAATGAGGGGCGACCATGCGGTGTCAGCAGGTTGGAACATATGGGTGCTGGGAGAGTATATAAGCTTTCCCCAGTTGTTAAATAAATGAGTCTGTCCTGTTCCTTTTGCCGGACTCCCGGCAACAGTGTACACTGACGTTGTGCCTTCTCATCCCCTCCCCCGAGAAGAGTTTAGGGCCTGCTCCACCCAGGAAGGTTAAGGGGTTAGGGTCCAGCTCCACCCAGGAAGGTTAAGGAAGTTCAGCTTCATGTGGCGCCGTGAGTCTGCACCATTCCCTGATGGCTCCAGCTCTGTTGGCAGCCACGGGACCACTGAACACCAAGAGGAAGTCTGAGATCACATCCTGGTACATGCTTGGTAAGGTACAAATTCTAACCCATGTTCCTGGCCTTGTATCTCTTGACTGCATATGCTTCTGCAAAAAGCTGAACCTATCCTGGTGACCCCATCTTGACTGCCTAGCTTCAACTTCACCTTCACCCTTTCTCGTGGATAGTCAGTGAATCCAGCTCAGCCTGTGTCAGCAAACCCAGGCAACACATGGCCACAGCAGGGCAGCAACTATCTTCCTGCTGTTGACAACCCATGTGGAGAAACGTCCCTGTGACAGTCATTGCCACTCCCCCAAGCACACATTCACCAGAATCAATGCTGCTTCCCTGACAACTGTTTCCATTGTCCAGTCCACGCCATTATCCTTCCTCACCCTTCTCTTCCTGAGACAGCGACCCAAACAGTTTAGTGTCCGGGGGGGGGGGGGGCATCCTGTACTAAATCTTCCCCAAATCCTCTGATGTATCTTCTGTTACCATTTTTATTTAATACAAGAAAACACCAAGGTTTAGAGAGATCATCTTTAGAGAGACCAAGAGGCAGAGTCTAAACCCAGGAACTTAGTTTTTATTCTATTGTGGTGGTTAAACACTGACCAAGAACAACTGGTGGAGGAAAGGGGTTTATATCATCACCCCGGGAGGTCAGAGCAGGAACTGAAGGCAGGAATTGAAGCTGAAGCCATGGAGGTGAGCTGCTTACAACCCCCACCCCCGACAGGGTGGTGCAGGTTTGATGGCTATCCTTCATCTCAGTTTTCTTCTTTACAGAACAGTTTTAACAATACCAGTGGTGGTGGGGGGGGCACCTTTAAAGACCGCGAAAGGCACTCACAGCTCAGGTTCAAATCTTTGCTTCCTTCCGTTTGTGGACTGTTTCCTCCTTGGGTTTCGGGAAAGGTTAAAACTGGATGGTTTCTGTTTCCCAAGCATGCTCCCCACTGTAAGTGGCGTTCAATCATGTCCCTCTAACTAGTCTCCTTTCCAGACTAAACTGTCCTAATCTTGGAGATCTAGCTTCCTTTGGAGCTCGGATCACACGGACCAAAGTAGAAACAAGAACACGGTCTTCGGCATTTACAAGGAAACACACTGCAGTGTGCTCGTTCTCAGCAGAGCCTTTCCTGTGGAAAGACTGAAGAATTAAGGCAGGGAAGTTCAAAGACTCAGAGCCGCAGAATCAAAACAAAATCCCTTAAAATTACATTGATGGGACTTTCAGATAAGCAGGTAATTCTTCGAGGTAATTTGGGGAGAATTCAGCAGTGTTTATTACAGGTTCACTTAGGCAAGCCAAACACGCAGTCCTAAAAGCAATTTCAAAGCAAAACTCTAAACAGTATTTTAGAATAAAGAGGAAATTGTATGCCCACTCTTACCTCCCAGGGTTTAGGAGGATTAATGAGGGAAAGTAGAAGATACAGGGAGAAAATCAACAGAAGAATGATGGGAAATATAAGACAGTCACCAGAAGTACAACAGGCTGAGACTGAAATGTTCACAAGGTGATTTTTAGCAGACAGTAAATAAATAGCTAGCTAGACAGACCTTCTGTGCGATGGCAACAAAACTGTGGCAGGGTACGCTGCACCGGGCACTAGGCAATCGCTGCAGAGAATTAGAGCAGGGTCAAGCACACACTCTTCCTCCTCCTGCTCCTCCTTCTCCTCCTCCTCTTCCTCCTCCTCCTTCTCCTCTTCCTCCCCTCCCTCTTCCTCCTTCTTCAATACTAACAGTCAAAGAAACATTAATGTTTTCCCCAAAAAGAATATTTAAACATAGTCTGGACTTCCCTCTCAGAGACACCCCAGAGGAGGACCTCACAAATGTCCTTCCGACCGTCTCCAAATTCTGTATTGTTTGGGAGCTGCATGTCCTTCTGACCTTCGTGCCATTTTCTCTTTACACTCCCAGCATGATGACGGGTCTCGTGGCCTTTGACTACGCGGAGCTGTGGATCCCCATCCTAGGGGAAAGCTGCAGACATAAGGTTGGAATTTACATTGTATCTGAAGTCAGGAATATATTCAAAAGTATCTAGATTTTTCTTTTAAAATCAAAACAACCCAAGGTTAAATCTCACTCTAATCCTTTACTACTTTGGATGACTTTGACCGTGTTAATCTGTCTCTCTAATCTCCAGTTTCATGTATTCCACAGGGAAGGTAGTATTTACACTGCAGATGTTCTGTGGAGGACGAACATATCTACCCAGTTCAGAAATTGTCACGTGCTAGCCCAGAGCAGGGAGCTCACATCGAGTTACATTTGCCTTAGACAATGACTCTACTAGTTGATCTTTGCTCAGAAGAGAAAAAAAAAACTTCTCTTTCTTCCACCAATGCCAGACTTAACTTCTCCCTGCTTAAGAGTCACTCGGTACGTGATGCTTCCCCACCACAGACTTTTCCACAGAACCTCTGTGCCAGAGTTTTTCCAAAGGTCATTTTTTTGACAGTCGTCACCAGAGAGGAGAGTCCCATCGAGACACTCATCTCATGCTTCCTTTTATGATACATTTAAGGGATTTTCAGAAAATCATACTTCATCTCTATAGATGAGATGCTTCGGATTTTACAGTGTGAGAAGCTCTTCTTTCCCTAGAGTACAGGGAATTGTAAATGGCTTCTTTCTGAAGCGTCCACACATCCAAGTGCCGCATTCCATCACGTACGCAGCTGTTCAGGGCGCTGCTGTCGTTCCATGGAAAATGCTGTAGTAGGCACATCATTAGGAGGGAAATACCCTTGTATTTATAATTGTTTTTTATTTCTCCAAATAAGAAGAAAGTGTATTAAGATGCTACTTTTAGAGGTCAGAAAGATGGTTCAGTGCGTATGGTGCTTGCCAACAAGACTGATCTGAATCCAATTCCTGGATCCCACATGGTAGAGAGAGTCAACACTCACTCACTCACACACACGTACACAAATGTATTAAGGAAGTTGCTTCTTGAATCATTGTTACTTAAGAAAAAAGATCTTAACAATGATTATTTGTGACATCATTTTCAGAAGAAAGAATCAACAGTGCATTGAGTATTACTTCTGGTATCCTCACCTCCACACCACACTTTTGCTTAAGTGAACATGGAATGCCTTACAATCCTATTCTTTGAAAAAAGTTCTCTAGTTAAGGGATTGCCATTCTCTTTTTTTTTTTTCCTTTTTTAAAAATTGATCTTATTGAGCTATACTTTTTTCTGTGCTCTCCTCTCTTTCTCTCCCCTTTAGGGACCAATTTATTCAGGAGATCTTGTCTTGTTCTCCTTCACATGTAGATTAGATCCATGTATGTGTCTTTTAGGGTCCTCATTGTTGTCTAGGTTCTCTGGGGTTGTGTAAGCTTGTTTTCTTTGTTTTACATCTAAAAGCCACTTATGAATGAGTACATATGTTATTTGTCTTTCTGGATTTGGGTTACATCACTCAATATCATGTTTTCTAGATCCATCCATTTGCCTGCAAATTTCAGTATGTCATTTTTTTTTCTGTACTGCTCCATCGTGTAAATGTACCACATTTTCCCTGTTCATTCTTCGGTCCAGGGTCATTTAGGTTGTTTCCAGGTTCTGGCTATGACAAACAATGCTGCTACGAACATAGCTGAGCACATGTCCTTGTGGTATGATTGAGCATGCTTTGGGTATACACCCAAAAGTGATATTGCTGGGAGGGAATATCATTTTCAAAGGGCCAGAGAGACAGTTCATCTGTTATGAACACTTGCTAACCTTCCAGAAGAACCAGGTTCAGTTCCCTTCATTCACATGGCAGCTCCCAACCATCTGTAACTCTGGTTCCAGGGAGCACTGATACTTCCTTCTGGCCTCTGTAGGCACCAGGCACACATATAGTGCACAGAGAGACATGCAGACAGAACATTCTTACACACAAAATAAATAGTGTTAGTCTATGAAGATGTTGAAGATTAAGGATGCAGAGGGGTTGATAAAGGGGCAACAAATAGCCATCAACCCTGTAGATTTGACGAGCATCATCTTAAGCACATCACTGCTGTCTTCTTTACGAGAAAACAAGTGTCTATGCAATGTCTGATCTCAGTCTCAACAGCAATGAAATGGCTGGAAAACATTGGTTTTGGGGTGTGGATGCTGTAGGAGTTACTTGTTATGCCTGTGGATCAGAATCCTACATCTAGTTAATGAGTAGTGTTTTCAGTGTGTAGAAAAGACTGCAGCAGAACTGTTGGGGTTGAGGCCCGAGTGAGAAAGGATCTATTCCCAGGCTCACCCAGTGACTCTTGGATGACTGAGATCCTCTGAGGCCATTGGATGAAAATTCCAGTTTTCAGCTGGCTGTGGCCGGCGACACTCTCAATGATTTCCTCTGTGGTTTCTTCACAGCATGAGGCAGGACATGGCAGTTGGCTTCTGCCAAGGTGACCAAGCAAGGGAATGCAGGATGATGTGCCAGACAGAGGCTATTATATCTTTATAACCTGGTCCCATTTATTTTACCATAGTCTGTTCTTTAGAGTAATCCCTGGGTACAAGCACACTCTGAACAAGGACCAGATAGGAATGTGAACACAGAAACCTGGGATTGCTGAGGTTCATCATTGCCCCCCACAGCCAGCCAGATCTGATGAACCATGGAAAACCATGTATCTAGGCTGTATAAAAATAGCATTAATTAATATGTTTATTTTTTCCTTCAATTTAAAATATTTACTGCATATTTGCTATTTACAAATTACTGTATGATACATGTTCTGATAAGCTCAAAGATGAACGAGAAGTTAATCCATGTGGCACAAATCACCTTTTGATGGTGAAACCATTTCCCTCACTGCACTTTACCAGATCTGCAGGAGGCCAGAACGGGAAAAGGGCAGGTGTTCAAGCTGCTTTCCCGTCGGCTGGAACCTTGGCCACGACACACACGTGGTCTGCCCTCCAGTTGCCACATGGGGGACACTCGATTGACAGCCTCCATGCTTCTCTGGTCACGCGCAGCACCTCTGTATCTGGATTCTCTTTCCCCTGAGCGACAGCAAATGTCATGCGGCTCCAGGGTACTTGAAAGCAGAGAAAATTACCACTTGGGAAAACCTGCTGTGGTTAGACGATATCATTTGAGTTTTGTTTGTTTTTAGATCTAGACTCATACTTGATTTTTCTGTCTTTTAGCCTCTAAGAGCAGATTTAACTTCCTTCTTTGCATAGTAACATATTTTGTAACTGGGCATGCCAGCACATACCTGCAATTCTACCACACAGGAAAGTGAGGCAGGAGGGCCAGGAGTTCCAGCCCAGAATAGGGTACACAGTACAATCGCTCATAAATAAATGTCAATAATAAAGAATATGTGTAGGAAGTGATTTAGACCTGGATGCATCTTCCCAGGAGAACTGATTTTTATACACAGAAGCAAATGAGCAAGATGAATCTTAGTTGAAGAGCTTTTATGTTATAATCCCAATGACCTTTGCCTCATTAAGTTTTGTTTTCCTTCCTCGTTGACTCTCTGAGTTTAAGATTAATTCTCTTGTCCTTTACTTTTTCCCCCATGAAAACACACATTCCTCCACTTCTTGTCTTGTCTCAACCCAGACTCCACTCTTGCAATGGCCCCTTCTGTAGGGGTGAGGAACACCCAGCCTTCCACAAAGAGAAAGTTACCTCCCGTCTCGGAACTCTCTGACTGGAGCACAGGAGTACGCGGGCTCCTTGGTTCTTTTTTCCTGTACTAGTCTTCCTATTTAAACGTAAGTGACACATGTCTACTATGATGGCGGAGGTATTTTAGCCACAAATACCTTCATCCACTTTGGGAATGCACTTCCTGTTTTGACTTGTTCTCTAAATATATATAATTTTTAAATTATAGGTTTACGTCAAGAGGACAATTTACTCAAGTATTACTTTCTTCAGAAACATGTCCTGCTGGGAGCACATAAACTGTGGAATGTGAGCAGTCTCAGACAAGGCACCGCTCAGCCATCATCTCCCTCAAACTCGCCCGACACTTAGAAACATCTCCCTGGATCAACTGTCTCTGAACATGCCAAAGATGGCTGACTAGAAGGCTAGCAAGAAGTCCCAACATGGAGATATAAAGGTCTTTAGTATTAGGTCTAGAGTGGCCAGAGGCCACCAGCATTTCACCTGTAATCCCTTAGGCCACTTGAGCAGGTGAGGGCGGAGGATTCCAACAGTCTGAACATGGGCAAGCAGGGCTGTGTTAGCTCCAAAGAGCTGTAGTATGAAATCCCAAAGGCATCTTTGTAAGCATCATCTCCCTCTATTCTAGCTGTGTCAGGGTAAGAAGTCAAAGGAAGAGAGTTTGACAAGGAATCCAAAGGCACATTAAAACAACAACAACAAAACCTGACAGCAACCACGGTAAACCATCTAAATCACTGAAGGGGATTGATTAAAACAAAAGGACGGTTAGCTATTCTGCCACAGCTTGAGTTTCCTAGAAACCTCAAGACGGAGTTTTGTGTGAGCGTGGCTTATTTAGGAAAGGGGTTCAGAACACAGTGCCAAAATAGAGCTGAGATTCACAACACAGAGGCCTTAGCTGCTCAGCAGGAGGCAGGGTGCTCTTGGGAGGGAAGAAGAGGAGAGGAGAAAAGGGACGCAGAGGGAGGTGCTGTGGGAGAAGGGGAGGTGAGGGGAGGCTTTGGCCAATTAGAGCGGTTGCAAATGAAGGCCAGGCTTTACAATCCCCTCCACTTCCTCTCTCCCTCTGCTGACCCAATGACTGAAATCCTAGACAGCTGGGCTCCCTTAGGCTGAGGGTAATTGTGTGAGGAGACCTTAGATGTAAGTCCTCAGCAGTTATAAGTTCCAGAAACTGGAGGGAGGATAAGACATCCTGGGAGGGTCTGGGTAATGCCTTGTAGTGTCCCCTACACAGCCTTAAAGAGAGAACAATGAAAGCAAACACAGGGCTTGAAACAGAGGGTCAATGTTAACCATAACATCAGTTATCGTGTATGTATTTAAAGTTACCATAGCAAACCTAAACTGAAAACATCAGCTAGAAGTAACTTACAAGTTGAGCCAGGAGCTGAGCAGCAGCCCTTTGCTGGACACACTACTGAATCAACTCTCCAACCCCTCTTTCCCCTAGCAGGCTACCCCGAGCCCTTTGCCCCTCTGTCCAGATCCCAGGGCTCCCACAGTCTTGCTCTTGAACATTATCTACTGCTGTCCCAGAACTACGCTGGTCCTCCTAGGGCAGGAGATACCCATGCTGGCTTCAAGGGACCATAAGGAAAAAATAAGCAATGAAAGCTTCAGAGGTAGGGGTGGGGGAGCTGGGGAGATGCTCAGTGGCTAAGAGTGTGCTGTTCTTGCAAGCGCCTGAGTACAGTTGCAGCACCCATGTTGGGTAGCTCTCGTGGTCTGTAAATACAGCTCCAGGAGAACAGCACCCTCATCTGGGTACCATGCTCTTGTACAAACCCTCACAGAGACACACATAAACATAATTTTAAAAATAAAATAAAATATTTTAAAAGAAACTGTACACATGACTTCAGGCTCCTTTTTTTGAAGATTTTAATTTTCATTTGTGTGTATGTGTGCCACATGTGTGCAGTTTACTGGGGAGGCCAGAAGGGGGTGTCAGATGTCCTGGAGTCAAACAGTTGTGAGCTGCCCAATGTGGATGCTGGAGATCAAATTTGGTACCTGTGGAAGAACAACAAGTGTTCTCTACCCCCAGACATCTCTCCAGCCCCATCCCTCGTCAGTTCAAAGGAACACAATAACAATACAAATCAGGTTCTGAAGCTTTCCGGCAGCAGAGCCTCAGGAAAGCGCATGACCGGCCTCTGAGGAGCATCTTCCGTACAGCGTCTACTGGTCTCCGAAACCTGAGGACAGTTCTATTGCATTTGATTGTAGATAGCCCAGAAAAGCAGGAATTCTGGCAGAACAGAGAGAGCCTCAGGCTAAATGCTAGCTTTAGTTTTAGTTTGTAAAGGCATGTACGTAGTTACTGAGTGTCATGGGGAAGGTGTGCATACGTAGTTACGGAGTGTCGTGGGGAAGGTGTGCATACGTAGTTACGGAGTGTCGTGGGGAAGGTGTGCATACGTAGTTACGGAGTGTCATGGGGAAGGTGTGCATACAGAGGTCACGCGACAGTTTGGGGAACTTAGATTTCTCCTTTCAACATGCGGTTTCTGAGAACCGAACTCAGGCCATCTGGCTTGGCAGTGAGCTCACCCTCAGAACCTTCTCCTATTTCCATTTCAAGTGCAACCATGGTAGGAATCTCAGGATCACTTCCTGCCTCAGTTTACTCTCATGTTCAAGGAACTATGCTATTCGCCCTAATATGGGATATTACTAATGTAAGATTGCTTTTAGGCTGAGAGATATAGTTTGATGGTATAGGCTTTGCCTGGCATAAACAGGGCCCTGGCTTCAATCGTCAGTCCTGTGGGAAGAATTGGTTTAAGTGTGTTATAAGCATTGTATTGAAACACATAACTGCACGTGACTGCCTTACCTTGTTCTCTCACACAAGGGGCGTGTTTCTCAACCCAGCCTTCTTAAATGTCTTCAGGACCACAGCACTGTAATGTCATTTGTTGCTTAACTTGTTCTGAGAGACTGTGCTAAGAGTTCTTGAACCTGGAGGAGTCTGGAGTGGAGGGAGAGGGCACAGTATCCTGTTGTTTGGTGTATGACTCAGCATCTAGCCTCGGGAGGTACAAGTGGGGAGCCCATGAAGCCACCACACGTCACTGGTGTAGAGAGGCTAGAGCTGAAACCACATTTCTGAGAAGAAATGTCCAGCTTTGTGGTAACGGTTTGATTGACCAGAAACTGACAGAAGCCACTGGTGAGTGCCAAGTGGCTCACAGCAAGCAGAAGTACGGGGAGCTGCGAAGCATAGGTATCCCAGGAAGAAGTGTGTTCCCAGCATCCTGGGACACAGAGGCCAGTGGGGTTCTCGGTGCTCATTCATTGGCCTGTGATATAAAGTCCTATGGACTAGTGCCCTCACACTGCTCTGGAAGCTGGGGTGTCCTAGATCAATGGACTAGACTCAGTTTCGCCCAAGGACGGCTTTCTAGGTTAGAGATGGTGGGTGTGTTCTGTTCTCCTCTGGTGGAAGAGAGTGAAGGAATAAATTGGGGTCTTTTCAGGACACTAACACCACATGCGAGGGCTCCACCCTTGTGACTGAGTGGCTTTCCACAGCCCTACTTTCAATATTATTACCTTGGTGTTCTAACATGTCAATTTTGGGGAGGCCCCAAATACTCTAATCTCACGGGTAAAGCAGTTTCATCACAGCAGAAGGGAGTGTGGGGGAGCCGAGAAAACTCTAGATTTCACTATATCCACAGGAGAGCACAGAGAGCACAGGGTTGTACTGCCGTCTACCTTGGGCAGAAGTTGATCTTCATAGAAGACCTGTCCCCGTTCTACCCAGAGTCTATGTCCTCTGGCTTCTGAGAAGCACAAGACAGGTTTTGATGCCTTAGCCCATTTGAGAGGCCATCCCTTAGGTGGGTGGAGTAGACAGAATAGAATGCTGGGAGGAAGAGGAAGTGAGCTCAGATGCAGGGCAGCTCCTCTGAGAGACAGACGCCATGCTCCCCTCTCCCGGGCAGATGCAGGGCAGCTCCTCTGAGAGACAGACGCCATGCTCTCCTCTCTGGGGCAGATGCGCTGAAGCTCCGACCCAGGATGGACGTAGGCTAGAATCTTCCCGGTAAGTGCACCTTGGGGTGCTACACACATGAATAAAAATGGGCCAAGCAGTGTTTAAATGAATATAATCTGTGTGTTGTTATTTATGGTGTAAAGCTAGCCGTGCAGGAGCCGGTCAGGACAAAAAGCAGGCCCGCCACTCCTAGGGGCCACTCTGTAGTAATCGGAGCAGCGGGCTGCGTCCCGCCACCTGGTTAGCTTTACTCGAAATAATTACACGGAAACTGTATTCTTTTAAACACTGCTTTGCCTATTAGCTCCAGCCTCTTATTGGCTAGCTCTTACATATTGATCTAACCCATTTTTAATATTCTGTGTAGCACCACGAGCTGGCTTACCAGGAAAGATCTTAACCTGCGACTGTCTGGAGTGGGAGAATCATGGCGACTCACTGATTCAGCTTCTTTCTCTCAGCATTCTGTTCTGTCTACTCCACCTACCTAATTTTCTGTCCTGTCAGGGCCAAGCAGTTTTCTTTATTAATTAACCAATGAAAGCAACAGATAAATACAAGACCCACCTCCATCAAGGTTTAAGGCAGAAGTTTTCCCCTGGGCAATAGGATTTGGCTACAAGAGATGAGGAAAGAACCCTCAAGACCAAGAGATACCATCTCCCTAACTAAACAGTATCTGGGAAACAAGGGAAGCCTCTCACTGGCATCTGCACTGTGGGTACACACAGTGATTCCAGGAGCACTGTGATGTGGGTATACATAGTGACTCCAGGGGCACTGTGATGTGGGTACACACAGTCACTCCAGGGGCACTGTGATGTGGGTATACACAGTCACTCCAGGGGCCCTGCGATGTGGGTACACATAGTGACTCCAGGGGCACTGTGATGTGGATACTCACAGTGAGTGACTCCAGTGACTCTGCCCACTCCCAACCTCCCCACCACCACCTCCACTGAGGCAAGAGGAACTCCTACCTCTTTTCCAGTCTCTCTCTTTTTCTCTCTGCTTCTTTTGGAGAGACAGCTTCTGCATCTCTCCCTACTTCCTCCCCTTTTTCCTCCTCCCCTTTCCTTGCCCCTCCCTAACTCACTAAGCAAATGCTTTGCCCCAGTTCTCTCTGCATGGCATTGTCTGTCTGTCTCTCACCTGCCAACTGTGACCAGCCTCGGGTCACACACACTTATGAATGATAGCACTCCCTCTGCAGAAGATCCCCTACCCTTGAGAAATCAAAGAAACCACTGTTGGGTGCAGGGAAAGTTATCCAAGGGAAAGATGCTACCTTTGGGACCTGAGTGGGTTGTCCTTGTCTTTGGTGGCTGTCTGTCTGTCAGTCACAGAACAAGAAACAGGCAGGTGACAACTTCCATCCCAGGCTACCCAGGGCTTCAAGGAACACACACACACTTGCTCTCACATCCCTCAGCGGCATAGTTTCCTCTTGTCCTACAGGAAAGCAATTAACTTGCAGCCATTCATACGCAACAGCAGAGCAATGTGGCTTTCTCTTCGAATTTCTTTGCCATTCCTCGGTTGTGGTTCAGACTGTTTTGCAACTACTGTTTCCAGCTGGAACAGAGGAATATATACAACAGTATGTATATTTTTAAATATTTACTTTGTTGAAAATAAAGATAGGTATCTCATAGTTTCTTCCCACAAACTAAATGATCTGCCTCCAAGTTGGAGCATCTCTTATTGTCTTTACAGATCTGACAGATGGATTCTTTTCTACCACTAACTCTGTTTTGTGTTTGTTTTGTTTGTTTGTCTTTACAGAAGCCTTTATGTTTGGCACAAGGATGCTTTCCAACACGCTTGACTCACAGAGGGAAGATATGAGAGTTGTTGATGAAGATGGGGGGGTTCGACCTTTGCAAGGACACTCTAGAGTTCCTCATACTGATTCCTGAAGTCAAGATGAGATACTTCTCAGAGCAGATCAAGGGGCACCCTCTTTTAGAACTTACAAGCTTTCTGTTTCCATGCCTATGGTGGCACCCCAATCCCCAAGTCTGTTTTGCTGGCAAACAACCCAAGATAAAACAAGCAGGGCTTCACAGCAGCACCACCAAGGAAACTGCTGTCTAAGCCGCTGTCTGCTCGGTAAAGAACACTGTCATTTTTTCTGCACTAGCAAGGGTCTAGCCAGTAACCAAGAGAGCATCCATTTGTTTAAAGAGTGAAATTGCTCCAAAGACACACTAAGAATATTGAAACACCATTGAGTATATGGAAGGAATGTAGGGGCGGATCCAGAACACTGGGGTGGCAATGAGACATACCCTGGAAAAAAGGAGCCATCCCGAGGTCTGAGGGCACACATGACTGGCATGATTAAGACTTATGACTGGGTACTGAGATTCTGACCTGTGTCGGGCTACCAGCCAGTTGGTGAGGCAATCTCTGGAAACGCATACGACCATTTATATGGGTGCTGGGAGCAGCTTGAACCCCTACCACTGGAATCAACTGGCACAGTGTTGCTTTGGGAGACTTAGCAAGGACAGGACTGGGAGAAGATGTGCCTCTTCCTCTTCAGTTGTCTCCCCAGGGTCTCTCTCTCTTTTTTTTTTTTTTTGGTTTTTCGAGACAGGGTTTCTCTGTAGCTTTGGAGCCTGTCCTGGAACTAGCTCTTGTAGACCAGGCTGGCCTCGAACTCACAGAGATCCGCCTGCCTCTGCCTCCCGAGTGCTGGGATTAAAGACGTGCGCCACCACCGCCCGGCTCCCCAGGGTCTCTTATAGGCAGGCGGTAGGACAGAAACACAACGGCCTCTTGAGAGCCTTGGAGGGATAACTCCCTTCCCAGCTTCTGTCTCTTTGAGACCCCAGCGTTCTGTGTCTGCCCCTCACTCCTTCAACATGCTCGATGGCTTTTCAACATACGTGGTATGTCTTTGAATCAATTTCTCTCTTTAAAAAACTGATATTCTTGACTCCTGGGGACATTTGCTGATGCAGAGCTGAAACTGAAAGACAGAAGCTTATTAACTACCATGCTTGGGTAACTTCTCCATGGCTTCGTACTTTTGTCTTTCTTTTCCCCCTTTCCTTTCTGGCATCTCATCGAAAGCTTCCTCTATCTGCTTCCTCCCAGATGGCTGAGGCTGGCTAGGAGGTGAATTGGGGCAAGCTTCAACTGTAGGAGACCAGCATGCATTCAACCTAGGATCCCCCAGACTCGATGCTACTGATGTTAGGCTTCACATGGTTCCGGCAGGTAGCATCTCCACAGTACTGAAGAACGGAGTCCTGCTTTGGCCTTGGGATTTTTAGCCTTAATTTCTGTCCTGAGAATAAGCAGGCAAAAAAACCCCTATGCTCACCAGTCCAGAGCAGACTTCAGAGCACAGACTCTGCTTTATTTAACTACTCCTTAAGGGGGCGAGTGGGCAGGTATTATTGTCTCCACTTTCCAGCTCAGCAAGCCAGTGTTCGGAAAGGCTAGCATCCTTCTCTAAAAGCTCATCAAAGCAGAAGCAACTTCTACAACCATCCCTGGCCTTAGAGAAAGGAGAGTGTGGACACCTGAGTGGCAAAGAAGGCAACTTCTCCCTGCCTCAGCTACCAATAATGTTTCTTTTATTTTTCTTTTTAAGTGTCCACTGTTGCCAGGAATACCATATAAAACATCTTTATGAAGTGAACACAGGCCTCAACAGCTTATACAAGCTGGCTCTGTCAAGGGGACCAGTGTTTCTAATTAATGCTGGGTCCAGTGTGCTGCACAGGCCTTACCTGAACCAGCTCCCTCAGCTTTCGCCTTCTGGCTGACCCGCCCAGAGCCCTTGTGCCTATGACTAATAAAATGCTCCCTACATTTCTCACTGGGGCCAAGAGGGCAAAAATAAAAGTTGGTTCCAACTAACCAGCCTGAACGTGGAGCATTCATTACAGGCACTGAAGCGAGAGCTCGGGGGCCCCCATGCTGTCCAGGGGAGCAGCTCCATGGACAAGCACCTCTCTGTGGCTGACTTTGTCTCTTTGACTGTGTTTAGCATCAGGCAAAATGGCCTATGGCCTTTGGATACCAAGAAAAGTCTCATTTCTCATTTTCAAAGCATGGGGCAGCCTCCTTCCCATCCAGTGTGTACTAGAGCCAAGGTCTGTGCAAACCCTGAAGGATGATCCTGTCACTGGACCAGAGAAAATAGGACTAGGTCTGAAAATCAGTTCTGCCGGTGTGCACATGCGTTTGGGCCTGTAGAACAAACTTAACTCGGGGAGCTGAGGAAGCCAAGGTCGTGCAAAGGTGGACCCTCAGTGCCCCAGTGCCCCGACTGGTTAACCAATTGCCTTGCTGATTACTTAGAATAACAAGGAATTAAAGCTGAAAAGAAACTTAGATCACTTTGCTTAACCTCATTTCACTAGTCAAGAACTCGCAATCTCAAAAGGTTAGGTGGTAAATCAACAAAATTTAAGGGCAGTTGGTAGGAAAGCTGAGACCTCAAAAACCTTGACCCCCACTGACCCCAGCAAAGGGGCCTCTTCCATATCCACATGACTGCATATGGAGGCTGGGCTCTTCTCAGGCATTCTATGGGAGCCATGGACCTGGAATTACAGTACCTTGAATATGTGGCAAACCTATTCACTTCCAGAAGGAAAGACCTGCTTACTTAGGGCCTGGGATGTCCACTCCTCTCTGTCCTTACCTCACTCTTCTGGTAAAGAGGCTGACTTTTACTTGCTCCAGTTTAGAAGGTCATCCCTGCTTGGTGGGCCAGTCACAGACTGCAGCTGTGGCCTCTGGTCCTGAAACACTGGAAGCCATGCAAACACCACACCTGGGTAATTTCCATATTCTCCCCACATCGACTGATATGGAACATTTACAAATAAAAATTGAAACCTAGATCTTTACATCTCTGAATCCACAAGTGAAACAGGAAGCCAGGCTTTGGTAAGGATCCTGTTGTAGTTTCTTAAAATTTCTCATGCCACTTTGGAACAAATGAGCCATCATCCCAGTGGCCCACGTCAATGGGCACGCTGTCACTCGGGATCAGTTTCTCTGTCGATTAGCTTAGCACACAGGAAGCTGCCCACTCCTCAGCTGTGAGAGTATTTTAAGCCAACAGAAAATGCGTCCTCAGTCTTATGTACTTTGTGAAGCTCTATGATGGTCTTGAGGCTCAGGATGTCCCCGCAAGAAGCCTTAGAGTTCATGTCCTCAATGTACAACACTACGAAAACAAGGGGCCTGAAGATGGATGATAAGCAATGCCTGGGCTTTCTGTTTCTGTGACCAGCCCCTGAGATAATCGGCTCAGGAGCGAGCATTTGCTTTGGCTGTGGCTTTAGTGCCTGTCTGCTTGACCTTGCTGCTTGGGGCCCGTGTACATTGTGGTGGGAGCAGGAGGCAGAGAAGGCTGATCGGTTCACAGAGCTGAGACGCAGAGAGAGGGAAGAAGGGCAAAGGGGCTAATACCGTCCTTGAGGATGACCCCCTCCTCCAACAACAATTTCCAACCTCACAGCCCGGTCGCCTAAAAGTGTCACTGCTTCCCAACAGAGCCACTGGCTGGGAACCAAGCCTTGGAGATACGAGCCTTTGGGGACATCTAAGGTCCAAATACAACATCCAGTCATCATCGACAGCCCAAGGCTGCTGTAGGGATGAGACAAGGAAGGACTGTGGGGGCACCAATCAGACTAGAGAGTGGGAAGATTAATCACTTGAAGTAAGGGAAATAAAGGCCCTGCACACTCGAGGAGCTTCCCAACTGTCCCCTTCTCCCCCATCCCTGTTGGGGAAGCCCAGTGGAGCACCCTCACAGCCACAGCCCTGAGGGCTTGGCTTTAGGGGGTGGGGGTGCTTCAGTGAAACACAATCCCCTTGACTCAAGTATAAATTTTAGTTAATTAGGCTATAAAAACCAAGGACTCTCTAGCATTTGCTGGGTCCAGACCCTTAACATAAATATTTTTAAAACTTTACTTATGAAAAAAAACAATTTATTAAAAAAAACTTTCACATTTATTTATTTATTGTTTTGTGTGTGACGGGGTACATGTGACATAGTGAATGTGTGGAGAACTTTCTGTTGTTTAAGCCACTCGGTTCACGGTGTTTGTTACAGCAGCCCAAGGTGACACAGACTTTCCTTCTCTTTAACACCCCCCACTCCGCTGCTCCTGGGGCATGTCATCCCAGGTTTGACTGACTCACTGCTCCTGGGGCATGTCATCCCAGGATTCTCCAGCAGCAGACTTCTCAGTACTGAGAAAGCCTTTGCAATCAGGCCCTTGTTCACAGACTGATCTTAGGCAGCAGTACAAATGAGCCCCTTAGAGTGGGGAGTGGGCAGGGCAACATTTCACTGTCCTGTGGCAAGCAGTAGAGGACCAGCTAGAGGGGAGAGAAAGTCCCAGAGAAGAGGCCAGTTCCAGTTCTTGGCTGCTCTCACCGCTTTAGCCTGAAAGACATCACGGAAGCAGGAGTACATTTTGTAACCCCATGCCTCTGCCTACCTTCCCCTGGGAGCCTCGATAGTTCTGCCTTGGTCTAATTAGCCCAGCTGAGTAACTGCGAACAGTGACTTAGGTGACAGATTTCTTACTTTCATAGTTTACCAAGTACCAGTTGTGAGACTCTGTCTTGCTTAGAAAGAAAGCAGGATAAGCAGACCCAGGAAAGTACCCCCAGGTTGTACATTATGGTTAAAACTAACAGAAGGCATTAAGTAGATGTGGCCCCTACCACTCTGAAGTCTAAAAATACAATTTTGAAAGAGAAAATGCAGAACCAAGCGCACAAAAGTATGGATGCTTGTAATATACGATAGCCCGTCTGCATCCGTGCAGTTCAGACGAAGCCGGCAAATGGAAACTTCTCCCCAAGTCTGGCAAAAAGCCACCACAGGGCTCTGCTCTGTGAGAGACTGTAAACAGCGTGGTTGTGTCTGGTTTTACATTACAGGTTATTTGCAAATATCTAACTTTGATTACAGTGTAGCTTTTTAGATTTTTATCACAGAAACTATTTCAAAGAGACTCAGTATACAAATGATGGTGGAGAAGCTTGTAAAAACAAACTCTCAAGCTTCTTGAAGTCTGAAAAAAAATCAAAATAAAAACATTGGATAAGTTGAGACCCCTGCAGCTTCATTTCTCTGGGAGACAATCTTTCCTGCGGGGACCTTCTTACCCTCAAGTAGAATTTGTGCTTGTGGCTGTCCATTAGCTTTTTTTGTCTCATAGCTTCCTTTAGTTTTTGAGACAGGGTCTCTCTACACTGCCTAGGCTGGCCCTTCTGCCTCCCAAGTCCCAGATGACAGATGCATCCTGCCACATTCAGCTAAAATGAGTTTTGACTATGAAACTGCATGAACAGCGGAGAAGTCAACTTGGCACCCAAATCTCTGGATAGGGTGACAGGTGAAAGAGACAGCAGTGAAACCGTGAGTGCGCCCGAAAATGCGAACAACTACAAGCTGGAGTTACAGAGAAGGCTTAGCAGCTAAGAACACTTCCTGCTCTTAGAAAGGACCCAAGTTCTGTTCCTAGCATCAATGTCAGGAACTGCCTGTAACTTCTGCTCCGAGGGATCTAACACCTTTTTCTGGCCTCCTTGGGTGCTGGCATACATGCACATGCATGCACATACACAAAATAAGTACATCTTTAAGACAGGAAGGAAATACAAGTTGTTCACGGCCGGACCAAGGCCCCAGCCCATCACAGCAGCACACAGCATGCACTCTACAGAGCAACAGAGACATCTGAAGCTGCCATGAGGAAGAAGCATGGGCACAGGAGGACCATGCCTCATTTTCAGCCCACTCAGAGGCCATCATACCAGGCAGAGTGTCTGCCCCATAGTGTCTATGCAGAGAGATCTCTGGTGCTGACTTTCTAGACAAGCGCGTTTCTAGACATTCTCTGTAGAATGCACCGGAGGCCTATCATGGCTCAGAGCAGCAGAATGGAAGAAAAGGGGAGACGTCATTGGGAAGTGGATGGGAAGAGCAGTTCTTGCTGATCCTGAGAGCGGTTTGGGGACATCCAGACACCTTACCTCTGGGTTTCTCTCTCAGCATTCTCTTTCTTCCTAATGACGTCACTGTTTTTCCTTCCCCCGATCACCACCCGAATACGAGACCAGCATATGTGGCATTCTGTTCCTAGGAAGGACAGTCCTTTGCTGTGCTGTTTGTGAGATTACAGGCACAGTAGCAGGAGGAGCTGCGTGGTAAGAAGTAAGAAGAGCCTACAGATAACTTGGCTCAGAGAGCTGGGTGGAACCTCCCAAGGGCTGCAGTGTGGGCCTCTGCCAGGCTCTTCTGGTTCTTTCTGGCTACGAAGCCTATCAGTCAGTCACTGCCAGCTGAGCCTCAGCATCCTTAGCATCCTTCTCAGATGGACCTTCCAGTGGTGTCCTGGCTGTGGAAGTAAAAATTTTCAAGCTGTTCTGGAAACTCGAGATGCTGTTAATCTCTGATGCTAACAAGCAAAATCTACACCGGGGTCCCTGATGTTGTGGGTAAACTCGATGGGTTGTACTCAGTGGTTCCCGAGAGAGCATGCTGCAGCATGGGACCAACCCAGAGGGGGCAGGGTGCAGCTTGTCTTTTGTGGCACAGGGTATGGGTACACTCACTCACCAGTTCCTCTTAGAATCGTTCAAAGGCTTCCATTTTCTTTATGGTGGGCCTGAGCTGAATATCTCTCTGCCAAACGTTGGGCCCTGAGTGTCCCTCTGCGAGGGGCCACTCCCATGTGTCAGTGGGAACCGGATCGGCGGGAGCTTAGTGGTATTACTTGAGGGGAACCCGCAGGAAATAATTTAAGAAGATAATGAGGGGGATTTTTCCTGTCTAGAAATGAGGCCCGTGGGTCTTTGCAGATGATATTATCCTCTCAGATTTAGAAGTAAGTGCAGAGAAAGGAGACCCTGCCATTAGCTAAGGCAGAGTAATTGGCCACAGAAACTCCTGCCGAGCAGAGTGTACTTTATCACTTCTGTGCCCAAGACCCAGCCCTGAAGACCACCCTGACGTCTAGGATCCACTCCCCTGCCTCTGACTGTCACTGCAGTCTGCCTGGACTTGAGCTCTCCTTGCTTGGCTAAATATGCCCACTTGTTCAGAAACCGATTAAAACTAAATTTTAAGTTAATTTCTACCTAAATAAAGGCAAATAATTTAGCGTAGTACACTCCTCCCCACAAACAAATTTTCCTTTCTTTATTCATTAGTTTAGAGTGTTCTACTCTGTAGCCCAGACTGGCCTGTAGCTCAATATGGAGCTCAGAGGCTTTGAACTTATTATCTTCCTGCCTTAGTTTCCACGGAGTTAGGATCATAGATAACAACACCATGCTCAGCTGAGTATTGTTATTTCAACAGATAACTTGACCCCCACAGGCAGCTACTGTTCAGATTCAACCCTCACAGCTGTGTGCACAGAAAGTCATATGGAAGGGTGGAGTTGGGTGGGGAATCATCTAATACCCTGGAAAGCAAAAAGACTGATGTAGCAGAGAGTAAAATTTAAGCCTTCCCCCCCTCCCCCGCAAAAATGGAATGATTCCACCGGTTATGAATGAATGAATGGAGTTAAACCACAGCCTACCTAGAGATGACCTAGGGTTCTTAACCAAAATGCTTCTTTCTGGAAGTACACTCTGGGTAAGCAACTAAAGAAAGTCACAGATCCTGGTCCACAAGGTTCTGAGGCCTACACTTGAGCCCAGCGTATGGGGGCCCTGATGGGTCAAAATGAGGTGTTTCACTCCCTCTGCTTTTCTGTCTCCTGTGAGACACTGCCCAGGGGCAGCTTTCATCACTCCCACGATGAGTCTGAGGGAGGTAGCATCCCAGGAACCGGACAACAAGCCCCTCACTTGATTCTCACGGTTCCCCCTTCCCCTTGCCTGGCCGACATCCTATCTCTGATCAGAATCCAGTAAACATTAGAGAGTCTGCTCGAGCTGGCACAGATTAAGTGACACGGGTTAAGAGCTGCATCTTTCACTTTGAAATGAATCCTCCTCCCATCCCCGCTCTTTGTCCCACGAGAAGAATGTGGACGCAGCCACCGAGATTCCCTTTTTTCACATCGAAACAGAGGGCAGAGAAGATCTTTAGCTATGGGGGTGGGGTGGGGTGAGGGAGTGTTGAGCTGTCTGGAAAGATTAAAGCAACACTTAATTTCGGAGAGTTTTCATCTTTATGGTTATGGCTTCTTAGCCCCGGGAATGTTCATCGCTCAGAGAAAACAAGGACCAGAAAAACTGAGTTACAAGAAATGGACAGAGCTCTCCCAAGCCAAGGGAGGGAGCTGCCTTTACAGCTGGGTCCATTTCCCTACACCATAATCACCTTTGCAAGCCCCATCTTAGAAAAACCTAACCCGGCCTGGGTGGTACCCGAGACTCACAGTCATCCCTCTCAAAGAATGGGAACAGTGGAGGAGCAGCTCCCTGCAGGCTGTTTCAGGACCAGCAGAAAGGCAGTGTACAGGTAGCTGAGCAGCCTCCCAGGAGCCAAAGAGAGCCTTCCTTCTTCAGGCTGCAGTTGAACAGTCCCTGCACGTCACTTGGCAAATCCACATAGAGTTTCAATTACATGGGAATAATTTTCGGCATTTGTGCCACTTGACCGTAAATGTTCCTGATGCTTGGAGATTTACAAGGGTGCTGACGTGCCGTTGAAAATGGAGGGGACATGCTTCAAGGTGGTGTGGGGGTGAAGGTCACCCGGGAACACTACAGCCTCAGCAGGTAGAGGTATATCTTGAAGCTGATGCCTACACAGTGACATGGCTTCTGCAGGAGTCTGATACAGGATGAGGGACACCATGGAGTCTGTGCTTCTTTATGTCCAAAGCTCATGTCAAGAGTAATAACCCCCCCCCCCCCGCAAGCCCCATGGCATGAACTGAATAAAAGAAATAAGTTCTTCCCAAGATCCTTTTCTCTGCATGACTCCTTAGCTAACTGTGTGGTCAGGTCTAGGAAGAGGCTCTCTGGGTAGCTGAGAGCCAGGACCCTAGGCACACTCCCTGGGCAGGGGCCGCCACCGGCCTTTCATTTCTGTGATGCTGTGGACTTTTCAGACCATAAGGCTTATTGATTTTTGTTTAGATATGCTCACCATCCTCCAGCTTGATAAAATTATGAGCATTATTTTTAGGTTGCAAAATAAGAATAAAGACATATTTGCTGCTAAAGTTGCTGCCAAAAGCAAATAGCGTTGTAGTTGAGATCCTGAAATTCTACTTTGAGTCTCTGCTCCCACCTCCCATCTTCATCAACATTTTCTGATGTAAACAATCCACAGAGGATGTGATTTTAAAATAATCACGTGGGCTATTTTAGGGATACTGCCTTCTCCACCGCTACTGTGCAGCTTGGGAGCGCTACTGTTTGGAGAGATTTTCAGACAAGCTAACGTGAATTCTAAGAATTTGGAAATCAGTTAAAAGGACAGAAAGAGCAAGGTTGTCAAGGTTTCCCAGGCAGATGTCCCTGTTAGATAGATCCTATCTCCACGGGACCAGACATCAGGCCACATGTCGGAGTCATAGAAAATTAGAGCTCTCTCCCACGTAAGCAAGTTTTCCAGTGCTGAGATTTTCTTGTTAAATAAAGGGGAGGGGGGTTGGAAGAGAACGAGCATCTTGTCCCTGGGAGAATTCAAGCAGAACCTGGATGATCTCTTGGAGAAACTTAGGAAGCCGGTTTATCTGGTGGTGCTAATGCCAGAGCACACAGGCCAGAGGGCATGTGCGGGGTCCGCGGGAGGGAACAATGACCACAGGACATGTCAGATGAAGAGAGCTAGCACCACCTCCCTGCAAGACCAGCTTCTCAGCACTTCGGCTCCTCTCTGAGCTCACTCCCTTCCATCGCTCAGTTCACTGCTCACTTCGGTGTCCTCACTCCTCTGGCGACACCTAACATCCCTCTCCTGTTGCCAACAGTCTCCCGGCGGGGCCAACAAACAACTCCCCAAGGGGCTCACACTGAATGCTTTGGGCTGTCTTCTGGCAGAAAGAAACAGATCCCAGCAGGGCCCCTGGATGGAGAAGTATTCAAGACACCCCCCCCCCCCCCCGGGAAGTTATGGCCCTATCACCTAAACTGGGTGCTGACACTGGGGTGCATGGGATAAGTATTGGGTGCTCCACAGACCTCATTAAGCTGTCAGTGGTGTCAGGAGTGGCTCAAGCACAGCTGAGAGGTGTATCTTCTGCGTCCCATGCCATTTCAGGAGCTCCAACTCTTTGTGCTCTGGGAATTCCCAACCCATTTCCCTGCTAGTTTGGAAAGTCAGCTGAGTTTCTTTAGACTCTGCTAGCTGTATCATGAGTCTGTGAGACCAAAACCCAGGTGACAATTGTGCCTGCAAGCAGGCACTCTGAACAGCCTGTGGAGTTTCCTGTACAGAACTAGTCAGTAGGTCAGTGGCAGGAAGCAAAAAGCCAAAGCCTGTGTCTCCACATTGCCCCTTGGGTCTTGTCTCTGGGGATGGCTGGAGCCCATCAGAAAAGGCAGTAAACAGTCCACTTCCTCGGTCAGAAACCGTTAAAGGGGCCTGCACTAAATGTTAAGCATCATCCTGAGGCCAACCACTATGGACAACACTCAGTTCTTGTCATTACACTTACAGCCTAGGACAGGAGAAAACTGGGTGATGTAATAGCTGGGGTTCCACCGAGGAGCAGAACAATAGAATGAATGTACATTACAAAGGAGATTTATTAGATTGCCTGACATGACTCAGGCTGTCTTTCTGCTGGAGAGACAGAACCAGTAACCGCCCAACCCATGAAGCTCCGTGCCTCACTAGTCTCACTCTGGTGCTGAAAACTGGAGGATTCCTGGAGAGGCCCGGGTCTTCAGTCCATGTTGCAGTTTGGCAGGAGCAGGTTCCACTGACAGCTACAGCAACAACAGAGTAAACACACTTATAACAGGAAACAAGAGTGAGCACTCATACAGGGCGGCTTTCCCCCTCAGACTTGGTATCTGAGCTTCTCCGGGGAGCTGGAGAAGAGTCTTTCCCCTTCAGTTAAGACTTCTGGAAAGCACCCACAGGGACCTGTCCAGAGGTGTGTCTCTTAGTGGATCATCCCACATCAAGCTGAGAAGCAGGATTAATAACTGCACACCATTTAGACCATTGTCAAAGACCACCGTGGAGTGGAGGAATAGCTGGGTGGAGTGGAAAAGAGAGCTCAGGGAAGACTGGAGTCACGTGGGCACCTTGAATGCCTTTCTCACCTTCTGCCTATAACCCCGTCCAGGTTGGGAAGTGGAACAAACAGTAAAGCAAGGACGTGAAGTCATTCCCCTGCTAAGTCCTGCTTATCAGTGATCTTGACACAGGATATTTTGGTGGTTGAGTTCCATCCATGATACAGCTGTGTTTTTTCAGCAGCGGGCTCCAACCAAGCCGCAGAGAAGTAGAGGCACACTGGCCCCAGAGGCTGCATTGCTGCTTTGGTTCATGGGAAGCGAGGACAGTGTTAAAAATAATTTTCTTGAGTTTCCTGCCCAACCCAGAGCAGTGAGAGCCTGACTAGAGGGCAGGCTTCAAGGTCCCCGCCAGGGAACGCGGGGCCCCTGCTGCTGGGGCTGCAGTGTCTGCTGTGCTCTCTTGGATCTGCTCTGCCTGCCCCCCATCTCCCTTGGCCCCTGGCTCATCGGGGCAACCAGGAGTCCCTCTGTAGGTGCTGAGAAGTCCCATCTGGACGGGTGAGTGTGTGCTATCCTGGGGCGGACTGTCCCGGTAGAGAGCACAAACACCCCTCCCTCAGCTCCTGCTGCAGGGCTTTCTTTCCTACACACGCGCCCCCACCCCCACCCCCAAGCCTGCCTTGTCTGCAAGGTCCTTTGCTGTGGACAGTTTCCTGCCCAACCCAGAGCAGTGAGAGCCTGACTTGAGGGCAGGCCTCAAGGTCCCCGCCAGGGAACGCGGGCCCCTGCTGCTGGGGCTGCAGTGTCTGCTGTGCTCTCCTGGACCTGCTCTGCCTGCCCCCTACTTCCCTTGGTCCCTGGCTCATTGGGGCTACCAGGAGTCCCTCTGTAGGTGTTGAGAAATTCCATCTGGAAGGGTGAGTGTGTATTAGCCTGGGGCAGACTGTCCCGGTAGAGAGCACAAACCCCCCTACACTAAGGCTTCCCAACCAGAGCAGTGAGTGCCTGCCTAGCGGGCAGGCCTTAGTAACCCCCGAAAGGGAGCGCAGGCACCTCCAGCTTGTACTGCAGTGTCACCTGTGTTCTACTCGACCCCACCCTACACCTTGCATTCGGCCTTCTTTCCACCGGTCATTGGAATACCAGGCATCCCTGTTTTGGTGTTGAGGAGTTCATCTGCAAGGGAACGGTTCCTGCCCCTACACTGAGGTGATACACCCAGAGAGTTAGTCACAGCAAAGACTGGTCCAAGACACCAGGCCTCTCCTGGCTCCATTTGAAGGAAAAGATGGGCAGGCGCCAATGCAAGAATTCCCCCAACAACTTGAAAAGCAACGTGACATCACCAGAATCCAGGAATCCCGAAATGAGAAGTGTACACGCTAATCCAGAAGAATTAGAAGAATTCGACTCAAAAGTGAATTACATGAAAATAATAGAGGACCTTAAACAGGAGGTGAAAAACTGCCATAATCAATTAGAGATTACAAACAAAAAGGTAGAGGAAATGAATAAATATCTCAAAGATACCCAAGAAAACCAAGAGAAACAAGAAAAAGTAATCAAACAGGTAAGGGAAACAGTTCAAGACTTGAAGAATGAAGTGGAAGTAATAAAGAAAACACAAACCGAGGGAAGGATGGAGATGGAAAATTTGGATAAACGAACAGGAACTACAGAGACAAGTACCACCAACAGATTACAAGAGATAGAAGAAAGAATCTCAGACACTGAAGATACCATAGAGAAAATCAACTCTCTGATCAAAGAAAACAGCATAACCAACAAATTCTCATCACAAAACATTCAGGAAATCTGGGACACAATAAAAAGACCAAACCTAAGAATAATAGGGATAGAAGAAGGAGAAGAAGTACAGCTCAATGGTCCAGAAAATATATTTAATAAAATTATAGAAGAAAACTTTCCCAACCTTAAGAAAGATATTCCTTTGAAGGTCCAAGAAGCATACAGAACACCGAATCGACTGGATCAAAAAAAAAAACAAAACATCTCCTCGTCATATAATAATCAAAACACAAAACATACAGGATAAAGAAAGAATATTAAGAGCTGCAAAGGAAAAAGGTCAAGTTACCTATAAAGGTAAACCTATCAGACTCACACCTGATTTCTCTATGGAAACAATGAAAGCCAGAAGGTCCTGGATAGATGTACTGCAGAAACTAAGAGACCATGGATGCAAGCCCAGACTACTGTACCCAGCCAAGCTTTCGTTCACTATAAATGGAGAAAACAAAATTTTCCAGGATAAAAACAAATTTAAACAATACGTAGCCACAAATCCAGCCCTACAGAAAGTAATAGAAGGAAAATCACAAACCAAGGAGACCAACAATGCCCATAATAACTCAGACATCTAATGACCCTTCACCAGCACAACTTGAAGAAGGGAAACACACAAACTCTACTACCAAAAGAAAGAAAGAGAGAAAGGAAAAATGACCGGAGTTAACAACCACTGGTAATTAATATCACTTAATATCAATGGACTCAACTCACCTATAAAGAGGCACAGGCTAAGAGATTGGATTCGAAAACAGGATCCAACATTCTGCTGCTTACAAGAAACACACCTCAACCACAAAGACAGACATCTACTCAGAGTAAAGGGCTGGGAAAAGGTTTATCAAGCAAATGGACCTAAGAAACAAGCAGGTGTGGCCATACTAATTTCTAAGAAAGTTGACTTCAAACTAAAATCAATCAAAAGAGATGGAGAGGGACATTTTTTACTCATAACAGGAACAATTCACCAGGATGAAGTCTCAATCCTGAATATATATGCCCCTAATATAAAAGCACCCACTTATGTAAAAGAAACGTTACTAAAACTCAAGGCAGTCATCAAACCACACACACTAATAGTAGGAGATTTCAACACTCCTCTCTCACCAATGGACAGGTCAATCAGACAGAAACCTAACAGAGAAATAAGAGGATTAAGGGAGATAATGAATCAAATGGACTTAACAGACATCTATAGAACATTCCACTCAAATAAGAAAGAATATACCTTCTTCTCTGCAGCTCATGGAACCTTCTCGAAAATAGACCACATACTCGGTAACAAAGCAAACTTACACAGTTACAAAAAAATATTGGTAACCACCTGTGTCTTATCAGATCACCATGGATTAAAGTTAGAATTCAACAACAATGCTAGCCCCAGAAAGCCTATGAACTCATGGAAACTGGACAGTCAACTACTGAACCACACCTGGATCAAGGAAGAAATAAAGAAAGAAATTAAAGTCTTTCTTGAATTCAATGAAAACGAAGACTCAACATACTCAAACCTATGGGACACTATGAAAGCAGTGCTAAGAGGAAAGTTCATAGCATTAAGTGCCCACTTAAAGAAAACGGAGAAAGCACACATTGGAGACCTAATAGCCCACCTGAAAGCTTTAGAAAAAAAAGAAGCAGACTCACCTAGGAGAAGTAGAAGACTCGAAATAATCAAATTGAGGGCTGAAATCAACAAAATAGAAACACAGAAAACAATCCAAAGAATCAATGAAACAAAAACCTGGTTCTTGGAGAAAATCAATAAGATTGACAAACCCCTATCCAAACTAATCAAATGACGGAGAGAGAATACGCAAATTAACAAAATCAGAAACGAAAAGGGAGACATAACCACAGACACAGAGGAAATTCAGGGAATCATTAGATCTTACTACAAAAACCTGTATGCCACAAAATTGGAAAATGTAAAAGAAATGGACACTTTTTTAGATAAGTACCATATACCAAAGTTAAACCAGGACCAGGTGAACAATCTAAATAGACCTGTTAGTCACGAAGAATTAGAAGTTGTTATAAAAAACCTCCCCACCAAAAAAAGCCCAGGTCCAGACGGCTTCAATGCAGAATTCTACCAGAACTTCCAAGAAGACCTAATACCTATACTCCTTAATGTATTTCACAATACTGAAACAGAGAAGTCATTGCCAAATTCTTTTTATGAAGCTGAAGTTACTCTGATACCAAAACCACACAAAGACACAACCAAGAAAAAGAACTACAGGCCAATCTCACTCATGAACATCGACGCAAAAATACTCAATAAAATACTGGCAAACCGAATCCAAGAACACATTAGAAAAATTATCCATTATGATCAAGTAGGCTTCATCCCAGAGATGCAGGGCTGGTTCAACATACGAAAATCTATCAATGTAATCCATCATATAAATAATCTGAAAGAAAAAAAACATATGATCATTTCATTAGATGCGGAAAAAGCATTTGACAAAATTCAACATCCCTTTATGATAAAGGTCCTAGAGAGATTAGGAATACAAGGGTCGTTCCTAAGTATAATAAAAGCTATTTATAGCAAGCCGTCAGCTAACATCAAATTAAATGGAGAGAAACTCAAAGCTATTCCTCCAAAATCAGGTGTTGTAATAAGAACAGCAGGGCTGCGTCCCCGGCACCCGACCGCCCGCATGGCTAGGTTATGCCCCGAAATAATTACACAGAAACTGTATTCTTTTAATCACTGCCTGGCCCATTAGTTCTAGTCTCTTATTGGCTAGCTCTTACATATTGATCTAACCCATTTCTAATATTCTGTGTAGTATCACGAGCTGGCTTACCAGGAAAGATCTTAATCTGCGTCTGTCTGGAGTGGGAGAATCATGGCGACTCCTGACTCGGCTTCTTTCCCCCAGCATCCTGTCTGTTTACTCCACCCACCTAAGGGCTGGCCTATAAATGGGCCTAGGCAGTTTCTTTATTATTTAACCAATGACCTTCCTCCATCATTTCCCCTTTTTCTGTTTAAACAAAAAAAGGCTTTCATTTTAACATAGTAAGATTACATATAGCAAAACAGTTATCAAGCAAGAATTACAGTTACAATATTTATATCTATTTTATCTTTTATCATAACTAAGGAAAACTATAACTATAACTAACCATTCTTCAACTCCATCAAAGACTCCAGAAGGATACAATATTACCTAAGTAAACAAGAAATAAGAAACTTCAAACTCTAGAAATGACAGAGACATCTTGCTGCCTGGACAGTCACCCAAAGTTCTTTTGTACCGTTGGGGCATCCACCTTCGGCCTACAGGCCCATAGTATCCAGCAGACATTTTCATGAAGCAGGAAATTCCAAAGACAGTTCAGTCACTTTCTGCTGTGTCCTGCAGAATGTCTCACAGACTCTTTCATGAGTCAGGAACCCCGAAAGATCATCTCACCTTTAGGCAAGTTCAGCAGTCCTCTCTCTGCGGGTTCTTTGTGTCCAGATTATGCAACAGTCCAGGCAAGAGCAGTTTCTTGCTCAAATGGCTATCAAGCTCCATAAGGATCCTCTTCGATGCCCATCTTCCTCTTGAAGTAGATTGGTGCTGACAGGAGCAGATGTGTCTCATTGTCATGAAAAGCCCTAAGTTAATAAAATATTTTAAATGCCATGTTCTGTAGTCTTTGAAAGATATGAAGAATGCTTATCTAATTGAAATATATCTCTATATATCTAGAAAATCTAACTAACATGACTACAAGCTTGACTATTATTAATGATTATCCATTAACAACCTATATTTCCTATTTTACATTACATTTTTAAATGAACTACATAATCACAATACCTTAATCAAGATTAGAAATATGCATATACATATAACAAAATTGACCTTCAAATCCACACCAATGCAAATTATTCATATCTATATCATATCCCCCTTTAAATGTAAAAAAACATTTATAAACAATATTTGGGAATATGGGCGCAGTTTTTTCTCTCCAAACTGCTTCCTGCTGAATGGGGGCGCTGTATTTAGATCTTTCGTGGTGTAACCTGTGTGTCAGGGTCATCTCGGTTGGCAGTTGAGTGAAGTAATTTTCTGAAGGTGTTCACAGCAACCTTTCAGGAGGGCGTGGTCTATCATACCATATCGGGATAGACGCAATCCACAGAGTCTCATCCTCTGTGAAAACAAAAGAAGACCCTCTCCAAAGCATCATATCCTTAGACCCATATTCTGAAATCATAATACCCTTATATCCATTCTGGTTTAGCTTGGCAGCCCATATAATGAAATGTCTCTCTGTACTTAGCTCCTTTACAGTCAAAAATTTTAAAGAAAACACAATAATACAAAGAATGCAGACTCTCTGTGAATTTTCCATTTTTACGTGGCTTATTTTTCTTTATTTCTTTTAATCTATAATTATCTGTACTCTGTCTCTTTAAAGACTTTACCCTTTTTTAAGACATTAACTTTATTATTTATATATATATTTTTTTCTCTCTCAAGCCTACGTAAACTCATCCAACACTGTGGTCCTTTATGTCTGAATTTGTTTTATTGTGAATCTGTAATTTTTTTACTATCCAGGAGCATTTCTTAAAATGTTAAGCATTTTTTAAAAACTTAAGTTGCACCATGTATGAGTAATACGGTACTGCCTGTTTACAGCCAGTCTAAACCTTAACTGCGCTGTTATTACGGTAATTATGGTAGTTCCTGCCTGAGACCAGCACAGTTCCACATGGCAGAGCTGAGCTGCTCCTGCATCAGAAACATTTGGTGCCCCTGAGTCACACAAAGTTCCAGGCACATAGCAGTCCACATTGCCATCAAGCAAGCCGTAGCACTTTACTCCAAAGGCTCCATTCAAAGACTCTGTCTCCCGCAGGAGCCAGACAGAGATCGCGATGGCGGCACATCCCAGAAAGCCGGCATTTTAAAACAGCCAGTTTTTTCCTCTTGCTGAGTCAGGACAATTTCTTTGCCGCACGCAACCCACAAACAGCAAAAATCTGTCTTAAATTCTCTCTGTGTCCTTTTTAAGCCCTCTCAGGTTTTACGTGGAGTTCATTAGCACGTTGGGTGCCACTCTGTTGTAATAAGAGCAGCAGGGCTGCGTCCCCGGCACCCGGCCGCCCGCATGGCTAGGTTATGCCCCGAAATAATTACACAGAAACTGTATTCTTTTAATCACTGCCTGGCCCATTAGTTCCAGTCTCTTATTGGCTAGCTCTTACATATTGATCTAACCCATTTCTAATATTCTGTGTAGTATCACGAGCTGGCTTACCAGGAAAGATCTTAACCTGCGTCTGTCTGGAGAGGGAGAATCATGGCGACTCCTGACTCGGCTTCTTTCCCCCAGCATCCTGTCTGTTTACTCCACCCACCTAAGGGCTGGCCTATAAATGGGCCTAGGCAGTTTCTTTATTATTTAACCAATGACCTTCCTCCATCAATCAGGAACACGTCAAGGTTGTCCACTCTCTCCATACCTCTTTAATATAGTGCTTGAAATTCTAGCAATAGCAATAAGACAACATAAGGGGATCAAAGGGATTCAAATTGGAAAGGACGATGTTAAACTTTCATTATTTGCAGACGATATGATAGTGTACATAAGCAACCACAAAAACTCCAGCAAAGAACTCCTTCAGCTGATAAACACCTTTAGTAGCGTTGCAGGATACAAGATCAATTCCAAAAAATCAGTTGCCCTCCTATACACAAAGGATAAGGAAGCAGAGATGGAAATCAGAGAAGCATCACCCTTCACGATAGCCACAAATAGCATAAAATATCTTGGGGTAACTCTAACCAAGGAAGTAAAGGATCTATTTGACAAGAACTTTAAGTCTATGAAGAAAGAAATTGAGGAGGATACCAGAAAATGGAAGGATCTCCCTTGCTCTTGGATTGGGAGGATCAACATAGTAAAAATGGCAATTCTACCAAGGGCAATTTATAGATTCAATGCAATCCCCATTAAAATCCCATCAAAATTCTTCACAGATCTTGAGAGGACAATAATCAACTTTATATGGAGAAACAAAAAACCCAGGATAGCCAAAACAATCTTATATAATAAAGGATCGTCTGGAGGCATTACCATCCCTGACCTCAAACTCTATTACAGAGCCTCAGTATTGAAAACAGCTTGGTATTGGCATAAAAACAGAGAAGTCCATCAATAGAACCGAGTAGAAGACCCTGATTTTAACCCACAAACATATGAACACCTAATTTTTGATAAAGGAGCTAAAAGTATACAATGGAAAAAAGAGAGCATCTTCAACAAATGGTGCTGGCAGAACTGGTTGTCATCGTGTAGAAGAATGAAAATAGATCCATATCTATCACCATGCACAAAACTCAAGTCCAAATGGATTAAAGACCTCAATATTAGTCTGAACACACTGAACCTGATAGAAGAAAAAGTGGGAAGTACTCTACAACATATGGGTACAGGAGATCACTTCCTACGTTTATCCCCAGCAGCACAGACATTAAGGACAACATTGAATAAATGGGACCTCCTGAAACTGAGTAGCTTCTGTAAAGCAAAGGACACTGTCACTAAGACAAAAAGGGAACCCACTGACTGGGAGAAGATCTTCACCAACCCTGCAACAGACAAGGGTCTGATCTCCAAAATATATAAAGAACTCAAGAAATTAGACTTTAAAATGCTAATGAACCCAATAAAAAAATGGGGCACTGATCTGAACAGAGAATTCTCAACAGAAGAAATTCAAATGGCCAAAAGACACTTAAAGTCATGCTCAACCTCCTTAGCGATAAGGGAAATGCAAATTAAAACAACTTTGAGATACCATCTTTCACCTGTCAGAATGGCTAAAATCAAAAACAGCAATGATAGCCTTTGCTGGAGAGGTTGTGGAGAAAGGGGTACACTCATTCATTGCTGGTGGGAATGCAAACTTGTGCAACCACTTTGGAAATCAGTGTGGCGATTTCTCAGGAAATTTGGGATCAACCTACCCCAAGATCCAGTAATACCACTATTGGGAATATACCCAAGAGATGCCCCATCAAATGACAAAAGTATCTGTTCAACTATGTTCATAGCAGCATTGTTTGTAATAGCCAAAACCTGGAAACAACCTAGATGCCCTTCAATGGAGGAATGGATGAAGAAAGTGTGGAATATATACATATTAGAGTACTACTCAGTGGTAAAAAACAATGACTTCTCGAATTTTGCGTGCAAATGTATGGAAATAGAAAACACTATCCTGAGTGAGGTATCCCAGACCCAAAAAGAGGAACATGGGATGTACTCACTCATAATCGGTTTCTAGCCATAAATAAAGGACATTGAGCATATAATTTGTGATCCTAGAGAAGCTAAATAAGAAAGTGAACCCAAAGAAAATCATATAGTCATCCGCCTGGAGAGGGGAAGTAGACAAGATTGCAGGGCAAAAACTGGGAACGTGCGGGTGAGGTGGCAAGGGGCAAAGGGGAAATGGGATGAGAAACATGAGAAGGGGAGGATGGGAGTAGCTCGGGGGATTAGGATGGTTGGGATATAGGAAGGGAGGATACGGGAGCAGCGAAGTATATATCCTAACTAAGAGAGCCATCTTAGGGTTGGCAAGAAACTTGACTCTAGAGGGGTTAGCAGGTGTCCAGGGAGATGTCCCCAGCTGGTACCTTGGGCAACTAAGGAGAGGGAACCTGAAATGACCCTATCCTATACTGATGAATATCTTGCATATCACCTTAGAACCTTCATCTGGCGATGGATCGAGGTAGAGACAGAGTCTCAGTTTGGAGCAACGGTCTGAGCTCTTAAGGTCCAAATGAGGAGCAGAAGGAGGGAGAACATGAGCAAGGAAACCAGGACCACGAGGGATGCACCCACCCACTATGACAGTGGAACTGATTTATTGTGAGCCCACCAAGGCCAGCTGGTCTGGGTCTGAATAAGCATGGGTTGAAACTGGACTCTCTGAGCATGGCGGACAATGAAGGCTGATGAGAAGCCAAGGACAACGGCACTAGGTTTCGATCCTAATACATGAACTGGCTTTGTGGGTGCTTAGCCTGTTTAGACGCTCACCTTCCTGGACACAGATAGAAGACCTTCGTCTTCCCGCAGGGCAGAGAATTTGGACTGCTCTTCAGTATCGAGAGGGAGGGGGAATGGTGTGGGGGGAGGAGAAGAGGAGTGAGGATAGGGGGAGGGGAGTGGGGGGAGGGGGCAATATTTGGGAGGAGGGGAGGGAAATGGGAAACGGGGAGAAGGTGGAAATTTTAATTAAAAAAGAATAAAAAATAATAATTTTGTTTTCCCCTACCTGGATTAAGCTGTTTCTCAAAGTTTTAAATCTACTTTCCTCTGCCATCTTCCTCCACTGATAACTGATTTTCTTTTTTGTTTTATTTATGATATAAATAACTGCATTTTAATTTATGTTTTTACTTTATTAGTATGTGTTAATTGCACAGATGAGTGGGTTTTGATGGGACATTTCCATGTATGCCTGTATTCCTGTTTGTCATTTCAGGTCTCACACCCTCTTCTCTTCTTTCCTCATGCCCGCCATTGCCTTCTCTAGTAGCCCCTCTTACACCTTCATCTTTTTCCTCTCTGTCTCCTGCTTTCCCCACCTGAGAGAAAGCATGCAATACCCCTCTCTGAGTCTAGCTTATTGCGATTAGCGTGATCTCCAGTTCCATATATTCTCCTGAAAATGACAGGATTCCATTGTTCCTTGACTGAAGTCCTCCTTTGTATAGACCACATCTTCCTACCTGCTCAGCTCGCATGTGCCCGACTAGGCTGATCTGTAACTGAGCTCTTGTGAATAAGACTGACATGTAGACATTTCTAATAACTAGATCATTCTGTCTGGATATCCATGAAGGCATAGGGCCATGTAGAAGTTCTCTGTTTGTATTAACATTTTAGTAGTAGAAAATTTTAGCTCACTAAATAAAATTATAAACAAGGAAATAAAACTCACCTATAACATTTACCAAAAGAATGAATTCATCCATTTGGTGTGTTTGTCTCTCTGATTACTTGTGGATAAACCATGTACCCACGAGTGTGTAGATGTGTGAAGGTGTTGTGATTAATAACATACAGAGACTTTCCTACTGGTAACTTGATATTGCTATATACTGTAAGGACTCGGGATCAAAAGTTGTTTTACATTAGCCAGAAGTTCCGTCATCCAAGTCATCCAGCTGTTTGGTCAGATGTGACCCCAGGAGCTAAAGGGATGTGGGAGGTGATGTATGCTGTGAATATGTTTTATTGCCTTTGGTTTATAAGGAAGCTGCTTTCAGCCAATGGCTTAACAGAGTAAAGCCAGACTGAAAGAGATACAGAGAGAATAGACAGAGTCAAAGAGAAGCCATGTAGCCACCAGAGGACAAAGACACGAGCTGTTAGTTGGAACCTTGCCGGTAGGCCACAACCCTCATGGTAAATATATAATAATAAGAATGGGTAAATTAGGATGTAGGAATACACTGGAGTTGTTGGCCAAGCAGTATTCAACTGAAACAGTTTTGTGTAATTACTTTGGGTCTGAGCAGCCTTCTCCAACAGTAAAAGATGCATAGAAGGCACAGCTTACTGATACCCATCCCCAGAGGGTCACAGCATCTAACCCCACTTTAAAGGCTCAGTGTTACCAACTCCCTTGATGACTGAGAGAAAGATGGATGCTTTTCATCCCAAAGAAAGCAGGCCTGTGGCCTCCTTGTGATACATAAAAGAAGGAGGAGGCCAACCTTTGTTTTTCTAGAGCCTAAAAAGAAAAGCAAGCTTCTTTTTAGTTTCTTCAGAGAGCGCTAATCTGCTGTGTCGGCACTCCTCTCAGAAGGGGAGTTCACCAGTCTACTACTGTATTCTTTGTGGTTCAACCAAGACGTTTAAACTTTAAAGATTCCCTTTGAAGTTTCATTGCAGTCTGGCCGTGGTCCTTACCATCAGGTTCACTGTAGCATGTGACCTCTTCTACAGAAACAGCTGTGACAGAAGCCAGAAACAAAAATGCAGGGTGCTGAGCCACCTCCCATGTGCTTTATGACCTCTCTGAGCCTTGCAGTCCTATGAGTTGTAGGGTCTTATTTCCTCCTAGACAAGTCCTTGAAGCCTCTCCTGCTAAGAAACTAAGTCTGGAGGCTGGAGATGTGGCTCAGCAGTTAAGAGCACAGGCTGATCTTCCAGAGGCCCCGGATTCAATTCGCGGCATCCACATGATACCTCAAAACTGTCTATAGATTGCAGTACATTGAGCTCCATAGAGACAGCGCTGGGGCAAGCGAGAGCCGGACGGGCACTGGGCGACTCTGTGCCTCGCGGACAAAAATCAACTAAACATGGGCAAAGGAGGTCCTAGGAAGCCGAGAGGCAAAATGTCCTCTTATGCATTCTTTGTGCAAACTTGCCGGGAGGAACACAAGAAGAAGCACCCGGATGCTTCTGTCAACTTCTCAGAGTTCTTCAAGAAGTGCTCAGAAAGGTGGAAGACCATGTCTGCTAAAGAAAAGGGGAAATTTGAAGACATGGCCAAGGCTGACAAGGCTCGTTATGAAAGAGAAATGAAAACCTACATCCCCCCCTCCAAAGGGGAGACCAAAAAGAAGTTCAAGGACCCCAATGCACCCATGAGGCCTCCTTCGGCCTTCTTCTTGTTCTGTTCTGAGTATCGCCCCCAAATCAAAGGAGAACACCCTGATTTATCCATTGGTGATGCTGCAAAGAAACTGGGAGAGATGTGGAACAACACGGCTGCAGATGACAAGCAGCCCTATGAAAAGAAGGCTGCCAAGCTGAAGGAGAAGTACGAAAAGGATATTGCTGCCTACAGAGCTAAAGGAAAACCCCATGCAGCGAAAAAGGGGGTGGTCAAGGCGGAAAAGAGCAAGAAAAAGAAGGAAGAGGAAGATGATGAGGAAGACGAGGAGGAAGAAGAGGAGGAGGAAGAAGAGGAAGACGAAGATGAGGAAGAAGAAGATGATGATGAATAAGTTGGTTCTAGCGCAGTTTCTTTTCTTGTCTATAAAGCATTTAACCCCCCTGTACACAACTCACTCCTTTTAAAGAAAAAAATTGAAATGTAAGGCTGTGCAAGATTTGTTTTTAAACTGTACAGTGTCTTTTTTTGTATAGTTAACACACGACCAAATGTGTCTTTAGATAGCCCTGCCCTAGTGGTATTTTCAATAGCCACTAACCTTGCCTGGTACAGTCTGGGGGTTGTAAATTGGCATGGAAATTTAAAGCAGGTTCTTGTTGGTGCACAACACAAATTAGTTATATATGGGGATGGTATTTTTTGTTTTTTTTTGTTTTGTTTTGGTTTTGGTTTTTTTTTTTCATCTTCAGTTGTCTCTGATGCAGCTTATACGAAGATAATTGTTATTCTGTTAACTGAATACCACTCTGTAATTGCAAAAAAAAAATTGCAGCTGTTTTGTTGACATTCTGAATGTTTCTAAGTAAATACAATTTTTTTATTAAAAAAAAAAACTGTAACTCCAGGATCCAACGCCCTCACAGGCATGCATGCAGGCAAAACACCAATGCACACAAAGCAAAAATAAATTATAAAAGAAGAAAACGAAATTAAGTCTGTTACCCATGCGTTAATTTGCCCACTGACTTGCTTCATGGAAAGTTTTGAGCATGGGGCAACACTGAGACAGATTTTCCTTTGAACTAAGAGATTTATTAAGGAAATTACTAAGGCCAAGAGTAGACAGACAGACAGCTGCTTGATGGGGGCTCTGGTGAGAGTTGAGGCCCACTAGGCAGAGTAGGGATCCTTTGCAGAGGTCTCAGAGCAAGGAGGGGTTCCATGTCACATAGCTGATGAGCATTCACAGCAGAGGTTTGCATTCTGGGGGAAGAAGGGAGAATTCTGAGGGTCTGGGAGAAGTGGAGAGCACAACCACATACTCTTGAGATGCATCTAGCACATATGGAGCCCTCAGAGTCTACCATGTCCCAGAGTTGGGCAACCTGAGGGCCTTAGACTTCCTTGGGGACACGAGAACACCACATGCCATTCTTCCAGTGTCCGGGCACTGGAGAGTCTGTTAGAGAGTTAGACATTCACAGATGGTGTCTTGGCAGTGGAGCTTGCCCGTGTGGGTAGGCCTGCATGGTTTGGTGAGACCCCCATTTCTAACCTCACACTGTAACCAATGCCATGAGTCAGAAGTCAAAGTATATTTGTTCTGAGGTCAGATGGGAAGAGGAGAACAGGCTAGCTGCTCAGGAATGAACGATCACAAGGACCAAGACACCCCAAAGAAGCTGTCATACACAAGTCACTCACTAGATGCCAAATTATATCTGATCCCACAATGTCACTGAGCACTAGCAAGACCCAGGAGTCTCTCAGAACCAGCCTAGCATCACCTCCGAGCAACTGGTCTGTGGGTTAAAAAGAATAACAGCTGTAGTTTAACTGGGTCACGTTTGCAGGTAGTTTGTTACACAGCAAGAGCTACCCAACACACTATCTCATGCTGGTTTATAAAAAACTTTCAAAGAAGTGTCAATTTGTTTTTTTTTAAAAAAAGTCACAGCTGTTCCTATATTTGTGTAATGCTGGTATTTTTGTGGTCATTGTTGATACACACACATTAAAGTTTTCAGAAAGGCTCACCCAGTTTCAAGGAAGATGCTTTGACGGGTGCTTCAGGTCAGATTAAGTCATGAGAAAAAAGGAATAGATGAACCTACATCCATGATGCTTCACTGTGGCCCCGAGGGCACCAGCCTGACTGGGTTCTTCTGGAATATGAGCAAGAATTTCTGCTGACTTATAAGGCTTTAGCTTTACAAGGACTTATTCTGTTGCCAGGGAACTTAAGGTGGTTCAGACTTTTTTAAAACAGGCGCATTTTGAATCTGCGGGCGCTCCCCTTTGGGTTTCTATGATGGTATAAGTGGGTGTGCTGATGCTGGAGGCCAACTGAGTCAGTCACCTACGGAGGCGAAGACGGCCTCAGAACCAGAAAATAGCTCTTGTCTTTCTTGTAGAAACAAGTATGTAATATATATTTATATTTTAGGATAATTATGCATAACACTAGATTATAACAATTACTGTTTTTATGGACATAACTTTCTCACAACTTGCTAGAAAAGATTTTACATTGTTACATATGAAACAGCACCCTCCCCCAGAGGATAGCGAATGTGCTTCATATGTAACACCCTGAGATTGCTTCCTCGGAGGTTCTGGGAGCTGGAGGCAGCTTTCCTGCGGTCTTTAGGATGTGCACGGTTGCTGAGCACGGCGACTCACAGGTCAATCTGTCAGATCATTCACTGCAGGTCTCCGGGATGAACTCTGAGCACAAGTGGACTTGATGAATGAAACTCCCAGCTTCAGGCTTTGATTTATGGGACACTGGTGCACACCATGGAAGTCATTGTCCTCTACGGAGGTGGGCGAGACAGGAGTGATGATTTCTATTTTATGGGGCATCTAAAAGACCCTAGAAGGCTCACATCTAAATTTTCTGACTGTTTTCTCAGTGAACACCAAACCAGCTCCAACCTCGGGTCCCAGCTTTACCAGGAATTTGAACTTCAAAAAACCTTCCCCCATTTTTTTCTTTTCATGTGTATGAAAAGCATTAGATCCTTTTACTTATCTCAAAGAATTTACAGGCGTAGTGGTGCACAGTTTTAATTTCAGCACTTGGGAGGAAAAGGCGGGTGGATCTCTGAGTTCGAGGTCATCTAGTCTACAGAATGAATAGGGCCCTGTTTTAAAAAGAAACCCATGTAATGATGTAGGATGTCCTTCTGTATATGTGTTGCTTTTATTGGTTGATTAAAAAAAAAAGCTGTTTCACTCAATGGCTTAGCAGAGTAAAAGCAGGTAGGAAATTCGAACAAATATATAGAGAGAGACAGTAGGTGGAGTCAAGGAGATTCCAACCAGCCACTGAAAAAACAAGACATGTAGAAAATGAGGTAATGCCACAGCCACATGGCCAATACATAAACTAATAGAAATGGTTTAATTTAAAATGTAAGAGCTAGCAAGGAATATGCCTGAGCCATTGCCAAACAGTGTTGTAATTAATATAGTTTCTGTGTGATCATTCAGGTCTGGGCAGCCAGGAAATGAAAGCACAGTCTCTGTTTACAGTGTAAAGTACTTAGCATTAGAATTCCAGAAGGCTCATGACTGATCTTGCCTAGTAGAAGGCTGAAGGGGTTGTTTTCTTCCAGCATCTGAGGCGGTCATTAGAAGTCTTTTGAGGATGCCATGGTCTCCATCCTCTTGGCCCAATGCAGAACATAGCACCTGAAAGAGAAGAAACAAAAGCTTTCACATGATGGTGTTTGCTGTGGGGATGCATTCACTTGGACACATCGCTGTGGGAAAGCATTCACTTGGACACATCGCTGTGGGGATGCATTCACTTGGACACATCACTATGGGGATGCATTCACTTGGACACATCGCTGTGGGAATGCATTCACTTGGACACATCGCTGTGGGGATGCATTCACTTGGACACATCGCTGTGGGGATGCATTCACTTGGACACATCGCTGTGGGGATGCATTCACTTGGACACATAGCAAACACTTTCTCTCAGTCCTGTTTCCTCACATGGGAGACACGCTCTTATGGAAGACTACGTGTGTGTGTGTGTGTGTGTGTGTGTGTGTGTGTGTGTGTGTGTGTGTGTTAGAAGAGAATTGGGGGCAAAGTCTGCCCATTCTCTGACTTCCTCTGAAGGAAGCTGACCGGCTTGCAACCCGAACATCAGTGGGCAGCGGATGTTCTCCTTTAACCCTGCGCTGTGCGCTCTCATAGCCAAGAGAAGCCTCACTTGTGCACCTGATTGCTCTGCTGCCTAAAGCCCCACCCTCAGCCTCCACGCTTAGGAAGAACTTTGCTTATTTCCATCTATAAAATGTCCTAGGTGCACGGCGCATTCTCTACTAGAACTGTTCCAAAGTTCCCATACACACTGGCTCACGTGGGTGCCGTTTTACCTCTGCCGCCACCAGCTCACTAGTGAAACCCATACCAAAGAAAGGCTCAGCCCTAGCGTCTTCTGTTGGTTAATGATATGTGTTGTCTTCCCTGGGACACGAGGTGCCCAGACTGGAGTCCTCTGGACTTAATGGGGTACGCCTGTGAGGTTTCTGATGGAAAGGACACTGGAGTCATATGCCGAGAAGGTCCGCACCCGACTGCAGTAGGGCTTGTCCAAGTCCAGACAGCCTGGGCACAGCAGAAAGATTGACTTTCCCTCACCTCATGTGAGAGAGCTCCTCCCACTTGGTTGACTTTCTTCTGCTTTGGGCTTGAACTGAAGCATTCACTTCCTGGGTTTCAGCTGCACTGGGCCTGGAAGCTGCACGGTTCCCTCTCCCGTGGTCAGGTCTCTGACCCGGCCTGGAGCTGCACCATTGGCTTTGCCAGGTCGTGAGCTTGCCAACTGTTCATCTTAGAACTTGATGTTTAGTATGCATAATCAAATTGTCCTTTCGTTTTGCTTTTATTGTGCTATACATTTTTCTCTACCTCCCCTCTCACCTTCTACCCTCTCCCATGACCCCCACATTCCCAATTTACTCAGGAGATCTTGCCTTTTTCTCCTTCCTCTGTAGATCTATGCATATCTCTCTCAGGGTCCTCTTTGTTGTCTAGATTCCCTGAGATTGTGAACTGTAGGCTGTTTTTTCTTTGCTTTATGTCTAAAATCCACTTATGAGTGAGTACATGTGATATTTGTTTTTCTGGGTCTGGGTTACCTCACTCAATATGTTTTTTTCTAGATCCATCTATTTGCCTGCAAATTTGAAGATGTTGTTCTTAAAAATGTTAAATGATACCGATTTGGTTTGTGACATATAAGCGTGGTCACTTATGTGTCCTTATTCTTAAGAGACACATACTGATGTGTCCAGGATGCTTGACTGGAATAGCTGCAGTTTACTTAGAAATGATTAAGCATACATGTGGGCAAGTAAGTACATATGCATATGTATGCATATATGTGTTATACATGTATGTGTATATGGACTCATAACTCATGCATATGTGTATGGAGATAGAAACAGATAGAAAGAGCAAATATGCCAAAATGTCTATTTTTGTGATACAGGTTCTGGAAGTTTAGCTCAATTGGCAGGGTGCCCACGATGCTGCACAATGGCCTTGGCCCTAGAAGAGGTTACAAGATAATGACACCTCATCACCTCGAGAGACACAGCAAGTATCTTCCTAACTCAATGCTGTTTCTTCAGGATCCTCCATAGTGTGGAACTCCTACCATGGCTATTTTTTCACATGCTGTTTTCACTCTAGAAAACAATATTACCCTATTTCACAATTGCAATGCTGGGCCAGACTGCACAGGTTTTAAATATAGTACATTAACTCCATAGCTGTGTGGATTTGAGCAAATCAATTACTTAATCTCTTGATGTCAGCATTTCTTTCAGAGCAGAAGCTTAAAAGTAAGAAGGATGGTGTTTGTTTGAGGAATAAAAATGATAAGAACCAGAAAATCCTTGGCATGGGGCCTTGGGCAGAGTACTCACTCAAAAAATGTGTCATTGACTAATATCGTTCCTATTGTGCATGCATTCGGTATCAGGAAGAACAAAACAGAAGTAAATTCACCATCGTACAATTTATAATCTATTGATAATGTTTTCTTAAGGATTTATAGTCTTTTGGTTGTTAACTTCCACCTCCCACTTCTAAGAATTTGTCTTGGGGCTCTTTATTTCTATTTTCGATGACTCTGTTCTTAATTAACTCTCAGAATGTAGACTTCAGGCCACACACAGGTATGTAAGTCATAGAACAGCTAAGAAAGGTGTTGGGGGAGGCTGCTTGTTTGGTCCTGGCTACCCAGACTCAAAATAACCACGCAGAAACTGTATTATTTAAATCACTGCTTGGTGTATTAGCTCTAGCTTCTCATTGGCTAGCTCTTACAACTTAAATTAACCCATTTTTATTAATCTGTGAATCGCCATGTGACTGTGGCTTACCAGCAAGATTCCCATGCATCTGTCTCCTATGGGCAGCTACATGGCTTGCTTCTCCCTGATTCCCTTCTTTCTTCCAGCATTCATTTTAGTTTTCCCACCTATCTCTATTCTGCTAAAGCCACTGGCAGAAACAGCTTTATTCATTAACCAATAAAAGCAACACATAGACAGGACTTCCCACACTAGAAAGGCTTTAAAGGCTCCAGATTTCAGAGGGGCCTTATTGCAAAATCAGAGCTGATACCTACCCACAAAACATCACTGGAGTGGTTAGATGGGCTAGTAAAAACCAGTAACCATACTGGTGTAGGAGGTCCTTCTGTCTGTGTGTTGCTTTCATTGGTTAATGAATAAAGAAACAGCCTTGGCCTGTTTGATAGGGCAGAACTTGGATAGGTGGAGAAAACTAAATGGCATGCTGGGAGAAAGGAGGCAGAGTCAGAGAGATGCCATGGATCCCAAGAGACAGACACTGGGAATTTTATCTGGTAAGCCACTGCCATGTGGTGATACACATATTAATAGAAATGGGTTAAATTAATATGTAAGAATTAATCAATAAGAAACTAGAGCTAATGGGCCAAGCAGTGATTTAATTAACACAGTTTCTGTGTTATTATTTCTGTTCTGGGCAGCTGGGACAAACAAGTGGCCTTCCTGTAACAGACACACTGTTCTCTACAACATACAGATGATGTCCAAAGTGCAACCCTGCTTCCAGACAAACAGCAATTGCAGTGGACACCTCTGAAGGGAGACAATGCTGAACAGACGCTTCAGGGGCAGGATTGGAAGTGTGCCCAGGATGTGAGGACAATCTGATGATGGGTCAGAGGAAGCCACTGTGCCCAGAAGGGGTTCCCTCCTTCATATGACCTAAGTAAGGGGGCTGCTCAGCTCTTTGAATGCTGTGTTGCTATGTTTGTGGCCCATGTGCCGTGTGTTCCTAACTAGTTCAGTTTGATGAGTTCCTGTTTATTTGCATGAAGTTAGTTTTCAGTCTGTGCCATGGTCTGTGCTCAACAGATGGCTGATATTTACTTGGTCCAATGAGTGGAGACAATACATCTCAGCAATTCAGTCAAAACTGAACAGTTTTATAAAATGGGATGATCCAGGGCAAGGCCCCGCAGGAAAGATGCTGCTTTAGCTAATATGAAGTAACCTAGAGCAGGGTACAGCCTGAGGGGCGTATAAGACACAAATGCTATTTAACTGTGAGTAACTGATGAAAAAGTAGCTAGCAGCACAAGAAACATTCGTAACAAAGGGATTAATATGTGGGTAATTTAAAATGCTAGCTGTGCTTCTTCTTCTGAAAAAGACCAAATGGCGGATGACGCTGGTGCAGCGGTAGGGCCTCAGGAGCCAGGGGCCCAGGATTAGGAGGCTGTGGTCCCTTCGGCGGAGGATTCAGCAGCTGTCTTAGAGGCCGTGGTCATGGTCGAGGCTGGGGCCAAGGCCGAGTCCCCAGGACTCGTGGAGGTTAAGCTGAAGACAAGGAGTGAATTCCTGTCACCAAGCTGGGCCGCCTGGTTAAGGACATGGAAATCAAATCCCTAGAGAGATCTATCTGTTCTCCTGCCCATTAAGGAGACCCAGATTATTGATTTTTTTTCCTGGGAGCATTCCTAAAGGATGAGGTTCTGAAGATCATGCCAGTGTAGAAGCAGACTAGGGCAGGCCAAGCGGACCAGGTTCAAGGCTTTCCTCACTATTGGGGACTACAATGGTCATGTTGGTCTTGGTGTTAAGTGCTCCAAAAAGATAGCTGCTACCATCCGAGGAACCATCATCTTGGCTAAGCTTTCCATTGTCCCTGTGTGGAGAGGCTACTGGGGGAACAAGATTGGCAAGCCCCACACTGTTCCTTGCAAAGTGACAGGCCGCTGTGGTTCTGTGCTGGTGCGTCTCATCCCTGCGCCCAGAGGCACTGTCATAGTCTCCTCTCCTGTGCCCAAGAAGCTACTGATGATGGCTGGCATTGATGAGTGCTACATATCAGCCAGGGGCTGCACTGCCACCCTGGGCAACTTTGCCAAGGCCACCTTTGATGCCATCTCTAAGACCTACAGCTACCTGACCCCCGACCTCTGGAAAGAGACTGTTCACCAAGTCTCATCAGGAATTCATTGACCATCTTGTGAAAACCCACACCAGAGTCTCTGTTCAGAGGACCCAGGCTCCAGTTGTGACCATCATATTAAGAGTTTTTATACAAGAAAAATAAATGTGAATTAAGTCTGTTTAAAAAAAAAATGTTAGTTGCAAACATGGGCATGGTTTAAAATGTAGGGGGACAGAATAAACAGAGAATATATTTATTCTGATCAGAATAAAGATGGCTAAGTGATAGGGCACACAACACACAAGGCAAAGGAAGCAGAACTAGAGACATGGTGGCAGCTATAGGTTTGGGACCATGCCCATGGAGGATAAAGGAGAACATTATTGCCCAGTAGAGCAGGTCACCAGGCCACCAGGAGGCTCTGGCCACCACTGGGCTTGCCTCACCACATCACCCCATCGCTACAGGATGGGGTGGTCCCTGGGCTGTAGACCCAGCCCCACAGCCCCAGTTCAGCAGCTTGGAGATGCCTTCTGCACTTGTGTTTCTCACGCCTCTTGGTGTGTGGGGCAGGTAGTGCTACTATTGGGGTGCAAACATCACACCGTAGGAACTGGAAGGGATGCCGCCCTGAGGTCAAGGTGACATACAACAGCACGGAGCTCACACAGGGCCTGCCTCCAGACAGGCTGCCCATCCACAAGCTCACTCTGAAAAGAATGGCTCATTTTCTGGGTTACTTCTCCTTGAAAGACTTCCATGATCTGTGTTGCTTCAAGAAGCCTTGTTGATGTCCACAATCTGTGCTGCTCCTGGAAACCATGTTAAGTTCCTGATCCGTGCTGCTGCTGACTGCATCTTTTACAACCGGCGGGGAGGCATCTTTTATGGTGGTATCGATGACTGCAGACTCATAACTGAGAAGGAAAGACATTGAAGGCTTCTGTGCCAAGCTCCCCAAAAGAAACAGACATGAAATTACTGAAGATAGTCTTTTAAAAATGTGATAGAGATGTTGAGTGTAGCTCTTTACAGCTGATGGCTTCTGGCAGGGGCAGGGGATGGTGGGTGAAGGACTTAGTTTGTTCAAGGGGTTAGCCGCTGGGGGTTGGACCACGCTCCAGTGAGTACAGAGGCAACACAAATTGGCCTCGGTGTTTATTTATTTGTTTTTGTTTTCCTAATTATTTATTTGTTTGGAGGAAGGTGCAAGGTGGAGGGTGTACCTGGGAGGAACAGGAAAAGAGTGTGATCAGGGTGCATGAAATTCCCGAATAATTAATAAAACCGTTATGTTGTAAAAAAAAAAAAAAAACAACAAACCAAAAATATTAATAATGCTGGCATAACGTGACGTTACTAGAGATGAACGAGACCATCTCTCTATGTCTGGAGAAAGCTGGAGGAGCTGGGGGATTGCGTGAGTAGAGGTCAGTGAAGGAGACTGTTTTCAAAAGCCCATGACCTTTGGAAGAAACAGAACAGAACAGAGGTTGTAGACCATGAAGAGGAAAATATGCTGCCCTCGGATGAACCTGTGGTCCCTGGAACTGAGAAGGGACAAGGGACTGAAGGTTTGGAAGAGGATCTGAAGCACCTGAGAGAGGAGGCATGTGACAGGGAGACAGGCTGTGGCTTTGGCATTAACGTAAGTGTGCGTTTTGTCAGATCTCTGTCCCTCCTCTGGGTTTTTCCCTTAAGTTACAAGCTTACTCTGGTATCCTCCACCTTGAAATAACAATGCAATCTTCTCCCTATCTGCCTTGCTGGTACCGATTGAGAGTATCAGAACCCACTGGGCCTTGGCAGCTCTCACAAGCTGGGCTCAGCCACTCATGTGTGCTCGCCAGGCAGCTAAACAGACTCACAGCAGTGAAGAGCAGAGAAGGGTTTTATTCCATGTGACCACATTGGGAAGAGGGACAAATAAAGAGACACCAGTGACTAAAATCTGGCAATTACTAAAGATGATACAAAACTGCATTCATCAACATTTGTGACATTATTGATGGACTGTGATTTTATGTGCATGAGTTTTAAGTTCTTTGAGATTATTATTATAAACTCATGCAAAACTGAGGAGTCATAGACAGTTCCTTTGCCCAGCTTCTCCTGAGGTTAATTTACAGACCCTTAGTTCAAAGGTTTATGCGGATTTCACCAGTGTTTGCATGCTCTGTGTGTGTACATGCATGTGTGCCTTGCATGCGTGTGAGTGTGTGTTCATGCATGTGAGTGTGTGCGCATGCGTGTGTGTCTGTGCATGCATATGAGTGTGTGTGCATGTGTGTATGTATGAAATTTTGTGCATGTACATTTGAGGTTTCTACAACTCTTTCCATAACAAGGCAACAACAATCCAGTTATCCTGTCAGGGAAGTTCTCCTGACCTCTTTCATGGCCCCAGCTCCTGCCAGGCACCCACAGATCCATCTTCTCTCTGATTGTGTCACTTTGGGACTTTTATATTGCTACAAGCCACAACGTTATACAGTAATTACTCAGCCATCTTTTCAAGAGCAACTTATTAGAACCAAGGGATCTGGCAAAGGCTAAACCAAAAGGCAAGGCTTTTTGGCATTATCGTTTTGTGAATAAAGTGGCTGTCTTTTGCTGTAGATTTTTCGCTGTAGCTGTTATGTATTTGGGGACTAATTCCCTAGTTCAAGAACTGTTTTCTATGCCGTTGGGCTACATGTAAAAACAGTTTTCCACCGCCAGACCTTGATCCTCTCTCCTAGGTAAGCACAGAGATCTGCCTTCCTGCAATTATCTTTATCAGCAGACATTTGGTCATAGTTTAGGGTTCAGGCAAAGAGCATTCCATCTAAGATACTCACAGATCTCCAAGGACACAGAATCACTACCTGCCCAAGCTGCTGCTCTGGCTTTACCCCATGACCAGAACAGCTGATAACAGCAAAGGCCAGAGCTAACAATTTAGAGGCCTGGGCCCCTGCTTTGTTTCTCCCACCTAGAGGAGTAAGTCTAACTCCAGGCCCAGACCCATGGAAACTGAGTGTCTGGGGTATGTGCTATCTGATCAAGATCTGTGGCTTCTACCTGACTGTTTTTGCAGGTTGCTTGGTTACCTGATTCTATGCATGCTGGGAGAGGAAAAAAGCAGCACTCTGATTTACAATACAATATGTGCTCTATTCATAACTACTAAAAACAAGCCATTTAGCTCTTTCTGCTACCTAAAAATGTAGTGTAGTGCACTAACCTTCTCCTCTAGAATTCCCTGAGGATTTAATTCCTTTCTTAACTAACTTTCTCCATTAAGAAGTTCACGGATGTGTACTACCCACTCCCATAGATCTGTGTGTGTGTGTGAGAGAGAGAGAGAGAGAGAGAGAAGAGAGAGAGAGAGAGAGAGAGAGAGAGAGAGAGAGAGAGAGAGAGAGAGGAGTGAAAACCCTTATCTGGTTTCCTATGGGGCCCTGGAACCTGCTAGCGCTGGGGAATTGTTGGTTTTAAGGGTATATTTGACTGGGAACATTTGTAACAGGTAGAACTAAGAACAATGTAGAGCAAAGAGAACACGTAAATGGGTGAAACAATGAGAAGGATGCATCGAAGAGAGAAAAATAGACATGGACAGACGATTCCCATTGTGAGTAGACATTTTACCCTCAGATCTTTAGCCCCCCTTTAGCCATTCCTGGCATCTTTAATTGAACTCTGAAAGGAGGTCTTAAAGGCTAGAACTTTTAAGGTTCCCGTAACTATCTGAACAGAGTCAGCCAGTAACCTTTCAGCTTGTCTTTTCTCTTTCAGAGCCCACCTTTTTTCCATCCTTCCGGAACTTTCTGAGAAAACGCTACACCAGCGGGCAGACGCGGCAGAGACCGGCAGATGTGGGATAGTCCAAGCATGAAACAGTGAAGCCCACACTGAGAAAAGATCGCCCCACTACAATTAAATCAAGTAGGTTTCTTGGGGCCTAACCTGCAGATTGGGAGGCTTTTTATTGGCGAGATCCACTGGCCTGTCCCTGAAGACACTCCTGGGTGGGGAGAGTGTTCTTGGCCCACGATGGGCCACAGGATACGGAATAGGGGCATTCCCAGACCCCCTTGACCCCTCGGTTAGTCTGTGAGGGCTGGTCCCCTCTGCTGGGGCTGCTCCTCCTCTGCTGTGACCTCTCTCTCCCTGGCCCATCCCAGCTTGCGCCCAGGGGCCCCTTTCACTCTCCCTCCCTTGCGGGTCTGTGGGATCACCCAGTTTAGCCTGGTTGGGCTCTGGGTCAAGAGCTCGGGACAGAGGGCAGCAGGAGTTTCTCTGTTTTGGTGGCTGGCCCACAGAGTGGTAGGCCTTTTGTTGGCGAGATCCCTGGCGAACGGGGAGCCTGGCCCTGTTCCTGAAGACCCTTCTGAGTGGTGAAAAGGATCTTGGCCTACAGTGGGAGACAGGAAACGGAGCGAGGGCATCTTGTAAGCAAGGCTCCTGGCCCAGCAGGGAAACCTGATCCTGCTTTAAAAGACCCATTAGATAGCATCGATAGGAGGAGATGGGCAGGCGCCAAGGCAAGAATTCACCCAACAATCTGAAAAACAACATGAAAACACCAGAACCCAATGATCTTACATCAGAAGGACTTGAACACCCTAACACAGAAGAAGTAGAAAAAATTGACTTTATGAAAGCAATAGAGTCCCTTAAACACATGTAAAAAATGCCCTTATAGAAATGGATGAGAAGTATAACAAAAAGTTTGAAGAAATGAGTAAATACGTAAATGATACCCTGGGAAACCAAGAAAAAACGATCAAACAAGTAATGGAAACAGTTCAAGAATTGAAAACTGAAATGGAAGCAAGGAAGAAAACACAAACTGAGGACCAGCTGGATATGGAAAATCTAGGTCAACGAGCAAAGACTACAGAATCAAGCATAATCAATAGAATACAAGAGATAGAAGAAAGAATCTCAGATTCTGAGGACACCATAGAGAAAATAAATGCACTGATCAAAGAAAACAGCAAAGTCAACAAGTTCTCATCACAAAACATTCAGGAATTATGGGACACAATGAAAAGACCAAACCTAAGAATAATAGGGATACAAGAAGGAGAAGAGTCACATCTCAAAGGCACAGAAAATATTTTTAACAAAATTATGGAAGAAAACTTTCCCAACCTAAAGAAAGATATTCCTTTGAATATTCAAGAAGCATACAGAACACCAAACAGACTGGATCAAAGAAAAACATCCCCTCGCCATATAATAATCAAAACACAAAATATACAGATTAAAGAAAGAATATTAAGAGCTGCAAAGGAAAAAGGGCAAGTAACTTATAAAGGTAAACCGATCAGACTTACACCTGACTTCTCTATGGAAACCATGAAAGCCAGAAGGTCCTGGATAGAGGTACTGCAGAAACTAAGAGACCACGGATGCAAACCCAAACTACTATACCCAGCCAAGCTATCGTTCACTATCAATGGAGAAAACAAGACATTCCAGGATAAGAACAAATTTAAACAAAACGTAGCCACAAATCCAACCCTGAAGAAAGTAATAGAAGGAAAATCAAAACCCAAGGAATCCAACATTGCTAACACTGCCTACAATAACTCAGGCATCTAGTGACCCTTCACTAGCACAACTCAAAGAAGGGAGACACACAAACTCTACTACCAAAAACAATAAGAATAACTGGAACAAACAACCACTGGTCATCAATATCACTTAATATTAATGGTCTCAATTCACCTATAAAAAGACACAGGTTAAGAGATTGGATACTAAAACAGGATTCAACATTCTGCTGTTTACAAGAAACACATCTCAACCACAAAGACAGGCATCTACTTATAGTAAAGGGTTGGGAAAAGGTTTTTCAAGCAAATGGTCCTAAAAAAAAAGCAGCTGTGGCCATACTAATTTCTAACAAAATGGACTTCAAACTAAAATCAATGAGAAGAGATCGAGATGGACACTTTATACTCATAACAGGAACAATTCATCAGGATGAAGTCTCAATCCTGAATATCTACGCTCCTAATATAAAAGCACCCACGTATGTAAAAGAAATATTACTAGAACTTAAGGCAGACATCAAACCACACACACTAGTAGTAGGAGACTTCAACACACCCCTCTCACCAATGGACAGGTCAATCAGACAGAAACCTAATAGAGAATTAAGAGAATTGTTGGAGGTAATGAAGCAAATGGACTTAACAGACATCTATAGAACATTCCACCCAAATAGGAAAGAATATACCTTCTTCTCTGCAGCCCATGGAACCTTCTCGAAAATTGACCACATACTCTGAAACAAAGGAAACCTCCACAGATACAAAAAAATATCAGTGTCCACCTGTGTCTTATCAGATCACCATGGATTAAAGTTAGAAGGCAACACCAATGCTACCCCCAGAAAGCCAACAAACTCATGGAAACTGAACCACACCTGGGTCAAGGAAGAAATTAAGAAAGAAATTAAAAAAGAAATTAAAGTCTTCCTTGAATTTAATGAGAATAAAGAGACAACATACTCAAACCTATGAGACACGATGAAAGCAGTGCTAAGAGGAAAGTTCATAGCACTAAGTGCCCACTTAAAGAAAACGGAGAAAGCATACATTGGGGACTGAAAGCTCTAGAAAAAAAAGAAGCAGACGTGCCCAGGAGGAGTAGAAGTCTGGAAATAATCAAACTGAGGGCGGAAATCAACAAAATAGAAACACAGAAAACAGTCCAAAGAATCAATGAAACAAAAAGTTGGTTCTTGGAGAAAATCAACAAGATCGACAAACCCTTATCCAAACTAATTAAACCACAGAGAGAGAACACGCAAACAAATAAGATCAGAAATGAAAAGGGGGATATAACCACAGACACAGAGGAAATTCAGAGAATCATTAGATCTTACTACAAAAGCCTATATGCCACAAAACTGGAAAATGAAAAAGAAATGGACATTTTTTTAGATAAGTACCATATACCAAAGCTAAACCAAGAACAGGTGAACGATCTAAATAGACCTGTTAGTCGCGAAGGATTAGAAATTGTTATAAAAAATCTCCCTTCCAAAAAAAGCCCAGGACCAGATGGCTTCAATGCAGAATTCTATCAGAACTTCCAAGAAGAGCTAATACCTATACTCCTTAACGTATTTCACAATATAGAAACAGAAGAGTCATTGCCTAATTCCTTTTATGAAGCTACAGTTACCCTGATACCAAAACTACACAAAGACCCAACCAAGAATTACAGGCCTATCTCACTCATGAACATCGATGCAAAAATTCTCAATAAAATACTGGCAAACTGAATCCAAGAACACATTAGAAAAATTATCCATTATGATCAAGTAGGCTTTATCCCAGAGATGCAGGGCTGGTTCAACATACGCAAATCTATCAATGTAATCCACCATATAAATAAACTGAAAGAAAAAAACCATATGATCATTTCATTAGATGCTGAAAAAGCATTCGACAAAATTCAACACCCCTTTATGATAAAGGTCTTGGAGAGATTAAGGATACAAGGGTCATACCTAAATATAATAAAAGCTATTTACAGCAAGCCAACAGCTAACATTAAATTAAATGGAGAAAAACTCAAACCCATCCCACTAAGATCAGGAACACAACAAGGCTGTCCACTCTCTCCATATCTCTTCAATATAGTGCTGGAAGTTCTAGCAATAGTGATAAGACAACATAAGGGGATCAAGGGGATTTGTATTGGAAAGGAAGAATTTAAGCTTTCATTATTTGCTGATGATATCATAGTATACATAAGCGACCCCCAAAAATTCTACCAAAGAACTCCTACAGCTGATAAATACCTTTATTAATGTGGCAGGATAAAAGATCAACTCCAAAAAATCAGTTACCTTCCTATACACTAAGGATAAGGAAGCAGAGAGGGAAATCAGAGAAGCATCACCTTTCACGATAGCCACAAATAGCATAAAATATCTTGGGGTAACTCTGACTTTAAGTCTTTGAAGAAAGAAATTGAAGAGGACACCAGAAAATGGAAGGATCTCCCTTGCTCTTGGATTGGGAGGATCAACATAGTAAAAATGGCAATTCTACCAAAAGCAATCTATAGATTCAATGCAATCCCCATCAAAATCCCATCAAAATTCTTCACAGATGTGGAGAAGACAATAATCAACTCTATATGGAAAAACAAAAAAACCCAGGATAGCCAAAACAATCTTATACAATAAAGGACTGTCTGGAGGCATTACCATCCCTGACTTCAAACTCTACTACAGAGCTACAGTATTGAAAACAGCTTGGTACTGGCATAAAAAACAGAGAAGTCGACCAATGGAATCGAATAGAAGACCCTGACTTTAGCCCACAAACCTATGAACACCTGATTTTAGACAAAGGAGCTAAAAGTATACAATGGAAAAAAGAGAGCATCTTCAACAAATTGTGCTGGCAAAACTGGATGTCAATCTGTAGAAGAATGAAAATAGATCCATATCTATCACCATGCACAGAACTCAAGTCCAAATGGATTAAAGACCTCAATATCAGTCCGAACACACTGAGCCTGATAGAAGAGAAAGTGGGAAGTACTTTACAACACATGGGCACAGGAGACCACTTCCTACGTATAAACCCAGCAGCACAGACATTAAGGGCATCATTGGATAAATGGGACCTCCTGAGACTGAGAAGCTTCTGTAAAGCAAAGGACACTGTCACTAAGACAAAAAGGGAACCCACTGACTGGGAGAAGATCTTCACCAACCCTACAACTGACAAAGGTCTGATCTCCAAAATATATAAAGAACTCAAGAAACTAGACCGTAAAAGACTAATCAACCCAATTATAAAATGGGGCACTGAGCTGAACAGAGAATTCTCAACAGAAGAATTTCTTTTTTTTATTTTTATTTTATTTTATTTTTTTATTAATTAATTTATTTAATTATTAAAGATTTCTGCCTCTTCCCCGCCACCACCTCCCATTCCCTCCCCCTCCCCTAATCAAGTCTTCCTCCCTCCTCAGCCCAAAGAGCAAGCAGGTTTCTCTGCCCTGTGGGAGGTCCAAGGACTACCCACCTCCATCCAGGTCTGTTAAGGTGAGCATCCAAACTACCCGGGCTCCCACAAAGCCATTACGTGCAATAGGATCAAGAACCCATTGCCATTGTTCTTCAGTTCTCAGTAGTCCTCATTGTTCGTTATGTTCAGCGAGACCGGTTTTGTCCCATGCTATTTCAGACCCTGGCCAGCTGGCCTTGGTGAGTTCCCGATAGAACATCCTCTTTGCCTCAGTGTGTGGGTGCACCCCTCGCGGTCCTGAGTTCCTTGCTCGTGCTCAGTCTCCTTCTGCTCCTCCTTTGGATCGTGAGACTTCAGTCCAGTGCTCCAATTCAACAGAAGAATTTCAAATGGCCAAAAAACACTTAAGGTCATGCTCAACTTCCTTAGCGATCAGGGAAATGCAAATCAAGACAACTTTAAGATACCATCTTACACCTGTCAGAATGGCTAAAATCAAAAACACCAATGATAGCTTTTGCTGGAGAGGTTGTGGAGAAAGGGGTACACTCATCTATTGCTGGTGGGAATGCAAACTTGTGCAACCACTTGGAAAGCAGTGTGGCGGTTCCTCAGGAAATTCGGGATCAACCTACCTCTGGACCCAGCAATACCACTCTTGGGAATATACCCAAGAGATGCTCTATCATACAACAAAAGTATATGCTCAACTATGTTCATAGCAGCATTTTTTGTAATAGCCAGAATCTGGAAACAACCTAGATGCCCTTCAATGGAAGAATGGATGAAGAAAGTATGGAATATATACATATTAGAGTACTACTCAGCAGTAAAAAACAATGACTTCTTAAGGAACTCAGGACGGCGAGGGGTGCACCCACACACTGAGGCAATGGGGATGTTCTATCGGGAACTCACCAAGGCCAGCTGGCCGGGGACTGAAAAAGCATGGGACAAAACCGGTCTCGCTGAACATAATGGACAATGAGGACTACTGAGAACTGAAGAACAATGGCAATGGGTTCTTGATCCTATTGCATGTAATGGCTTTGTGGGAGCCCAGGTAGTTTGGATGCTCACCTTAATAGACCTGGATGGAGGTGGGTGGTCCTTGGACCTCCCACAGGGCAGAGAAACCTGCTGGCTCTTTGGGCTGAGGAGGAAGGAAGACTTGATTGGGGGAGGGGGAGGGAATGGGAGGTGGTGGCGGGGAAGAGGCAGAAATCTTTAATAATTAAATTAATTAATTAATAAAAAAATCAGCAAGAAAAAAAAAAGAAAAAAAAATAAATAAAAAAATGGAATGAAAAAGCAAAAAAAAAAAAAAAACAATGACTTCTTGAATTTTGCATGCAAATGGATGGAAATAGAAAACACTATCCTGAGTGAGGTAAGCCAGACCCAAAAAGAGGAACATGGGATGTACTCACTCATATTTGGTTTCTAGCCATAAATAAAGGACATTGAGCCTTTAATTCGTGATCCTAGAGAAGCTAAATAAGAAGGTGAACCCAAGAAAGGAGACAGATACAAAGATCCACATTGGAGCACCGGACTGAAATCTCAAGGTCCAAATCAGAAGCAGAAGGAGAGAGAGCACAAGCAAGGAACTCAGGACCGCAAGGGGTGCACCCACACACTGAGACAATGGGGATGTACTATCGGGAACTCACCAAGGCCAGCTGGCCTGGGTCAGAAAAAGCATGGGATAAAACTGAACTTGCTGAACATAGCGGACAATGAGGACTACTGAGAACTCAAGAACAATGGCAATGGGTTTTTGATCCTACTGCACGTACTGGCTTTGTGGGAGCCTAGGCAGTTTGGATGTTCACCTTACTAGACCTGGATGGAGGTGGATGATCTTTGGACTTCCCACAGGGCCGGGAACCCTGATTGCTCTTAGGGCTGACAAGGGAGGGGGACTTGACTGGGGGAGGAAAATGGGAGGTGGGGGTGGGAAGGAGGCAGAATTCTTAAATAAATAAATAAGATTGACAATTGGAGGGGCTGAAGAAAAGGTTCTGCACTCCAGAGCACTGGCTGTGCAATAGTGAAGACTGGACGTGGGATCCCTCTTGAGCTAGAGGGACTAGAAAAACACCAATCAAAGAAGTGTGCAAAGTAAGCAGACTCTGTTCTTCCCCCACTCTCATTCTGGGTCTGGCCTCTTCTAAGCTGCAGTTGGGCTTGCAGCAGCAGTGCGCAGACATTTCATTCTCACTGGAACTAGTGGCGTCCAGTGTTCTGTTTTTTTTTTTTTCATGGCTTTCACATAAAATAAAAGTTACTAGGACCCATTGGCCCGAAGCTTCTATTTCACATTTGTTTCTCCCTTAAACATCCCCTGATTAGTCAAGTAGACAAGGTAGTCTACAAGATTCACAGAAAATGAACTTTCTGCCTTCACACACCTCCCCCACCTGAACTGACAACTCTCCTACTCTGTTTTATAGAATGCCAATACCTTCCTTAACATAAGAAGTTAAGCAACTTCACACAAGATATTTCAGAACCTGTAAAAGTCTCCCCCTTTCTCAAGTTAGGAGTGGGGTAAAGCATCCCGTTATCCGGGAAGCCCCATGCCAGATGGAGACACAGCACTGTGTTTGAATAGCAGTGATCTTATTACTTACAACCCTCACCTCCTGGCCCAACTTAATCCCATAATTACTTTCTTAAATTTCCCTTTATTTAACACAATCTATTCTGTCTTCTTTTGTTACCATTATTTAACTAACCAAATAGTCCAAATGTAATACCAAAGGCTCAAGGGGCATGAGTCCAACGTGTGGAAACCTGCTTTTAATTTAAGATTATGGGGCCAGTTTCTTAGAAATTGCCACTTTTTTTAAAAAAAATGGATTTTTCCTTCTTTATGTCAAGAGATGGCTGATTGAATTAGAATCAGCTTAATCTAATAATGGGTCATTTTAGAGCTGTCTTCAAAATGAACATTTTGGTTCCAAATCCTAACCTAGTCATAGGATTCAGACATGTATTTTGGCGAGTTCAGATCAAAAGTTAAGTGACTTCTGTAAGAACTTTCTCCACTCTCATAGTTTGGAAAGATGAAAAATAAATTGCATTGGTGGCCAAACAGACAACAAAGAATTCCTTTCCCCTGTTCAGAAGAAGAAACGGTGGGAGACTCAGAGTCACTTCTCAAATGTGAGCTCCTGGGAGGTGGAGGGCATGCTCAGCATTTGCATGTGTGCTCCTCACACAGTGAAGAGGGTGAGGATTGGGTACCTGCAGACTGAAAACGCAGAGCTGGGAGGTGAGGCTGAGGCCGTGGGGAGGCGCCTCCCTATCGCCTCCATCACACACAGCAGCTGCAGGAGACGCATCTTCTCAATGAAGAAAAGGTTGATGCTGAAGCTGACCTGGTACCCTGACTGGCTTGTTAGAACTAACTAGTTCTTTAAGAATCTTCAGGTCAAATGAAGAAATATGCCCCCCGCTTCCTGAATGCCAAGCAAGTGACTGACTAGGAACTGGACCTGCTGGCTCCAAGTAGACCATGGACAACCAAGCAAACAGCAATTTTATGTCAGTCCATTGTGAGGCTCAAGAAACTGGGTGAGGTGAGGCAAGCCTGTGATCCCAGCTCTCTGGAGGCTGAGGTAGAAGCATCATGTGTCCTAAGTCAGCTGAGGCTGTGCAACAAGACCTAAACACATACCCAAAGCAAAAGAGCTTCAGGAATTCATTCACATTTGATTGTTATAAACACAATTAGGAGGCTAAATTCCTACTCCGTCTTTTTAGTAATAGGGAACAGAAGTAGCATATAGAGCATGAAAGAATTTCCAGTGAGCTCAGGCTTTAGAACTGTGTCATCATTGGTTTATGCCCTGACCTTGGGCTGGATGCTAGGGATGTGGCTTTCTCTGTGGAGTGCTTGCAGCCCAACTGCAGACAGACAACTGTCCTCTTGGTCTGTGTTTATCCAGAAGGAAGCATAGTCTTCATACTTTTAATGTCCATGGGGAAAGGGTGTCAAAGTCCAACTTCAAGCACTAATAACACACTTCTCCAATGATGGGAACTTTCCACTCTGATCGTGACAATGAAAAGCAATGCATGCCTCTCCGGGGAGTCACAAAATGGCCATCTCTGTCTCCAGGCTGCGTTTTCCCTGGCTCTGAGACACCACACCTTGGTGCATGTGCATTGAATGATATTGTTGTGAGGGGCTGGAAGCACCATAACAATGAATGCATATCCAAATCTTCTAGATGTGCAGAGAGCATAACCATCATAGCAGCCAAGGCACAGAAACGAAGAATCATGGCAAAAATGTGGCCCCTCGAATTCGCTCATCTTTTTCCATCCCTCATGACCAGAATGTATTTACAAGGAAACTCGACTTGAGTGATAGCCATCCTCTTAGAATTTTCAAATGATTTTAGGGAGATGAAAGTCAACCCCATGTGGAATGGATAGATGCCTACCACATATTACATGGATTTGTGTGCACAGACATGTGTACCAGGAAAGCGGGCAAATGATGCCAGCCTCAGAGGAGGTTGAGCTGGATCTGGCCGAAACACAATCAGCCCTAAACCCAGAACATCAAAACACTTAATGGTTTTCTGAAGTGCCTTGGGGTGCTGGAGAGTGGCATGTCCAATTGGCAGCGCGGGGAGAAATTCGAAGCAGTGAAAAAAAATGAATCCTTCTCTTTCTCCTTTTCTTTTGAACTCCTTAATATAATTTCTCCACATTGTTCTTTTGAAGTCTGCCATTAGGGTGGAGATTCCTCAAGGACTGCGAGACACTGGAGCGTCATGAAGGAGACAAGGAATGTCCTCTAATGGCCCTCATTAAGAGGGCAGATGACAGGAGTTTTAGGCTTCCTCTTACCCTTTAATTCCAGCATCCTAGGCTGAGTTTTAACTCTGTCTGAATAGCATGAAGAAAACAAACAGAAGGCAATGTGAGTCACTAGTTCCTTATACTCTCAGCTTACTGTGATAAACAAGCTCTGTGAATGGATTTTCCTTTTCCACCACCAGCCCTAAATAATGGCACAGAGACTTATCAATTACAAAAGCTCGCCTATAGCTTAGGCTTGTCCCACTTACTCATAACTTAAACGAACCTATTTTTATTCATCCACGTGCTGCCATGTGACTCCTGGCTTTTACTTCTCCTGCATGTCTTGCCCCCTCTGTGTCAAGGCTAGCAACTCCACATTTCTCACTCTGCGAGTCCTCTCTGTCCTCAGAAGTCCCGCCTAACCTCTTCCTGCCTAGCTAGTGGCCATTTGGCTCTTTATCAAACCAATCACAGTGACACATCTTCACACAGTGTAGAGGAATATTCTGCAGCAAAGCTCTTTAGGGGAAGGGACCCTGTAGGCCTCTTCCCTGTTTTTCCCTGACACACAGATATTCACTAGGATTCTCGATGTATTTCTTCCTCTGTGCTTCATGTGCCTCAAGCCTTAGCAGGAAGCAGCCGTTCTTCACGGAGACACTTGGGCAATCCAAAAGGTCACAGTTGCTGGGCCTGTGTTGTAGAACACACAGCATGGCAGCCCACTGGTGTATCTCCGCTCTGGTCTGCAGGTCTTCAAATCTTCCCAGTTCCTTAAGCTGCTATTCTCTCCCCTGAGCCTGGGAGGCCAACTGTGAGCTGAGGCGCTGTCACATCTGGGGACATCCTCCCTCCTTTCACCGTTGCTGGGCCTCCCTCTCTAAGGGAAGACTGAGGCCTTTGGGTGTGAACTCTCTTGGCTTCCAGCTCTCGATCAACAAGCTCACCCACATCTGCACTTGGCCTACTTCCAGTTAAGGGATACGTGGTTTGCTTTTCCTGCTCAAAACTCAGCAGGCTCGCACCCAGACCTGCAGCCCAGTCTTCCCCAGTCCTGTGGTGTCAGGCTCAAAGGAAACTCCAGTTCCCCAAACTCCAAAAGCTTGTCCGCATATTCAGAAATGAGTTCAACCTAGACTATAGAAGGATTTTGGTGGTTAGATAAAAAACAGCATGCCTCAGGAACTTTTGAAGCCAGTTACCACTTACCAAAAGGAGTAATTTCCCTACCTATATGGTTCTCCCATTAACACATACCTAGGGCACCTGCCAGCATTTCTGCTCACCCTCCTTACTACACGTCCTCTAATCCACCTTCTGCAAGTCTCCCTCTCTCCAGAGAGCCCCGGCATCTCTCTCTCTCTCTCTCTCTCTCTCTCTCCCAAGTTTCCCCATGGCCTATAAACCTGTTGAAATAGTCCCCACTTGATTCTTTAAAGAACACTAAGCTCCATGTCCTCCCTGCATTTCCTGATGGCAATCCTTTTTCTTCCCCAGTCACATCCTCTCACATCCTGCCTCCATCTCAACCTTACTCTTCCAGCTGCTGTCTACTTGCCACCTCCTCTCCCCACACAGGGGCCACCCTTTTTCCCAAGAACACAAGTGACACACGTGATGGTAAAACAAGAATTGAGTGTCATGGGTCACTGACTCTCTGCCTTGTTGGATGCTGTGGACCATGGTCACTGACTCTCTGCCTTCTTGGATGCTGTGAACCATGGTCACTGACTCTCTGCCTTCTTGGATGCTGTGGACCATGGTTTCCCCAGATGTGCTTTCTTCTATCCCATAGGTTCCTGCATGATTCTGAATTTGGTTTCCTCTTTTTCTCTCTGAGTTCACTTTTCCCCCCATCTCTTTGACTGAATTCTCTGGACTTCAGCCTTTGTTCTCTTTCCTCTACTTAAAGAGTCTTGTCACTCTGACCCTCTGAGCTTCAGACTCATTTGAATTTCCCTGTGGGACCTTTCTTTGGGTATTTATAAAAAGGCTAAAAGTGAATGCTCGCTCTATATGAGCAGTTCTCAACCTATGGGTTGCAACCCCTTTGGGGTCGAGTTACCCTTTTACAGGGGTCAAATATCAGATATGTCCATTATTATTCTTAACAGTAGCAAAATTACAGTTATGAAGTAGTAATGAAAATGATTTTATGGTTGGGGTCCCCACAGCATGAGGATCCCAGCGTTAGGATGGTTGAGAACCACTGCTCTACATGGTCTGTCTCATGTGCTGATACCAGGGAAACTTTTCACTCTGTTTCAACTAGTTGGTGGAGCATCAATGCCAGCCAGCCACCAAGCAGCTTGCTCGGAGACCAGTTCCCCAGCTTACATGCTTCCACTTTCCAGGAGCATTTATACAAAGCCCTGCAAGAGCATCTTTCTGCCCTATACTGGTCCTTGTTGGACTCAACTATGACCGTCTAGTCAAAGGGATGGCTAAGACGGAGCTTGCCATTCCTTGTCTGTCCTGGCAAAATGAAGTTCAGGCTTGGTCTGCATATGCTGTAGAAATATTCAACTTGAATATGAATATGAAAGATGATTGCTAAGAAGGTTAACATCACATGGCAGACACCTGGCTTGTCAGCTCAAGTCTGCTTGTAATTGTGACACAGTTATTTGCATGTGTCTGTCTCTCAGACTGGAGAGATACAATCCCCTGAGCCCCACATGGTGCCTAGTGCACAGTAAGAATTTATTTATTTATTTATTTTTTAATCTTTTATTTATTTATTTATTTATTTTTATTTTTTTATTAATTAATTAATTTAATTATTAAAGATTTCTGCCTCTTCCCCGCCACCACCTCCCATTCCCTCCCCCTCCCCCAATCAAGTCTTCCTTCCTCCTCAGCCCAAAGAGCAAGCAGGTTTCTCTGCCCTGTGGGAGGTCCAAGGACCACCCACCTCCATCCAGGTCTATTAAGGTGAGCATCCAAACTACCTGGGCTCCCACAAAGCCATTACGTGCAATAGGATCAAGAACCCATTGCCATTGTTCTTCAGTTCTCAGTAGTCCTCATTGTCCGTTATGTTCAGCGAGACCGGTTTTGTCCCATGCTTTTTCAGTCCCCGGCCAGCTGGCCTTGGTGCGTTCCCGATAGAACATCCCCATTGCCTCAGTGTGTGGGTGCACCCCTCGCAGTCCTGAGTTCCTTGCTCGTGCTCACTCTCCTTCTGTTCCTCCTTTGGATCGTGAGACTTCAGTCCAGTGCTCCAATGTTGGTCTCTGTCTCTGTCTTCTTTCATCGCCTGATGAAGGTTAATATTCAGGGGGATGCTTATATGTTTTTCTTTGGGTTCACCTTCTTATTTAGCTTCTCTAGAATCACTAATTATAATCTCAATGTCCTTTATTTATGGCTAGAAACCAAATATGAGTGAGTACATCCCATGTTCCTCTTTTTGGGTCTGGCTTGCCTCACTCAGGATAGTGTTTTCAATTTCCGTCCATCCATTGCTGGTGGGAATGCAAACTTGTGCAACCACTTTGGAAAGCAGTGTGGCGGTTTCTCAGGAAAGTCGGGTTCAACCTACCTCTCGACCCAGCAATACCACTATTGGGAATATACCCAAGAGATGCCCAAACATACAACAAAAGTATATGCTCAACTATGTTCATAGCAGCATTGTTTGTAATAGCCAGAACCTGGAAACAACCTAGATGTCCTTCAATGGAAGAATGGATGAAGAAAGTATGGAATATATACATATTAGAGTACTACTCAGCAGTAAAAAACAATGACTTCTTGAATTTTGCATACACAGTAAGAATTTAAACAACGTCTGTTAGGGTGAGTGTGAAGACCCTTCACTGGACTTGTTACTGGCCCCCAAGATTTGCTCCTGGAAAGCTATAGAAGGAGCAAGAGTGGTAAGAAGCAATTGGGGAGGTCACCAAACACAGGGGAGTCTGGTGCCAAGTGGCCTGACTGTAAAACTGGAGGTTCCACCAGATTCCTCCTGCACAGCCTGTCTGTGTCAAGGAAGTGAGAAGGCCAGGGGCTTTGGAAACACTGGTGTGGCCCCCTGCTGCACTTGTCCTCTCCCAGTAAAGGCAGGCTCCACAGGCGTCCTCCCTCCGCACTCCTGTCTGGTGCTTGCTGTCATGAGCCAGGTGGAGAGCAGGGAAGTACTAGGATGTGGGGAATGTGATGTGTTCAGGAAGTGTCTGCACTGAAGGACACTGCTGTCACATCCTCCAGCAATCAGTGGGGACATGGACCTCCAGCCTCCTCATGCCACTCAGAGGACACAAAGGTGTCCTCTATTTCTGAATATACCCAGGCTCCAAAAAAGCCTACTCAGTCTAACTGTTCTGACCTTAAAAGGAGGTTCCAAGTCCTCTATCTACAAATGGCATTCCAATTCTGTTTCTTTTCTTTTTGGTGGAGGGGGCGTATTTCAAGACAGGCTTTCTCTGTGTAACAACCCTAGCTTTCCTGGAACTAGCTCTGTAGACTACACTGGCCTCAAACTCACAGAGATCCACCTGCCTCCTCCTCTTGAGTGCTGGGGTTAGAGGCGTGCACCACCATGGCTCGACTGGCATTTTAATTCTTATCTAAACTCCAAAGGCTATAGGGGGCACTGTCCTTCCATAATTTTCCAGAACCCATGGGTTGAGAAGTTAAAGCTCCAACCCCAAGAGCCCTTTTGGCTACTACCACCAAATATTTTCTATTCTAGGGGCTTTAGAAACAGCTCATCAGTGAGAACCTTTGGTATGCTAGGGGCTTTAGAGACAGCTCATCAGTGAGAACCTTTGGTATGCTAGGGGCTTTAGAGACAGCTCATCAGTGTCTGACTATCCTAGGTCAATCCCATAACCCTATGGAGAGAAGTAGACTCAGTGGTGAACATCTGTAATCCTAGCTTTCCTGCAGTGAGATGGGAGGCCAGACAGAAGAATTACCCTGAAGCTTGCAGGACAACTGGCCTGGTGCACAGGACAGCAGAGTCCCTGCCTAAAAACAAGATAAAAGGAAGGAACCAACTGCTGAATAGTTGTCTGCTCTCCACACGTGTCATGCCACACACGTACACATGCATGTACACACACATGCACACAAATTATTTTTAATAATTCCTGTGTTCATAGGATAGACTGATTATGGGTCTCTTTGAGCCCAGCTGATTTAAGAATCTACCTTTTGATATTACACTCCTCATCTACTAACTAATTCTTATTTCTAGAACGTGACTTTTTACTAGTATTAAACCACTTAAAGGAATTCCCCAGTTATCAACTGTCTGTGGTGTGCTGGGAATCACGCTACGGGAAACTCACTGGGCAATTAGACACCGTCCAGTGCTTCCAGAAGTGACCCTTAAAGTGACACTTGCTTGTGTGTTAGTGGGTGCTGATGAGGCTTTGACCTTCAGAGAACCTTATTTTGAAGTAACTCAGATCATAGGACACGAGGCTCACAGAACAGCGCTCTCTCCCTTAGCTTTCATCCCGGTGTCTCAGGGTTTAGACCTGGACAGCATTTCCAGTTTCTCACCATCTAACCCGAGGACCCACGTATCCTCGCCCAGGTTATAATTCTTATCGTGAATCCAACAATTCATGCCAGGCTTCTGAGTTAGATGTGAGAAGGAAGATCCAGATGAGAAACTAGGGGGCTGGGGGAAGCATTTTGTTTCTTTGTTGTGGAGTATCACCTGGCTATGGATCCCAGGCTGGTGAGAGCAGAAATCTCTAGTCATTCTAGGAGGCAATTTGACAATGAGCGTCTGCACGTTACCCTGTCACCCGAGGGAAAAACATCATAGAGTGTATTTAGAACAATATTCTTCAGTCATAGCAACCTTTAAACAAAAATCTGGAAACAACCTCGAGAAGGCATCAGTCAGAGAAAGAGCTAAGGAATGCTAGGCATTCATGAAAAGTAATGATAACATCAAATTAATGTTCCTATAGTAACATAAGAAACATAACATAACATAGTAACAAAAGAAAAATACAAAAGAGAATGTGCATAAAATTTTTACCTTGTTAATTTTGCAGGTACATTTTAAAAACTTAATTTTAATTTTTTGTTTTTCATGTTATGCAAATGTGTCTGTTGAGGAGGTAATGTGCACACAAGAGCAGGTGTGGGCAGAGGGCAGAGGGCAGAGGCTTCAGGTCCTCCAGAGATGTAGTTACAGACAGTTGGGAGCCACACAGATAGGTACTGGGAGACAAACTCAGGTCCTCTGCAAGAGGGCACTCCCTCTAAGTGCTGAGCCATCTCTCCAGCCCCATGGGTGTATATTTTAAAAGTCTGCAGGGATATTCAACCAGTTGGCTCTAGTTAGCAGTAACCCAGCAGAAAGCTAGGCAGTTTAGAAAACATCTTTCCATGTTGTCTGGATATTTTCATGAGCCATGCGCCTCCTAATTTGGGGACTGAAGCACTGAACTTTGAGGGCAGAACTTTCTTTTCTTGTCTTTTTAAAAAAATTTATTTATGTATGTATATAAGTATGTTGTCTGCATGCACTCCTAGATACCAGAAAAGGGAGTTGTACGCCATTATAAGTGGTTGTGAGCCACCACGTGGTTGCTGGGAATTGAATTCAGGACCTCTGGAAAAGCAGCTAGTTCTCTTAACTGCTGAACCTCCTCTCTGGATCATATCGTAAAACTTTAAAGGCCCCATGGCTGAACACCCATCCTTGGAATCCCTCAGGGAAATGAGCGAGGCTCCCTGTGCCTGGAAACTGCCAGCTTCTAATTTTATTCAGTCATCTTGGCTCTGACAAGCAACTGAGGTGCACATTCCAGTACCGTGTGGGTCCTTGCCACCTACCGGTTTTGAAAGAGACTCACGGACATCTTTGGCTTCGTGTCAGAGAAGATATGAAGGACCTAGGATCCAGGAATAACAGCACCCACTTTGGTGGTCATAGAACACCCCATGCAAGTTTGACCTGAAAAACTGTGTTCAAACTTAGAGGAGCCTTTAAAATTCACAGTGAGAGGGGCGCACAGCCCCCAGTTTATTCTCATCTATCACTGAGGGTGCTGGTTTGTACCCAACACAAACTTGTTCCTTCACAAGCAGAAATACAAGGCCTCCTGACGGCGCTGCTCCAGGCATGCTAGGCAGTACTTTCAAAGCAACACAACACTTGATGTTGATAATCAAGACAGTATATTCCTAAGTCTTGCCTAGTTAGGGATCTTCACAGTAATTCATAGCATATGGGGCCAGCTGTTTTATAATAAATAAGTAAATGTTTCCAGCTATTTCTCCTCAACTCAATAAGCTTTCTTTCCTTCCCTCTTTCTTTTTTTGTTTTGTTTTAGCAGGGTGGTAAGTTTTGTTTCATCGACAGTAGCATGAGACAATTCCTTCAGATTTCCCAGGCAACAGGAAGAAATCATTGGCTAAACCTGGACACAACCCACAACATAGGGGAGAAAGCAGAGGTCTTAGGGTTCACCGGACAATAGGAGACAGAGTCAGGGCACAACTCAAACCTAATCCCTGAGTTCTCGCCCTGACAACTGCAGTAAGCACCTCCTGCTCACTCTGCTGAGAGGGAGCTGAGTCTGGGTGGCATAAACAATTTGCTAAATCGAATGGCTAATCACAGTGCAGTATGGGTTGCAAGATAGCCTTTGCTCCAGCTGCCCGGGCGTGCCCTGCAGTCCAACAGGGGAAGCTATGCTCAACTGACTCACCAGGGCTGCCTTTGTCTTAATGTGGAGTCTTCATTACTGGGTCTAGCCTTAAACCCAAAATATGGTCAAGAAAATAAAATACTAAAAAGGTCCATGCAGCCAATAAGCCACAGTGACCGAGTCAGTTTTAGAACCTGCTTTGGCGAGCTCAGGCTACATGTTGTCACTTCTGTGGCATTTCCTTAATTTTGTTTTGCTTTTTTTAAATGCACCTTTATGCTGCTGACTTCACCAGCATCCATGCCAACAAGGGGAACAAATTACTAGGCCAGGAGTCAGTAAAAGGTCCAGTGCTGCAAATAACCCAAAGTAGAAGGTATTATTTTTTTTTTTTTTTAGCTTGTCTGCTTTTGCTGAACGGACTTTCTTAGTTTCTCCTATGCTCCATGGAAGTAAGCTCTTGGGCATCAATTCTACCCCAAGAGTGTTACCCACACCACATTAAATTAGTACCCCTGGATAACATGGCAACATCTATGAGCCTGTCAATGTGTGTCTCCAAAGACAGCCCAGTTTTCACTGGCAATGTTCCCTTTGTGCTCATATGTTAACGTATTAGTTTTCTTGTGTGTGTTTTCATGACAAGGTTTAAGAAGGAAGCAGCTTAAGGGGGAGCTGTATTTGGTTTGTGGTTTAAGGGGAGGAGGCCCACCAAGGCAGATGGGTGCTCAGCAGTGTTGGTGGGAGCTTGGACATCTTTCTCATATCCAGGGGATACAGATGCAAAGAACTCAGGCTCAAGGTGGGTCTGGGTCCTAAGCCTCATCCCCTGGTGGCCTACATCAGCCAGCTAGACCCTCTGTCCCTAAGGTTCCACGGCCTCCCCAAACAAAGCATCCAGAGGAGGGTGGGTACTCAAACCTAATGGCTGTGTGGCCCTTTCACCTTCATGACGTAACAGTCTGATCTCAGCTCAGTCCCCACTTCTCGTCCCACTTGTGACGCTCACTGTGCCAAGCTTCTCAAGTCCCAGGGGAAGTCTTGCCACCATTTTTGCAAAATGGCCTCCAATAGAACAGGAAGTGCTGAGCCTGGACTGCTGCCTCCCTCTGGGGACTTGGAGAAGTCCGGGCGGTTGGTTTCTCAAATCATGCTGCGTTTTGTGGCCGTACTCCCACAGCACTGTGCTCTCTCATCTACAAAGGCTCTCAGGGACAGTGGCTCATTCATCTCTGTTTGAAAAGCCCCAGCTTTGTGGAGTTCCTGACTTAACAGGCAGCAGCGAGAAGTCCAAGAGATGAACTTGCAGCTTCTGATTTGGGCTGGAGGCGTGAAAAGAGGAGTCCGAGGGGGTCTGCTGGCTGCTGCAGAGTCTGCCATGAGCCTATCTGTTGACTCATCCACACGTTTACCTCCCAGGAACGTGCTTGGCAGGGATGTGATTTAGATCCACAGAGAAGCTTAGAGTTGGAGCTGCAGATAGAGCTCTTGACCCACATAACTTTACATGCCAAGTTTTAACACAGTCATGCTGAAAAGATATGTTGAGAGAACTTATCACATGCCAGGACCATGTGCAGCATGTGGTCCAGAGCAGGCACACAGTGTTATCTGGTCACTGATGCAATAGACACACACTGTGGGCAGCAATGAAAAAAACTGGCATTGATTTCCAGTCTGTTCTCCTGCCAGGGGCAATGCCAAGTAAGTTAGATTGTCCTTCTTAGTCATCGGCAAAGGGCCATAAGACACAGATCCTGAAACCTCTATATGCAAGTGGAAAAAAATGCTGTAGTCCCAAATTCAGAGTCACGTTCTCAAAGTCAGCCCATCTCTGAGGGTTGAATGTGATGCCAAACCTCTGGTCGCTGCCAACTCCGCATGAGCTCACAAGGTGAAGACACTGCTCTGATGACAGTCCTTGTGTCTCCCATTTGTCTCTATAGCAGCAAAGAAGCCAACTCTCTGAGGTTTAGCAGTCTAACCCATGTGGCCACGCTCTGAGGTTTCGCCGTGTTCAGGGGCTCTCGGTCCTATCTACTCACCTCACCAACAAGCGCTAAAGTTTCTGCAGATCTGGAGCCTTTCCAACAGATCCCATCTGTTGGACCTTTAAGGAGAATTGCTGAGACTCCTCTGGTTTTGGGGATAAGTGACCCCAGACATAGCATCCGGAACTTGAGGTACCGAATGGAGGATCTTTACCTTCTTGTGCTATCTGTACCACTCTGTCATGTCCAAAATGACAAGAGACACATTTGGGAACCTTAGAAACAAAACACCTTCTTGAGATAAGGAACACTGCAGAAGAAAGCTAAAAATAAAATACACTTATCATCTGTGTTTGCTAGGTGCCAGAGTGACATGCAGCAGTCTTTTCTGAAGCATGTCAGCAGTGTGGTCTCCGGCCAGACGAGGTCTTAGCCTCTGTCTTCATCCTCGGCAGCTGCTGGTGAGTGCGGTAGACATCAGCCCCTGGAAGGTGCTGCGAAGTGTACTGTACGCAACAAACCATAAAGATTCGCTCCCAAGAATGCCAAATGCAGCACTAGTCTAAAGTTACGATGCAAAATTCTCACAAGTCATTTGGATACAAGTGTGGGGTTGCTCAGCATCAAGCTTGATGACTCCAGTTCAATTCCTGGAACCCGCATGGTAGAGAGAGAGAGAGACAGAGAGAGAGAGAGACAGAGAGAGAGAGAGAGAGATTGATTGTCTTCTGATCTCCACACGTTTCCAGACACATCACACACACACACACACACACACACGCACCAAAAATATTTAAAAAGAGATCTACTAATCTTTATTTTATATGTATAGGTGTCTTCTTACCTGCGTGTATGTCTGTGTACCACATGCATGCCTTAGTGACCGCAGAAGTCAGAAGATGGCATCAGATCTCCTGGAACTGGAGTTACAGACCACTGTGAACTGGCCTGTGAGCACTGGGAATCAATCCAGGTCCTCTGGAAGAGTAGCCAGTGGTCCTAACTGCTGAACCATCTCTCCAGACTCACAAGTTCAATTTTTAAATGCTTGGAATAAGAGGTTTGGGATTCTGGAATTTTGGATTTATGAATATTTGCACTTACATGATGAAATACTAAAGGACAGAACCAAGGCTAAACATGAAATTTATTTGTTTTATATTCACATAGTCCTCATAGCCACAAGGCAATTTTACAGTAAATTGTAAACTTTGCGCATAAAAACAGATTTTGGGGGTGGTGTTTTCTGCTGGCTGTGAAATGTCTGTGCCTCAACAGGATCAGATTTCTGGAGTTTGCACGAAGGATACTTAACCTCTATCAATTGCATGGTGAGAGTATAATATTTTGGTTACACTGAGATAAAAGGCATTATTAAGAATTTCAAAATACAATCATGGATGGTGTTTGCGTAGGCTGCTTCCATGTAAAATGCCAGACTCCTAGGCTAAAAGAAAAGTGAGCCCATACAGGGGATATGGGATCAGGATGGGGGGATCCAGGGTTCTGGGGGAGTATCTATCTAATCTGGATTCTTTTCAAACTCCCCACAAAGCACATTGCTTGTTATAATTAGACCTAACAGGAATTAAGAAGAAATTAAAACTCAAAAGGAAGGAAGAAGAGAGAGAGAAGAAAGAATGAGAGGGTGTGTGCAAATTTAGCAGTGGAGAAACAGATCAAAGGCAGATGGCCTTGGTCACTGGTGTACTGGATAAAATCTGTTCCAGAAAGGCAGCCGACTGCCTGCAGCAGACATGCGGGGAAGGGACTTTCCTGTCTTCTTTCCTTTCTGTATCCCCAGCTTTGGTGTGCTCTCTCTCTGACCCTCTACCCCCACCCCGTTAGAGTTCAACACCAGACAGCTCTCATCTGTGTGGTGCGGAAAGCCTTCAATCCCCTGCAGAGCTGAGGTGAGTCGCTGCCCCTACCGTATCTTGCTAACTACCACAGGGCTCCTGGGGAAATTTTGGATTCGAGGATATTGAGCTATGTGTGATACTTCCCCAGCGCCTCTACAGAGATGGTTTTAGTTAATGTGCTTTGGAAAGATTGTGAAGGATAGAACTCCAAGAAGGCCAGGCCCCCACACTGTAGAGCTCAGGAAGCCAGCCTTGTGAGATAAGGGATGGGCAGGGGCACAGGACACTGTTCCCACAGCCCAGCATCCAGGACTTTGCAGACTTTGGATCCCCACGAAAGGCCTCTGAAGCCTTCCCTAAAACCAGTTTTCACCAAGGAGAAAACTGTGTGTAGTTCCCTGAGATCATAGGCACACTGGGTGGCAGACTACACTACAAATTGGTTCCAGCATCTGCAAACGGAAGCCCTGGTCATCAGGCTGTGGTGTCTCACAGCCCTAGTGCTGAGCACCAGGAGAGTGAGCTGACAAAGGAAGGATGCCACCCAGTCCTTGTTCCTTTTTGTCCTCCCACATGGGTACCATGTTAGTTCATATCTGTAGGTGGCAGAAGTGTTAACTTACACATGGTCCTTCGGGCTAAGCGTCCGAAATGGAAACTCATTGCAAATGGCTCACTCTGGCCCTGTGAGCTTTAAGGGAGTCTGAGGAGTTTAAGACACTAGCTTATTGTGGTGTCCTGGGAGCACACATGTGCGTCCCTGGCAAGTCCTTTCAGAGAATGCCACAGTAAACTGAAGTGATATTTTTAAAACCTCTTTGGAAAGAAACCCTGTTTCTTTTTGATAGTGTATTTGTGGGACACATGATCGGTGGAGGTTTGGGAGCTTCATCAGTTAGAAACAGTGAGGAATGAGATGTCTTCGCTTTTCCTGGTATTCATTTCTGGACGAGCCAGTAGAACTCTCACCAGATAATTTAAACATGTTTTGAGGATGGATACATTTTGAAACAAAACTATTGTAAAGGGAGGAGGTGGCGCCATGAAAGATTCTTTCGGTAGTAGTGTTTGTGTGTTTCTCTTCTTTGGGTTGTGCTGGTGGGGCTGTTATCTGTTGCCTGTGTTTTCATGGGTACAGTTAGCTTTCTTGGGTTGGGGTTCTCCTTCTAGTACTTTCTGTAAGGCTGGGTTTGTGGATACGTATTGTTTAAATCTGGTGTCATGGAATATCTTGTTTTCTCCATCAATGGTGAAAGAAAGCTTTGCTGGGTATAGTAGTCTGGGCTCGCATGCATGGTCTTAGTATTGGCAGCACATCTGCCCAAGATCTTCTGGCTTTCATGGTTCCCATTGAGAAATCAAGTGTAATTCTGATAGGTCTACCTTTATATGTTACTTGATCTTTTTCCTTTGCAGATATATATATATATATATATATACATTTGATTTTTGAGACAGAGTTTCTCTGTAGCTTTTGGTTCCTGTCCTGTCCTGGAACTAGCTCTTGTAGACCGGCTGGCCTCAAACTCACAGAGATCTGCCTGCCTCTGCCTCCTGAGTGCTGGGATTAAAGACGTGCGCCACCACCGCCCGGCTCCTTTGCAGCTCTTAATATTCTTTCTTTATTCTGTATATTTTGTGTTTTGATTATTATATGGCAAGGGGACTTTGTTTTTGATCCAGTCTATTTGGTGTTCTGTAAGCCTCTTAGGGATATCCTTTTCTTCTTCTTCTTCTTCTTCTTCTTCTTCTTCTTCTTCTTCTTCTTCTTCTTCTTCTTCTTCTTCTTCTTCTTCTTCTTGGATTTTTGAGACAGGGTTTCTCTGTAGCTTTTTGGTTCCTGTCCTGGAGCTAGCTCTTGTAGACCAGGCTGGCCTCGAACTCACAAAGATCTGCCTGCCTCTGCCTCCCAAGTGCTGGGATTAAAGGTGTGTGCCACCACCACCCGGCCTAGGGATATCCTTCTTTAGAATGGGAAAGTTTTCTTCTATGATTTTGTTGAATATATTTTCTGTGCCTTTGAGCTGGAGTTCTTCTCCTTCTTCTATCTCTATTATTCTTAGGTTTGGTCTTTTCATGTGTCCCAGATTTTCTGGATGTTTTTTGTTAAGAATTTGTTGAACTTAATGTTTTATTTGACCAATAAGTCTATTTCTTCTATAGTATCTTCAGCACCTGAGATTTGTTCTTCTATCTCTTGTATTCTGTTGGTTATACTTGTCTCTGTAGTCCCTGTTCATTTACCCAGATTTTCCATATTCAGAATTTCCTCAGTTTGTGTTTTCTTTATTACCTCTATTTCAGTCTTCAAGTCTTGAACTGTTTGCTTCACCTGTTTGATTGTTTTTTCTTTTCTTGGTTTTCTTGGGTTTCTTTAAAGGATTTATTAATTTCTTCCTATTTTTTGTTTGTCTTTTCCTCCATTTCTTTAAGGGAGTTTTTTGTTTCCTCTTTAAAGGTCCCCATCATTTTCATAAAGTTACATTTAAAGTTGTTTTCTTCTGCTTCTTCTGGGTTAGGATGATCAAGTGTTTCTGTTGTGTGACCACTGGGTTCTGGTGCTACCATGTTGCTTTTTAGGTTGTTGGATGAATTCTTGCATTGGCGCCTACCCATCTCTTCCTTCAAATGAGGCCAGCAATGCCTTTGTGTCTTGGTCCAATCCTTGCAGTGGCTGTCTGAGTGTTTGAGAGTTTTTCTTAATCTGCTTTGTACTGTCAATGTCTGTGTCTCAGGAAGCTTCTGAGGTCTCTATAAGCCTTCTATCTTCGTCTTCTCTCCTGGTTCACTCTCTTGGTCCTCTCAGTATTGTAGCAAGCTCTTAGGTGGTTAGGGCCAGTAGCTTGGAGGGTCCTGTGAATGGGGTTGGGTTTTGGGGGAGCCTACCTACAGGAAACTTCCTGCTGGCTGGCTAGAAAAGCCCAAGGGAGTTAGGTGAGGGTCCTGGGGTTTTGTCCCACTGTGAAGGTCCTAGAGAGTGGGGTGTCCCCCTGTGTGGCTGTTCACTCACCTCTTAAGTCCCCTCAGGATTGGAGCAAGCTGTGTTTCAGAGTTTCACCGAGGTTGCAGGAGAGGAATAGTCTTAAAAGATGTCACTTCTTTATATTCATATCTGCCACTATAGAAAAATCCCCAGTTCCCGGTGCCGTAATCATGATTGCAAGTCAAAGAATACAGGGTAAAAATAAATTAAAATGGCTACCCCAAAATGCTAAATTGAACTCTGTGGCTTGGCACGAAATGTAGGGCTTACGCTTAAAACTTTATTTTTAAAAGAAAAGTAACTCAGGGGAGGGAGAAACCACTCAAAACAGTAGTTTTTCAGCCAACTTTAGCTCCTAACCATCTAGAAGCCTGGCAAACAAATATTCCACAAAGTGCATCGCCAAGAGCAACCCCTGGAGGCCTGGGAATCAGCACATGCACAAATATGCCGGTTGGTTGGATATAGTTCTCTCTCCGACAGGACTCTCTCGAGTTTCTGAACCCCACCTGCAGACAGAAAGGCCCCACACTGGTAAAGCCATCAGAGAAACCAAAGCCCCCACACACGCTCAGTGCTGCTTTCTCACCCAGTCTAACCCAACTGCTTCGCCAGCTTCATTTAAGAAGGCAGAGGACATGGATGAGCATCCGGTAGTGGTTTCATTGGCACCTAGAAAAAGATGCAGTCTGGTAGGCCCTACCCACCTACCTTAGGTACCCCAGTACTGCCCATGCATGGTGCGGGTCTGGCTAACTGTTAGGACTGTGCCATCTTGATGGCTTTGTCTCTTTTCTTGCAAGTGAGCTACACAGATTTGGAATTTGAAAATACTGCTAGAAACAAACTTGTTCACACAACCCATTGCCTGACTACATTGAACTTGCCTTCTGAACACAGCTTGGAAGTCCACAATTAGAGCAAAGAAGGACCTGGGACCCAGAGAAAAGAATGCTTATGTCTTGAGATGAAAGATGTGCCCATGGGTGTTGGGGTTGGCTAATTTGGCAAACCATCTCAAATGGACTTAATTGTTTAGGACAAGATAAAAAGAAAAACAGTAACTATGGGAGGAAAGAAGAGAAAAGAAAAGAAGCAGAAAAGGGAAAAAAGCAATCAAGACAATAGGGGACAGAAAGTGGTCCAGCAGGAGGAGAACAGCCAGCGGACCACAGCCATTATCTGAGTGCGCCAGCACTGTCCTCTTGCTCAGGTCAGTCCCTGTCACACTCGCTCCTTCTCGGTTTTCCGGAAAGTCAGAATCTCCAGAAACAAACTTGAAGTGCTGGAAGCAGAGACACCTGTCCTTACCCCACTAGCTGAAAGCATAAAATAATCCTTAGCTCCTGGATGCTGTTTGCAAGTGGGGCCTGGCAGGGGTGGTATTAGGTGGTAGCTGGGGCATTTTGGGGGTATCACAGCTGGGGTGGAGAAGCTACAGGCATGTAGATGTTATAGTGGGTAGAAGTCAGGGATTCCACTCAAGTCACGGTCCTCAGATAGGCACCATCCCCAACAGAATCATTCATACTCAAATGTCAATTAGTGCTGAAGTTGAGACGTCTTGGTTTGTACCAGGGCAAAAGAGATGAAAGAGGATGCTATAGTCCTGATGGCTTTTCCTGAATGCCCTTAGAAGCAGCATTTAATTCAGAGCAGTTACATCTGATGGCTTCCTGATAACTCTGGTTAGGGTCTTGTGTGTTCTTTCAGCCTCTGAACTGTTCTTACCTCTCTCAGACAAGACAGTAAAGCACCTGTCACGTAAACCTTCCTGAGGTATTTACAAGCTCACAGGACCATCCTGAGGATACACAGTACAATGGTTCTTTGAGGCCTTATCCTGAGGAAGGCGGTGGGGATAAGGAGATGCTTAGCAAGACAGACCACAGGAGCCTGGCAAGAATTGTGTTAATGGCAGTATGCCTGATGGGGAAGGCCAGGACCAAGCTCCTTACAGACAGACTGGATGAACTGGTGACCCAGGAAGGGCAGGGCAGGCTTAGATAAGAAAGAACCTCGGGAGAGAAAATTGTCGCTAAGCCCCATGTGACTTTGGGTCTGAAAATACAGCCCCCGTGCAAGCTTGCTGTATGGTTAGACCTTGGTCAGTAAAGCCAACCTTCACAGAAGAGTCTCCACTGTCATCATTGCTTTCTCAGAATGAATGGTGTCACCTGTCATGCCTGTTGCTGTCTGTCATCAAACCGTCGCCTATCTGAAATGGCAGATGCACATAATGGCAGATGGCCCCTGCCTTGTATCCTAGCTTTCTCAATGGTTAGCTAGTTCCTCACTCATGAGTGCCACCTACTGGCTAAAGAGGAAAGAGCCGGCAATGATCAAAGAAAAAGTCATTAGTCCCTTAACCAAATTCTGGCCAGACCTTGTTCTGAGATGTTTCACTTGAGCTGGATGTACCAAAGCCTTGGGTTTTGGTTTTGTTTTGTTTGTTTGTTTATTTGTTTTTTAAAGTTTTCTAACTCAAATGCAAAATCATGTTGGTGCAGGACTAAGTGACCTGGGAACAGGGATGGAAATTAGTGTTTGTACCAGGACAGGTGAATGGCAGAGCTTCAAGGATGCAGAGAGGGGGCCAAGATTCCCCAGTAACTCAGGAAGCTCCTGGTGGCCATAACTGATGGGCTGGGAAGAAGGGAGGAGCTCCACTGCCTGTCCTTCATGTTTATGTCGGCCCTGAGTCATAGAAGCCCAGCCAGGCTTTCCCACTTTTTTAAATTCATATTTATTAAAGATTCCTTATTTAAGGTTAGACTCAATTGAAAATTTTTACATCTACCAGATTTTGAAACATGGCAGAGCTTAAAGCTCAGTATGCCACGGAGCCAGTTTACACCCAGTTCAGGGAGCAAAGTCGTTAAGAAGTTGGCCCTGAGCCTGTGTTCACATTTTGTTTTCTGGAGGAGAGGAGAAGCATTCATTTATCCCTGGTGAATTAGCGTCTATTGTCCTTGTTCAGCTGCATCCTAGGTGTGAGATCCCCTCGGAGCAAATCCTCTTTCTAGTACCATCTTAGCAGCACCCCCTGAAGGTGATGCTGAGTGCAGTTTCCAACCAGGAGCACCTAAGACAGTGGTTCTTCACCTCCCTTTTCACTCCTCATGTTGGAGACAGAGGTTTGTCAAAGGGATCACTACCCACAGGTTGAGGACCACTGGCCTAACGGACCTCCCAGAAGGCAATTGGCATGCCTAAGGTGGCAGTGTTCAGGGACGGAGAGTCTGCTTTCAGCATGACCTGAGTCTCTCGTGGTGGACCAGGCTGGACTCTGCCCACGGAAGAAAGTGGACCTGATGATAAGGAGGTGACACAGGAGGGGACCGGATGGGGAAAGTGGAGGTGAGCATCTCATAGTTAGCCCCAGGCTCTCTCTTCTGTCATCTTTTGGGACTGTTTGAGGATGGGGTTCAAGTATTTGACCCCTCATTTGATAAATATGAATACAATAAATGCCCATTTGGTCACTATTACCAATGGCTTTATTAATTAAGCCTCCCGCCTTTAACAAGTTTAACTAAAGTAATTTAGTTAGGGCAGGGAATTTTAGTAAACAGAAGGACTGTGTGTGTTCTGAAACCTTGTGTCTGACTTTCCTTCCCTCAAAGGAGCGTCCTGTCAGAATGAGAAGGAATTCCATAAATAATGTGTTTTCTGTTCCTACCTCCATGCCTTATTGAAAACACCGCTCACTGCTCCTCCGGCGAGTTCCTTCCCTCAACAATCAGACCACTGTCCCTGAGTCTTGGCAAAGGCCTCTCACATAGCCAACAGCAAGGGAAATGTTTTAACAGCTCCGTTAATACAGAAACAGAGGTATATTGTTATCAAACAGACATTTCAAGCGAAGCCGCTGCTGCTTCCCCAGCCCACCTGCTCAGCTCTGAGGCCAGGACGGCTGGGCCCAGTCCAACAAGGCTGAGGATTAGCTGTCAGGCTGCAGGGCAGGCAGGGACTATCGAGAGTGAAGCCTGGGAGCTGAACTGGCTCCCAGGGTCTGGAAGCTGTGGTAAATTGCTGGATATTTCAAAGCCTCGAGTGCTTAGCACTTTGCCTGGCACATAGTAAGCACTCAATAAACGGCAGTGCTTGCTTTCTTTTACATTCCTTGTTTTCCTAATGTGAGTTACATATGTATATGGCATGAATCTTACATGTGCAGGGAGATGAATTTCTACACACTTAAACACACCAAGATCAAAATGCAGAACTGCCGCAGGATGCTAGGTACCACTGTCCCTGTTTCTCCTGAGAGTCAGTGACACAGCAGATAAAACAGCTTCCCAGGGTCTGTCACCATACATGTGTCTCTGTCCTGGAAATCTCTTTGCACAGTACATACTCTTGTGAGGCTTTGCCTCTCCACTAGCGTTGGTTTTGGGGGTCCAGTCGGCTGCTGTTACACTGGGCAGTGTTCAGCTATGTGGATAAGCCAGCATGTATCGATCCATTCGGCTGCAGACAGGCCTTGGGCTCCTTGCTCCTTCTGGTTCAGGGCTACTGGGAGCCAAGCTGCTAGGAACCGTCTTGTGTTCCTCTTAGTATATTTTACAGGCAGAGCGTGAGTCTGTTTCTGTCATTATTGGAAGAAGGACTGCTCCTGGTCCATTTTCCTCTGCCTGTGCCTCTGTCTATCACTTCTCAATGATTCTGCTCAAGTACTGGCTAGGGTGATTTTTAATTTGTTCCATTATTGTGGTTGTCTCTCTTCTGGCACTCAGTCTCAAAAAAAAAAAAAAGTCCTGGGCAGGTGGAAAACTCCATCATGATATTTGTGAATCACTTTTTGAATGGAGATATGAAACAATTTATTGATTTAAAAAAATCAACAGTTTCAGGTTATTTCTTTCTAAAGTTATTTCTTTAGAGTAAACTATAAGACAAAAATTATGTTCTAGGATACAAGGCTAATGTGACACCTTGCTCAAAATGTTTGTAACCTGCATGGAGGCAGAGCCTCCACCTAACAGTGATGTCGCAGCATGAGATGTGTTCACTGCATAAGAGCAGTCCAGAATAAGTCTCCGACAGGTCACCACTCAGAGCCCAGGACTTCTTCAATGTCCTCGTGAGGCACAAACCCTGCCCCCATCCTCAAAGACATCCCACCACTAGCAAATACAAAAGTCCACATTGCACATTTAGGCAGAGTTAGGGCAGCACGAGTGCCCCGTCCAGGACTACTGGGTGGAGTGTTTCTTCCAGTGGGAGAGCAAGCAGCATTTTCTACCCCTAAGCCCTTAACATAAAGTCAAACTCTTCTTTATCTGGGATTTCTTTGAGACTTCCGTGGAAGAACATTCAGCTTTTCTTAAGTCACAGGGGACAATGAAGCACAAAGGAACTGAATGTGTTTCATCTCAAAGCTTTATGTCAAGGATTCCTGGTTAAAAACAAATAGGAAGGTGCTTGTGTGAGCCTGGTTAGTTGGACCTGCAGCTCGTACTTCTCATCTCATACCTGAGCCTACTTAGAAAGCCAGCAAAGATACCCAACCCTATGAAAGATGTGGGCCAAATGACAGCAACGGCTGTTCAGCGAAAGGAGTAGTCCCTCGTTTTATTTTATTTTATTATTTTTTTGCTTATGAATGTCTGAGACCTTCTATTGTAAATATTTTAAATCTAGGTGACTCTTATGCCATCCTCTGTACAAGATCATGCCCTCCCGCTCCTTCCTGCATCCATTTTAAATATTGGTCCAGGCCCACACAGTACACTAGGCAGAGAAGTCAGTCTTTGCTGTTTCTCTGTTTGATATTCCTGAGGTCTAGAAATTGTGTAACAAAATGTCTTTTCATTATGAAAATCTGTGTTCACATTTGATGTTTTCGAACAAATTCACTGTTAAGTATGAGAAGCATTACTCAAATTGATCCCACCAGTATCACTAGTTAAAGAAAAGGCTGTAATTACAAAAATGCAGACAATCAAGCCTTGGCTGGCACCACTCACACTCAACCCTGTTCTGAATCGATAGCGTGGGAGCATACAGAGTGCCAGCCCTCTTTCTGCCCACAGGGTTCCCGCTGACGTAGGTGGGAACCCAGGCTGCCAAATGCATGACCCCAGGGAGGCCTACACGGAAGCCCAGGCATAAAGGGAATCTGTCTAAAACCTCCCATGCGCCGCAGCTCTCCTGAGGAAGTCACAGGAACTGAGCTTAATCCTCTGTGCTAATTAGTTCGATGGGAAGGCCTTATTCGGAAAGGGCGCTCAATAGAGCGTCTGTGAGTTCCCATCTGGAGCCACAGTGGTGTTCCGGCAGAAACTGTCTTCAGTAGAACTTCCAGAAAGAGAGGAGGATAAACAGGTGGAGGGGGTGGCTCAGGGAGGAAAACCCTTGCCATGCAGGCACAGGGACCTGAGTTCAGGCTCCAGGACCCATGTCAGTCTGAACAGTCACACATCTATGATCCCACATCGCTACAGAGACATGGGAGGCAGGGACAGGAAAATTCCATAAGTCTCATGGGTCAGATAGCCTGGCATATTCAAGGAATAATGTGAAGTGCCGTCTCAAACAAGCAGAAAGGCACCCATGTTGTCTCCTGATTTCCACATGCGTGTCATGACGTATGCATGCCTGCACTAACACAAACACACAAGTTCACACACACATATACACCATATACACATACATCATACACTAAATAATAAATAAAAAGTACATAAATGCAGATTTCAGGAGGGGTAGGTGTGGGGGAGCCTGAGCTCCACATCAGAATTGTCTGAGCAAATGTGCGCTGCACATGGGTAGTCCTGCGGATGCCCAGGGCTGTGCCTGGTGACGTGTTTGGTCAGTCATTGCTCTCCTCCCCAATGTGCCTTTCACTGACACTCCAATTTAGGAGATTAAATTGTGGTCCTGAGGAAACAAAGGAGTCCTGAGGAAAAGGGAAGATGAAGCTGCAGGCCTGTTCCAATTGCCCAGCAAGCGGAAGTAGCTTTTAAGGGGAGAAAGGTGGAGTGGAAGTGGCTGGGCTCCTCTAGAGAAGAGAAGATGGAGTAAGAGACCCTGTGCATTTGAACTTAAGCCCGTGTGGTCCTCGAGGTAAGTAGACAGGGTAAGTCTGTCCTCTTAACACCCAGGCTGAGTGTGAAGCCTACAAGTGGCTTTCAAAAAGCCCCTGGTGAACCCGAGTCTTTTCAAAGGGCTGAGGAATGTGGCTGGGATCTCACAACTCTCCCAGCTGTCCTACCAGATAGAGTGGGACTCGGGAGCCCATTTCCTGGTCTGTGAAGTAGGGGTCAGAAGTCTTGTCTAAGGAGCCTCCCAGCACAGCCACAGAACACACCTGGAAGCCAGAACGATGGCAGAAAGGGGTGCCACGTGGGCACCCTCTAGAGTCAGCTCAGCCAGTTCTGAGAGGGTTTGTACCCTTCAATTCTAAGTAAGCTTTTGTAGTCCATGCCAAAAATAAAAGAGCAGGTTGCAGACTTCAAATGCCCCGAAATCAACAGTAACATGAGAATCCCTTTGCCAGACTGCCAGCCAACTTCCAAATAGCCAAGTCTCCACCTAGCCCTTCCTTCCACGCTGGCTATACTACTGAATGGAATCCAAGCATAAACTCAGTCCCCACATCCTTGAGAAAAAAATCTAAGCGTGCTGTGGAGATAGGAGTTCTTGCCAAGCCACACCCGACACAAATCTCTCTGGAGGGAACATCTAGGCCCCATTATAGACACTAATCAGAAGCTGTTTCTGGCGTTTAATCAGCACACCCCCATTTCAATCCCCAAATAATTTGCATTCTAGTTGTACCAAAGTTTGTAAAGGATATTCTAAAACATTTTTTTAAAGTATGTCTGAGCCGGGCGGTGGCACACGCCTTTAATCTCAGCACTAGGGAAGCAGAGGCAAGCAGATCTCTGTGAGTTCAAGGCCAACCTGATCTATGAGAGCTAGTTCCAGGGCAGCCAGAGCTACACTTAGAAACCCTGTCTTTGGGGGAAAAAAAGTGTGTGTGTGTGTGTGTGTGTGTGTGTGTGTGTGTGTACCCACATAGGATCTCCTGGAGCTGAGTTACAAACAGTTGTGAGCCATGCAGTGTGGATCCTGGGAACGTGGGCTCAGAAGTACCTTCAAATGACTGACCTTCCTCTCTTCCTTCCTTCCTTCCTTCCTTCCTTCCTTCCTTCCTTCCTTCCTTTCTTTCCTTCCTTTCTCCTCCTTCCTTCCTTCTTTCCTCTCTTTCTTTCCTTTTTCTCTTCTTTCTTCCTCCTTTCTTCCTTCCTTTTTTAAAATTACAACTTTATATGAGAATTAATATTTTGATTTTTATGAGTTAAGAATCCAAGAGATGGAACAACTGGCCTTGCAGCATTTACCCAATGAACACTGTGATCAAATGGAACTCTGTCGATGCTAGAATTTTAAAAATGACTATTACTAAGAAGTGTAAATGGAATAGACCATATTTTTTCAAGCCTGTCACTAATTGCTCATTTCCTCTCAGATTTGTCCCATCCATTTTGTTCTGAGGAGATGATTTCACAGATATGTTATCTCTTTGCCCCACACATGGTGTTCCTCTCTACTAGATAAGGACACTCACATCCTCTGAATCCAGGCCCAGGCTCTGCCCTCCACAATCCTCAGGTCCATGTGACCCATTTTTGTCATTTGCACCTGCTAGGCAGGGACAATGTCCTGCACCAGATGAATACAAAGCCCTTTGCATTCTGAAATGTCTAAATCCTATTTCTGTGCTCTAAACAACCTTCACAACCAGGGAACTGGTGGCCCTCAATGTTCTAAGCTGTCCTTTCCTGCTCTTGACCCTGAGTCCTACAGTGCAGTGGATGAGCAGAGGAAGCTAAGCAAGGATGATTGACAAAATTTGAGCTGGACTACCCGGTATACATAGGCTGAGCACATCCTTCAGCTGCCAGCCAAGCAGGAACACTGGAGCTGTTTCAAAGACAATGAACAGGGAACATCACAAACCCACCAAGCAAGGCAGTATCTTGAGCAAGTAACGATGCAATTGCTTTTCACTGCATCTATTTTATGGCTTAACCACACTTGTATTTTGAATTTGTGGGTTGCTACAACTTTCACAGAATTTAGAGTTCTTGAGGGGCTATTTCAACTCCTACCTGAGAGAACCTTGAATGAGTTGAGTTGCTGAGTAGGTATCTCTGCACCAGTGTGTGAGAGGGATGAAAACACCTAGTAATTTAGGAACTGGGAAAATAGTGGTCTAGATGACCAGAGTGGATAGGTCTGCTCTCTGCACAGCCTGGCTGAGCATCAACCCTTTGAGTGGATTTCAAAGAGGTTGATGAAGCCAGACCTGGTGACTCATGCCTGCGAGGGCAACACTTGGGAAGAACATTTGGGCAGAAATGCAGTGAGTTCAAGGCCAGACTAGACTGCAGATTAAGACCCTTTCCGAAAACAAACAAATAAAAAGGGTGAGCTAATGGGGAAAGTTATCAGCCACCCATCACCTACCCTCAACATGACAGATGTTGACAATGTACCCTGGCCAGTCTTTCACACTACCGGGCAGATAGTACTAGTTCTGTAGACTAACAAACCGAGCCCGAAGCGTGAGTCCTGGGTATTCCTCAGACCAGGGAAGCTCAGGCATGAGTCAGGGATATTGCCTCCATGTGCAATAAAGCCTGGCACTTCTCTTCACTCATAGTCTCTGAAGGGACCCTGTCCTGGTTAACTTCTTTGTCAACACAATACAAGCTAGAGATGCCTGGGAAGAGGAACTTAAAAATGCCTCCAGCAGGTTCCCTGGAGGCAAGTCTGTATCTGTAGGGCATCTTCTTGACGAACAATTGATGTGGGAGGGCCCAGTTCAGTGTAGGCTTTACCACACCAGGGCATGTGGTCCTGGTTGGTATAAGAAAACGAAGGAACAATCCAATAAATAACATCCCTCCTGGTGTCTGCTTTAGTTCCTACCTTCAGGTTCCTGCCTTGAATTCCTACCTTATCTTCTTTGATAGTGGTCCAGTGACTGCCTGTATAAGCAAAATAAACCCACCCTTCCACAAGTTGCTAAATCCTAGTGCCTTTATCACAGCAACAGAAAGCAAAGGCAGATCCTCTGTCTGGAAGGCCCCAGGTGTCTCCAGTCTGCTCTCTTCCCTTGGGATGAACATCTGAGTTGCTTCCATTTTCCAGAGGGGGTGTGCCCATTGCCCTGTAGGGCCTTTGATCTAATGCAGCATGCTAGTCCAGGGATCTGCAAGCCTGGGCCTGCCTCCGCCCTGCTTCCTACCACACTAGGACTCTCGCAGACACCAGCCTTCAAGAATTCAGGCTCAAGGAGCCGTTTATTGATCTGGCAGATGATTAAAGACAGCAGAGATGAGCTCAAGCCCGGCTTTGCTTTTTCCATCCTAAGAGTGAGTCTGTGTCCTTGGGGGATCATTAGCTTGTCTGCACTGCAGAAGAAGCATTCGAGAGCAAAGGCCACCGATGTCCTCGCAGTGTCTCCTGGCTCTGCTCAGTGTATACTGGGACCTGGTTCTGTTGGCTGTGTGCAGCCAGTCACTTCATCAAATAGGCTCTGCAATCTTTTTCTGCATAGAATGAAGGACCAGTCCCCATGGATGCTGTGAAGAATTAGGACCTGCCGCCATAGAAAAGGGGGGCCACGGCCTGAACACAGGGCCAGGAGTGCTGATGGGTTCAGCAATGCCAATGAGGTACGGAATTTGGGCTGGTGCTTCAGGAGCACCTGGAGCTGCCACTGGAAATAGACATCCCTATGGCCAAACCTTAGATTGACCTGCGCATGCAGCCAGCACATTTCTTGGACTTGTCACTGCGTGGCTATGTGATGGCTGGGGGAGAAATTACAGCAGGTTAAATACTCAAGCAGCCGATTATTTACAATCCAGTCCTAACACAAGAGCTTTTACGGCAGCTGTTGACTGGACAAAAGCACATATTAAAAGGCTAATGTAATTGCTCACGTTGGCAGTGAAATATGACCAGCTTGGATTTCAGCATGACACCTATAGCTATGAAGCAGGCTGCAATTTGATTACAGGGAATGGCTGGCCACTGGAACAAATTAGGAACTGCCCAGACCAGCCACGGGAGAGCCTGGAGAGTGAATAAATCCTGACAATTAACGTCTTCAAAGCAAACTCCTCGTTTCTCCTCTTTCGCAGTTGCTCACACCATCGCTGGAAGCTGTGCTTTTTACTGTTTTACCACGGCACACTAGCCCAGGGTCACCAAAGGAAGATGGCAGGACTCGGGAAGCCCTGAACAGAAAGCGAGGTGGAAGGAGACAGGGGAAGGAATAAAAGGAGAGGAGAAAGAGGAAAGGAGAAGGAAGAAGGGGAGATGTGCAAATGTGCCCATGGTGAAACATGCTTTGTTTTAGTTAGGAAAGCTCCGTTACAGACGGTGGAGCTGGCTGCGTGGAAGAAGGCTTCCCGGGCACTTTTATGAGGACTAGAGTCTAGATAATGAACTCTCTTTAGCCTCCCTTACCCCAAGCCTGTCCAACCCTAGGAGCCACTGCTGTTTTTTGTCAAAGATAGCTGTGGTTACAGCTCATTAATCACCCATCACCCAGACAGACCCTGACAAGAATGCTGATAGCATCAGGCTGCCCTGAGCAGACCACAGCAACAAGATGGGGGTGGGGACACATTCTCTCCAGCCTGGTCTACAAGGCAAGCAGCCCAAAAGCCTGCCTTTTCTCAGCTCCCCTCCACAGCCTGGGGGCTCAGATCTGCTGGCCCAGCACATAGACAAAGCCATCTTTAATACCTGAAGATGCTATCTAAAAGACCAGAATAGCTAAAAAAAAAAAAAAAATACCCGAAAGCACCAAAGGTCCTTAATCACAGGCCCTCAGTGTCCTGGTTTACACTCAGGGTGTTCAGATAGTACTTTCTGAGAACAGGGACTCCATTCTGTTGTTGGATACGAGGCCGAGGTATTTGTGATGGAAATGGTGTTTGTGTTCCCAAAGGTGTTCAGGCATTGCCTGTAATTTTTTAACCCAATACCCAAAAGGGTAGTGGGCAATAATAATATTGTTTAATCTTGAGAAGGTATATGTATTCACATATACTTCTAAGACAGTGGACAGATTGGACGCGGAAGAGCCCCAGCTCAGAAATATCCGTAAACTAGCATGAGCTTCTGTCCTGAAGAGACCAGGGTTAAAACCATGTTATAGGACTCAACATCAGTGCTTAAAGAAAATAACCCTCACTCATACTTTAATCTCTAGTGAGTCAAAATTTACTGCCTTTCAGAGGTGAAAATGTCACTCGGGAAGTCTCCTTCTGTGACACCCCACTTAGTCCAGGTTCCATTACCCCGTTATCAAAGACCTTCATTTCCTTCCTCTCACGCCAACTGGAATGGGCATAAAGTCACGCTGGCCCAGGGAAGAGCTGACACCTCAACCAGCTCTCCTGAAGAGAAAAAGGCCAGAGAAGACGCACGCCCAGGAGCTCCGGTGGTAACACGAGGGCTGGAATAAGTTCTATTTTCCTGATGTGGCGTCAGGGCTCCAGCTGCAGTTAGCCGGGATCTTGCAGATGCTCTCAATCTTACCAGAAGAAATGCGGGAAATTTGCAGTTTTCAATACAATAAAAGAAACATTTTTTTCTTGGTCCACCTTTCTATCATCCAATGAAATTGTCTGATTCAGAGACCACTTAGGACCATAGAGATAGCTCATCAGGTAAAGGTACTTGCCACCACCACACACTACCTAAATTCAATCCCCCAAATCTACATGGTGGAAAAAGAGAACTGACTTCCTCCAAAGTACAAGCACGCGTGTGCGCACGCGCGCGCACACACACACACACACACATTTTAAAATTAAAAAAGACCATATGCCCATGGATGGACACCAAGCCCAAGGGATGCTTTATTTTTCCTGTCGTTTATCTATGGGGTCTTAGGGAAAGTCATTAAGTTTGTTGTAAGGAGAGTCCCAGTCATTTGTTAAGTTTAAGCACAATGAAGCTTGTCTGTAGGGGTGGGGGTGCAGTACTTACAGAAGACTGAAGACAAAATACAGAAATAGCCAAATCTGCTTTCTGAGATGAGTGTAAGGCTCACTAATGGACAGATACTCACATAAGAAAGAAGAGACAGCAATTTATGCCTCCCCCCACCAGGAACAAACCTGCCCCATCTCCAATATACCCATACCTGGATTCCAGAAAGGTTCAAACAGGGCAGGGGGTACCTAAAAGTTTGGTTTTTGAGATAGAGCCTCAAGTGGCTTAGGTTAGCCTCAAACTCAAACAGACGCACAGATAAAGATGACCTTGAACTTCTGGTCCACCCTTGGTTTCTTTGTGCTGTGGTTGAAACCCAGATCCTATTCCCACTCAGATTTTAAATGAAGGGCACACAGATAGCCTGGTGTGTTCTGAGTGGTGTTCTTAACTGAGGATTTCAGACACATTGTTTTCATGACTGTTTATGTGAGCTGTTCTGCCCAAAGCCACTATTAGAAAGGTGGCAAACACCTTTACAGGTCTGTAAGAAAGTCCTTTGTCAGTGCTTTAAAAAGAAAAGAAAGATAAGTTCACTTTCCAGCACTGACTCAGCAACTCAGCAGGCATCAAGGTCCTCTGTCCCCCACAGGTCCCTCTGTAACTGGTTCCTGGTTCTCAAGGTCCTCTGTCCCCCACAGCTCCTTCTGTAACTGGTTCCTGGTCCTCAAGGTCCTCTGTCCCCAACAGCTCCTTCTGCAACTGGTTCCTGGTCCCCAAGGTCTCTGTCCCCCACAGGTCTTCCTATAACTGGTTCCTGGTCCCCAAGGTCTCTGTCCCCCACAGGTCTTCCTATAACTGGTTCCTGATCCTCAAGGTCCTCTGTCCTCCACAGGTCCCTCAGACATGTGGTGCACAGGCACACATTAAGGCACACATTAATACATATAAAATAAACATAAACAAAATCTCCAAAGACAATTCAATGAAGATAGACACCAACACATCGGCACATGCTGCAACACTCTCTTATAAATACAAGATTTCATGAAAGAGGTTGGATGAGCTCCAGGATCTATCTCTTATCATGTGCATGTGCACTCTCTCGCACTCTGTCTCTCTGAGATAAACATTGTAAACATTTGTGGGAAATAAAACTTACAGAGAACAAGACTTATCTTGTCAAAACACGGAGATTATTTTATAGCAATTACATTCAGTCTCTTTGACCCTGACTGCCATAAGGGTAAGTGAGATAATAAAAGAAGGAGCAGGCAATTGGATGACAGCTGACATGTGTGTGCGTGGGGGGGATGTTTACATATTCCTGGGAAACTCTAACTCAGCAAGATGAGTCTAGAAAGAGCCAGGCTTCCTCATGTGCTCCCAAGCCGCATCACAGCAGAGGACAGGATTCTTTGAAATGGGGGTTTCATTTAGATTGGGGTCTGATTTGCCTCACAGAGACTATTAAATCAACCTTTTGTACCTTCTGGGTGCTACAACTGAGGACAGGGAGTGGAAGAGGTAACACTGAATGAGAGAGCCTGGCCATCCTTGTTCAGAGATGCCGATGAGAGGGACCCTGGCTGAGCTTGGAAAACAGCTCCAAAGGCAATCATTAGCACAGCTAGCCTCAGTAGTCTGAAATTCAAAACCAACACCCATGCTGGTCATACTGTAAAGGTTTATTGCATATTTTTAAACAGAGTCAAAAACAAGCTGGCAATCATGTGAATTATCTCTTGACATGTGTCAAGCCCAGGAATTTGGCACATGGATCAAAATGATGGAATGGAGCAGGGAGACTTCTGGGAGTGTGTCCTTAGAGCGAGGTCGCTTCAGCCCTAGGAATGCAAGGCACTCCGTCAGGTAGGTCCCCATTGTCTAAACCACATGCCTGGCACAGTGTCTGAGCTTTGAAAAGTAAAGGCTAGACATACCTTATGTCTGGCTAAAAATAGATACTCACTTAAAACCAAAGAAGCCGGAGGACACAAGTCCCCAGTCACTGCTGACTTAAGTGTGTTTTCCATGCCCTGATTGTTCCTGGGAATGTGTCTATAAGTCTCTGAAGTCAGGATTCTTGATGGAGTTTGCCAGAGAAAAATGAAGGAATTGGTGAATCCTCTGAGGTTACAGGGAAAATCAGTATTCATCGATGATGAAAACTACCTGTCAGTTTCTCCGGAGCCTTCCGCAGCTTCCAGGTCAGCCTGCCCTGGAAACAGGCCACAGTTCACCTCAGATGCGAGCTCTGTAAAAATGCCCAGAAGTCAAGAATCCAAGCGGGGCTCCCTGGCCCCTGGCGTTTGAGGCATAGGAGCGCTCTGGCCCCTCATGGTTCTACCATGCTCTACTCACCATTTTACAATCAGCATGCTAGTGAACAAAGAACATTATGCAAATGAGAAACACCTAACAAATCGTTTGAGCAACAAGTGAGAAGACTTGCAGGACCAGGCACTAAAATGTGTAATAAAGCTACAGTAATAAAATGAACACAGTATTTGGGTCAGAATGAACAAGAAGTCAAAAGGTCAGGGTAGACGCTTCAAAGCAATGGTTCTCAACCTGTGCGTTGTAACCCTTCTGGGGTCAAATATCAGATATCTTTCTTGTCAGGTATTTACATTTATGATGCATAAGAGTAGCAAAGTTACAGTTATGAAGTATCAATGAAATGATTTTATGGTTGGGGTCACCTCAACATGAGGAAATTGGTTAAAGGGCTCCGGCATTGGGAAGGTTGAGAAACATTGTTTTAAATGATGATCTAAGGCTGATATATGATGCTTTTATCATAGCGTCATCCATTAGGGTGTACACAGGCTGGTTCTAACGTGTACAGGTGTACTAAACCTGCACATGTTTTACTGAATTGTACAAGTATTGCTAACCCTATATGTGGCTACTGGTCTGAAGACAGTGAGGTACCGGGGATTTGTCTTCCATATTCTTCCAGACCTTGGGCTCCATCCCTAGCACTGCAGACAGAAGGCCTTCCTAAGCATGGCACAAAGTTGTAGAAAAAGACCTGTTGTTGCAACGTAACGTATCTGAACATGGAACACAGACCAGGGGTAAGAGAGATGAGTGAGTGGCTCACAAATCAAGAAACACGAAGTCAGTGAAGCCATGGAAACCCTCAGCAATCACCAGAGAAACTGACAAGTGAGTCATGAGTTGTTGTTTGGTTTTTATTAAATCTACAAATGCTTTATGTAGTTAATGATCAGACTGGACAATGTAGGGAAGAGATCCTCCCCACATTGCTGTCGAGACTCTAGTCTCTGTTCGAGATTCGATATTTATATCCTCTTGGATTAATTTTAGCAGGCCATATTTGTCCTGGAACATATTCAAGGAATGTATTCATCTTCAAGGTATTTCCTGACGATCCTCTGGACTTTAACAGAAGCAGTCATATCACTATCTTTTCTAATTTCATTCATTTGGGTCTTCTTTATCATCCTTTGCTTCATTTGGTTTGTCAATCTTATTCTCTCTCTCTCTCCTACGTGTGTGAATGTATGTGTGTGTGTGTTTCTGAGGCAGGGTTTTTCTGGTAGCCCTAGCTGTCCTGGAACTCTGTATGCAGACCAGGCTGGCCTTGAACTCAGAGATCCAGTCACCAGTGCCTCGTGAGTGCTGGACTTAAAGGTGTGTACCACTGCGGCCATGCCTGGCTTGTTATCTTTTAAAAGAAACAATTCTTTTAGGCCTGGTTTGTTATCTTTTAAAAGAAACAGTTCTTTCTTTGATTGAGTCTGTGCATGTTTCTTTTAGTCTGAATTTTATTCATCTCTGTTTTTATCTTTTTTATTTCTGTTCTCTATTACTTTTGAGTTTGGTTGCATCCGTAGGCTGTTTAGCTGAAACCACTCTGGTTTTTTAATATATTTACCCATGGCTATAAACTTCCATCTTAGAACTGCCTTGGCGGTGTCCCAGAAGTTCTTTCATTCCAGAAATGTGTTAAGTTCCCCCTTGATTTCTTCAGTGTTGCTCCCAGTTTGCTTTTATTTTGCTGTGTTTAGACACCAACCAAGCATCTTGGGGAGGGAAAGGGACCTAAGGCAGGAACCCAGAGGCAGGAACTGAATTAGAAACCCTGGAGACATGCTGCTGCTCTGGTTTGCTCAGCCTGCTTTCTTCTAAAGCCCAGGTCCACTCGCCCACGGATGGCACTATGTGTGTGTATTCACAATTGTTAAAAATGTTTGATTAATTGTTCCCTTTATGAATGTGAATTTGAAAACTTTGACATATTTCTATTTTCTTCCACAATAGCTGTAATTCTTCATTTTTATGTTTCAGGAGGAAATAAAGAAAAATCAAGTTAATCATTAATTGGGTTATTGTGCTCTTTTCCTAGAAAATAATCTACCAATCTTACATTTCAACATTGGGATTCTATGCTATTCATTAAAAAAATTCAAATTAAAAAAAAAAAACACCTGCTTTTGCAAAGCAAAAGAAACTATCACCAGAGTGAAGAGACAACCTGCCAATGAAAACAAACGTCTTTGCCAACTATGCATCAGTCAGGGTATTATCTGGAATAATTTTTTAAATTGCAAAAAAAAAATGTATACCAAAGCCACAAATCTTCCAGTCGATAAATGAACTCACAAACTGAAGGGGAAGAAAAGGTTTGTGAAAGAGTGAATCCAAATTACCAAAAATACTTGTGAACGTGTAAAGTTGTTCAGCATCCTAAGTTTTCAGAGAAATGTACATTCAAACCATTTTAAAATTCCATCTCATCCCAGTCAAAATGACCACCATCAGGAGAACAAAGAAGTCAATCAAACAAAGCAATGGTGCCAGGGATGTAGGGAAAGGTGAGAATGTTAACTAATACAGACGCTATGAAAATCAATGTCGCTGTTCCTCAAAACACTACAAATAGAGCTACCATTTGACCCAGCTGCACTCCTGAGGAGATGCCCAAAGCATATCTGATCCACACATGACAGAGACACTTGCTCATTCCTGTTTGTTACAGAACCACCCACAGTAGCTAAGGAAGGAGCCGTCCAGGATGTCCATCACAGAGGAATGGATGAAGAAAATGTGGCAAATTTATGCTGTGGGATTTTATCCAGCCGTGAAAGAGAACCAAACGGTGTCATTTGCAGGAAAATCGACGGAACTGGAAATGTTTATGTTAAAGAAAAGAATCCAGACTCAGAAAGACAAACATTGCACGTTTCCCTCCCATGCAAAGCCTAGATGTAAATGTGCAGATTATGTGTCTGAATGTGCATGCGTGTGTCATGAAACTAGAAAGGGGAGTGGGGTAGAAGAACAGTGGAGAGGAAGATGAATAAAACACCAAGACACATACAAAAATGTTGTTCATAATAAACCCATTATTTTCATATTAAATTATTAATAAATAAAAGAAAGAACATATAAATCACACAAAATTAGAAAACAATTACAAAATTAATATACAAAAAATAGTTTTTCATTGTTTTCTGTTCTAAGATGATTTTTCACAATAATTTTTCTGTACAAACCTCACGGTGTTAGCATTAATGATCAGGGCGTCCAGAAAGAGTACAGCTTGGTGACATCAAAGCCACATCTCTGCAACTCAGAGCATTGTAGGAGACTTGACCAGTTACATGCAGTGCAGGGCTGGCATGGCAGACCCTGTGGGCTGGCTATCTCAAACACCATTTATTTTGACCACAAAAGCTAAAAATACTGTATACTCAGTTTTGCTCCCACAGACACAGTTGCAGAAGTGCCCTGAAGAGCTGTGGAAAGATATATCCTAGATCACCAGGACAGCCTGTGCTCAGGTCACCCGCGAGATGTATCCTAGATCACCAGGACAGCCTGTGCTCAGGTCGCCCGCAAGATATATCCTAGATCACCAGGACAGCCTGTGCTCAGGTCGCCCGCAAGATATATCCTAGATCACCAGGACAACCTGTGCTCATGTCACCCGCGGGGTATATCCTAGATCACCAGGACAGCCCGTGCTCACGTCACCCTCTGGGTATATCCTAGATCACCAGGACGGCCCGTGCTCAAGTCACCCATAGGGTATATATCCTAGATCACCAGGATGGCCTGTGCCCATGTCACCTGCAGAATGAGGGGCTTTTATTTTGCTTCTTACTCTCCTGAATGAGAATGTGAAAGCCAGAACAGAAGCTATACTGTGATTATCAGACAAAATCTAGAGCAGAGGTTCCCAACCTTCCTAATGCTGCGACTCTTTAATACAGTTCCTCATCACGGGCACCTCCAACCATAAAATCATGTCGTCACTACTTCATAACTGCAATTTGCTCTTGTTATAAATCATAATGTGACTATCTGATAGGCACGATATTTGATATGCAAACCCTTAGAGGGTTGCGAGGCACAGGTTGAGAACCTCTGGTCTAGGGCTCTGGAGTCTTTAACCCCTATATTCATGCTGTGTAAGAGAAAGTACCTCTTTCGTCTAAAGTAGCTTTAGTTGGTTTCTGTGTCATTGATTGTAAAGGCATTTGCGTTTGATTGAGATAGTAACATCAGCTTGTATGTCAAGTGCCCTGCTGTACAAGGTAAGCTAGGACTGACTGTACGTAGTGGGCAGAACAGCATTTTCATCTCTATAAAGCTCTGTCTGGAATAAACTGCTGGATTCTAACAGTGTCAGTAACTTCTGAGCAGCTAGGAGTCAAATTGCTTACTAGACACCCAAAGCTCTAAAATGACCAACCCTGCTGTTAAATCAACAAAAATAATAGAAGCATATGATCATAACATTTTACCATCAAAATAACAAGGGTAGATTAAAAATGAAGTCTTTAATGGTAAGGTATTGGTTAAGTAATGATACATTTATAAAATGGGGTGGCCGGCAGCCTTTATCAAGCCTGCTGTGAGGAGCCGGAGCGGTGCTTGGCAGTAGTTCACAGCCTAGCCTATGTAAAGCACCAAAGTCTATCCCCAGCAAAGGGAAGCACAGCCTCCACTCGTTGGGCCATTCACCTCCACAGCACTGCATCCTTGCAACAATGCGGCTCCGGAGGGCAGGGAAAGGCAGGATTGAGAAGACTAGCCTGATCCCTGTTCAAAGGAGAAAAAACAAGGAGCAAGAGGACTAGAATGGGGGGAATCATTTGTGAAAGAGTAGTTATTGATAAAACCATGGTAAATAAAGTGTTTGATAGGGGCGGGGATGCACAGCAGGTGGTGTTCACTGTTGTTCCTGAAGGTTGGGAGCACATTTCTTTTGTCTGTTAGGGCTTATATAAGGTGCTGGGCCTACGTTACTCATGTCAATATTTTTGACAAGTCATGTTAAATGAATTACTATGTCAAAGAAGTCCACTCAACTAGTTCAAGTGAGATTGTTTTTCCTTCTCAGTTTTTGCTTTGAACATGTATATATATCCATTAAAAAGTACATTCCAGAAGTTTCCATAAAGTAGGAAATGCTTGTCAGCTAAGGAAAATAAACCACTCCTTTCTTTGGTGTCCTTCTTCACCATCGTCTTTAAAGAGCACGATGGGGCTTTGGGCAGACCACTGACCTGGCAAGTATGAGCCCTGGGTTCCATACCCCAAATAATGTTTTAAATATTAAACTATGAAGAGCGCACTGACCTCCCTGCCTATCACTTTCAGGTATAGTGCCAGAGGGACTAGAAGGGCCAGGTTGAGCCAAACCTCAGAACATAAGCAAATTTCCTACTCCTAGAGTTGTGCACCCCTGTCACTTCCCCCAGTTCCAATGCTGTTCACACTCTACTGCCTGCTCCCAGTGAGGCCCCACCCCAGCCTTCTATTCCAGTCTGCATCCCTCTACCCCTCTGTTAGTACTCCAGATGGATTTATGCTATGCTGAAAGTCCCTGTTCTCTCTGAACCTTCTTTGTGAAGGGATACTAGCCCACCTGAACACATGGCTCTGGCAGGCCTCGCCCTTCTCCCTCCTTCCCTCTGCCTTGCAAACACCTGATAGAATACATCTCCAAGGTCTCTTCCCTAATTTGGCCACTTTCTCCTCCTGAGATTGACTACCAAGGTCCAGCTATCAAGGTATTGAAGTCCAACAAGCAAAAGTCGCCTTTGGCTCACCTCATTAACATGCCCAATCAAAATTAAACCCCTCATCTTGAACTTTATAAACTGCTATTTCCCCTGTGCCACCTGTCTCCTCTCTAGCCAGAGGCAGTCCTTTGTAGGGCCCATGGGTCTACCCTGCTTCCTGGGTTCATTTTGAGGACAGTTTCTGGCCAGCCAGCATTTCCTGTTTGTTCCTGCGCTTCCTCTGCCCTGCCTGGTGATTAGCTATAGGGCATTGTTGACTCCACCTTGACTGGAGTAATTTCCCACCTGCCTGTGCAGCAGCTAGGTATTTAAGGTTTTTCTTAAGTTTGAATAAACAGCATTCAGTTGATCTCCTTTCGAATGACCCAGGTCTCTTGTGTGTTCTTTCAATCTCCAGGCCCTTGCCCAGCTGGCATATGGTACAGTGGTGCGTGAACTGTACTGAGGGGGTAACGCAGACATTACAGTTGGAGAACCATCAGCGAGACCAGGAATTACATTTGTCCTCCAGGACAAATACCCCTTCCCCTCTCCCTTGTTCCCTTCATTTTCTCCATCATCCTCTATTCTTCTCTTTGTCTCTTATTCCCTGCTCTCTGTCCCTCTGGGGTGAATAAATCTCTGAGGTACTGAGAACTTGGTCTTGAGGATACTGAATGAATACCTTCCCTTTGACTTTGTGCCATAGTGTGTGGCTATAAGCCATCATGAGCAGATTGACCTTGATAATGTCATGGTACCTTTCCTGGGAAGAAGTAAACAAATATCTCTTCAACCATATAGAGAACCTAAGACAGACCCAATTAATGACACCATCAAGTACATTTTGGTGAATCAATGGACTCATTGGGGTGGCTACAGGAGTATGGATGAGAGTTACTTAGACTAGCATGTGTGACTCAAAGGCATCACTGGAAACCCACCCGGGTCTGGGTGATGACTCATGAAGCTGAATCTCTGGAGTTCTCTGAATAATTTACAAGCATCAATACTGCTCAGGAATATCTAATAAATGCATAGACTTAGGGACACACCAGCCTGTTAATTCTGGCTTCAGGGACTTCCTGAGACTTCTACATTGTCTATTTCCTGAGTCTCAGAGAGTTTCTATCCATGATGGGATGTTTCAGTTCAGAAGTTGCTACAGAATAGTGAGGTAATGGTCTCCTAAACTGAACACATTCAGCCTTTGCAGGTTGTAGTTGTGTAGGAAATACAGCCCAAGGCCCCATCTCTAGGAAACTGGTGGAAATGAGAGGGGGATCCATATGGGGCTCTGGCTGGCTCGAGTTCTGAGGTTCTGGTTGGTCTCAAAGGTAAAGGACAGCCAGAGAAAGGTGACTGGAGGAGAACTGGGAACCATGGATCCCTGCTCTCTGCCCTTCACCCTAGCTCATTTTCAGGGAGCCCTGTTGGATCTGAGAGCAGTTCATCTTTGTCACTGAAGGACTCCCTAGCCCACAGGATAATGACATGCCATCTCCTTGGCCGCACTTCTCCTACTTGCCACTTCCGGGTCATCATGGGGTCAACTGTAGAGGGTTACTCTACTTTCACCATCAACATATTTTAAGCCCTATACCCCAATGTGTCCCCCCATTTCATTTTAAGAAAGACCCCATAACCCTGTGACCCCCTTGTGAAAATATTGCAAGATGGAAATAAGAGTAACTTTCAGAAAAGAAGGTAAAGGTCATGATGGAAAGAATGTCACGAGCAACAGTGTTGACCAGATAGTCTGGAACCTCGCTGGGACTTCATATGTAGGTCCCTCAGCAATCACCCATCACCCAGAAAAGACAGTGGCAGACGGGCACCACCGTGCTAAAAACACACTGGTGTGTAAGGAGAAGCCAAAGGGCATTGACTGGCCAACTGCTTACTCAACTTGCTTGGAAGTATAGTCGAACTCTTACACCGACATTAAAATACAGGCAAATGAGTTATCGTTATGAGTTCCTGTATCTATTACCCAGATTCAAAACAGAAACAAAAGCTTGGCAGTCTATGCCGAGAGACGCCGGGTTGTGCGGGGCTCTGCCGGAGCCAAAGCAAGCTGACTTGAGTCTGAGTCATTTCTCTGATGGCCTCAGAGAGAAAGAAGCTTCTGTGCTCAACCACAGGCTGACTAGAAGAAAATGGGCTCTGTTTTCACCCCATTGCAGAAAGAACCCACAGTTCTGCTTCCCTGAGACGGGGAAGGTTGGGTTGTTGGCTTCTCTTTCCATGTCTTTGAATCTATGTGCATGGCATTTGGATACATGTGCAAAGCTGTGAGAGAGAAAACACGGACCATCACTAGAGGGCAACGGCTTGAACAAAAAAAGGGGGATCAGGCCCCAGGCAGCCTCCTGGATGGGCCTGCACCTCGAAACACTTGGACATGTGGCCACCCACTTCACCAGCTGAACTGTTCTACACACTACAGCTTTGTTGAGCAAACCCACATGCAAATATCTCCAGAGCAGCAAGGAGAAGGCTGCTGCCCACTCTGTATAAAGCAGCCAACAGCAAGGCACATGCCCTGTGCGTGGTCAAAAGGTAGCCGGGGAGTGTTCGTTTTCACCACGGCATGCAGCAGCCATGAACAGTCTCACGTTGCTGCAGGCGGCCAAGTACACTGTTTATCCTAACTTGCTCATCTGTGTGTATGAGTATGCGTGTGTGAGAGGTGTGGTGTGTGAATGTGTGTGTATTAGTGTGAGTGTATGTGTGTCTGTGTGGTGTGTGAATGTGTGTGTATTAGTATGAGTGTATGTGTGTCTGTGTGGTGTGTGAATGTGTGTGTATTAGTATGAGTGTATGTGTGTCTGTGTGGTGTGAGAATGTGTGTGTATTAGTGTGAGTATATATGTGTCTGTGTGGTGTGTGAATGTGTGTTTGTGAGTGAGTGTATGTGTGCCTGTGTGGTGTGTGAATGTGTGTGTATGAATGTGAGTGTATGTGTGTGGTGTGTGTGTGTATTGTTTTGGTCCTTAATCCTGGAAGTCATTATTGTTTTATTTCCAAATGCAAATTGTGATTTTTCTGCCTGCCAATACTACCAAGTCCTTCCTCATAAGCACTGAGGATCAAGAGACTCACATATTGACCACAGAAGCAGCTCTCAATTCTTTCTGTATATGCTATTTATAACAGGTTCCAGAAAAGACAAGCCTTTACCAGATGAAGTAGTAGACTCAGATGCACCTAAGAATGGGAAGAGCAGAGCTGAGTGGCACCTTACTGAGTTTTACAAACTTCTTGAAATTTTGTAAATTCAATGGGAATTTCCAAATGTTTAGAGCTTTCTCTCTGACCAAGACTCTCACGTTATCTTTGATTACACTGATACTGATAGTTCCATAAGTTCTACATCCTCAAGGTGGTCAAAGATAAATTCTCTTTTTCTAATTACTCTTAATAAAAACCTGGTATAAAAATTGTACTAGGAGAGAATATGAATTAAAACTATATTGGTACTCCTTCTTTCTCCACATCCTTGGCAAATCTCTTGCTAGTTTAAATAGTCACGTGGATAGTTGGACATGAGTCTAGTTTCATTCTCTATAGACAGATCTTACACAGTGGCACTGGGTGTTGGAACAGTCTGTCAGCCTAGGACAAATCCTCTGTGTCTAAGAGACTCTTCACCCACATATACCAGGCTCATCACATCTGTTGTAACCACTGGTACCAGATGCTACCCTACTCATCCGGATCCTTAGAGATCTGAAAGAATGGTGTATTAGTAAGGTTCTTTAGAGGAACAGAACTGATAGAATGAATGAATTTCAGTATCTCTCTTTCTCTCTCTGTCTGATGGTTCTGTAAATTCTACATAAGATATACGTACACACACACACACACACACACACACACACACATATATATATATATATATATATAGAGAGAGAGAGAGAGACAAACAGACCGAGAGAATTGCTTACATGCTGTAGTCCAGCTAACCCAACAATGGCTGTCAACAGCCCTAAACTCTAGTAGCTGTTCAATTAAGTGGCTGGATGACTCAGCGGGTCTTCAGAATCTTGAAGAAGTAGCTCTAATGCTAGTGAAGGAATGGACTTGCTAGCAAGAGCAAGAACAAGCAGGCAAAGAGCAAAATCTTCTTCCATGTCTTTTATGTAGGCTGACAGTAGAAGGTGTGGCCCAGATTAAAATTGGATTTTCCCACCTCCAAAGTTTGAGATTAAGGTTGGGTCTTCCCACTTCAAATGATTTAATTAGGAAAAAATCTTTCACAGGTGTAACCTGTCACTTGGGTTTTAGTTAATTCCAGATGTAGTCAAGCAGCCAACCAAGAATAGTCGCCACAAATGGTTAGATTCTAACTGATATTGAGGAACAAAATTGATCTGGAGGGCGGTTCTTTGACAAGTGTGAGGGCTGGAGATTCTCTGGTAGAGACATCCCAGCCTGTGGGAGGCGCTAAATTCAGTCCCAGGCACTGAAAATGAATGTGTCTCCAACGGAGGCAGCAGCAGCTCTCTTTCCTTCCTACAGTGAAGAATGTGCTCCTTTCACATCACATCCTCCCCATGGTGGCTCCCTAATGGGGCCAGTCATTCACTCTGCAATCTTCTCATAAGCCTAAGCCACAGACAATACATTCAGATGTGATACTTTATTAACTGTTGCAGAGCAGAGAACAACCCTGGAGGACAGTACTAGGTACCAAGGAATAAGGATAAGGATACAAGAGGAAATTGTTGAGACAACCAGAAAACTACCCATCAGAAGCTTCAACCTGGGGACAGGTCTCCATTGTCTAGAAAACATCACCTCTGAGATTATTTTTTTTTTTTGGGGGGGGGGTTTTCAAGACAGGGTTTCTCTGTGGCTTTGGAGCCTGTCCTGGAACTAGCTCTGTAGACCAGGCTGGTCTCGAACTCACAGAGATCCGCCTGCCTCTGCCTCCCGAGTGCTGGGATTAAAGGCGTGTGCCACCATCGCCCGGCCACCTCTGAGATTATTGTAAATCATCTCCAGACCCCGGGATATTTGGTCTTGAGGAATGAATGCCACCCACACCCTTTCTGTTCCAGCTTGGATCATAAATATGGAGGGCAGTTTGTGAGGATTCCTCTCTAGACTGCGTGAAGGAGCAATGTGCCCTCTATCCACCTCTTCAAATAATGTTTCAAAATAACGAGCTACTCCAGAGATGTTTATTGCTATAAAACACTTGAAAGAAAACATCTGAGATTTAAAAAATGACATTATTCTTCTCACAAAACAATATTCCTGGCACTGGGTCGAAATGTACCCATTTCAAAGACAATACTGATAAAAGAACATCAAATATTTACCAGAAAGAAAAACAACTTATGCCTGTTGGAGGGAAACAAGGAAGTGAGGCTTCTGCGTGTCTGTGGCGAGATGGTCCACGGCCTGGAACGGTCTGGGTTTCTCTTTGGAAGGATAAAGTAGTGATGAAAATGGGCCGGGCAGCTTATTTACCTCGCGAATGGTGAGCAATCCCATGAGGAGTGAGATGGAACACAGTTTTGGTTACTGAGAACCTGCTTCTGACTTTCTTACTGGCATGTGATTGGCAATGAAACTACAGTCCACACATTGGTACAAACACTTCAGGACCTGTATGTAACCCTCAGGACAGTTGAGAAGAGGAAGCAAAGAAACTCCTGTTTCCTAATGCAGGAAACAAAGCAGGATTCACCAAGCTGGAAGCCATCACAGTCGTCAGTGGGCTTTGGGGTGAAGCCCTGCAGTAGTGGGGAGTTGTGGGTGTCAGCCAGTTTCCATTAGATGACAATTTCACACCACGTACAACCAAACTGCATTGCACTAACTCTTACAGCCAAAGAAAGTTTCCTGGGCCAAACAGAACAGCTTGTGTCAGACCTGGAAAAACAGAGCCCGAAGGTCAAAGAGGTGTGACTTTCAGGTGAGGTTTACCTGAAAATATAAGCTAGCATGGTAAACTGACAAACCCCCAGCCACAAACAAAGACGCATAGCCTTCCCATCTCTGCTAGGACCCATTCGACGTTGGTCTGCTGCCACCCTGGCTATGGATCCTTAGAGCCGAGGATAACTGTTTCAAAACAACTTATATAGTCTCCCCCATTTTACATGCACACACCCCAATCTCCTTTGCCTCCTTAATTATGCCAATGACCCCCTTAGCACTTTTGTGCCCCAGATTCTGCTCTTACCAAATCATTCAGTCTTGAATAAATTCCTTAACAGCAGCAGCGGCGGGGGCGGGGTGGGGAGAAGGTGCCTTGTCAAGTGCTGTAAGAGAAGGTGGAGGGAGAATGTCAGGAAGAAGAGGCCAGGATAGGGAAAGGAAGGCATCCGCGTTAGATCAGGAAGGCAGGGAAGAACAGAGGGAGGAGAGGCAGGGGTCTAGCCAGTCGGCAGACTGCTTCCCAAGTTTCCAAGTGTCAACGTGAGGGCCAGTCTACTCTGTAGTCACTGTTTCTGAAACAAACATGATGAAAGGCAGACAAAGTAATCCCCCAAAGTGCTTGCCTATGACAGCTCGGTCTTTGGGGTTTACTAGGCTTGACTTTCCTGAGTCCTTGAGGGAAATCTTCAGTCGAAGTCCATTAAGCAAATTAAAACACAGGAGAAAAATAAACACAGATTGATGGAGATAGCAGTTTTATGAGGGAAAGGAGGCAGTGGGGGCCCCTGCGAAGCTCCTGGCTGGTATTTAAAGTCTCCAGCCCCAGCCCATCTAACTCCTAAGATATGTTCTCTCTAAAATACCCTGGCAGGCATAAAAGAAAGTTACTAGAAAAAAAAAAGAAAGAAAGTTACTAGAACTTTGCTCACCACAAATACAAGAGCTGGCACAAGCTGAAATAAAAACCCACTCTATAAGATTCCTCAGGCCAGCTCCGGACACAAGGCAGGGAACCAGGTGGTGAACACAGTGTTGTCTACACTGCCCACGCTGCAATAGAAGGCTTTAATATCATCTTTCTCCGAGCTAGAAACCTGATGTTGTAGAATCACTTTGAACCCGTGTTTTTTGGATGTAAATTAATTAATTGTATCTATAGGAAAAGGGTTTTATAATAATATAAACACTTCATGTTTATAATGTTTATAATGAAAAGACTCATTATAAACATATATGAAATGCCTTAGCTGTGCCAAGGGGAAGGGGTGAAGAATGCATACTGGGACGGGTTTTCTCACGTAGGAACTTTAGATTTTATTTCAGATTTTTAAAAACAAAGTCATCACCTGTGCTTTGTCTTCAACATTAGGAATATTCCCTGGGGCCAATGACTGAGCACCATTCATATTTTCCTAAGGGGCAGAGTGGCATCAGATTTTCCGTTTAGATCTCTGGGGCAGATTCCGAGGCTCTGTGCTCTTCCTCACCTTGCCCAAGGTTATGGAAAGCAAGCTAGTGCTGGCCTGGCTCTGAGCTCAGGCACCAGCAGGGTCGCCTCTGGGCAGAGCTGTGGTGAGCAGAATGGCGATGCCTACACCCAAGATTGTCCTTGGATTTTCTAAACCAAATAATTCAGCATTTCAAAACATCCTTGTGTTCCTAAAGGCTTGAGCTGTCTAAATAGAGTGAAGCTCTGGTCTTCAGCTCTTTTTAGCCTTTTCTTCGTTTTCCATACATACTATCTACTTGCCAGGTCACCGGCTGTGTGGTGTGTTTCCAAACACAGAGGGGAAGACAAAGCCGAGACAACCAGACCCATAACAAGTGAGGACTGCAACTGCTTCCAGGAAATAGCATGGGGACATCTTCCAGAGGGAAAAATCAAATGATGTGCATGGTTTTCAGTAGATAAAGGCACAGTTTCCCATTATGAAGGATCGTATTTTCAAAATGAAAGGACAAGTCAGGTCTGGCAGAGCAGGCCTGGTGATAAAAGTCAAGGCTACAGGCTGAGCTCAAGGCCAGCTGCGTAACCAAGAAACACAGTCTCAACACAAAAAGTTAAAAGAGGGTGAAGCCAGGCATGGCTGAGGGGACCTATAACCCCCAGGACTGGGGAGTAGGAAGAGGTGGGTCTCGGGAGCTTGCTGGCCATCCAGTCTAGTCAAAATAAGGGATGTCTAAGTCAGAGAGAGGGAAGAGAGGGATACAGAGAGGGAGAGAGAGACCCTTTCTTGAAGGTGAAGAGTGACGGGGAAAGACACCCAACAGCCCCCCCTGCTCCTACACATTCACAAAGATGCGCAAAACCATGTCCTTGAATTTGTGCACCACTCACAATACAACACACAACATGTTTGCCCCCCCACAAGCACACATATATGCACGCACACACATGTGCACATGTTGACACACACACACATATAACCACAAGGAAACACTTTAAAAGCCGAGACAGAGCTCAGTAGTGTAGTACTTGTCTAGCATGCATGGAATTCTGCGTTCACTCCCAGTGCCCAAGAGCAAACAATACCACAAGGCAAGATTTTCCTTCAGTCCAAGGACATCCAAAGGACTCTGGAGGAATCCCAAAGCCAGCTAGCTGCTGCTTTCTTAAATGAAAACCAAGCTCCATCTGACTGTGTTTTCTCACAGGGCTCGGGGAAGGCTAACCTGTTTAAATCCAGTGAAACCTCAAACCTCCATTTTGCAAATCATTTAACATCTTCCTGGAATTCTTCCACGACAGCAGCCTTAAAAAATAAGAAGATGCTGTTCTAGGCTCCCTTTTTGCCTGTCTTCTCCCTCTGGTTAGTGGAGTTGGGAATGGCCAGGAAAATAAGTGGATCTTGCACAAATCGGAGACAGGAGATTCAAATGCTCCCCAAACCTTGCTCCCAGCCAAAGGAAAAATCTAAAGAGACAAGGGTTTTCCCAAACCCCCAAATGAAATTAGAAATAATCACCCCCTGGAAGTACCCATGACTTTTAACATCCGTGGAATGCTTGCTTGAGTTAATATCAAATATTATTACCACATCTGGGTTGGCAAATGAAATTTCCGTGCAGTCTTGGAACCTGGGTTTTTCCCATGCAGCCTTGTTAGTGGCATGAACTCTGCCATGAAAACTCAGATTTTCAGCCAGTATTCTCATTTGTCAAAATGTTAGAATGTGTAAAATCCCACACCACGCACAGTGGAGTCAGAGTTCTGGACTGAGGACTGGTGAGACCAGATCAATAGCTGTTTAAACAGAGTAGCAGTTAAGTCCAGGTCCTGGAGCGTAAGGCTTTCCGAGCAGCAAGGGGACTTTGACTGACTTCTTGGAGAAACTTTACCCCCTAGAGACTGTGAAAGAAATAGCAACTTCTGAGGAAGAAGACTCTTGGTCAAGGTGGGCCAGCTAGAGCGGAAGTAGACATCCCAGTTAACTTGACAGAAGGGTGCTGGGCTAGAGCGTAACTCGCGTTCCTGTGTACTGTGCTAGAAGGCTGCTCGGTCCAGGAAGAGATGCCATGACTGTGCTTGTCACTGAGCTTCCACTGGGTCTGCTCTGTGGAAGGCTGCTTCTCCGTGCTAATTGGGAGCTTGCTGTTCAATTGCTAACTCAACTTTCATAGATGTGTCCTATTAACTCAATATAATGCTGACATTTTCCTTCAGCAGGAAGTGCCAGCTACTGGAAACCCCTTTCTTTCTCTTCCCCACTTTCCCCCTCCTCCCCACCTTCCTTTCCTCTCCACTTCCTTTCTGATACAGTCCCTTATAGTCCACACTGACCACAAACTTGCTATGCATCTGAGAATGACCTGTAGCCCCTGAGCTCTACCCAACCCAACTCCCACCCTGAACACTAGGATTATAGGCATGCACCACCATGCTTAGTTTTATATAGCGCTAAAGATCAAATCCAGGCTTCATGCTTGCTAGGCAAGCTACACCCCCCCACACACACACACCCTTTTTTTTTTTTTACATAGACTCTAGCTATGTAGCCCAGGCTAGCTCTAAACTTTCTATGTAGTTTAAGTTAGCATGAAACTTATGATCCTCTAGCATCAGCCTCCTAAGCACTGAAGTGAAATAGGGGTGTTAACAAGCTCAGTTAGGGGCCCCCTTCTTAGAACAAGCTATTTGAATACAAACATTGATTCAGAAACAGCTGAATGTCGTTTAGAGCTAAACTTTGAGCTATATATTCAAAGGTAGCAAGGTAACTGTCTGGGTTCCGGATTTGCATTCTGAACATCAAAGTACTGAACAACATTTTGGGGATTTTTTTTCCTGCTTAAAAAAATGAAATTTCATTTTCATAATTTTATTATTTGTTTATAACTGGTTTTCTTTAATTTATAAACTTTAAGATTCATTATTATGATTTTTTTCCCCCATGAATCGAAACTGTACATTCTAAAGGTCACCAGACAGTCTTACCCACGGTTCTCACCCTGGGAGTCTGCCGACACAGAGGCTAGAGATAAACGTTGGCTGGAATTTTAAACACATGCTTACAAGTTATTACAAACCTCAGACTAATAAATAAATGACAGAAAGGGAAGCAGGGTCCCTTGGTTTATTCCCACAGACTTCAGCCCCACTCCCGAAGGGAAGCATTATCAGGGATTCTCCCCAGAGATGCCACAATTCTTTTCAGGCACAAGCCCAGGGCTAGAAGTGGTTGATTGGCAGTTCCTACTTATTATCTGGCTCAAAGAAACAACCTTTCCACGACCATTAGGAGCCAGTCCTTGTGTGCCTGCTAAGTTTCTGACTTTTCCTATTCTGGGAGTGCACAGTTGGATTGAATGATGGAAAAAGTCATGCCACACCGACATTTTCCTTTCGAGAAGCTGTGCAGAGTTCAGCCACAGGGCAAGCTCTTTTTGCATTTATCTTGGAGTAAGGAAAAAATGGGAATGGCTGTAATGTGACATGCTGACATAGGAGAATATAAATGGGGAAGGATTACAAAGACATTGGCAAAGAAAAGAGGCTTACCAATGGCCAGGCATTTGGGGGCAGGGAGGAATGTAGTGTAATGGCACTGAACACACACATACACATACACACATGCACACATGCATGCACGTGCATGCTCTCATACACACATGTGAACACACACACATATATATACACATGCACACACGTGAGCACATATATACACATGCACACACGTGAGCACATGCATGCATGCGTACACACACGTGAGCACACACATACGTATATATATACACAATGCATGCACATGCGCATACACGTACACACACGTGAGCACACACATGCATACACACACGCACACACACACAGGCTCCAGGGATAGGGCATGTACAACTGAAGAAATCTGTGATATAGCATAAATATTAGCAAACTAATATTTCTTTCATGGAGTAATGGATGTTATCCCACTGTCCTAAACACTGAAAACAAAATAGTCTGAAGTGTTTGGGACCCTTAAGAAAACTCATTTTGAATGTGCCAATTGCCACAAATGTCAGAATAATGAAAAGACCCAGAGCCAAGGACGTGACACAAAAACAGGAGGGTTTGGAGTCACACCAGCCACTTCCAGGCAGAGCTAAGTCGGCTGGACTCCTGCTGACTTACAGCAGGTTTGGAGAGTCCTGGTTTGTTCAAGAGTTAGGTGGAATTTAGTCTGTCACTGGCCGGGTGCATACAGACAGCCTTGGTTCACTCTGTCAACCTAAGACGTTCTTACTCGGCAATATCCTGGAGATCACCGAGGAGTGAGTCTCCATCTTGAATGGCTTCATAGTTCTTCATCACAATAACTGACAAGGGTTGCAAGTTGTTCATCCCTAAGCCTTGGTAACAGCAGCAGGCTTTGGTTTTCACCGTGGTAACAGTGGCAGTCACTGCTTTCACCATGGTAACAGTGACAGTCAGAGAAGGGGATCTCTACTAACGGTGATGATCAGCATGTCTTGCATGCCAGGCATTTTCTCACTGTGTACATGCATTTTCCCATTAAAGAAGACTCTGCCATTGTTGCATTTTCCAGATCAAACAAAAGAAATGCAGGCAAATTTGGACATTGAATGTCAACTAACCATATACTGCTGGCTTTGTCTCTAGCTTGTGGCACTACTAGGAGGTGGCAGCACCTTTAAAGGTGGAGCTGAAGGAAGTAAGTTAGGAATTGTCCATAGTCTTCAAAGGACATCAGGACCCTTTCTGACTTCACTTCCTGTTCACCATGGAGCGAGCAGGCCTCTGCCATGTGTGCCCACCACAGTGCCCTGTGACCACAGTAACAGAACCAAACAACCATATTTTTCAATCTGATTCCAGAGCTTGAATTATTTTTTAGACTTATTTTATGTATTTTGCCCTTGTGTGAGTGTGTGTGTGTTGTGAGGAGCTGTGGGCTGCGTTCCTGCCACCCAGCTTCCGGCTGCCTGGCTAGCTTATGCCCTGAAATAACAACACAGAAACTGTATTCTTTTAAACACTTTTTGGCCCATTAGCTCTAGCTCTTACTGGCTAATTCTCATATCCCTATCAACCCATCTCTAATAATCTGTGTAGCACCAGTCTTACCAGGAAAGATTCAGCATGTCTGACCTGGTGGCTTGCTTCATCGCATCTGGCTCTGAGAGGAGCTGTCCTGCATCTGAGCTCACTTCCTCTTCCTCCCAGCATTCTGTTCTGTTTACTCCACCCACCTATGTTCTAACCTATGAGGGCCAAGCAGTTTCTTTATTAATTAACCAATGACCTTTCTCCATCATGTGTGTGAGAGCCACATGCATTTCTATGCCCATAGGGGTCAGAATAAAACATTGGATCCCCTACAAGTGAAGTTTAAGGTGGTTGTAAGATGTCATGTAGGTATTGGGAATCCAATACCACTACTCTGAGAGTAACAATTTTTCTTTTTAATTGTCTTTATTAAGCTCTACATTTCCTCCCCTCCCTTCTTTTACTCTTCCCTCCCCTTCTACCCTCTTCCATGGTCCCCATGCTCCCAATTTATTCAGAGGATCTTGTCTTTTTCTGCTTTCCATGTAGATTAGATCCCTGGATGTCTCTCGTACGATCCTCTATGTTGAATAAGTTCTCTGGGATTGTGAATTGTAGGCTGGTTTCCTTTGCTTTATGTCTAAAAGCCACTTATAAGTGAGTACATGTGATATTTGTTTTCTGGGTCTAGGTCACTCAATATGATGTTTTCTAGATCCATCCATTTGTCCACAAATTTCAATATGTCATTATTTTTTCCACTGTGTAGTACTCCATTGTGTATATGTACCACATTTTCCTTAACCATTCTTCGGTAGAGGGGCATTTAGGTTGTTTTCAAGTTCTGGCTACAACAAATAATGCTGTTATGAATGTAGTTGAACACATGTCTTTGTGGTATGATTGAGCATCCTTTGGCTATATAAGTTGTGTCTTAATTTCTGAGAAATTGCCATACTGATATCCAAAGGAGCTGTACAGTTTGCACTCCCACCAGCTCTCACATGGACCCGGGGATAGGAACAGGTTTTCTCACCTCACATAATGGTTCAGGTCTCTATTATGGTGGAGGGATGCAGTATTGAGGCACCTCCCTGCGGCTTTTAGTCTCTGTCTTATTCATGTTTCTTTGCTGTGAGGAGACACCACGACCCCGGCAACTCTTATAAAGAAAACATTTAATTGAGGTGACTCACTTACAGCAGAGGTTCAGTCCGTTCTCAGCCTTGCGGCGCACAGGCAGCTGCGCTGCTGGGGCCGAGAGTGCTACATCTTGCAGGCAACAGAAGGTGGAGTGACTGTCACACTGAGTGAAGCTGCAGAACAAGACCTCAAAGCCCTGCCCCGCCGTGACACACTTCCAACAGAAGATGTGGCCCAGGTTAAAGGTTTGACCTCCAGCCTCAAGGTCTGGAGGTGTGTGTCATCTAGCCCCCCCCCCCCAACAAGGCCACACCTCCTTATAGTGCCACTCCCTATGACCTTATGGGGACAAAATATATTCAAACTACCACAGTCTCGAAGTAAAATGGCTAGAAAACTGAACGTGTCTTGGGCACAGCATTTTGAATGTCTCCAGTGAATAGCCCTGCATTTCTTCAGATTCCACACCCACGAGTTCAGCCTCAGAATGGAAACGTTAAACTATGAAAGAATCACATCTGAGCCCACATGAGCTCCTTGTTCGTCATCATCTTGTCCATGATGTGGGGCAACTATTGCCACCGCATTTATTCCACCAGCTACTGTAGGTGACCCAGAGACAATCTATAGCATTTATAAGCGTACCCACGGGTTACATGCAATTACGATACTATTTTATATAAACAATGTAAGTGCCAAGACTTGATTGAGTCTCTGTGGATATGAGACAGACAAATTGCAAGTCTATTGGAAGAGTTCACTTACTGAGACAGCCTTAGTGATTAACATGCTATTGTGGATTCACTTGTGTTGCCTAACTGAAACCAAGGGGGTGGCCAGACACATCACCTATGCCACTAGAAGACAGAAGGCTTAGGCATATTGTTTTGTTCCCTGGTGGTACTATGGGTGCATAGGTAGCAAGTCAAAGTCCAGATTCTTCCATAGACTCTACTCATTAGACTAGCACCCTTTATAGGTGTCTCCCAGATCGTGCTTGCAGAAAACACCACTGAAAAAGGCATCACGAGCCGTTTAAGAAAGAGTCTAGAATAGGCAAATCTAAGGTTCCAAAGAAAGCACAGATGGTGACCAGGGCTGGGTAGAAGACAGGAAGTGCTGGCTTCACAGGAGACCTGGAATTAGGTTTGAGTGGTGGATCATGGCACTGAGTGTGCAAAATGCCTCAGGATGGAACTCTAGAAAACGGTGAAAGGACTGCGTTTCCTGCTCCATAGATTTGCACGATTGATGCACACATGTTGCACACACTACACACACTACAGGCCACCCTGCCTTCACACGGCTGTGATGGTTGGGTCTGTGCTTGGTTGGATTAGTGTCTCTTACTTAGCTGCCCCTGTGGATCAACACATAAATCAGTTCAGCTGTGTCGGTGTTTGTTCTCCTGCATTAGGCTGTGCATCCTTGACTTCCTTTCTATGGCTCCAGATAAGTGGGTTAAGAATAATGCATCTATTCCTTTCTTTTAGTTTGTAACAATTATGACAATATATCTCAGTATAGAAGGGATGATATAAAAATTACAAACTCAGACTATATAACCAAGATTAACTGTAAGAGTTAGGAAGCTTCTGTCACCATAACAAAATCTTTGAGTCAGTCAGCTTATGAAGAGAAAAGGTTGGTTTAAACTCAAGGTTTTGGAGGTACCAATTCACAATCAGTTGTCCTTTTAACCTGAAGTGAAGCAACACAGTATTCTGGGAAGACATGGAAGAATAAAAGTACTCATCTCAGCCAAGAAACCAAAGGAAGAAGCAGGGGCCAGAGGCCCACAGTTCTCAAGGTACATCCCCAGTGGTCTGGAGCATCCCACCACATTCCACTTCTTGGACTTGCTTAATTTTATAGAAACATGGCCTTTAAATAATAGAATCTTTGCAATAACTTGTCAGGAGGAATGAACTTCAAACTTTTAGGTAATCATTTGCTGGATTTCTTATTGACAAATAACAAAATGATTGTCACATATGGGGACAGTTTACTCATCTTAATAATAATCAAACATTTTGTGTTCACTGAGTTGTTCTGTGATTGGTGAATCATGGCAGCACACTAATCAGAAGACTCTAACTTGTTTTCAATTCAGTTTAGATCTACAGAAACATGCCCAGGGGCACAGAGGCCCCCTGTGGCTTCCCCAGGCTTAGCTCACAGAGGATCTCAGGTTACCACAGCATGTTTGTCAGAGCTGAGAAACCAGCATGTAGAGGCCTAACCGCAGCCCTCAACCTCAGTGCACCAGTTCTCAGATCCTGGCTTTCCGGGATCCTGTTAGCTGCATTTAGTCATTACCATTCTGCCTCTCCCTGTCTGTGAGCGCTTCCCTGGGTCACTTGTCACGACTTGACTTGACAAGTTCAAGAAGTACTGGCCAGGTGTGGTCCACGCTGTTCTCTATCTGGCATTCTCACCAATGACTTTGGGTCACATTGGGGCTACAGATTTGGAGAAATAAAACCACAGTGACCCATTTCTGGTGAGGTCACATGGCTGAAGCAGTCTGCTGGGCTTCTTTCATGATGTTAGCATTGCTGCTTTCCCGGGTCTGTTGGGAACAGGGATTAAGCCCAGACCCTACCGGAAGGGAGGAGAATTAAACTCTATTTCCTGGAGCTTAACAATAATCCTTGAAGATCATTTAGAATTTTCTATAAAGTAGCATGTATGCCTTCTCCCTATAATATGTTCTGTGTCCTTCACTCATACGCACTCCACAGTATGGATTTCTTTCTTGGTTATTATAATGTCATGGCATTACTGTTTATTTTGCTGCTCAACTGTGTCAGTTCTGGCCATGAGGACTTCATTTAGTTTGGCTTTACTGTCCCTTTGATATGTCCAACCACTCCACACCCTTTGTTTTTCTCTTTTTAAGTATTTCCTTATTTTCTTACACTAACAAGATGATTCGGCTCATCTTGCTTATTTTTCCTGCCCTTGGTCTAAAACCAGCCAATTTTCCAAAGAGTTGTGGCTTCTTGGGTTGGAGAATAAGACTAGATGCTGGTTCTGGGTAATGTGTGCATGCATTGCCACTGGAGTGCCACTGTCTAGATTCTCTAAGAAACAGAGTTAAGAAATAAGTGTATGTGGACTAATGCATACACACATACCTATGTTTGCTCCTGAGAAGAGAGGATAGGTGACAGACAGAGGACAGGTGAAGGATAGAGGATAGATGGTGCACAGGTAGATGATGATAGGTGATGGATAAGGGATAGATAGTACACAGGTAGATGATAGGTGATGGAAAAAGGATCCATGGTGCACAGGTAGATGATATATGATGGATAAAGGATCCATGGTGCACAGGTAGATGATAATAGGTGATGGATAAGGGATAGATAGTATACAAGTAGATGATAGGTAGATAAAGAATACATGGTGCACAGGTAGATGATAGGTGATGGATAGAGGATGGATGGTAAATAGGTAGATGATAGGTGATGGATAAAGGATCCATGGTACACAAGTAGATGATGATAGGTGATGGATAACGGATACACGGTGCATAGGTAGATGATAGGTAATGCATAGAGGATAGATGGTACCCAGGTAGATGATGATATCATTTGTCCTCATCCACCATCACAGGATTTATTCTTTTGTTTCTTTGTAGTTCCCCTGACAGAGTGAAATCTGATTAGCTACAATCTATTGATAAACTTGTTTATCTCTAGTGTATACACATAGTTTCACAAGTGTGCATGTACATATGTGTGTCACTGAATGTGTGTGTTTGTAAGTGTGCATGGGGAGGACAGAAGTCAGCTTATTCCAGCTGCTTTACAATATTTTGAGACTTTCACTTAACCTGGAACCCACTGAGCTGCCTAACGAGCTCCAGATTATTCTGAAGCCATCTCCTCAGTGATAGGATTACAGGTACGTGCCCAGCTTTCCACATGGGTGCCGGGCATCCAAACTCAGGTCCTTGTACTTTGTAAGAAGCGCTTTTCTAACTGAACCCTCCGTAATCTTTAGAGCAGTTGTAGAGATTTGATAGCCCTTATAGACTTTTATAGACTTATAACTCTAACTGAGCCCTCTGTAGTCCTTAAAGCAGTTTTAGAGATTTGATAGACTTTTATAGACTTGATAACCCTAACTGAGCCCTCCGTAGTCCTTTAGAGCAGTTTTGTAGACTTGATAGCCCTTGATAGACTTTTATAGACTTCACAACCCTAACTGAGCCCTTCACGGTCCTTAGAACAGTTTTATAGACTTGATAACCCTTCTATCTAAGAAACAAGGTAACAACCAAAGTGCAGTATTGCTGTACAGATCTTTTGTCTTTAGGCTTAAGTAGTCAGGAAGAAACATTGTTTTCCAGTTCTATTAGTGGCCTTCCCTTTATCTCCCTTGGGGAGGTCCATCATGCATTTGTGGCAAGCAAGTCTTTCTTCTTGCTACACTTGAAGCCCATCTCAGGAAGCCCCACATTCTGACTGAGTTTTCTTTACTCACACACAGAAGTTCACTCTTAGGGCTTTGTGGTTCTATGAGCTTTGACTCACTCATGAAGTCAGGTATCCATCACGCTACTACTACAGAGAATATTGCCAGTGCCTTCTTGACGAGACCCTCTGTCATCAAACCCTCCCCTGATCACTCACCACAACTACCTGGCTTCTACACTCCTGCTTTGCCTTTTCATGTAACTGACATCATTTGATATGAGGCCTTTGGACTGGACTGCTTTCACTTAATAAAAGGCATCTGCACCATCCGTGTGGCTGTGAATATCAATCTACTAGCAGTACTGCTGTCCACCACTGTAAGATGGACAAAAACTCACGTCGACATTTCCATGCTGAAGGACATCTGAGCTGCCTCCAGTTCCTGATGGTTAATGATAAAGCTATCCTACAAGCATTATTTAATTTGTTTTTGTGTGAACACATTTTTTTTTATTCACTTGAATAAGTTCCTTGGAGCTGTTTGGTTTCTACCATAAGCCTGTGTTAACGATGCAAGAAACTTTATCCAGCCACTTTCCAAACGTGTAAGCCACACTGCATTCTGAAGAAAGGAATAAATATTCTTTTTTCTTCTTGGCTTTATTGGGTGCAACCAGTTTGTTGTCATCAATTTCAGTTTGCATTGAAGCAATAAGTTATTATGGTCTTAGAAATTACTTAGCAGCAGATGAGGGGAGACATCCACTCAACTGCTTTGCTACCTGATGCCCCATTGGTCACTGTTGCTCATATTTAATTTTTTGAATATTAAATTTGTTGAAATTTAAGATACACAATATGTATATAATCTGGACACAGGGCTGATATGTGTTATGTAAATGTTTTCACAAACTAGCTTAGTTTTTTTCATTTTCTTAACAGCATTTTTCAAAGAGCTAAAGTTTTGATTTGGTCAAGTCCAGTTTATAATTATTTTTAATTGTTTCATGAAATGAGTCTGGCAATGAAATCTTAGCACAAAATGAAAATTTAGCACAAAGTTTAGAGGTTCTTCATGTTAACATACAGAAGCTGTACAATTTTGCTCGTCACAAGTAGGTCATTGACCAGCTGCAAGTTATGCATTGTGTAGAGTGTCAGGCAAATCTCCTTCAGTGCCTTCTTCTGTTTCTTCTGTTGTTCATCACTGTTCCAGCCATTTGTCAAAAGGAACATTGTCTCATCTAACGACGTTTGTATCTCCACCATTCAGCTGGCTGTCTTCTGATGGGCTCTCATTCTGTCCCATTGACCCACAAGTTGATCTCATCAGTCACCCCACCTTGATTGAGGCAGCTTTGTATTATTTTAAAGTTGGTCACTGTGGGCCTCCCATTTCACCATCTTTTCAGGATGCTTTAATTGTCCCACTCTTCTTCACTTTCAATTATGTTTTAGAATAACCTGACTGATGTTTCCAAAGCGACGTTCTGGGATTTTAACCTGAGACTACTAAATATGGAAGATAAACTAACTTCTTTCTTTCTTTCTTTCTTTCTTTCTTTCTTTCCTTCCTTCCTTCCTTCCTTCCTTCCTTCCTTCCGTTTTTCTTTCTTTCTTTCTTTCTTTCTTTTTCTCTTTCTTTCTTTCCTTTCTTTTTTGAGATAGTTTTCTACATAACAGCCCTAGCTGTCCTGGAACTCACGTTGTAGACCAGGCTGGCCTTGAACTCACAGAGATCTGTCTGCCTTTGCCTCCCAAATGCTGGGATTAAAGGCGTGCACCACCACCACCTGGCTCAAAAGTCAAATCTTAATATAAGCCTGTGAGCCTGGTGTGTCTTTTTTCTCCATATAGATTTTCTTTGGTTTGTCATCAACACATAAACTTACAACACATTTTATTAGATATAAGTGTATATGCTTACTGTATGTTAAAACAGCAATAAGAAAGTGTTATCTGGAGAAGACAATAATCAACTTTATATATAAAGGAAAAACAAAAAACCCAGGATAGCCAAAACAATCTTATATAATAAAAGATAGTCTCGAGGCATTACCATCCCTGACTTCAAACTCTATTACAGAGCTTCAGTATTGAAAACAGCTTGGTATTGGCATAAAAACAGAGAAGTCGACCAATGGAATCGAATAGAAGACCCAGACTTTAACTCACAAACCTATGAACACCTGATTTTCGATAAAGGAGCTAAAAGTATACAATGGAAAAAAGAGAGCATCTTCAACAAATGGTTCAGGCATAACTGGATGTCAATATATAAAAAAATGAAAATAGATCCATATCTCTCGCCATGCACAAAACTCAAGTCCAAATGGATTAAAGACCTCAATATCAGTCCGAACACACTGAACCTGATCGAAGAGAAAGTGGGAAGTACTCTACAACACATGGGCACAGGAGAACACTTCCTACGTACAACCCCAGCAACACAGACATTAAGGGCATCATTGAATAAATGGGACCTCCTGAGACTGAGAAGCTTCTGTAAAGCAAAGGACACTGTCACTAAGACAAAAAGGCAACCCACTGACTGGGAGAAAATCTTCACCAACCCCGCAACTGACAAAGGTCTGATCTCCAAAATATATAAAGAACTCAAGAAACTAGACTGTAAAAAACTAATCAACCCAATTATAAAATGGGGCACTGAGCTGAACAGAGAATTCTCAACAGAAGAAGTTCAAATGGCCAAAAGACACTTCCTTAGCGATCAGGGAAATGCAAATCAAGATAACTTTAAGATACCATCTTACACTTGTTAGAATGGCTAAAATCAAAAACACCAATGATAGCCTTTGCTGGAGAGGTTGTGGAGTAAGGGGTACACTCATCCATTGCTGGTGGGAATGCAAACTTGTGCAACCACTTTGGAAAGCAGTGTGGCGGTTTCTCAGGAAATTCGGGATCAACCTACCTCTGGACCCAGCAATACCACTCTTGGGAATATACCCAAGAGATGCCCTATCATACAACAGAAGTATATGCTCAACTGTGTTCATAGCAGCATTGTTTGTAATAGCCAGAACCTGGAAACAACCTTGATGCCTTTCAATGGAAGAATGGATGAAGAAAGTGTGGAATATATACACATTAGAGTACTACTCAGCAGTATAAAACAATGACTTCTTGAATTTTGCATGGGCAGAAATAGAAAACACTATCCTGAGTGAGGTAAGCCAGACCCAAAAAGAGGAACATAGGATGTACTCACTTATAATTGGTTACTAACCATAAATAAAGGGCATTGAGCCTATAATTCGTGATCCTAGAGAAGCTAAATAAGAAGGCGAACCCAAAGAAAAACATATAGTCATCCTCCTGGATATTAACCTTCATCAGGCAATGAAAGGAGACAGAGACAGAGACCCACATTGTAGCACCGGACTGAAATCCCAAGGTCCAAATGAGGAGCAGAAGGAGAGAGAGCACGAGCAAGGAACTCAGGACCGCGAGGGGTGCACCCACACACTGAGACAATGGGGATGGTCTATCGGGAACTCACCAAGGCCAGCTGGACTGGGTCTGATAAAGCATGGGATAAAACTGGACTCGCTGAACATAACAGACAATGAGGACTGCTGATAAGTCAAGAACAATGGCACTGGGTTTTGATCCTACTGCACGTACTGGCTTTGTGGGAGCCTAGGCTGTTTGGATGCTCACCTTACTAGACCTGGAAGGAGGTGGCAGGTCCTTAGACTTCCCAAAGGGCAGGGAACCTTGACTGCTCTTTGGGCTGATGAGGGTGGGGAACTTGATTGGGGGAGGGGGAGGGAAATGGGAAGCGGTGGCGGGGAGGAGGCAGAAATCTTTAATAAATAAATAAATAAATAAAAATGACTGTTACAAAATATGAAGACATGAGTGGTTTATGTACTTTTCTGTAGCTTGCAAATATGTTAAGCAGGTACTTTAGAAAGAAAATAGAAAAGATTCTTCAGCTGTTCCTGTGGTCTTGCTGAATAGTAAAATCTGGGCTGAAGCTGCTGAAATGCCTTTGAAGAATGAGTCTCCATACTTTACATGGCATCCACGAACAGAGTACACATAATGAAAGATGCTCAAACTATTTGAAATTAGGTGGGCAGAAGCTGAAACTGCACTGAGAACAATACTTTATCTCATACTGGCTGTATGGCCACATTTGATGATACACTGTGTGAGGCAGGAAGTGGGGCAGAAGCCCCACCTTCTAATGTGAATCTATACGGAAAAAATCTGACAATATATTACAAAGTCAAAAAAGCCAGAAATCCATTTCCCAGGAACTGGTCCTACAGACATTCTTAGAAAAGTAAAAAAATAAAAAAATTAAAAAATAAAAAAAAATAATAAATGACTTATGTGTGAGGTTGTTAGTTATAATATGTCCATATTAGAAGAAAGAGGCAGCTCCAGTGTGCACAGAGACTAACTGCGCGTGTTAGTCTAGCTTTGAACAATATTGTACCATGCAGACTTAAATGAACATTTGGCCAAACATTTGTATTATTGGCAGAAGAAATTTAAGAAAATATAGTGATTAGTTAAGCACTAGCAGCAATAGCCTTCTAACTAGACCTGCATATCTCCATTAAAATTGTGATGTGTCGTTGCATTGAAGCCTGGGGACAAATGGGCTTGTAGCCAGACCTTTTGTGTCACGTCAGCATTTCCAATAATAATGAAAGAATGCTAATCATGTTACAAGGGGAATTTTTGCACTTTAACATTGTATTCCTGTCCTTTGGGTGCTGTTAAGTTCTACTTGAATTCTTGAATTTTCCTGTTTTTCTAAAATTATTTTATTAATAGCAGTTGGCTTAAAGCAAATAAATTTATGTTGTTAAAGTCTTTAATGTTAATTTTACCTCTATTTTTAAATGTTTAACTATATAATGTTAATGCTTGATAAAACATGGACATGTAGGAACCTGCGATTGGAATTCTGGGTTCTTGCTCGCTTAGCGACGGCGGTTGGAATGAAGTTTGAAGACTGCCATTTTAGAAAGGTGACCTCAGTTGCATGGGAAGTCCTGGCTGAGCTGTCTCGTGGATCAGGCTGTTGACTAGGAAGAATAAAAAGAGAGGCAGGGAGACATCGAACAAGACTGTTGAGAACTTCGGAGTTCTAGAACCTCCAGGCAGCTGCAAACAAAGGTGAAAAGAATCCTTCCTTTGCCAAGGCTCTACAGAAAGGCCCTTGAGTTAGAGAAGGATCACTTGTGCCTTGTGAGAATCAGAAATGGCTTCAGGGGATTCAGGAAGGTCCTGGAAACTACGGCTCACTGACTGAGTAAGTAGAACTAGTTCCTTCTCCCCATCACCCAGGAAACTGCTCTACAGATGGCACTGGGAATTTGCCTTCTCAGTAAGAGTGGAATTGCAGCCATCTTACTTGCCCCACAAGGGTAAGCCCTGGCTTCAGAGTGGCTGAACAGTATGCTTAGGGCTGCTCCTGCTGTAATTATTGTCTTGATCCTTTTCAGAGCAGATTTTGATGCAATTGATGAAAACTGATTTGATGTGTAGGCTCTGCATCTCATACATCATTTGTCTTCTTGCACCTAGTGTAAAGTCACAGGGCAGCACCTTTTGCCACGAAGAGACAGAGAGTACTGTAGGTATTCTAGTGGCCTTTACAGTCTGACATGGTTTCTGGGGCCTGGAACTGCACTGTGGAAATAGTCAAGCACAATATACCACCATCCAGGCAGATCCCAGTTCTAATAAAACCTTACTTGGAAAAATACGTCTAATTTTCTGACCCTTGTCCTTCACCAGCATCCAGGCACCTCATTGCTTAGAAACAGGAAGCCCCACTGTGATTTTCTGCTAGTCCATGCTTGCACACTGAGACCTGCTTTCAAACTTCTCAACTGGGGAATCTATCTTCATGGGAATGACTAGCACCTTGGGAAGATTCTAGGCAATTGCAGAAAACAGTAATAGACAAAAATTGTCCAAATCTTGAGTTAGTGTCCTGAGCCATTATCAGAAATATCTCAACAGCCTCACTCTAACAGAGTGGTTGGTGCCGCTTGAGGAAGGCGTTATTTAGATGGGAAAGATCTGGTTGGCAGCAAGAAAGGCAACTCTTGCTTTTGTACCCCATTTAAACAACTCATGACCGGGTACCTTTGTTGCCTCCTCATGCCCCAACATTTCCCACCCATGTGACCCATTGTCCTCTCTCCCCTCCAAATCACTAGAAGCCAAACACTTTGGGACCTCCACTGGGGTGGCAATGAGGAAGACCTCTCAAAAAAAACCCAGCATATTCTTTTGTAATGTCGAAGGAGAGACTCATATGTCTCTTAGCACCTCCTCATCTGGAAAAGCATCTAAATAGGAGCATGGCAGGGAGATAGACCCTTCAGTAGACCGGAAGCCCAGTGTCCCCACAGACACTCCTCTGTCCCATCTCTGGCTGCCAAAATTATGAGTGCATATGTAGAGAATGCCTCGCTCCCTCCGTGTGTTCTTCTTTTCTCGCCTATACGGAGAGTTAAGGTGACCATCTGGAAAGGCCATGATTTCTACCTGGATGTCAGTGAGGAACGGTACATTTCTCTTAGTCTGATTCTAAGGACACAGGACCAAGAGTCTCCAGTCTTATCCCTGCCCTGTGTTTTATATTGGAGTTGTTTTCTCCCCAGCCCCGTAGAGATTCAGAATGGCTTAATACAGGCAGGACTTAATCAGGTGGGGGTGCCCACGGCCAACCAGGATGCCTATGCTCTGAAATTCTGGTGACCGGTGCTCCGAGGATGAATCAAGACTGTCTGACCGCTCTCCGGATCTCTTGGCAGACTTGGCTTCCTAGGGGACTTGGGGATGAAGGCTGCCGGCGTCTTGGCCCTGATTATCAGCCTCAGCGTCGTTGCAGAATCCAAAGTCTACACTCGATGTAAACTGGCAAAAATATTTGTGAAGGCTGGCCTGGACAACTACGGAGGATTTAGCCTTGGAAACTGTGAGATTCCTCCCCGCCTCCTGGCTCCTTCCACTTTAGCATATGAGCGTCAGCCTGGAGGCGCAGATCTCCTCAGTCCCCAGCCTGGCCAGGCTCCACTCTCACTGGAAAGGCTGCTAGCTCTTCACATGTTCTCCTAAGCTGCACAGGCTCACCCCTCTCTCTGTTTCCCCACTGTC